>NC_086330.1:214596637-215204450 GCF_032445375.1 Bacillus rossius redtenbacheri | reverse complement strand
ACTTGGTCACACTTTTAGGCCAGTAGCGTTAAACACAAAAATCACCCAATTCGGAAATTATTCCTACAAAAGGTTTTTTGCGTCAATGGCTTCATTTGTAACCCAATATGACTCTCCTAAGTTTTCCCCCTCGGGGGAGTTGTGGAAAAGTGGTGGGGGGTGAAAATGTACCCCCAAAAGGAATACTTTTGCAGTTTTTCATTTGTATCTCCTGAACTTAACAAAATTTTGAAAAAGTACCTTTTATAAAAGTTGCAGAGCATTAAATTCTGTGTAGAATAAAACTAGGAAAAATTTTTTTGGACCACCTGTTGCTAAACTACAAAAAGTATAAATTTATTAATTTTACGAATAATTTTCGTTTTAATATCAGTTTTTCTTAAATATCTTCGAATTAACCTGTTTATCAAACAGTTATTTTACATAACATTTTTAAGAATTAAATTTTGCGTCGAATGGTATCAAGAGCGAATTTTTCGGCCAACGCGTTACCAAACTACAGCAGGTTAATGTTGGAAAAGTTTTCAACAATAGCAGAAATGGTTGGTTTCAACTACACTTGAAGCAAACACATAAAGGCATGAATTCGATTGGTAACAATCTAACAACAGTCACGGCACTAACTGTCAAATAAAAGATTCCTACACGGTATCAACCGACGAAATAAAAATCCCTGCTCACAACTCGACCTTAACACTAGCACCAAAGGGCGCCCGACATGCAGAGACATCACACGGCGCCTCAAGCAATTACGCCTCGGACGCCGTGTAGCTGCGCCCACAGAGCGCAGGTAAGGCATCAAACCATGCAAATGCAACCAAAACTAGCAAAAAACGTTACCTACAGTTATATGATAAACATGTTTCCGCGCGATACAATATGGCGGATACATGTGCTGTGTGTGAAGTGACAATAGAGGAATCAGAACGTTGGTTGAGTGCAGTAAGAAATGAGGTGATGGAATGCATACTCGGTTTCAGACATGTGAGACTGTAAAGCTACATATCTCATGTCATAAATCTTACACCAGGGAGAAGAATGTGACTGCTGCAATGAAAGCAAGTGGGAGTATAGTACGTCAATGCCGAGCAGGTCAGTCGGGGTTTAATTTCAGAACACTTTTTTTTTTTTTGTAAAAAGGATGCCACTGATGATTTCATCTCCCAACAACTAAGACTGAATGTTAATCAGCAGGTAAATGTCAGTTTAGTAACCACTATAAATTTCAAGAGCAATGTGTTAGAAACTGCAGCTTTCCGGGGAGACCAGTGGGCGGAAGAAGTCAAATCACGCTTGGCTACAGTGAGTGATTTGGTTGCCAGTGATGGGAGATACAATCAGAACTGCATGAGAAAATTTGTTTTACCTGTTCACCCAACAAGTTCCAAGGGTAGGCCCCCAGATGAAAACATCACTGCTTCTTTTGAACATGTTCGCAATTACATTGAGAGCATGCAAGAAGAATGCCAGTTTTCGATGAAAGAGATCATGAAAGATTTTTCTGGCCCTAAAGCGACTGATAAACAACTGAAGAGAAGGTTGGAAGACCATTACGGAAGTGACATTATTTTATCAGTTGGTCAAAACCGAGAGAAAGTACTCTGTTTCCGCAATACTGGCTACAAAATTTTGACCCAACAATGGTATGAATCTAAACAAGCGAATGAGGAGGAAGAACCCCTACGAATTGTTAGAGCTGCAGCTGAAATAATCAGGGAAGATATCCGTGCAAAAGTGTACTCCCTTGATGCCTATCCAGACCTACAACATTTTGTTGAAACCTGCGAGGATGATGTTCCACAAACCTTGCAGGTATTGCTTGGTTCTATCATATTGAAAGGCAAACGAGGAACACTTAAAAAAAAAAAAAAAAAAAGTGACTTCTACCGCTCATGCAGTAATATCAGCCACCAGACCAAGGTCGTTCCATTCATCCCTCCAAGTTGGGGTCGGGGCCCTCCTGGCCAGGAAATATGGCTCAAGGGATATGATTTAAATAGCCAATGGACTAGGGTTCTGCTGTTCCTATGAGGAAGCCAGAATTTTTGAGGTGTCATGTATGAACAATCCACCCAGCTCTGTTCATCCAGACACTTTTTCCCAATTTGTGTGTGACAATGTGGATGTCAATGTTGACACCATAGATGGTTCAAATACATTCCATGCTATGGGTGGTATCCACTGTGTAACTCCAGCGATTTCTGCATCTTCAAGTAGTAAATCTATAGCTAGGATCAGTACTGTTCCAAAAGCAAGCATTGTAGGAAAATTTGGTGTGATTCCATAACAACAATTGAAAAAAACCAGAGCACCTTTCAAAAACATTGTGTTTAAGGACTTGAGGGAAAATTTATCCAGCATGATCATTCAACAGGCTGATTTCGACTGGATTGTGGGAAAGTGGAAAGGATATGAACTCCCAGGTTTGAATGATTTTATGGAGCAGCTCATGTCCTCAAAACCCTACTCAAAATCACTCGCGGTTTTCCTTCCAGTCACCAATGCACCTCCCAGTAACTATGACACCATCTATACTTAACTTCTCTCAGCAGTTGAAAAATGCAAGATCCTCGACCAAAATGTCTGTTTTGTCACATTTGACCAGCCTCTCTATCTAAAGGCACGTGAGATAGTCGCATCTTCCACTCCCGATTCTGAGTTGAACATAGTCATTGTACGATTGTTTTTTTTTTGGATCTTTTAATGTCGTACCTGGGAACCATAGGCTACATCATGAATGGAAGTGGGCTGCAAGAGCTATTCAGCATTGCTTATGCCCAAGCATCAACAGAAAAAATGATGGCTGGGCGTGCTTATTCAAGGGCAGTTCATGCACATACTCTCTGCAATTTGGCTCTTGTAAATGTAATCCTTACGAAAATGAGTGGTAATGAGGACTCAGAAGAACCTTCCCATTCAAAGACTCCCTTGGAAGAACTTGATCAAGAATATTTGAAGCAGCTGTTCACTGAGAAACTCGAAGAAATGGAGGACAATGGTCCCACTGTCAAGTTATGGGTGCTCTACTTCAAAATGACCACCCTCATGAAGCAGTTCATACAGGACTGGTGACTGGGAGCTGCATCTGAGTACTGTGAAGAAGATGTTGCCCTATTTTCATGCAAGTGGGCATTTTTTGTATGCTAAGTCAGCGCAGCTCTATCTGCAAGACATGATGGACCTACAAGAGAAACTATCTCAAAAAGAGTATGAGAGGTTTGTGCTGAATGGATGGTTTACAATCAGAAGATCTGATAAATTTTGGAGTGGGATTTGGTCTGGCATGACCTTTAAGCAGACCCTCATGCGCTCATTAAAAAGTAGTGGAGGGCTTAGTCATGGTCGTGGTGTTTCAGATAGTACTCTCAGCAGATTGGCGATCACCATGCCAATAGTTACAACAGTGGCACAACAGGTCAAGGATTTTAGCGGGGTTTCATTCACCACCTCAGAGCAGCATGTTGATGCCAGAGATGCTAGAGTCCAGCGTGATAATGGAGATGTACAGAAGTTTGTGGAGTGGTTTCCATCTCACGATCCTTTTCCAGCAAGCGACTTCATGATGTCCATCAGACACGTGTCATGGGAGATGAATCAATAAACTGTCACAGAGCCTTTGAAATTGGGAATTCGTCAATGTTTACCTTGGTGGGACAAAACTTTGACCAAATCAAGTTTGTCAGAAATAATCGCGTCATGAACATTCAAGGTTTCAAGTCAAAGTTTATCATTCATGGGGAGGATGTACCAGTCAATCCTGAGACAATATTTCATCGTATCGCACTCCTCAAGAAATCTGATGAAGAGCTAAGGGAATTCTTCCAATACGAGCTGGCACCATATTCCCTGTCTCTATTCGATGAGGTTGGAGTGAGGAAGGCAATCATATTGATTAGTTCGGGTGTTAGCCGATGCAAGAGGTCTTAATTTATTTGCTTCAGTACCAAACAATGCAAGAGATCTCTTACTATGGATTCTTGAAGTCAATCAATAATTCAGTGCCTCTTTTCATTAGCTGTTGTATGCCAATTAGTGTTATTCTTTGTGCTTTTTATGACCTGTTTTATGTAGTTTTGCACATGTTTTACTCATCTTGAAATCATTTTCTCTATTAATGGTCTTTGCTTTCTAAATATTAATGTGAGCTTTTTACTGCCTTTGTATTTATCTAAAATTGTTGGGTATGGTTTTAAATAAATTACATATAAACATATGTACATGGGCGTTATATACATTTCTACATACATGGGCGAAGTTAAGATTTGTGTAAGAGGGGGCCAAAGGTGCTGTAAAAGTAATTTTTTTGAATATAGGGTCCTTCCCTAAGAAATTTCTTCAAACAAATCATGTTAGAATACACTAATTTAAGGCCATTTTAGGCATTTTAACTAGTTTTTCAAAACCTGAATTATTTAGATAAAAATTGCCAATTATGACAGGTAGATCCTTACACTACCGCTGCTTCTGATTTTGCCCTATTACGTGTTTAACGGAAGGCTATTCCTAGATTTTTAATATTCAGTGGCCATAAAATGAGTAATATTCTTTATGTTACACTGGTTAGTAAAGTGCAATATTATTGACAAAAATATGTCCCGAAATGAGAGGCCATGGCACCGACCTTGTGTGTGTGTGGATATCCATTTGGCAGTATAGTGCTTTCAGACAACCAATGGCCAGTATCCATTATTATGCTTGGCTCATTTCATTATTATGCTCTCCTGTTGATAATCCTGCCTCATCTCAAACAGTGGTGTGTGGCTGGTTGACCACTGCACCAAACACAATCCACAGGATGTTGTCAGCAGGCGTGGTCAGGGGAGACTGCGGGTGCTGGCGGTACAGCCACCACCTGCCCTTTTGTTGTGTGCCGGGAACCCTCCCTCTTCCTCTGCCAGGTGTCTCCGGCAGTAGAGGGGCCCTCTGTACCTAGTTTAGTTTAAAACTTAACGTGTTTACTTCATGTTGACACTAAATGAGACTGAACATATGAAATAATGAACATGTTGATATGGTCACTGGTACACCTATGTAGGTATGTGGTTTACTGAACGTAGCTGTAACTTTAACTGCCAAAATTATCCTTGTTCCAGCACTTTGTGGACCCAGAGCAGGTGATCCTCAGGCTAGCAGGGGAGCGGGATCAGGACGCCTCTCGCTCCAACCTCGTGGCATCCCTCGTCAGCAAGTGACTCCGCAATATGAAGTTGCTTTTTCTTTCACAAGATATTGGGCAGGTTATGTAACCTGCGTTCAGTTTAACAGTTGTAGAGTGTATTTGTTGTCATACAATTTATATAAAATATTGTTGCAAAAATAAATTTTTTCACAATTTCGTGTTTTTTCCCATGCTTTTATTAGCTTGACATGTATGTATGAATAAATGGATAATGTAATAAAATATTTCTATTCAATTTTTACTCACTTTTCGACTTCCGAATATGTTGAAATTTTGCATACCTATAAAGGACCTCTGACAATACAATATTTTAAATAACTTAAGACCTTACTGTTAAAGAGAAGTGGGGGGTCAGTGGGTCAAAAAAAACCTCATTTCGATCTATGGGTAATTACCATGCTTTTTATGTATCCATGAGGTCGGGGTATAGTGGAAATTTTCCTCGGAGTCAACCGAAAAATTTAAACATTAACAAAAAATGAATGCTTTTTTTTTAATTTGAAGTGTTTCCAATCCAAAAGTTCGGGCCATGATGGAAAATGTGCCAGTAAGGCCCTAAATTTCGAAAATTTTAAATATATATTCTTTTCGATTTACAGTGTTTCCGAGGTCAGATTATAGTGGAAAATGTGCCCGGGTCCGATAATGCAAATATGGGTACTAATTCTGAAATTATCTGGCCACTCGTCCGGCGTGATCAAGTGTATGATACGGACATTCCAACAGTCCATGTTGATTACGGTACAGATGGTTTACATATAATTAAACCAATAGCCATTCAGTTTCCAGCGAAATACAGCCATTATACTGCTGAAAGGTGAATGATGTAATAATGCTATCAAGCACCCCCTGGGTGAAGATCAGGAAGGGGGGGGGGCAGGGTGTCCAGGGCCCCTGGAATTAAGAAGCCCCTCACTAAGTGGGGCCTGCCTGCACTTGCAAAAGCGCGCCTGTGAAATGTGTTTGATTTCAAAAATATGTCTCACGGAAAAAGATTCTGTATATTTTATCTAGATTTGACGTGCCGGTTCAACCCACGTACAACATTCCCCCCCCCCCCCCCCCCACCCCCCTAAATTTATGTGGACCTCATAGCGAATCCTACGGATTTGCGCCTCTGAAGCACCCCATTACCAATTGTAAGTTCATTATTGTTATTAATTTCATATTGTTACATTCTGCTAGGAGACAAGGCCGTGACACGTGCCAGGTACCTGAGTGGGCATCCAGCGAGCCTGGCCAACGGCTTCGCACGGGCACTGACGTCACGCATGTCACGATTGCTCTGCCGGATTACAAGGGTTTGGCTAACCATCCCCGTCCGCTCCCCGCTCACCGACCCGCCTCGGACTATTGTAACTGACATTTTAAGTGGACTGGGAATTCTGCGAGTTCCCCGAGGCTGACGCGCGGAGTAGCTCAAATAAACGCAGCCTTTCAGGAATTTTCGGGCATCGGGTCGGCCCTAATTGGCGCGACACGGCACAGCCGCTCTTATTCCTTTGAGAGTGATGCTGGGGATATAAGCGACAACGCCGGCCTCCACGGGAGTTCCGCAAGTTTGGAGAGTCCCGCGAGTGAAGGGAAGTGCGACATCGGCGAAGAGGGTGAGAGACCTCCTCGAGAGTGGCGCGACCCGGAGTTTGACTGGATAGTGAGTGTGCGGCGACTGAGTGGCGCGAGGCTGCGTGTGAGGACAGGTGCGAGTAAGGGGCGAACCACTGTCGAGCCTAGCTCCAGTGAGGATTGCGAACTGCGGAACTTGACAGACATTGAAAGACTGGCGAATAAACATTTTAATTTGCAAGTGATTGTTGATCATACATTTTTAATTACAATTATTTATTAGTAATGTAAATATTAGTATTTAATACAATTGTAGTAAAACGTAATTGTGATATCCCTTATGAACCCAGCTTTCCCCACATTATTCGTAACAATATATTCATTTTCATAATGACAATGTTCTAAAACTTTTGTATTGACGATATCCTAAAATTGATAGAAAATATATTACAAATCATATTGTTATTACTGATGTAAAATTTGAGACAAATGATATCAAGCACGTCACATTTCTAGTTATACATAGTTGTGGTGTATTATTAAATTTAAATATCAATATATTCAAATATGATTTGTGACAATTTTTAACCATTTCAACATTTTTTTTTATGTGAGCCACATCTACGACCAACATGGGCTACTACAAGATCAGATATGTGATGCACATGAAGCCACATCCCTGGAGGCCAGCCACCCGATCGACGGGTGGGCATACAGCTCCGCTCCCGAGGAACACTACTGATTCGTGGCGAAGATCCCTCGGTTGTTGAGGACCCAGACACTAACTGCAATCAACAACTCTCTTAGAAACCAATTTATATAGATTATGCGTGCTTGCTGAGAGGGGTTCTACCTGAATGTTAAACTCGTAAAAACACTAAATCTTTCTTATCTCATATACAAAAGTGAATGTTTGTGTGTTCGTCCTTCATACGCTTACGCATCGTTCATCCAATTGAGTTGAAACTTTGCACATTTGACCTTCGTAGCAAGGGGAAGGTCACTGACCAGGTGATATTTCGATGAAACAAAACCTTAAAGCATAATTTAATTATTCTTTGTGAAACATCGCCATTATATTGTCGTAGTACGGACTAACCACGAAAGAATGCGGGCTGTTAAATGTTTTTACTCAGCACGAGACCAAATTTGCATTTTGCATGCAATTGGCGAGCTATCGTTATCGATATTGGACTATGTGAGATCACTCTATAAAGTAATCAAATTAACCAAATATGAATGCGTTTTAGATAAAGACTATAAGATTGCCAACGTCTTTGAAAAAAACTTTACACACCAATACACATCTGTTAATTAAATAAGTATCCGGTAACATACTAACCAATAAAATACATCGTTTTATCGGGAAAAGAGGTTTATCGGAGACATCTTAAACTGGGGAAAAATAACGTATATCTTATTAGTGACAGGATCGAAACATTTTACCGTATTGGACGGGAAATCGTTCTAATGGTAATTACCGTCTGTCTAGGTGAGATTCTGATTAAACCAATCCTTAAAGCAGAATTTATTTATTCTTGATACAATTTCATCATTCCTCGCTTTACCTGTGAACGCTGGAGGTATTAGTCTATAGAATGGTTGTTTTTTCTGAAGTACCTAATATAGTAGCTGTATAAATGCTAGTATGCTATACATTTGTTAAATAGATTGAAAATAACTCGCTACAAAAAATCGTAAATACGTCATCATGTAGTAAATATTGCTAAAGAAATATATTACCAACACATCTGCAAGAAAATAGGGTTGAACTTCATTATAACCAAAAAATGTTTTGTTATGCAGAAGGAAAAAAAAAAGAGATTAGAGGTCTTTCTCATTTTGACGTAAAGTATTACAATTGAGGAGCTTTCGTGTTTTGAGATAATGATGGAAAACCTGTAACTCATAGTAAAACATTAGTAAAAATTTGTAACTATAAGCATAAATTGTGCTTGAATTTCGTATAATTTAATGTTAGTAATAAGTTAATTCGTTATTTAGTTTGGTAGATGATTAAGAAACAAATATGGAGATGTCAATTTTGTTGTAACAAAACAAACGAATCTGGACATGTCGAGTTTTGTATGAAACACATTGTGGACAAGTTTGGTTTTGATAGTAAAACATAACACATAGTTAAATTTCATTATTCTTTGTTTTGATTATAGTAAATCTGTAGTACTTATAACAAGTTATCATATTATATATTTTAATTTTATACTTATACATTGTATTTACATTATACACAAGACAAAGTATTACAATGGCTCTCTTCTACAGTAAACAGATTAATACACTTACGTAAAGGCTTCTCTGAAGTTATGCACGAACCACAATGTTTACTCGAACAGATAAACGAAATCATAAATCACTACACTATATAATTTTATTTCATCTACACTTAGTGTAGAAACTATAATTTACTAAGTTATCTTGCTGCAGAAAAAAAGCACTGCAATCCTATCAATATTTGAAAACCTAAGATAAAACACTGAAGTGATTGTAATGTTCATCAAAATAGATGTAGCTTTACGAACTCCATGGATGCACATCGTTTATCATAAACAAGATGACAGTATAAATTAGTTGTTAATATATTATTACCCTAACATATTACATTATTTAGTGTTGATTAATTTACTACCCCTTAAAAACGTTGCAATACAAAGTGCAATAATGTAATATTTCTACGAAAGAGTAAATCAAATATGGCCTGCCACGACCTGATACAGCCCACATTAATTTAGAGCATATTCCGTAATTTTCTTTATATATATCCGATAAGTGGAACAGCTGCACGTGGACATGTCGAGTTTTGCACAAAAACCCATATTTCACTCTTGTAAATGGCTTGGATATGTTGTGTTTTGTATCGTCGTGAGATGGTAGTGTTCTTCGCTTCAGAAAAAGGGTCTCAAAACATATGAAACATACATTTTTACTGGTGATGGACATGTCGAGTTTTGGCCGAAAGCTCCTCAATTACAAAGCTTGTATACACCAACTCCCTTATTTATTTCCTGCATTTTAAAACACGTAAGAGGTCACTTTCAGGTGAGATTTCAATAATAACAAACCTTAAAGAAAAAAATTAAGGTGGCGCGCGAGTGGTATCGGATAATTACCTATACGTACTTTATGCCAGATCCTCTTTTCTATGGTCCGAATAATAATGGAGGCGCGTGAGTCGAGAAAGAGATAGAGAGATAAAGAAAACTAGATTTAGAGAAAGTGAAAAAAAAATATTTGTACCTGAAGCAATGTTTTTAATATTATTTTTTTATTTTTTAGCTATTTTCAATTACATTTTCCCAATAATATCTATCCTTGCAATGGCTATTACATTGTCAATGCTTTATTCTCCTTTAATATTAATCCAATATAAATGTAATTTAATTATTAACCACAACGTTTAAATTAACAATTTGTTGAAAGTGAGGTAAAGGTGTAACATTGTTGAATCTGTTGTCCTGCATGCGATAGGATAATTTTTTTCTTATTGGAAATAACAGTTGGTACTATTATGAATATTTAGAATTAAATACTACTTAGTAGAACAACGTTGTTACTACAAGCAATATTGATGACTCTGCTGTGTCGCTAACGAACAGTGATTTAAAAATAAAGGTAAAGACGGAAAGTTCATCTTTATAATTGGCATGACAGCAAAAAGTATTGAAAGACAGCGGATACCCATATATTTTGAAAAGGAAGCTACCTGTTCCCAGATAATTACCACTTAGTGGGGTAAGTACAAAAATTAGATAAGTGATACTGATGCATATAATAATTAAAATGTTTTAACTAGTTGTTTATTATTGAAGTAACTGATGTAAAACATTCAGAACTCATTCGTATGTAAGCCTGATGCCCTTCTGGTACAATATTATGACAACAGCGCAATACTGTTTCAAAATACAGGCACAACGATATTCTTAGATTACGAAGTTGTAATAGTTCATTTAATAGAAAAGGCGCTCATCTGAAGAAAAAGAAATAGTCTCCGAAAATGGTATTTTTGACTAGTACTGTTCCGAAAAAATGGTTATTTATTTGTTAACGTCGCAAACCTAAACTATCTAACCAACCATATCACAATTTAAAGCATTTTAAATACAACTGACTTAACCTAACCAACTGCTCAAAACTGTGAACTACTGGTAAACTACCTGAAATATAGTAATGCTGTCCAGCGGTCGTCAAATGGAATGAGAACTCAAAAATATAATATCCAGTATATATTTTGCAGCTTTTTAGAAAAGCAATCACTCTATACAATATCCATAAAATATTTATAAATATGATTTTAAAAGAGTTTATAAAAAATTAGCTTTTAAAAGCATTGAATGCTGCTGACATGTGAACTATACTCATACTGAGTGACCTCATTTAGGTTTGTTTCCATAAATGTTGTAGAAACAGATAGTGAGTGACTTTGCTTACATTTTTTTACAATCCACTTATTTTAAATGTCAGTTGTACAAAATTTCACAATTTCCTAAACTCCACTTTGAGGGTGTGAAACGGTTATAAGGGTGGTTTTTAGAAATATTATGCTGACAGTGTTTTGAAAGTCATGTATGAAATATTTGAAGCCTGGAATAAAAGAGTTATATAAAAAACAAATATGCAAAGACACACACGAACTCTGGCTTGTGCTAGAACTCTATCCTCGCTGAAACAAGTAAAAATTCACAAGTTGACAAAAGTGGTTTTGTAATATTTCGGTTATTTAATGGTCCTCTTTTCTATAGTCCGAATAATAATAGTGTTGTTTGAGTCTATATATATATATATAGAGAGAGAGAGAGAGAGAAGGGGGGGGGGAGAGAAAGCGAAATAAAGAGGGACAGAGAGTGATGGAGTGAGATGAACAGGGATAGAGATAGAAAGTGATAGAGAAATACAAAGTGGTGGAGAGAAGTATAGATATACAGATAGGTATAAAGTTAGAGAGATTTAGAGAGTGATATATAGATGTATAGATTAAGATATATATATACACATAGAGGCAATAGATATACAAAGAAGAGCTGATGTCGATTAAACAGCAGAAATATTCACTAAGCTGTATTTTGCAAGAAGTACATTGGTTTTCGCCATGTGCTCCTGATTATTTCTATCCATATTTTCTTCTTTTCTCCGTGGGTTTTTGGTTATTCATGAGAAAACAAGTTTTGCATGATATTTTTGTAACGAGACATAAATGTGTGTTTTCAGTTTCGTTTAATTGGTGAATTCCTGTTACTGATCAGGTAGAATTCAGACAAACACATTCCTTAATCAGTCGATTTTATGCCTTGAGACATCTGAGAAACACTATCACGTAACACCATTTCCCTTCCTCTTGAGCCTTCTTTCTCTTAAAATCGTGAGTGAGCATCCCAAATACCACATAAAACAGTTACTGCCTGTACTCTATATCAAGTAAAGATTATTAATTAGTCGATTACTATGTCTTGACACAGCTGAGAAATGGAATCATGCAAGATGATTTTCCTCTCCCTTGAGATCTAGCGATGCCCTCCTTCTCTTGCGATCGTGAGTGAGCATCACACATCCCACATAAAATAGTGACTGCCACAGTATGTGACGACAACTGTTGGCGTAGTCTCGTAGCATCTTAATCTTGTAACCTCGTAGCCATTTAGCCATGTAGCCTTTTACCTTCGTAGCCAAAATGTCTTTAAAGAAGCTGCAGCCAATGACAGATGGAGCCTCTGATGAGATCGTATCCGTACTGATGAGATCGTATTCCTACTAATGGGATAGTATCCGTACTGATGAGATCGTATCCCTACTGATGGTATCATATCCCTATTGATGGGATCGTATCCCTACTGATGGGATCGTATCCTTAGTGATGGGATTGTATCCTGTTCATTGAATTGTATCCCTTTGGTGAGATAGTATCCCTACTGAGTTGAATATTAATGAAAATTAATGTTCTGTTCGTTAAATGTGCTTCCTTGTATAATGTTCTTACTTTTTTATTGTGCATTCAAATGTACTTCCTTTTTTGAATGTGCTTTCAAATGGGCTTACTTTTTTGTGTGTGCTTCCAAATGTGCTTGTTTTTTTTTGTGCTTCAAAATATGCTTCTGTTTTGTCGAATGTGTGTCCAATGTTAGTCCTTTTTGACGAATGTGTATATGTTTTGTCTTGATTGTGTGTCCTTTTTGACAAATGTGTGTCCTCTGTGTGTCATTTTTATCATTGTGTGTCCAATGTGTGTCATATTGAATGTATGTCTAGCGTGTGTTCTTTTTGTCGAATGTTGTCCTGTGCTTGTCCTTTTTGTCGAATATGTGTCCCACTGTGTGTCCTTTTTGATGAATGTGCTTTGTTAATTCTGTACTCAGTACTGGTGACTTAATGGTTCAGCATCGTTTGATCCAGTTGTAAACATAAACCATTTTTCAGGGATTCTTGGTCCTTTAATAGCCATAAAAGAAGCTTAGTTAGTTGGTCTATTTTCTAGTAATAGATTCTATCCGTAATGTATATCCTACAGTGTGAAGACCTGTGTCTCATATGCTTGAAATTGGACATAATTGTTTTGAAATATATGACAATTTTTATCGAAGTAGGCCTCCTGGTTCAGAGAAGTTGGGTCTATACATCTCAAATTGGACATGGCCTGGTTGAAAGGTATTCTGAGTATCGAAGAATTAGACCTCTTGGTTCGGAGATACTTGGCCCACACATCTGACATTGCACATGACCTGTATGAAATTTCCGCCGAGTATCGAAAATAATTTCCCTTGGCTACTGGCCGTTTACGTCTGACCACCAGGTGAACATGCTTGCACAAAACTAACTAGATGTGCTTAGCCTCCGACAAGATTTTGCTATCCAACAATAAATTGGATGTGCCTCACCAACTAGATGTGCTTGGCCATCAAATGGATGTCCTGGCCGCAAAATGGAAATTCTTGGATACCAACACGATGTGCCTTACTTAATAAAGGATGTGCCTGGCCATAGGTTAAATGTGCCCGGCCACTGACTAGATGTGTCTTACAAACAACTGAATGTGCCTGGCGGCTGACTGGACATGCCTGGCCACAAATTTAATTTAATTGTCAGGCCACTGAATGGAAGTTCCTGATTAAAAGACTCTAATGTAGAACTACCGTAGTAGGAGTGACAAGCCGTTACTGTGACCAATGTAAACATTTCCCCAGTACCAGCCTGGGGGCCGCCATCTTGTTTCATGGGGGCCGCCATTGTTGTTGACATTGGTTACCAGGGCGCGCCACCGTCGCAGCCACTGGGGACCGCCATGTTGTATACGTCTGCTGGAGGCCGTCATCTTAATTCAGCCTTTAGTTACCGGAGTGCACCACCGTCGCTCCAAAAGCGGGAATTGTATACAAAAAATCCTGGGCGGCGTGTGGATTCGATCCGTGGGACACAGCAACGTCGTGGTTACAAGGCAGACACCTTGACCACTAGACCACAAGATCAGATGAGGAGAGTATAATTAAGTAACGAACATATGCCGCCATGTCTTTAAATATCGAAAAAAATATGCTTAAATAATTCCGCCATGTTGTTAAATTTCGAAAAAAGATATGTCTATAAACACCCCACTACAATTATGCTTAAAACACACACCCCCACCATTATGCTTAACCCGTCAAGTTTTAAATTTCCAACCGCTATGCCTAAACAGTCATCTTTAAATTTCGAAAAAGTATGCTTAAATAATGCTGCCATACTAGCTATGCCTAAACCGTTAAATTTCGAAAAGAAATGTCCCCGACCCCCACTTCAAGTATGCTTAAAACACACACCCCCACACTAGTTATGCTTAACCTGCCATATTTAAATTACAAAAAAAAAGAAATATCGCTATGCTTAAATTTGGAAAAGTATGCTTAAGCTAACTGATACTGTGTGTCATCCAGAAACATTGAACGGGTGAGTTTCAACTGATCAGGCATGAGATTGCCAGCGAGAGTTTCCAGAGATGAATTTATAAAGTTAAGTGAATCAATAAATCGAAGACGCACAGTTTCAGTTAGCTACGCGTAAAGGTGTGTTTCCCTATGACTTTTTTAAGTCTAGTGAACGTTTGCATACTGCCTCGCTACCACCAAAGGATGCGTTCCATAACGTATTAAGTGGCATGGACATGAGTGATCTGGACTATACTCACGCTCAAAGGGCTTGGGACATCTTCCATTGTGCCACATTGAAAGAGTACGCACTTAGTTACCTTAAGGTGGATACTTGTTTGCTGGCCAATATATTCGAATCTTTTCGTTTCGTTTGCCTACAGCATTATTCACTTGATCCCGCTCATTACATTACCGCTCCTTCGCTCGCATGGGATGCACTTTTAATTAAAACTGGTGTGCGTCTTGAGCTTGTGACCGACCCAGACATATACCTCTTCCTAGAGTCTGCCGTTCGTGGAGGTATTACAAATGTAAGTCGACGTCACGCGAAAGCTAATAATGTGTACATGTCCAGTCACAACCCGAGCCTTCCATCTTCGTACATCTGTTATTTCGATGTTAACGCACTGTATGCTCTCACAATGTTGGATAAGCTTCCTGTGGGTAATTTCCAATGGGTTCCCAGAGATGAGTATACGGGTTGGGATTTCAACACCATTGACATCGATGGTGATACATCATTTTTCGTGGAAGTAGATTTGACCTTTCCCGATGATTGTCACGATCACCTA
Source organism: Bacillus rossius redtenbacheri (assembly GCF_032445375.1). Classification (NCBI taxonomy): domain Eukaryota; kingdom Metazoa; phylum Arthropoda; class Insecta; order Phasmatodea; family Bacillidae; genus Bacillus; species Bacillus rossius. Next base: position 215,189,004 of record NC_086330.1, on the reverse strand, counting down.
TCAGATCTGCCTCTGGCCCCCGTGAATGGCGTACCGCAAAACGGGCATATGAGTAAATTACTGTTAACTCTCGCGCCGCGTACTAAATATGTTGTCCATGCTAAAACACTGCGGCACTACGTTCAGTATGGGGCGGTCATCGGCCAGGTTAACCGCGTGCTGCGGTTTGCGCAGGCGGCCTTGATGAGGGACTATATAGACTTTAATGCTGAGCGTCGTGCCCAGGCTGCGAACCCCTTCGAGAAATCGTTTTTTAAATTACTGTCAAACTCGGTTTACGGGAAGAGCTTGGAAAATACGCGAAAGCATAAGGATATACGCATCGCTTCACGATACGATTCCATTTATGGGGCGGCTGAGCTGATTGGTCATCCGACATTCAAGGCTCGGAGAATCATCGATGAGAGTTTAGTCCTCATAGAGATGCAAAAAGGGACGATTAACTTTGATAGACCATTGCACACAGGTGTCGCCATTTTAGATTGATCAAAATTGGTTCTCTACGATTTTCACTTTAATTACATGCAAAAGAAATTCCCTCCACAGTCTCTGCATCTCTTGTACACGAATACGGATTCTTTAATTTACCACGTTGTGTGTGACAACATTTACGATTCGATTCGCCCCGATTTAGCTTCCCATTTCAACACTTCCAATTATGCACCAGGTAATGAGCAACGCTTCCCCTTGGTTAATAAGGGTGTAACGGGGGTGATAAAGGATGAGGCCGCTGGCAATATCGTCACGGAGTTTGTTGGTCTTCGCCCGAAGCTTTACGCGTTTAAGATGGAGGACGGTTCTTCTACGCGTAAGGCCAAGGGAATCAAGGCCAGCGCACTGCGTTCAATCCTGTTTCCTCAATACCTGGATTGCTTGCTTCAAAATTCACGGGTTCTCGCGACCCAACACCATTTCCGATCGCGAGGCCACACTGTGTTTATGTAGCATGTGACCAAGGTAGCATTGTCTTCAGGAGATGATAAGCGTTGGCTTTCTGAAGACGGTGTCAGCACTCTACCTTGGGGACATAATAACCTACGCCTTTCCCCAGACAACGATTAGCCCTTTCCCTTGTTACGTTGAGCTATGCTGTCGTCCCCGAGGGATGGGGTGGCCTAGCGCTCTGATCCTCCCACCCCCTCGAACAACGCACCATTGCATGTGGAGAATAACCTATTGGTATGTCACTGTACACAAGTAATTTAATTTTCTCTTTTTACAAAGGCTAATTTATTTTTCTTTTACACATGTAATTTATTTTACATATGTTTCTTTTAAAAGAAATTGTTTACGTGTTTTTTTTATCTAAAGCTTGAATGTTCTTAACGTAATTTATACAAACGTTAATGTATTTTCTACACGTTTATATATAATTTATTTTCTACACATGTTTATATATTTTAATTTTACACATGTGAACATAATTTAATTTTTCTCTTTTACAAAGGCTAATGTAATTTATTTTTTTCTCTTTTACACACATAATTTATTTTACATGTGTTTCTTTAAAAAGAAATGTTAACATAATTTATATAATTGTTTACGTGTTTTTTTAATATAAAGCTAGAATGATCTTAATGTAATTTTCATACTTTTACATATATTAAATTTATTTTACACACGTAATTTACTATACATATGTTTCTTTAGAAAGAAAGAAATGTTAACATAATTTATATAATTGTTTACGTGTTTTTTAAATTTAAAGCTAGAATGTTTTTAATGTAATTTTCATACTTTTACATATATTCAATTTCTTTTACACATATAATTTATTTTATTTTACACAAGTAATTATTTTCTCTTTAAAGCAATCTTAACGTAATTATTTTACATATTTGGGTTATGCTGTAGCTACTGCGTATGTATTGTTCTGCAGATCTCCCCAACACAAGATGGATGTATCCACACGTGACGATTTGGCAAACCACATACCGAGAGAGATAGCCAAGCTGTTTTTTATGGAGGAGGTGTTGGAGGGTGAACCACATCCACCGCGGGAGCTTCGGGAACGTGAGCCTGGAGTTGGCCGCAGCGATGGCTCGACCGCGCGTTCACTGCGGCCGAGGGGATTGAAGTGTTGGCGGGGCCTTCGGGGTTGGAGTCGTCCACCACACATGATTGGTCGACATGGATATTATTTATACCCTAATGAAATAAAACCAACATTCTTTTTTACCCGTGTGTTGTCTACATTATTTCTATTTCCACCTCTGTAAGTTCCTTGTGCTTGCTCCTTTCCTGTACGCAGCGATGGCCTGACCTTGTTTCTCTGTGGTAAACACTTTCACTGTCACCCAGCAGGTAAACACATTCCTGGTCGCCGGCGCACGAGCGAGGCTTCCAGCACAGCGTTTGTACTCGACGTAAAATAATAGTCACTATGCTTACAATATTATAAATTTTAACAATGCTTATTACTATTTGAACGTAATCAACCACAATAGAGGTCCTACATTTTTTTAACTATGCTTATTACTTGGTGTGTTGCACATGTACTACCACTAAAGACATTATTATGCTTATAATATGATGTCGGGATTATAATTGCGCAGTTTATGAGTGACGCTCCAGCGGACAACATCTCGCTCTCTGTGCGCGAGGTTTTGAGGTTATGTTTCTAGTCATAGCTAGTATGGTGGGGCTTTTAAGCATAGCGGTTGGAAATTAAACATGGTGGTTTGCTTTTCGAAATTTAACCTTGGCGGCTTAAGCATACTTTTCCAAATTTAAGCATAGTGATATTTTATTTTTTTTGTAATTTAAATATGGTGGGTTTAGCATAACTAGTGTGGGGGGGTGGTGTTTTAAGCATACTTGTAGTGGGGGGGGGGGGGTTGGAGACATTTCTTTTCGAAATTTAATGGTTTAGGCATAGCTAGTATGGCAGCATTATTTAAGTATACTTTTTCGAAAATTAAAGATGACTGTTAGGCATAGCAGTTGGAAATTTAAAACTTGACGGGTTAAGCATAATGGTGGGGGGGTGTGTTTTAAGCATACTTGTAGTAGGGGGTTTATAGACATTTTTTTTTTCGAAATTTAACAACATAATGGCATTATTTAAGCATATTTTTTCGATATTTAAAGACATGGTGGCATATGTTCGTTATTTAATTCTACTCTCTTCATCTGATCTCGTGGTCTAGTGGTCAAGGTGTCTGCCTAGTAACCACGACATTGCTGTGTCCCACGGATCGAATCCACATGCCGCCCAGGATTTTTTGTATACAATTCCCACCTTCGGAGCGACGGTGGCACGCTCCGGTAACTAAAGGCTGAATTGAGATGGCGGCCTCCAGCAGACGTATACAACATGGCGGCCCCCAGTGGCTGCGACGGTGGCGCGCCCTGGTAACCAATGTCAACAACAATGGCAGCCCCCAGGCTGGTACTGGGGCAATGTTTACATTTCAATGTTTACATTGGTCACAGTAATGGCTTGTCACTCCTACTTACCCTGAAAACACATACCAAGGCATGTAACAGACTCGCTTTGAACTCTAAGACTGTAGAAAACGATAAATGTTAGTAATTTGTTTATTGTTTTTACTGTAGAAATTATGTAATAATTTTTAATATTTAATTTTGTTGGTTATTTCTTAAACCTGTCACTTTAATAGTAATTTTAATTAAATAAATAATTTTAACCTAAATTAACATTTTGCATCGTCCAAGGATCGAGCCAAAAACGTAAGTCGATTTAATGATTCAGTAAATTAATGAGCGATTTTTTAAAATAATTTTTGGAAATTTTCCAGAATTCTAGTTTAATAATTACAGATTTTTAAGATGGTGGCCAAGAAGACCGGCAAGATAGTGATAATGATAGTGATATGGTAATAAATACTACTGCACTAAAGCAGGTAAAATTAAACCAAAATGACGGCAGCACACTCTAGCAGGCATTGTGTGTACTAGCACTCCTATCGAGTAATGAAAACAAAATGGCAACATCTGTAGCAGACAGACGATGTGTTCACTAGTGTTCGTGGTAGCAAGTATTAAAAAAAATATGGCAATGTCCTTTCGTAGGTGATGCTATTATAACTTCAAATTTTAAAGAAATTAGGAGTCCGAATATGTGTGTTATTTTTTATATTCTTTATGTAGTTCTCGGTCTGGGAAATATCTCAATTGCCGTGCGGTCAAAGGTGTATGTTTTCTAACCAATAGTTTCGAGCTATCATGGTTCGAATCCTCGTTTCCAATGTTTGTATAAAAAATTAAATTTTATGTGTCGTTAAGTACCGTAAAAACAATGGTAGGTGATTAACCACAATACATTATCCATTAATTAAAATATATGGCGGTGTCCAAGATGGTGCCTCCAGCAAATAGAAAAACCCAAGATGGTAGCTCTAATGTAATCTAATATGGTGGCATCCAGCAGAAAACAACCAGATGTACAGATGTGATGTCAGAATCGAAAAAGTGACTGTGATGTCAGATCCAAGATAGTGGATGTGATGTCTTAATTCAAGATGGTGGAAGTTTCCAAAATAACGAAAAGTTCAACGTTCAGGGAGTGGGGTACTCGATGCGAAGATGTTGAAAACCTAGATGGCGTATGAGGTCAAAGTCGTTCGTCAAGGTTAAAGGTCAAGGTCAAATGGCAAGGTCATTGGATGAGATCAAAGGCCAAGGCTCTTGGTCAAGGTTAAGATCTCAGTGGCTGAGGGCGACTTTGTTTTAGGAACCTTAAGTTGCTCTAAAAAATTTTCAAGCCATTGAATTTTTGAGGAATGAAAGGGAAAATTTCACTCAAAATTTGAATTTTTTGCTCGATCTGGGGATTTTTGCAATGATTTTTGCTGCCAAGATGGCTGCCATGAATTTAATTTGGCGGACCCTAACACAATCCGCACCCAGAACCCAGTCCCCGGACCTACTAATACATACTACTCATGGGTGAATGCTTGTGCTATGAAGACAGCGCTGAAACTAAAAGTTGGGTTTTGTTTCTGATTTTTATTCCTCGTGAATTCTAAAAGTATCAATTGCAGCATATGGGAATTGCAATTTTTTTAGTAACGATGACATAGTTCTTATAAAACTAAACCGTTACCATAATAGCCATTATAATTTAATACCACAATGTTAATAGTCTTGATTGTGTTGGTAATGTCGGATAGTTTCCAATAAATAGGAGGTTAATGTCAGATACCAACCGGCATTACAAGGCATTTTCGATGTGGCCATATATTGCATAAATTCTAAAAAAAAAAAAAAAATTTCCATAAATTTTTTTTGTGGTATTGAATGGTGTTACCTACTTTTCACAAGCACACTAGAGGCAACTTAATTTTTTAAAAATAAATTTGGAAGTATTATAAATAATTGAATATAAAATTAATTAAATGGTAACCGAAAATCCCTGCCATTTCTATAAGTATCACACATGCGTTTAGGTTTCCGAAAAATGAGTGGTTAAATAGAGGACATTTAAGCTTACCACATACTTTCGTCTTTCCAACGTATGCATGGTTTTATAAAAGATCGCAAGGATTTCTTTGCCTCCTTGCAATGAGAGGCAAGCAGATGGAAAACAGTTGGTTGCTTGAACTGTTACTTAAACATTGTCGGCACAGTTATTACGTTAGCATCCGGTTAGTCTCGAGTGTATGAGTCTGCTTGCCTTATTTTACTCTCTAAAATGAGCAGTGTTTTACAGAAAGGTATTAAGTCTATCAGTGTGCTGAAAATTTAGTTTACTCTATATGACTGGTTATCATTCAGAGTAATATGTAATAGCCTGTCCGAGCGCAGGTTCCAGGTGGTGGTTTGTGGTGGAGTCAATGACCGACCGACCTCTGACGTAACGGTGGCCATCTTGGTTGACCTTGACATTTGTACTTCAATATTTTCCAAAATTGGTCAAGATTTGCCAAAATTTGCCCAAATATCGCCAATTATCGCTAAAATTTCCAGTTTTTTGGAAACAAATTCCGCCAAAAATATTCAAAAAATACGACAATTCAAAAATTAATTACGATTTCGAAAAACCTCAAAAGTCATTTTGCCTTAGAAAGAACACAAATTCCTAAAAGAGGCTTAAGCATCCATGTCTAAAGCCTCCGAAGAGCCGTTGACGTCATCTAGGATTATGGCGTCATCGTACCAATTTCGTTTACGGCCGCCATTTTGAAAATACGTAATTTTTTGTTAGAAAATCGGGAACAATTTAAAAAATAATAAAAAATTTATTTCATCGAATTTAATACTAAAAATTTATAAAAAATTCAATTAATACAACTTTAATAAAAAATATTTAAAAACATACATTTACGATATGGAGCTCGGAGTCCTCGGTTCAAACCCGGTGAGGGCAAAAAAATGGCGACTGATCCTTCCTCCACGGAAGCCGCTGGCAGACTGACCTCCCACCACATATGTCAAAGTGTACATCGTCACCTAGTGTGACGTACCTATAGTCCGCCTTCTTGAAAATCCATAAATGTATTGCTAGAAAATCGGAAAAAATCATAAAAATTAATAAAAATATAATAAAATATTTTTATAAACTCCGTAGAACTTTTCGTTATGGCCACCATATTTGAAAACAGTAAATTTTATGCTAGAAATTTGGGAAAAAAAAGTTCAAAATTCATTAAAAAAAAACGTATTTATATACTGATTGATAAGATCGATTCCCGTTCTTGGTTCGAAACCGGTAAGAGCAAAAAATAAAAAACAACAGATCCTTCCTCCACGGAAGCCACCTACAGACTGACCTCCCACCACCAATACCAAGGTATATATCGTCAGCTGGTATGACGTAATGTCTGGCTTGTATTAGAACTATATCCTTGCCCAAAAAATGAGAAGTTCAATGCTGGTAGAATATTTTGTAATTATTTTCCATTATTTTTTATTATTATTTTATTTTATTTTATTTTTATTTTTTTTCTGTGAATAATCTGATATCAAGGATAACTAATTATAGTTTTCTCCGTGTGCTCCTGATTTTTTCTGACAGTATTTGTTGATGGTTTTTCCGGGTGCTCCTGATTATTCCTATCGATGGTTTTCTCCAAGTGCTTCTGGTTATTTGTGAGAAAACGATGTCTGCATGAAGGATTTTTTACTTAATCAGTCATACCATTTTATTCAGAGTTACATTTAGTAAGTGAATTTCTTCTACTACTAAATCAGCACATACAATATTTTTGTCAGGTGGAATTTAAAAAAAATCATAACTCAGTTCGATAATATGTGATAAGACGGATGAGAACCACTATCACGAAAGACGAACTTCCTTGTCCTTGGTGTCTAGCGAAGCCTTCCTTCTTTTGCGATCGTTAGTGAGCATCCGGCATTCCACATAAAATAAATAAATAAATTATTACTCAAAACAACACGTGACGACATCTCATGCCAATAATGGGTGTATACCATTTGTCCAAGTGTCCACTTCTCCAAGAGACCGCTTCTCCAAGCTCCGTTTGTTCGAAGGACCATTTGTCCAAGTGAACATTTGTCCAACCAACCATCTCTCCAAGTTTTGAGGGGTGGATGTGTCTCCCACTTGCCTTCCCATTCACCGCCTTTTCCCCTCTCTTGGAGCCAATGAACACACGGAAGTCTAACAGCGAATCAGCGATAGCAATTTTTTTATTTTTATGGCAAGATAATCGAAAACAATACCCTGTCGCCTCCGTACATAAAGTAGCTAAGTGCTGGTATGTAAAAAAGGTTACCGCACTTTAAAAAACGAGAGCTGTGTTCAGGGTCTCGACGAGCGCCAGTAATCGCGCTATCACAGACGTATCGTTTTTCCGGGCGCAGTTTATGTCTGGTGTAGAGAAAGAGGGACACATATGATACGCGGCGTTGCATTGCGTTATCCACATGTGACATTCGCAGCTAGGATTACAGATCCATTACTCCACGTGGAGCTCCGATCTCGTGGGCCGGGTCGTGTCTGGCGTCCTGGGCTACGAAAGGCCGCGAGTTCCGCGGCTGCTTTCAGAGTTATCAGAGGGCAGCCAAGTAGTGCTCTGCAACCGAGCGCATCCTGCTGGGTTTTCCGTGAATATATTGAATAGAAGCTGTGTTGACCATCTGGCCGGCTGGTGTTTCTGGCAATATGTTGGAGAGGGCATTCTGATACGATTGAGAGGAAGAAATAATATCGTATATACCAAATTTAATTCAAATTAACAGAGTAGAACCGACAAAAATATATGCAAATATACTGAATTTTGAGGAATTTTTGTGGAATTTTGAGGGTCAAGGTCAAATTTCAAGGTCAAGGTTATACAAAATGGCCGCCGTGACGTCAGATTGGTCGGGGTCAATGACCGCCGCACCAGTCGCCAGGCAACTCGAACCAGAACCAGTAGCAGTATTGGCTATCATATACTAATACTGTATTTAATTCTGCGAAGTACCGTGTACTCATAAAAATCAACATTTTCTGTATTTTGGCTGGAACATTGCAATTGATTGTACCTACTAGTGCTGGGGTTAGGTATAATTACGAAGCTATTTCGTAAGACCAGATTGCATAGACAGAAATTGAATAGCAACTGTGCGAACATTTTTTTGTGGTTATCCAAAAAAAAATCGCTAGTCTCGATTAGAAAAATCCACAATCTAATGACGGAACACATAGGGCCAACTTGCATTTGCTGTATTAAATTATATGCTTTGATTCCAGTGCGACAACTATACCCGCCTATTCAATAATTTAAAATACAATTTTAGGAAATGTGTGTTACAAAACCACTAATTTTTTTTTAGAGAAAGCGGATTCGTTGTTGATCATTCTTCATCCACACAGTTACGTACTATACAAGTTAAAAAAGTCACATTAACACTCTCCTCGTTATTTCGATCTAATGAGAATGGAGGAAGACGTGGGACTAGGTACAAAGTGGCTTGAGAACAAACCAAAGCCTGGACGAAATCCTTCTAGGCCTTCAAATCTTGAAATCTGTTAAAGAGTTTTGTTCGCATTTTACCGTAAGTAAAGGGCATATAAACAAATTTTTGCACCTCAAAATATGTCGTGCCTATATTAAATAAAACATGAAAAAGTGTAATTTTAATAGTTTGCAATGTTACCGACTGTATTAATGACTTAGTTATAAAAATCTAAGGCGAGTACTCAAGCAGTAAACGAAAACAACGAATAAATGAATTCCTTAATGAGCAAACATTAAGCATACTTTCAAGAATATAATATATGTAGGCCTACAAGTAAAGTGTATTAAGGTTACCTAATGAAACATGTTACATTAATTTTCAATCAATTCAATTAAATTAAAGAGATTAATGTGTATCATCTTAGCTCTCGGTGTACGTCACTTTGTTGGAGTGATTTTGGGAACGCGACTGAAATAAATGAACGGAAAATGTGTAGCACAGAGTGCTGCTATGTATGGTGGATAGCGTGAACACATTTCACAAAGCCAAAGGGAATCTTTATAGTATTAACTGATATGTTAATAATTTTGAAGAAAAATTCCTGATTGAAAATCAGTTCCAAAGCTGGAGGTCAATATTTTTACAATTTTCTTTTCCCCTTTAGTCAGAGTTTTATTTTTTAAAAAAGTCTTAAATTTCTGTCTGCAAATGGAATGTGCCGGTAGCGAATTCTAGTGGTGGGTGCGGAAACAAACTGTGATTCCCGTACGTTAAATTTAGAATGCAAATTTTAAATTATAATTTTATTTGCAACATAAGTACACGTGAATTTGCTCATTACCGAGAATAATTTTACACATCCATGGCGAGGATTGGACTGACTACTAAGCTTTCCTGCTGCGTCAGACTACTGATCACTTCACGAACGCCACTATTAAAGTACAATAAAGTAAATACTATAGTTCTGTTGATAAAATGTAATTATTTTTAAACCAATTAATATCAAGTCTCTAGAAACGCCTCAAAATTCCTAAAAAATTCAGCAAAATTTCTAAAAATGTTCCATCTCCGAGGGAAAACTTCCCGTTTTGAGAGAAAATTTCCCGTTTTAGTCTGCGAAAATACCAAAAGCCACAAATGTCCAGGAAAATGCTTAAGCATCCATGAAGCTAGCCTCCCAAGCCTGTTACCAAATATGGACTTGACTTCGTCCGCTATCCTGGAATGTTGCACGTTTTGTTGCGCCTGCCATCTTGGATATTTTTATTTATTAGTCGATTTTTATAGGAAAAAATAATATTAATAACAAAATAAATAATAAATATTTAATTAAAATGTACCCAGACATCTTGAGGTATGACGTCATGGCCTTTGCTCTTTCCGTTATGCCCTCCGCCATCTTAGGTTTTTAATGAAAAAAATGATAAAAATATTATAAATTAAGAAAATTTAATAAAATATTATTTGATAAAATATACTTAAATAAAAAACGGACTTACGTCAAAATATCTTCGGTTCGAACCCGGTGAGGTAAAATAAAGAGGGCGACAGATCCTTCCTCCACAATAGCTTCCAGCATATTGACCTCCCACCACTAACGCCAACGTATATATTACATCAGCCGGTATGACGTCATGGTAGCCATCTTGCATTTTTTCTGCTGGAGGCCATCATCTTGGTTTTTTATGTCGTACTGGTGGGAGCCATCTTGGATTACTTCTTGTTAGTTTATTTTTTCCCCTATAATACAATATTAATTAATTGTCTGGGCGTCCGCACATTTTGTAACTTGACCGCCATCTTGTTACTTTGTCAAATTCTTGAAAATCCACAATTTTAGTGCTAGAGAGTCGGGAAAATTTTTAAAATAACAAAAAAAATACATTTATTTAAATACTAACATAAAATCGGTCCAGAATCTAGATGTTCTTCCACCCTATAGGAAATTTTTTTAAACATTAAGCTATAAAATCGGGAAAAGGTCCAAAATAAAAAAAATCGTATATTTAAACAAAAAAATTAAAGTTCGAAAAATAAAACACCACAAATATAAAAGGACACACAGTACACACAGCACACACAGACGACACAGGACTCACAAAACACACAACACCACACATTACACACAAACAGCACAGTACATACAGTCAATACAAATGACACACACAGAAAACACAAATGACACACACAGTACAAACAAATGACACACAGTACACACTGTTAACACAGTACAAACATTTAACACAAATAACACACATTACCACTAATGGCACACAGTATACACCGTACATGCAAAAGGAAACACAGGCAGTACAAACGACATCACAGGTAGCACAAATGGCACCACAGGCAGCAAAAAGTCATCACAGGCAGCACAAATGGCAGCACAGTCAGCACAAATGACAGCACAGGCAGCACAAAGCACACTCAGGTACACTCCAAACATACTCAATCGACACTCAGGAACACTTAAAATTGGTACACTCAAAGTACGCTCAGTTACACTCCAAGTATATTCAACAGACGCTCAGGGACAATCACAGTATGCTCAAACGGACGCTCAGGAACACTAAAAGTACGATCAACGGATGCTCAGGACCACTAAAATTACGCCCAAAGAATGCTCCGGTAAACTTTAAGTACACTCAAACGATGCTCAGGAACACTCTAAGTAAGCTCAAAGGATGCCAGGTACACTCCAAGTACACTCAACGGACGCTCAGGTACATTAAAAGTATGCTCAGGACACTCAAAGTACACTAAAAGGATGGTCAGGTACACTAAATGATGCTCAGGTACACTCAAAGGATGCTCAGGTACACTCCAAGCACACTCAACGGTCGCTCAGAGAACACTCAAAGTACGCTCAAAACACTCAAAGTACACTCAAGAAATGATAAGTAACACTCAAAGTACACTCAAAGGATGCCCAGGAACAAGCAAATTACACGTACAGGTCACGCAAAGGACACGCAGCTTCAATAGCTTCAATAGATCTCTAACTGCCGAAGTACTCCAACTGCCCAAGTGCTACAACTGCTATCACATAATTTGACTACAAAATTATGCAAATTCGAGACATAGCACCACGTTGATACGCGACTTCGAGGCTTAGCTTCATGAAAAGTCGTGACTGCGAGACATATGATCACGAAGCTACGCGACTATAATATGTAGGTTCACGATGCTCCCTGGCTTATGGCCACGAAACTTCGATGCTGCAAGACTACGAGTCTTGTAGCCAGGGCTACAGTGACACAAGGCTAATTGATTAGGTGGATGTTTGGCTACATGGATACTTGGCTACCAAGCTCCGTGATAACGAGACTAAGGATAATGAAGATACGCGACTACGAGACTTAGGTTCACGAACTTACGAGAAGAAAGTTCACAAGGCTATTCGGCTACGAGACTAAGGATTACGAAACTACGAGAATCCAGACTGTGGCTTTTCATATCCAGTAGGTGGTCATGCACATCGACTTGGTTCTGTCAGGTAGTTTTGACAGACCTGCTCATCCAGGTGGTTGTTCATGCTATCTCGTCCAGACAACAGCCAGCCATGTCCAGTAGGTGGTCAAGCACACACGTCCAGCCATTTGGCCAGGCTAACACACACAGTTAGTGGTAAGTGACGCATAGTCGTTCAGAAAGGCACACATAGACTATCGGTTCCAACGGTTCCAACGGGATACAGGGCTGCTTGGTTCAAAAGGCAACTTGGTTACGGGGATACGTTTCTTCTAAGCTACAAGACTACGAGGCATCGATAATTCGACGTTATTGGCATAAAGAGGATACTTCTGAAAATCAAAGAAAAAAATTATATTCCATTAATGCCACAAAAATATATAAAGACCTGCTAGCTTCTAACATATAAAAATGAAGAAAATTTTAAAATCACATAAATTCGACAAAAACTAATAAACAAAAAATAAAAATTAGAAATATTCTGGCTTGTGGTAGAACTCTATCCTTGCTGAACAAAGGATAAGTTCGCAAGCTGGTAGAAATTGTGTAATTTTTATTTTATGTTTATTAGGTTTTGTGGAATTTATGTGATGTTTAAAAATTTTTCTTGATTTCTATATATCTACTTATTAGAAGCTAGCAGAACTTTTTTATTTTTGTGTAAAATTTATGTAAATTGTTTTCTTTTTACCTTGATTTTCAGAAGTATCCACTTGATGCCAATAACTTCAAAGTCTCGATGCTACGTAGTCTTGTAGCTTTGTAGCCAAGTATCCATGTAACCAAGTTGCCTTTTAAACCAAGTATCCCTGTATCCCGTTGGAGCGTGTTAACCTAACGAACCGACAGGCTGTGTGTACCTGGCTGACCGACTATGCGTTTCTTACCATCAACTATGTGTGATATCCTGACCAACTAACCGGACGTGTGTGCTTTATCACCTACTGGACATGGTTGGCTGTTGCCTGGACGAGATAGCATGACCAACCGCTGGATAAGCAAGGCTGTCCAACATCTCTGACATAACCAAGTAGATATGCCTGACCGCCTACTGGACATGACTGGCTGCATTCTGGACGATCATAGTCACTGCTTGGACGAGATGTGTGTCCTTTTTTGTTCTATGCATGGCTACCGACTGAATGTGTTAGCCTGACGAACCAACAGGCTGTGTGTGCCTGGCGTTAATTACCACCAACTATGTGTGTTAGCCTGGCCAACTGACTGGACGTGTGTGCTTGACCACCTACTGGAACTGACAGGCCGCTGTCTGGAGTATCGTAGTTTCGTAATCCTTAGTCTCGTAGTTACGTATTGTCGTTAACCTTAGTCTCGTAGTTTCGTAGCTTGGTAGCCAAGTATCCATGTAGCCAAGTAGCTTCGTAGCAGAGTATGCACGTAATCAAGTAGCATTGTGTCTTTGTTGCCAAGTATACAGTTGGAGCCTAGTAGAATCGAAGTATTGCAACTTCGAAGACCTATAGTCTCTTTGGTTCGTGATCATGAAATCTCGTATTCGTGTAGTTTCACGATTCACTGTTACGTAATCACGTAGTTTCGCGATCCTGATGTCTTGTTGTCGTGTAGTTTCACGACTATACGCCTCAAAGTCACATAGTTATATGAACCTATGTCTCTTAGTGTCGCAAAGTTATGTAATCCTATGTTTCGTAGCCGCAAAGCTTCGTGAACCTAAGTCTTGTAGTCGCAAAGATCGTGAACCTAAGTCTCGTAGTCGCTTAGCTTCGTTATCCTAAGTCTTATAATCACGTAGCTAGGTAGCCAAGTAACCATGTAGCCAAGAAATTTCGTAGCCATGTATCTACCTAATCATGTAACCTTGTGTCCCTGTAGACCTGGCTCCAGTCGGAGCCTTGCAGACTCGTAGTCTTGCAGCGTCGAAGTTTCGTGGCCATATAGTTTATAAATTTCGTAACCAGGTAGCAGCGTGATCCTATACATCTCATAGTCGCGTAGCTTCGTGATCGTAAATATCGTTGTCACGGCGTTACGTGGAAATAAGCCTCGAAGTCGCGTATCTTCGTGGCGCTGTCTCGAAGTTGCATAATTTGGTGTTAAAATTATGTCGTAGCAGTTAGAGCACTTGGACAGTTGGAGTACTCGGGCAGTTAGACCTATTCAAGCTATGGGAGATTTTGAAGATGCGTGTCCTTTGTGTGTCCTTTATGTGTACTTTGTGTGTACCTGTGCGTCCTTTGAGTGTACTTTGAGTGTTCCTGAGCATCCGTTGAGTGCACTTTGGGTAATCCTGAGCATACTTTGAGTGTTCTCTGAACGTCCGCAAAGTGTGCTTGCAGTGTACCTGAGCGTCCGTTGAGTGTGCTTGGAGTGTACCTGAGCATCTTTTAAGCATACTTTGAGCGTTCCTGAGCACTCATTGAGTTTGCTTGGAGTGAACGTGAACGTCCTTTCAGCGTACTTTGAGTGTTCCTGAGCGCCCGTTGAAGGTACTTGGAGTGTACCTGAGCATCCTTTAAGCGTACTTTGAGTACTCCTGAACATCCATTGAGTGTCCTCTGACCGTAATTTGAGTGTACCTGAGCGTCCTTTGAGTGTACCTGAGCGTTATTTGAGTGTGCTCTGAGTGAACTTTGAACATCCATTGAGAGTGCTAGGAGTGTGCCTGAACGTCCATTGATCATCCTTGGGGACCTTGGGGTGTTCCTGAGCGTTCGTTGAGTGTGCTCTGAGCATACTTTAAGTGAATTAAGCGTCCTTAAGTGTGCTCGGAATGAACATTCAGCGTCCGTTGAATGTGCTAGTAGTGTACATGAGCGTCCTTTGAGCGTAATTTGAGTGTACCTGAGCGTCCTTTGAGTGTTCCTGAGCGTCGGTTTAGTGTACTTTGAGTGTACCTGAGCATTATATGTACGTATTTTAAGTGCTCCTGAGCATACTTTGAGTGTTCCTGAGCGTCATTAGAGTGTACACGAACATCCTTTCAGTGTACTTTGAGTGTTCTTGAGCGTCCGTTGAGTGTGATTGGAATGTACCTGAGCGTCCTTTGAGCGTAATTGGATGTTCCTGAGCAACCGTTGAGCGCACTTTGAGTGTACCTGAGCGTCCTTTGAGTGTACATTAAATGTTCCTGAACGTCAGTTGAGTTTGCTCTGAGTGTACTTTTAGTGTTCCTGAGCATCCGTTCAGTTTGCCTGGAGTGTACCTGGGCGTTCTTTGTGCTGCCTCTGCTGCTGTTTGTGCTGACTGTGCTGCCATTTGTGCTGCCTGTGCTGCCGGTTGTGCTGTGTGTGCAGCCGTTTGTGCTGCTTGTGCTGCCTGTGCTACAGTTTATTCTACCTGTGCTGCCTTTTGTGCTGCCTGTGCTATCTTTTATACTGTCTGTTCTGCCTGTGGTGGCTTTTATACTGCCTGTGCTACCTTTTGCATGTACTGTGTGTACTGTGTGCAATTTGAGTGTACTGTGTGTCATTTGTATGTACTGTTTGTTCTATGTTAACAGTTTGTCCTGTATGTTCTGTGTGTTTTTGTGTGGACTATTTGTAGTGAGCTGTCTGTGTGTAATGTGTGTTGTTGTGTGTACTGTGTGTCTGTTTTGTAATTGTAGTCTTTTATTTTTTCGAACCTGTCATTTTTTATTAAAATTGAAGCGTTAGGATTGCCGCAACATTTGAACATCGCGCGTTAGCGCGGGCATCGGCACGTCGTCCCTTCCTTCCTTCCCCATCCTAGTGTGTGCTTGCTTGCTCATCGCCTCCCCTCCACCGGTCGGCGCTAGCGCGCTGCACCGAACCTATGCCTTATATACGGCTGTAAAGCCTTAATTCGGTCTTGTTTGTCTTGTCTCGTATAGCTTGTCTGGTCTCGTCTTAGTCTCTTTCGAGAGCTCGAGTAGCTTTGTAATCCAGCATGTAGTCAGTCAGTTAGGCTTAAATTTGTGTGACGTGCGCGACCTCGGGGGAAAGAAAATGTAAGTTGGAGTGAGGCGGTGGCCCTTGCCATGATGTAAACGTTTGTTAGATTTTGAGTATTTTGTCTAAATTCCCTTTCGATCGCCACCTAGAAAATCATGTTTGGATTTAATTTGATTTAACTTAATTTAATTTAACTTCACGTTGTTGGTAACTGTTCTCTCCCCTGAGACGTCGACGTACGTAAAACGTACCATAATTAAAATGTTTTAAGAAAATGTAACTTAATTTTGTAACGCATGTAATGCGCATAATGTAGTGGGTTCTCCCTACATATCGACAATGTTGTAATTTAGCAGTTTCAATGCGTCTACCTTGTGACGCCCCCTTTTGATGGCCCGTAATGGGACCGCGCATGTTTCGCACCACGTTGTGCCGGCATAACTTCTATTTTTTGTGGCCTTGATGATGGCTCGTTCACTTGAACTTTTGTGTACACTCACTCTAATAATGTGGACCACATTGGTCTTTGTTAATCAATTTGTTGTTTGTAATTTTTTTTGGCCTAATTAAAATCGTAATTTATTAAAGTTGAATTCTGTTGTTGTGTTACAAATACCTGTTCTCAATCCCTGCCATGCTATGGCGTCCTACCCCGCCCTTATGCCTATAGGCATGACAAAATATACGAATTATTTGATTAATTTTGGGCGTTTTCCCGAATTTCTAGCCTAATATTTACAAATTTCCAATATGATGTACGAAGATCAGATGCTGGATTGATTTTATGCTAGTATTTTATTAATTTAAATATTTTTGTAATTTTAAAAATTTTTGCCGGCTCTCTAGCACTAAAATTAAGGATTTTCAAGTATTTGACCAAGTAAAAAGGTGGCGGCCAAGTTACAAAATGGCGGACGACCAGGCAATTAATTAATACTGTACTCTAGCGGGAAAAAATTAAAATAACCTGAATTCATCCAAGAAGGCATCCTCTAGCCGAAAAATTGTAAGATGGCTACCATGATATCATACCGGCTAACGTAATATATACGTTAGCATTAGTGGTGGGAGGTTAGTCTGCTGGAAGCCTCCGTGGAGGAAGTTCCTGTCGCCATATTTACTTTACCTCACCGGGTTCGAAGCGAGGACTTTTTGTCGTAGGTCCGTTATTTATTTAAAAATATTTATAATAAAATTTTCTTAATAAATATTCTTAAATTAAATCATTTATATTAAATTTTCTTACATTAAATAATATGTATTAATTTTTTGATTAAAAAACCCAAGTTGGTGGAGTGCGTTATGAAAAGTGCAACGGACGTGACGTCATACCTCAAGATAGCGGCTACATTTTAATTAGATATCAGTTTCAATAATTTTATTTTTTTCATAATAATCGGATAGTAAATAAAAGTATCCATGATGGCGGGCCTAACGAAAAGTTCAACATTTCGAAATGGCGGGCGAAGTCAAACTCATATTTGGTAACAGAGTATTGGGAGGCTAGCTTCATGGATAAGCCTCTTCCTGGACTTTAGTGGCATCTGATATTTTCGTGGACTAAAACGTGAAATTTTCTCTCGAAACGGAATTTTTCCCTCAATAATGGAAAATTTTAGAAATTTTGCGGAGTTTTTGAGGAATTATGAGGTAACTTGACACCAAAAATGGCCGCCTTGACGTCAAAATACAAGATGGCAGACATTGGCTCCGGCTCCACACTCCGACACCAGTTTCCGGACCGGCCTAGCTATCCTAGTTATATCTCCTAGCATCAAGTTCTTTTTTTGTAAAAAATATATATTTACTCCCGCTGACGAAATATAAGCAAACATAAATAAAAAATATTGAAGTAATTGTTCTAATTCAAAACTGTAAATTTGCATCTGGTATTCGTTGCAGAAACTAACATGGATTCTGGTTCGAAGCCTGCAGCTGCATCGAAAGGACACCGCTGTAGATCCTGCAGCAAGAAGTTTACCTTGAGAAAAAATGCTGAAAATTATGAGAATAGCGAGTGTATTTTTGGTCCTTACAAAAAAAAACCGTTTAGTTGCAGTCAGTGTCAGAAATCCTTCGTCAGAGTTATTTCTTGGATAAACCTCGTAAGATTTGTATTACTCAGCCGACTAGCGATATAGTGGATACAACACCGAGGAAGATAAATGATTGCGAGTAATGAGAAAATACCCATGTTAGCACTAAAATCTCACATCTCTCATATGATTTAAAATTGAAAACTTAGATGAAAGTAACATTCTCATGGGAAATGAAAAGATGATAACCTACTCCAAATTCAAGTTCGTCTTCACGAAATAATGAAGAACAGAGAACGAGATGAAGTTCGCAAGATCGAAGACTGTAATGAAGCATCTGAGGCTGACGTGATAGAATACTGTCACATCACTGAGGCTGACATGATCGAAAATAAAATAATTATTTAACTTAATCTAATTTTTTTAATTTCCCGAATCTGCTTCCTTGTGTTTACGTGCTTCCATGTGCTTCTTGTGCTTCCTGTGCTTCCTTGTGCTGCTTAGTGTGCTTTCTTGTGCTGTCTAGTGCTGTCAAATGTGCTGCTAGTGCTGCCAAAATGTGCTGCCAGTGCTGCCTGATGGGCTGTCGGTGCTGCCAAATGTTCTGCTGGTGCTGCCAAATGTGCTGCCGGTTCTGCCTGATGTGCTGCCGATGCTGCCAAATGTGCTGCCGGTGCTGCTAAAATGTGCTGCCGGTGCTGCCAAATGTGCTGCCGGTGCTGCCAAAATGTGCTGTCAGTGCTGCCTGATGTGCTGTCTGTGCTGCCAAATGTGCTGTCAGTGCTGTCAAATGTGCTGCTAGTGCTGCCTGATGTGCTGCCAAATGTGCTGCCTAATGTGCTGCTAAATGTACTGCCGGTGATGCCTTGTGCTGCCTAGTGTGCTTCCTGTGCTTCCTGTGCTTCTGGATCTTTCATTATGTGGTCGGTTGACTGTTAGTTATTATCAGTTGGTTCATGGCTTGGCGTGTACATTAGTTCTTTACGCCTACATAAATCGAATTTTTTTTTGATAAATAAGAATTGCCTACATCGTAGTCGTATCGGCTTATTGTCGTTTGGTAGACGATTGACTTTGGCTGGTTTCAAGATTTTAAACATGGTTTATTAAAAAAAGTATTTTTTCGTGGTCAAGGAATCATCGGAGACGTTCGTTTCGGTCGATAAATAAAAGAGCGTATTTTTTGACGAATTTTGGCATTTTTCCCGAATTTCTAGCTTAAAAAATACGGATTTACCAGATAGCAACAGTTTAACAAGATGGCAGATTGTTAACGAGATGGTGGATGGTATGTGACTGATTAAATAAACTGCACTCTAGCGGTAATATATTAAACTAACAAGGTGACGGTCTCCAGCAGGCGAAAACAAATGACTGCTGTAAACAATATGGCCTCCTCCAGTGAAACATTAAAAAACCAAGATGGCGGCGATGACGTCATGTCGGATGACGTAATATATGCATTGATCCTAGTGGTGGGAGGTCAGTCAGCCGGTGGCTTCCGTGGAGGAAGGATCTATTGCCATTTTGTTATTTTGGTCTCGTCGGGTTCGAACCCAGGACTATAAGACGCAAGTATGATTTTTTATTTAAATTAAATAAAATTTTTTTATAATTTTTTAAAATTTTACTACTTAATTTTTTTATATTTTTTTAAAATTTATTTCATTAAAATCGGATAATAAAAACATACAATATGGTGGTCGTAACGAAAAGTGCAGCGCTATGGAGTGGGGCGTTCGATGTCAAGACGGCGGCCCTATTTGATTAAATTTATTAAATTATTTTTAATTTTAAATTTTTTCCGCGATTTTTCTAAGTTAAAATTTACGTAATTCCAAGATGGCGTCCGAAATTCAATATGGCGGAATGATTTTTTATTAAAATTATATTAATTGATTTTTTTTAATTTTTAAGACTTTTTCCGTTGAAATCCGATAAAAATTACAGATTTTCGAATTTTTGGGCGTAACGAAACGTGCAACGGTAAAGGTCGAGGTCAAGGTCTAATTCCTGAAAGTAGCTTACGAGTGGCTTGTGTTCAGGACTCTTAAGCCGCTTTTAGGAAGAGTCGAATTTTAAATTTTTTAAATTAAATCGGGAAATTTTCCCTCAAAAACGGGAATTTTTCCCTCAAAACGGGTCATTTTGAGGAATTTTGAGGTTTTTTGAGGCTTTTTTGCGGAAATTTGACACCAAAATGACGTCAGAGCGGTCGGTCGGTGACCCCGTCCTCAATCCTCGCCTCCAATCCTGCGCTCGGAGCCCCATTTATATACTACTTATTTCTTTTATTTAATTGGTTTGTTTTACTATGTTAACTTGTTCTCCCCCCATCCCCCAATCGATATGGTCATATGTTATCAAAATATTGTGTTTTCTGTGATTCTTTACGTGTACACAAAATTTCAAAACATTCTGACGGGAAAAATTAGATAACATTTGAATGGAAAGATTTTATTACGTTGTCCACACGTACATAACTAGTCCTACATAATTCAGATCAAGCTAATAAACTGCCATCTAAATAAAAATATATACACTTTTCTGAAATTTTTGAATTTTAAGGGCATTACGCCCTAACATGGATTCAGTTTTAGGTATTTTATAATAGCAATTTAATTTATATATTTTGAATTATAATTTGGAAAAAAGATGAACCCCAGCCACATGTTCAACCATAACAGCACGACCTCAGAAACACTCTAAATCGGAAAGAATATATTTTTAAAATGTTCACAATATAGAGGCGTTACACTCCCTTCATTACCTGAGCAGATTTTCTATCTAAACCTTACCATTTGGATCAAAACATACAAAATATAAAAGTCACTATGTTTTAAAATTTTCAGAACTTTGTGTCTTTAACCCCACATCACAGTCGACCCTGGGGAAAATTCCCACCATGCTCCGGTCCTCATGAATAGAAAAAAAAAACTGGTAGATATGGTTGTCTGTAAAGTTGGTTTACGGACGATAATTTTAATTCATAACGTCGTAAGAAAGCATTGATGAAGAAGAACAAATATATGAGATTATATCGCTGATCAAATGCTTAAAATGCAAGAATTTATTACTTTTTTTCCGCAATTGTTGTTGTAACAATGGAAACTACATAAACTTTTCACTTCACTTTATAAACAGTTGACAAAACAGTTCGCATTTAGGTTGTACGCTGCCACTGTCTCTCTTCTACTCGGAAGCATCGGCCGATGGAGTGTAAGAGAGAGATTGATGCGTCACAAGCCGCGCTCTCACTTGCACTCTCAGCTCAGGTGGAACGTGACACTTTTTCGTGCGTGCAGCCGGCGTTCATAGATTTATAAGATGTTATCACGTCACAAACGGTTTATTACCTGTAACTTCAAAATGGTGTTTTTTTTTTTCTCCCATAAACCCAACCCCTACTTCTTATTTCTAAGGTCTTAAGTCATGAAAATATTGAATTGTCAACGGTAGCTACTTAAAACTTGTGAAAATTTTAATTTCTGTCAGAGACATACAGTTAGCGAAATTCGTGGTGGATTATTCCATTACATTGATACATACAGGTAAAGCTAATAAAAGTGTGTAAAGAAGAATACATTTACAAAAATTGTTATATTTAGAGGATTTTACCCCCCCCCCCCCCCCAACCTTCTAGATGAAGAAAACTAATCACTGTGCACATTTTCCACCATAACCTCAACTCGGAAATAGCCTAGGGGGAGGTAGGAAGGGTGGTCAGCAGTTCAAACCACAATTCACCGCTTTTCACCATGATAATCATTGCGGTGTGAGATGGTGCGTTGTCTCGGTGGAAAATTTTTTTTTGCAGCAAATGTTGTTTTCTGCAATTTCCGCCTTCAGCTTAACAAGTTATTTTGTGCAGTATGCACCTGTCACGGTTTATATTTTTCCAATATAATCTATTTAATAGCATTATGAATATCCTAGAAAGTATTCACAGTCACTTTCCCACCCAAAAGAACAGCATTTGCCTTTTTTGGATCTGATTCCCATTTGCAATCAACTATTTGGTGTTAATCTAGTTTGACCCCTCTACCGTAAAAAAATAAATCCGAAACTTTTTTTATTTAGTGCTACAAGCATTCCTCTATTTATAGTAAAAGGCGTACATAATAAATTCCCACCAGTTTAGAAAAATTACCGTTGATATGAAAGTTTACAGTAGCTCTACCTGTTCGGTAAGGCGCCAGGGGACATTAATTGCTATTGTTTCTAAATCCGTGAGTGTAATTTTAAGTAATTTTCAATTAAGTATCTGACGTTCCATATTTTTTTTTTACAACTTACATGAGTTCCAACATATTTCTTCTTAAAATACGTAACGAATCTTAGACACTAACATCTGTGTATTTTCATAGGTAGTCTATAGCATTTATTTTGCCATTTCTTTTTATTGGAGAATTCAAACGTTGTACTATTTTGTAGTGTGGGAAGTAATCTTTCAAATGGATCCATACACTCTTAATTTTTATTGTTGAAAACTATTGTTTACTTCTTGCATGAATTGTTTCAGTCGTTTAAGTCAATTCGTCGATCAATGCCGCGATAAATTGTGTCTTGAATATGGCTGGTTCTTCGAGGACTTTTGGTTGGAAACTATGCGACGAATTCCGCACTTCGTCGGGTACTTTGTGTAATGTATGTTCCGTCGGAGGTATCCCGACGAACGTGAACGATTTTGCCAAGAAACTGTACCCGCCTCCAACATAGGTGAGTTTAGAACGTTTAACATTTCATGTTGAATCCACTTCATTCATCCTAATGGCATGATCTTGCACACCTGATCCTGTGGTGCATGATACTTATTTATTTTTTAGCAGTGGTGAGGCGCATAGCGCCAACGCTTTTTGCGTGATAGCGCGGAACCTGACGTAAAAATATAAAAATTACGTAATAATAATAAATTACGTAAAATAATAACTATAAAAAATATAAATTAGGTACAAAATAAATTACTTGCTACGTGCCTCCTCAAAGAAAAAAAAATCATGTACCACAGGATCAAATGCACAGGATCAAGTGCACAGGACCATGTTATGAGCTTTAAGATGATAAAAAAAAAAAACGGAAAATGTGATACAAATAAACGTAAACTAATAACAACATTGCGGCTACAGCAACAATGCTCAGGCTTTATAGTGTAAACAATGAACGGTAATTTATATGAAACGAGTAGGAATTTCGTATGTCCGCCTGTTGCTTTAGATAGAGAAATATTTGTAGCACCAAGTAAAATTGTTTTGGGATTTTTATTTTAGTATTCAATTTTTTTTTAAGGAAGAGAGACCAAACTAGAAAAATTTCCACTGTTTTGAATGTGCTTTTGTTACCGTATTGTAATGGTGAATTCAAGTTTCATCCAAGGTGATTAATCTGCGCAAAAACTATGCTTTATTGTGCCTCAACTGTGCCAGGTTATTAACCATAGCTCTTAATAAATGGTTTTTAACCCTATGACCCCCTCCACCTTTTTATTTTAAGGTTTTTAGTTATCAAAATCTCATATTGTCGCCAGCCCTTGACAAGTGTGCAAATTTTAAGTTAATAAAATGTCTTTAATTTAATGAAAATTACGTCGAAATTATCTTATCCGTTACATTGATAGAAACATACAGGTGAAGCTAATAAAAGCATGTGTAGAGTAAGCTCAATGATCTCCGTAAGGTAGTTGAACGGCTCTGAGTGCGAAGGGTATAGGAGATCGAGACAAGGATAAGGTTCGAGTATAAATTTGTATTTGTCTTATTTAGTCACAACTCTATCGTTAAACCAATCAAATTTCATGTTATAATTAAATTACAACTTTGTATATGTGTCATTATACATTTAACCATTAAATATATATTTTTAAATCTCACTTCAAAATCATATCTTGAAACAGGACTGAGTTTCTCATCTCTGGGCGTCTAGGGCCGTGCCTGCCCGAAATAGTAGCTTTATGCACGTAATTGTAAGAGT
This sequence comes from Bacillus rossius redtenbacheri, assembly GCF_032445375.1. Classification (NCBI taxonomy): domain Eukaryota; kingdom Metazoa; phylum Arthropoda; class Insecta; order Phasmatodea; family Bacillidae; genus Bacillus; species Bacillus rossius. The sequence continues at coordinate 215,164,766 of NC_086330.1, read as the reverse complement.
GGTTTAGGTTTCAGTAGCTCCCTCGCAGTGTGAGGACTGACGTTGCCGATTGGCGGCTTATCTGCCGTGCTGGGATTAGGTGTCGCGAGGAGGCAGGGCGGAGAAAGATTGCGCGGGTGGGAGACGCCACCCGCCCCTCAAAACTTGGAGAGAAGGTCAGTTGGACAAGTGGTCACTTGAACAATTGGTCCTTCGAACAAATGGAGCTTGGAGAAGTGGTTAGTTGGACAAGTGGACAGTTGGACAAATGGTGGGCCCCCGCCAATAATCGGGACTACTTGTAACAAGTTCTTTGCATGAGATAACTTAACTCTCGCTGATGAAATATTAAAAAAATTCTATTTAAGTAATGGATCTAATTTATAACTCTCAGTTTGCATCTGACATTAGTCTCAGTAACTAATATGGATCCTGATTTGGTGTGTGTCGCGGTATCGAAAGGACACAGGTGTAAGTTATGCAGCAAAGAATTTATCTTGAGAAAGAATGAAAGACAACACGAGAAGAATGAGTGTGTTACAAATCCACTACGCAATATGATAAGTTGTGTTCGATGTAGCAAGTCGTTTACGCGAAGGGAGAGCTTATAAAGACATGACAGAACTTGTAACGCCAAGCCTGCGTACAAGCTAGAGGACAACGATGGATCTACTAGTCTAAAGAAGAGTGATCAGCATTACGACAATAAATTTCCTTTTCTTGGGACAGATTATGTTCATGGCTCTTCCGATCTTGACAAAGAACTTAAATAATCCTTAACGTGAAAAGTGAGAAAACGATATAGCCGAATTTAAGTAGATTTTTCTTACTTTGTAAAAATGCTGGACTTCTAAAAAGGAAACATGCAGACGAAGAAGAAGCTTCGACATCAACGATATCGAATTCTTACGGTAATCTGGGTGAAGACGATGCATTCTACGGTGATTGCTACAGTGACTCTGAGACTGTTGACAAAGGCATAGACTGTGATGAAGCACGTAAAGATGACAAGATCAAAGAATGTGGTGGTGTCCTGTGACCAAAACAATGGAAACGTCGCGTTATAATAAATAAGTAAATAAATCTGATAAATCTTATTATGATCACTGGGACGATAGTGATATTAAAAGGATTTATAATAAACATACAAGGAAGATGGTAGCAGAAGAGATTGATTACACATCATGGAAAGATACAAACATATTGGTTGACCTAAGACTTCTACATGCCTCGTCCATCAAAGAAATATCCTTCATACTCAAAGAACTGAGCGAAGATGACTACATAGAATAATGACTTGTTTTACCTGCATTTGTATAATGTTGAGAAATAAATTAAATTTTTAAAATAAAATTTTAATGTTACATTTCTTGTATTCTGATTTCTAACTAAGACTTAGTTCTCGTAACACAGCTTCCTTTTTTATTGTGCTTCCAAATGTGCGTCCTAATCGTCAAATGTGCTTCCGTTTGTTGATTGTGCTTCCTCTTTGTCGAATGTGCTTCCGATTGTGCTTCTTTTTTGTTGATTGTGCTTCTAAATGTGCTTCATTTTTGATTGTGCTTCCAAATGTGGTTCATTTTCTTGACGGTGCTTCCAAATGTTCTTCCTTTTTGTTCACTGTGCTTTATTTTCTTTGATGGTGCTTCCAAATGTGCTTCCTTTTTGATTATGCTTCCAAATGTGCTTCATTTTGTTGACGGTGCTTCTAAAATGTGCTTCCTTTTTGTTTATTGTGCTTCCAAATGTGCTTCATTTTTGTTGATTGCGCTTTCTTTTCCTTGATGGTGCTTCCAAATATGCTTCCTTTTTGATTATGATTCCAAATGTGCTTCATTTTGTTGATGGTGCTTCCAAATGTGCTTCCTTTTTGAATATGCTTCCAAATGTGCTTCATTTTGTTGATGGTGCTTCCAAATGTGCTTCCTTTTTGATTATGCTTCCAAATGTGCTTTATTTTGTTGACGGTGCTTCCAAATGTGCTTCCTTTTTGATGGGATTCTTGGTCCTCTTGTAAGCGTAAAAGATGTTACGTTGGTTTAATTGAATATAATTACAGTAAAACCTTTTTGTTGCGACCCCATTTATTGCGACCATCTCTCTATTACAACCCAATTTCGAGGAACCGTGAAAAAATTGCCGAAAATCCGAAGAAAATCGGACAGAAAATAAGTTTTTTGTGGTGAGCAGCGTGTTACTGCGTTTCTCTTGCCGAGTGCTGTACTGACGTAGGCAGCGCATATCTAAAAATAGATACTGTGCCGTTGTAATGTTGGTGGCACTTGCTCAACTTATTTATCTATAATTATTTTTTTTCTTTTTTTTGGGCGAACTGGTTTCCACACGTTTTCAGTGTTCTATATTGGTATTTGTTAATGGTAATATGTTATTTAAATATTTCAAAGTTAATTCTAAACGAAGTTGTAATAATTTTAATTATGTGTAATTTAAATGTTTGAACATCAAGTTTTTTTTTATTGTGTCAATGTAATTTTTTTTGAATCTATTATGAATAATGTGTTTATAATTTAATTATTATGGTAAATATGTGAAGGTATGTTTAAGACATTATAAGTCAATCTTTTGTAATAGAATTAATGCTCCATTAATAATCGATATGTTTTAAAAAAAAGTACTCTCTACGAGTGTCATGTTCAATGTCCTTCTTCGTCTTGCACTTACTGACCACAAACGGTCTTTTCCAGCACTTTGACGCCATGATGTAGTAACTCAAAAATTCGTTCTTGTGTGATTTAAAGTTTTTAAGATGCATTAAGCATCTACAACCGCACTAAGTGGTAAGTTTTGTTGTATTATTTCTCAAGAACGTAGGGAAATGTTTGTAACACCGGGCGTGTTAATATTCTTTGTTATTTTTATGTTAATTAGCGGTTCCACGATACCGGTCATGCGGTAATCCACGATACCGGCCATGCGGTACACTTGAACCAACTTGTGCTGTGGTGTTGGGGGCCTGTCCCCGGCAGCCCGGAAGCAAAATGATGTGACCGCACCTAATTCAGGAAAGCCGACGACTATTTCATTATTTTGGCATGAACTACTAACCTTTTTTATCAACTCTACATAATGTGAAAATTTCGTGGACTTAACCTCATCGGACTTCTCGTCAAGCTTTGTCTTCTCTTCTATCTTAAAGAATTTTTTTTTGAACCAATGTAAAGTCTTATTTAAAATATGTAATTTACAAGCAACGAAACAATGTAACATGGACTAAAGATATTTTGATAAACAAAAAAATTTTTGTTTTGTAAGGAATTCATCATGTAATTATTAATTTGTTTTAATAGTAAACAAAAAAATTTATTCGTTTTTGTAAGGGGCCCCAGATAAGATAAAACTTAAACATAGTAAAATCAGTATCATGTAAGAAATAATTTAAAATACTAGTGATAATATAATATGGTAATATAATATGGTCAGGGTGTTGAGATTTAAAAAATAATTTACATAAAAAATAAATTATTTATCTGAAATTGTCCTTTTTATTTAATCATTGAATAATACTCTTATAGTTTATTGTGAGTGTGCATGACCAGTCAGCCCTGTTGATACTCTAACTAACCCCTACGCACATCAAAACACTTCATGAGCCTTGGTCCACGAGCTTTCAGCATCCGCCTGCCTCTGTACATAACTTCAAAAATTTATGAATAGAGGTAAGGTGTGGTGCAGTAATGGTAGCAGAGCCTGTGGTTCTGAAGTTGTTTTGATGTGCATTTGTGCATGTGTAGATTTTGTCTTGCATGTGCCCCTACCTCAACAGCGGTGCTATTCTGGAGGTGACAACAAATTCGGGTTAATTTGTTTTATTTTGTTGTTTGTTTATATTTTGTATTGTTTTAATTATGCCTTTGACGGTAGTACCAGAATTCCTTTTAAAGGATGAGTTGACATTTGAGTGTCAGTTGCGTGGTGTTCAGCACCAAGAAACCACAGCAGCTGTTTTGCGTAAGAAACTTCGCACAGCAATTAATAATGATGTACCTATTGTTCAAGACAATTTAAAGAGTATTGACCCCAATCATGAATTCAATGTGTGCTCGAGTAAAATTCTAGTTTTACAGGAGATAGTCACTAATTTGACTGATGATGAAAACTTTGCCCTAACCTTGCCCAGAGTCAGAAATCGTTTATCTCATTTGCACAGACGTGTTCAATTGCTTTTAGAGGTTCATGCCCCTGTATTGTCTGAGGTCCAAGTTGCCTCCTTACAAAATGTTATAATTGAGGTTAAGAGACTGTTAGATATTGTAAACAAGTCAGAAACAGAATTTTCACTATTGCGAGATCTTACCCCTTCAGCCACTATGGCACAAGTTTGTGACCAATTCGCGGGTTTAGCATTGCCCACTCCCAGTCATGAAAACCTTCCTTACAAACCCATCCCAGGGCCTTCCATGTTGAATGTGGATCCTGTTCCAAGTACCACTAATCAAGTTGTAGATTTCACGAACCTAACCAACACAACATCATTACCACCCACGAGCTCTAATTCTCGTGTAGTATTTGGTACAGCACCTGGAACGTCACAGCCGGTAACGACACCAAGTAGCTTTTCTCTTCCTAATGTTTTTGGCAAGATTACTCACCCTCTTGAAAATATGTTGAAGGAACTACCAGTCACAGATGGTCTTAATGTTCCACCCCTGTTAAATTTTCTAAAGAACATTGTCAGGTTGCGACAGAGTCATTGTGTGCACGAAACACAACTTTTGGAGGTAATTTACCCTTTTACTTTGGGTCCTTTGGCCGAACGAACTCGAGCGGCTATTTCTCAAAATCTTTCGTTTGATAGTTATCATGATGACATTCTTACATTCTTCATTCCATCACGATTGCTCACACAACTTCAACAAACACATTTCAGTCGTCTACAGAAGCCTGGTGAAACCCTTTCTGTTTATGTTAATGATGTTAAGGAAGCCGCGGCTATTTTTCGTCTTAAAGTCACTGAACAAGAAATAGTAAACAATATCCTTGATGGAATTTCCCCTGAAGAAAGATCACGTTTAGTTTTTTTGAATAAGCCATGTTCTTTCGCTGAACTTGACAGGATGTGTATTCACTCACAGAACATAAGATTTGCTGACAGAAATAGAGATATGCAATCTCCTCATTTTTCAGGTTACAAACCAGCTAGACATTTCACTAATACCTGCAACACCACACAACCTAACCGATACTACCCTAACAGTAATGTGAATTCACATAACAGAGCTCAGTGGCCAGCAAACTCAAGAGGTTCACCTCAGAACTTGTTTTGCACAAATTGTAAAAGAAATAATCATGTTGTTAGTAATTGTAGATTTTTGCAACAAAAAAACGCCTGGAGCAGGGATTCAAGGTGAGCGGTTCCCCCTGCAAATTTGGCCAGCCCAAAAATTCTCAATATAATGCTCACAATTTTCAGCAGATGAAAGTAGCACGTGGTTTTCAAAAGTATTTTGGTACCTCGATAAAAAGGAGAAAAGTTCCAGATCAGGTTAATCATTCTAGTTCACCTAATTTAGTAGGATCCAATGTTGTTCCAGTTCCTCGTGTCAGTGTTTCTTTTGGTACGTTTGTAGAACAAGCTCTTGTGGATTCAGGTTCCACACGGTCTATTATCTCTTATCAATTGTTGAATAAACTGAAAGAAGCTAATCTTGTTAAATCTATTGATAATGGTCAATTTAAGTGTTACACTGCATCTAATGAAATTTTGCCTATCGTTTGTTGTGCTGTCATAAAGTTGAAAATAGCACATTTCACGTGGATGTTCCCTTGTTTAGTTTCAAAAAATGTTGGTTTGGACTTCATCCTCGGCGCTGACTTCATGACAAAATCCGGTCTTATTCTTGATATGCAGGAGAAACATATTTTCTTTAAATTTCAACCTAACCTCAAAGTTCCTTTTGTAGGTGCATCCCAGTTGGATAATAGCCTTGCTGAAATTAGTGTTAAACAAAGTTCTGATGAAAATTCTGATTCTTTGAGTCATCTACCTGAGCATCAACGTAATGCAATCAAAAATTTGTGTGAAAAATTTCCTAAAGTTCTCACTTCTGATTTAGGACTTACAAATCTTCTCGAGTATGAAATTAAACTCCATGACAATGGATACGTTAAAAGTCATCCTTATCGTTAAGCACCACCCCAGATGAACCTTCTACGAAAAGAGGTACAACAATTGTTAGATAAAGGAGTAATTGAACAATCTACATCTCAGTATGCAAGTCCTGCATTTTTAGTACCAAAACCCAATGGTAAACAACGCATGGTAGTTGATTTCCGCCGTGTGAATCAAAAAATCGAAATTGAATCAGTTCCATTACCAGATTTACATTCAGCCGTTCACTGGTTTTCCAAGGCCAAATTCTTCACTACTATAGACTTAAATTCAGCTTATCACCAAATACCTCTAAAACATGAATCTAAACCTATTACAAGTTTCTGTGTACCATGGAACCTATATCAGTTCACTCGTGTGCCCTTTGGTCTTGCAACAGGCGCACAAGTTCTCACCCGTTTACTCGACCAAATTTTTCATGACGTTAAATTCAAGTTCGTATATAATTATCTAGACGATCTCGTCATCTACTCTGAAAATTTTGATGACCATCTCCAACACATAAAGGAAGTTCTGTCTCGACTTGAAAAAGCTGGTCTTACTGTTAATCCACAGAAAGTTAAGTTTGCAGTACAAGAAATCTCATTTTTAGGACATAAAATTTCTTCACGTGGAATATCCATTGATCCTGAACGAACAAAAGCTATTAGAGAGTTTCCTCCTCCACGAGATGTAAAAGGTGTTGCACGATTTATTGGTATGATACAATTTTTTGGCAAATTCATTCCCAACCTAGCGGAAAAAGCAATTCCACTTAATAAGCTACGTAAGAAAAACACAAAGTTTGAATGGGGTGATGACCAACAAAAGGCTTTTGAATCATTAAAACAAGACATAATAAGTCCACCAGTTCTTCGTATGGCGGATTTTTCTAAAACTTTCATTTTGCAAACAGATGCATCTGGTTCAGCAATAGGAGCCGTTTTGGCCCAGGAATTTGACGGTGTTAGACAACCTATAGCGTTCGCATCTAGAACCCTCACTCAGCAAGAACAGAAATCATCAATTTATGAATTAGAATGTTTGGCAGTAGTTTTCGGTATTGACAAATTTAGGCCCTATCTAGAACATGCTGAATTTCTTTTAGAAACGGACAATCAGGCATTATCATGGCTTCTTGCACATCCCCGCCAGTTAGGCAAAATTGGTCGTTGGGTAATGAGGATTTCTTCACTAAAATTTAAGGTTCAACATATCCGAGGATCTCAAAATGTTGTTGCAGATGCTCTTTCACGTATGTTTGATAAGACACAACATAATCCCTCATTGGAGGAAAACAAATGTAAAGTTCTTCTAACAGATTTTCCTTTAACATTCAAAAACATTCAATTGCATCAAGAAGAGGATCAAGAATTACGGAAGATTGTTCAAAATTTAAAATCTGGAATACCCCAAAAATCTTATTTTTTATCTAATGGTGTCTTATATTCTAGAATTCGAAATCATCAGAAACGTATTGTGTTACCTCAAGTCTTGAAACCAGTTGTTTTCCAGTATTTTCATTCATCACCCATTGGTGCACATTTGGGTACCTATAAAACAATTGAGGCTATCAGAAGAAAATTTGTTTGGAAAGGCATGTATGGTGAAATTGCAGAGAGAGTTAAGCAGTGCCAACTTTGTGCCCTTAGTAAGCCAGCTCAAAATACACATTTAGGTTTGTTGTCTTCAGAAGTTTCGGATAAACCAATGCAGAAATTATTCATTGATTTTGTGGGACCATTACCAAGAAGTAGAAAAGGAAATAATATGTTGCTAGTTTGTGTAGATGCATTTTCAAAATTTGTTTGGTTGATCCCGTTAAAGAAAGCTGATGCACCCTCAACAATACAAGCTCTTCAAACCAATACCTTTCAAAATTTTGGTATACCTGTTTCAATTGTTTCAGATAACGGATCTCAATTCACTTCTAAAGCATTTAAGAATATGTGTTTCACCCATGGTATACGTCACATTTGTCTGTCTCCGTACTATCCGCCACCTTCGCATGCGGAAAGGTTTAATCGAAACCTCCGATCAGCGTTAATCGCTTTTCATGCCGAAGATCAGAATAGTTGGGACAAACATTTAGTTTGGCTTCAGATGGCTTTTAATTACTCACGACATGAATCACATAAGTCTGCACCATATAATTTGATGTTCACTTTCACTCCTAATAATCCATTAGCAAATCTTTGGTCTTTAAATGAATTGTTACCAGATGACCAAAAAAACATAAAGGAAGTTTGGGCAGCCGCCCTTAGAAATCTCAAGCGCTCTCATGAGAGATATAGAGTCAAATATAACAGGAACAGAATTGATAATCCTTTTCGACGAGGTGATCTCGTCTTGTGCAGAGCACACCCAATCAGTAAAAAAGTAGATAAAAGAATGGCAAAGTTATCGTTTCGCTGGTCAGGTCCTTACCAGATACAGCGTTTTCTAACCCCAGTTACGGCAAGTTTGTGCGATCCAGACACTGGATCCTATGTTACCAGAGCCCACATTTCTCATTTAAAGAAATATCATTCATCGTCTTCAGTAAGTTAGGGGAAATTGCACCCCAGTTTTGTTTGGGCCTTTGGCTCAGTTGATCGTGGCCTGATCACCCACCGATCCTAGTCTTTGAGTCCCAAGAAATTTTTTTTAATAAATCAATATAGGCCTATATCACTATATCAATATATCTATATCTATATATACATAATATACATAACAACACAAGAAAATGAATAAAAAAAAGTAAAAGTAATGTAATAACAAGTATGTGCACATAAAATATAAAAATATAAAAAACCATGGTACCTAGTTTTAAGTTGTCGCGACAAGTCTTAATTATTTGTATGTTAGTTTTGGGGAATAAGTTTGGTTGTAGGGTTTTCCTAGTTTGAAGTGTTATGTTCAAGTATTCATTTGTTTATAGGTTTCTATTTTGAATCATTGGTAGAGGAGGATGTTATAATTTTTTGTCCTAATGCAATGCTATCCGCACTTGTTCTTTATGTTTTATGTTTTAGTGCAGCGGTCCGCTCTCTTGGTCCACTCCGTTGATTGATGTCTGTACGCCATGTTTGGACCACTTGGTATTCTTCTCTGTGTCTTCACCTTAACTTCAGCTAACATTACGGTAACAACAACTCATACTGGTGTTCTCTTTGAAAAGGAAGATGATCTTCTGTTTTCAGACAATTTTTATTCTATTGTATTGAATTTCAATTTGCTTCAGTTGGAACATGCAAACAAGGACTTAGAATCAGATTTAAATAAGGTAATTCAGGTCAACAATGTCATTCTTAGTGAAAACAGCTCTTGAAATCATTCATTCGCCTTCGTATTCTTCTTCGTCTTCGTCGTTATTCATCAACTCAAGGAAAGTTTTGTAGCCTACAGATCATAAACAATTATTCATTCATTTGTCGTCTTATTCGTCTTCGTATTCGTCTTCTTCGTCTTCGTCGTCGGGTTTAATTCCCACTTTAGCTTCGAGTTTGGTTTCTCGGAGGTATGTGGTCATCGTACGCTCGCCTAAGTAGTGTCAAGGTGGAAACAGTATCAACTGGATAAATCTCTGACTGTTGTTCCAGCGCTGTTTCTTGACACCAGGCAGGAAATTTGATTCTGTAGTTCTTAAAAAAATTCCTAGGAACAAAAAGAGTACTTTTACTCATACTTTTCTCAAAACAAAATCAAGGTCTACTATAATCTATGAACTGCACCAAAACATTTTCCCGGTATTCTAGCATCCAGTTCAAGATCTTGGCTCTTGGATCTTGGTCTACCATAATCTGGTTGACAAAAACATATTCGTGGTCATTCGTTTCTACCACTAACTCCGTCTTTACCACTTGTTCGTCGTACGTTGTGACATTGTTAGTCCTTTCCTTAAAACCTTTGGTTCAGTCAGTTCCTCTATTACTTTTAATATGTCTCTACCTATTGTACATGTACCTAAATTTAATGTCAATTTAAGTCAGCTGACATTTTCCAAGTTACCAAATGTATCCTTCAATTCTTCAATTGTGGAAGATATTAACAAACTTTTGATTTCTCAGCCTAGTGGTGCTCCATTCCACGACATTGTTAAGCTTTTACGTCCTCACCAGTATGTCGAAACTAATTCTCATTTTAATGTCATTGCTTTGATTTTGTCAGTCTTCGTTTTTCTTTGCATTTTTATCCTATGTATTACTCTATGGTTCAAGTTTAGGTCCATCTCGACCACCCCTTCTAATCCCTCACCTCCTATCCCTTCGGGAACCATCTTAATACCCGTAGCTTCATCCTCCAATGTGGAATAGTTTGTAATTTTTTTTTATTATGATATGTATGTAATGGGTTTTTTTTTTGTGGTCAAGGATTTAGTTTTAATTTTTGTGGGATATATGGTGTAGTTTGTTGTTGTCTACCGGTAGCGTCTGCTTTGAGGGGGGGAGTATGTGCCGTTGTAATGTTGGTGGCACTTGCTCAACTTATTTATCTATAATTATTTTTTTTCTTTTTTTTGGGCGAACTGGTTTCCACACGTTTTCAGTGTTCTATATTGGTATTTGTTAATGGTAATATGTTATTTAAATATTTCAAAGTTAATTCTAAACGAAGTTGTAATAATTTTAATTATGTGTAATTTAAATGTTTGAACATCAAGTTTTTTTTTATTGTGTCAATGTAATTTTTTTTGAATCTATTATGAATAATGTGTTTATAATTTAATTATTATGGTAAATATGTGAAGGTATGTTTAAGACATTATAAGTCAATCTTTTGTAATAGAATTAATGCTCCATTAATAATCGATATGTTTTAAAAAAAAGTACTCTCTACGAGTGCCATGTTCAATGTCCTTCTTCGTCTTGCACTTACTGACCACAAACGGTCTTTTCCAGCACTTTGACGCCATGATGTAGTAACTCAAAAATTCGTTCTTGTGTGATTTAAAGTTTTTAAGATGCATTAAGCATCTACAACCGCACTAAGTGGTAAGTTTTGTTGTATTATTTCTCAAGAACGTAGGGAAATGTTTGTAACACCGGGCGTGTTAATATTCTTTGTTATTTTTATGTTAATTAGCGGTTCCACGATACCGGTCATGCGGTAATCCACGATACCGGCCATGCGGTACACTTGAACCAACTTGAGCTGTGGTGTTGGGGGCCTGTCCCCGGCAGCCCGGAAGCAAAATGATGTGACCGCACCTAATTCAGGAAAGCCGACGACTATTTCATTATTTTGGCATGAACTACTAACCTTTTTTATCAACTCTACATAATGTGAAAATTTCGTGGACTTAACCTCATCGGACTTCTCGTCAAACTTTGTCTTCTCTTCTATCTTAAAGAATTTTTTTTGAACCAATGTAAAGTCTTATTTAAAATATGTAATTTACAAGCAACGAAACAATGTAACATGGACTAAAGATATTTTGATAAACAAAAAAATTTTTGTTTTGTAAGGAATTCATCATGTAATTATTAATTTGTTTTAATAGTAAACAAAAAAATTTATTCGTTTTTGTAAGGGGCCCCAGATAAGATAAAACTTAAACATAGTAAAATCAGTATCATGTAAGAAATAATTTAAAATACTAGTGATAATATAATATGGTAATATAATATGGTCAGGGTGTTGAGATTTAAAAAATAATTTACATAAAAAATAAATTATTTATCTGAAATTGTCCTTTTTATTTAATCATTGAATAATACTCTTATAGTTTATTGTGAGTGTGCATGACCAGTCAGCCCTGTTGATACTCTAACTAACCCCTACGCACATCAAAACACTTCATGAGCCTTGGTCCACGAGCTTTCAGCATCCGCCTGCCTCTGTACATAACTTCAAAAATTTATGAATAGAGGTAAGGTGTGGTGCAATACTACTTCCTGTCGAGCGCTGTCAGTGCTTGACAACCCCTATTCCACATCCCTTTGCCGGGCAGGGTGCAGATAAAGGTTTTTGTGGCAACGTGTTTACGTTTAGCTTTTTGCGAGTGTCTAGTGTGGTACAAAGTTAAGGCAAAGCTACCTGCTGCATTTCTCTTGATTTTGATTACTATCGGTTGACAATGTTTGCATAGTTTTTGAAGTCTGATTTGGTATATTTTCTGGCTTGAATTTGTGAACTATTGTTGATTACTTATGCAGGTTTTTTTCTTTTTTCTTCTTCCGATTTTGTGTATTATGACTTAATAAATAAAATATCATTAAATATTAATTACTATTAATACAATGCAGGAAAAACCCTCCGGCCGCAGCGTGTGAACATAGTAGTCGGCCGCTCACTCGCCCTTGCTCACCCTCTCCTCGTACCGTGCGCTGTGGCCGATCTCGGATGCTGCTTGTACTTGTTAACAATCACGTTATCTGCTTCATTTTAACTAGAGTAATAATATATTAAAACTGTCAGCAAATTGATAAAAGCTTTGTGTGTCCGCAAAACAGGGCACAACACTGGCCCGCCAGTTGTTTTCATTCAAAACGTGGCTAAATAACTTGCATGGATCAGGCTGAAAACATCCGGCAATACGTGTAGGTTATAAGGAATCTTGTTATGAATTGAGATGTTATGTTTTTTGAGTAGATATACACAGCGACTGACCCTAGATGGTTTGTGTGTCTGGGAGGGATGAGCTAGCCTCTAGCCTTGAAGAATATGAACGAGGGGAGGGAGGGGTGAGCTCATGCATCATGAAGCCGCTGCCGCCAGCCAGCCGGGCGAGCTTAGGCCCGGTGCACAAGTGCGGACATTGTCCGCGCGGCGCCACTGTGGCGCCGCAATGTTGCCGCAACGTTGCCGCAGAAACACATTCACACAGTACGGACAAATACCGCACACTCTGAATGATGCCGACTAACGAGATGGATGTGTGCAAACGTAAACGGGTATTCTTTGTGTACCTAGTATAGAAATGTTTATTGGATACACTACTTTCTTGTCTGTATTTTTATAGATTAGCATATAGGCAATCATTAAAATAAAGTATAATGTATACTTACATATTTCGTTTTTTTCCTTGTCATCCTTTTCGTCAAACGATTCGCAATATTTACGGCACATGTTGATCCACGCACTTCTTTTTTTATTAAGGTCATAGTATTCTTCAACGGCTACGTTCCATATCTCTGGATAACTTTTAACTTCTGCGATGAAGAGTTCAACATATAATATGTCTTCAAATTCACGTGATGCTACCATCTCACTTTGTGGCAAGCGACCGCACGTGTACATTGCTCGATTGACACCAATGTACTAAGGCCCGGTGCACACGTGCGAACATTGTCCGCGCGGTGCCGTTGCGGCGCCGGAGATGCGTCCTCGGAGGGCTTGACTGATAAGAAGTAATGCACACACAGCTATGGCGCCGCAGCGGTACCGCACGTCCATTGCACATACACTGTGCTTACATTTTTGTCCGTAGATCCCACAGGCACGCTGCGGCGCCGCACGTCCAACTACATTCCTTAGTACATTGGTGTCAATCGAGCAGTGTACACGTGCGGTCGATTGCCGCAAAGTGAGATGGCAGCAAAACGTGAATTTGAAGACATATTAGATGTTGAACTCTTCATCGCAGAAGTTAAAAGTTATCCAGAGATATGGAACGTAGCCGTTGAAGAATACCATAACCGTAATAAAAAAAGAAGTGCGTGGATCAACATCTGCCGTAAATTTTGCGAATCGTTTGACGAAAAGGATGACAAGGAAAAAAACTAAATATGTAAGTATACATTATACTTTATTTTAATGAAAGCCTGTAAGCTAATCTATATAAATACAGATAAGAAAGTAGTGTTTTAATAAACGCACAGTATTTCAGAACAGGCTGTATGATTAAATACATTTACAGATGTGAAACATGTGAGTGAATATTTAACGTTAATGTACGTACATAATGTCAGGATACATGCTGATGAAATATTATACGCTAACAATAATTTATCAAATGACTGGACACTCATAAGGAAATAATTATGAAATTTTTCTGCATTGCCTCTCAGGTCTGAAAAACTTGTTACAAATCTGCCTCTCAAGAGTCTTGAGTCGGTGAACGGATGCAACCAATGTTTTTTAGTTGTATCCAATAAAGATTTGTATACTAGGTACACGAAGAATACCCGTTTACGTTTGTACACATCCATTTCGTTAGTCGGCATCGTTCAGACTGTGCGGTATTTGTCCGTACTGTGTGAATGTGTTTCTGCGGCAACGTTGCGGCGCCGCAGCGGCGCCGCGCGGACAATGTCCGCACGTGTGCACCGGGCCTCAGGAACGTAGTTGGATGTGCGGCGCCGCAACGTTCCTGTGGGATCTACGGACAAAAATGTAAGCACAGTGGACGTGCAATGGACGTGCGGTGCCGCTGCGGCGCCGTAGCTGTGTGTGCATTACTTCTTATCAGTCAAGCCTTCCGAGAATGCATCTCCGGCGCCGCAGCGGCACCGCACGGACAATGTCCACACGTGTGCACCGGGCCTTAGTGTGCGCCCACTCGCGTTGCAGAACCTACCGATGCCATATTTTTAAAGTAAATGTGCCATTATGTTTTTGTTATTCTTACATGAACATTATTGGAAGTATTAAAGCCGACACAAAAATACGCTGTGTGTTAAAATTAACAGATTTTAATGATCTTTCATTTCTTTTTTTTTTAATTTTTTTCTGATTTTCACATTTCGGTCAAAATGTCCAATTTTTTGACGGTTCCCGAGAATGTATTCGTAAAATCACTGCTTCGTTAAATCCGGGGTTCGTGACATCAGGGTTCTAGTGTATTTAACTACGGCAAGCAGAAAATGTACATGTAAACTAACCAGTAAAAATAAACTGTTTTTTGACATATTTTCTTTAGAGGTGGCCTGTAGGGCGACGGACTTTTCATGAAGGTTGAAGTGGGTTTAAAGCAAAGCCGTCTAGCATTGTGACAGCATCCTGCCATTGTACGGCTGGTTTCTTAGCGAGTAGCGGTTTGTGAATTGGGGGGGGGGGGGGGGGGAGAGAAGGGGGGGGGGGGGGTTGAAATCAACTGAAAATTTCGGAAAACATCTATTACGACCCCTCCCCCCCTCTATTTCGACCCTATTCCTGGGAACCGTGAGGGGTCGTTTCAGAGAAGTTTGACGCTGTCGATGAAGAAGGTTGTGGGGTTCGGAAATAACTTGTCTATACGTCTGACATTGTTTATGACCCGGTCTCATGGTCCGAAGACGTTTGGCCTATATGTATGTATAGCTTTGTACATGAACGTTTTAGTGGTTATTATAGGTATCGAAAAACTAGACTTTCATGTTAGGCTTATTGACAACGTATTTAATTCGTCGGACAGGTATATTGTATTGAGTTGTTTTTTCGTAGAGTGTATGATTAATAAATTCCACGAAAGGTAATGGAAAACAGAATATGAAATGTATTTAATATTTAGTTACACTTGACACTGGTCAAGAATCAAACCGAGGACAGGAATCCATCGATTCAATATGTAAATTAATGAGTGAATTTTTCGGTGGTTTTTGGAATTTTTCCCGAATTTCTAAGTAAATAAATACCAATTTTCAAGATGGCAGTCATAATGGCATACTGGAGACTGGTGGTAGAGGATTTTAAGCCTTTTTTAGAATTTTGAACATAATTAATTGAAGTTATTATTTTTAACATTAAATTATTATTTTTTGTTTAGACCAGGGATCTAACCAAGAACAGGAATTGATCGAATCAATAAGTCTATTAATGGCAAATTCTTTGAATGAATTTAGGAATTTTTCCTGAATTTCTGGCTAAATAATTACAATTTTCCAAAATGATTACTGCAATCTAACAGGTAAAACTTAAACACGTGTGATGGTAATGCACGCTATCAGACAAGTACACACACAAGATGGAGTCCTCCAGCAGATGAAAACAAGATGGTGGCAATGTCCTCTAGCAGGTAATATATGTTAAATATCGTTCCTGGTAGCGAATGACGTATCTAACAGGGTTCATACACATCCTGGAAAACCTGGAGAACCTGGAATTTCAAAAAAACTGTTTCCAGTACTGGAAATGTCCTGGAATTCGCAAATAATTGTAAATTGTCCTGGAAATTTTATCGGTATCCTTAAAATTTTATTTAGCACATTCTGTGTTACAGTAAAAAACTTGATTAAATAACTTAAGTTTCCTTTAACTGAAGTAAATATTCTCCGTCCGTGCAGCATGTATTGTAAACAAACATAAATTCATAGATAACATGTCGTGAAGTAGACGTTCATCTATAAACTAAAAAGGCGTAATACACGAACTTGCACTTTAAAGCTGTTTTTTTTCTTCATTTCGGTGTTTTCACCGAAGTGATTTTTTTTTGTGGATTCCCAAAGTTAATGATGAAACTTAATATGAACATTATATATTAATACAGAGATACTAGTAAAAACATTTTTAAAGCCATTAAAATTATGAAATTATTATTTACTTATAGTCAGATCTGTACATAATTCTAACTTTTATATTAATTTGTCAGTAATACTCTTAGCAAAAAAAAAAAAATCACAGTTTCCTTCTTGTCACAAATCATAAAAATATATTTACAGCTGCAAAGCTTTCAAGTTGATATTTTCCTTTGCGTAGAGGATGTTGTTGTTTCAGAACGGGCTATTGGTATTTGGCCACAAGTTACAGCATTTGTCGATTCTTACAAAGGTAAATCCAAATCAGCTCTGTGTACCAAGTCTTTTCAGACTGTTCAGAAGGCTACTAAAGATCCATTGATGATTGCCAAATTGTCTTTCTTTTCCTTTATTGGAAGTCAGATACAACCATACCTCAAGTGCTGCCAGACTGATTCCCCCATGATTCCTTTCCAAGCTTCTGACACAATAGAATTGTTGTATGGACTAATGTCATTATTCATAAAGAAGGAAATTTTGGATAAGGCAAACAATGATGTAGATTTCTTGCACTTGATCCTAATAGCAAGGATAACACAGTGTTTACGAAGAGTATGGAAACTGGTTTTGCAACAAGAAAACAACATATTATTTGTGCTACACAAAAGAAAGTCACATACAAGGATGTTTTAGTGTTCAAATCTGAATGTCTACAGTTATTGAAAGTATTGGTTAAAATAATTCAAGATAAAAATCCATTGAAATATCCTGTAGTGATATTTTCCAGGTGTCTTGATCCCAGAACTCTACTATGCAATGAAAATGAAATCACTAAAACATTAAAAAAGTTACTTCAGCAGATTGAAAATAGAAAACTGATCAGTACAGGTGTGTGTGATGCAACTTTACTACAGTTCAAGTTGTTCCACAGAGAAGTGTCACCAGATCCTTCACAGTTTACAAAATTTGACAGAAATACTCAAAGGTTAGATTCTTTTTTTTTTTTTTTTGGAAATATTTCCTGGACTACAAACAGTATGCAAATTTGTGGAAAGTATTTAAACTTATTTTGACTCTGTCTCAGGGCCAAACATCTGTAGAACGTGGTTTCTCTGTCAACAGAGAAATGCTTGTGGAAAATTTAACAGAAAAAACTATAGTAGCAATGAGGATTGTGTACGATGAATTTAAAGATAAAAAAGTAAGTGATGTTATTTTCAGTAAAGAACTGTTGGCAAATGCTAGATCATCAAGAATGCGCTATCAGCACTTCTTGGATGAACAGAAGAAATAAACATCTAGAGAGGAAAGTAGTAGAAAAAGGTCACACATGTTAGAAACTGTCCAAGAACTGAAGAAGAAGAAGCTGCAAATTGAGATATCAATTTATTCAATGAATAAAGAAGCTGATTCAATGGCATTACTTGCTGAGAAAAAAAATTATTTCACTCTTCTTTCAAAGTCCAACGCATATAGGAAAAAATCATGTTAATCGGCAGCCGAAGTCGTAAAGTTAAGTGAAGGGATTGAAAAACTGTCTAAAACTGTTACAAAAGGTAATAATTGTTTTGCTGTAGTTTAGAATCCTGGAAAAATATTGAAAAACAGCATTTTTATTATTATTATTAGTGTTTATCTTTGAATTAAGTGCTTGCCATTTTATCGATTACAACATAGTATCAAATAACAATTGTTATGTTTGAAAATCTGTCAAATGTCCTGGAATTGTCCTTGCAATTTTTTTTTCAATTTGTGTATGAACCCTGTCTAAGATGGTTGTCAATGTCACGGTCAAATTTCAAGGTCAAGGACACATTTCAAGGTCAAGGACAAATTTCAAGGTCAAAGTTCAAGGTCAAGGTACAAGGTCAAAGATCAATGCCAACAGTCGTGGTCAAAGGCATAATGAACAAAAAATTATACTAACATGGCATCAGCGCTTTCTAGCAGACGAAAACGAGATGGTGGCCTCCAGCGGACGAAGACATGACGTACTACCAGCTGACGATATACAGGTAAACCTTGGTATTGATGGTGGGAGGTCAGTCTGTAGGTGGCTTCCGTGGAGGAAGGATTTGTTGTTTTTATTTTTTGCTCTTACCGGTTTCGAACCAAGGACGGGAATCGATCTTATCAATCAGTATATAAATAAGTAATTTTTAAATTTATTTTGAACTTTTTTTCCAAATTTCTAGCATAAAATTTAGGATTTTCAAATATGGCGTCCGTCAAGAAAAGTGCAACAGAGTTTTCAAAAATATTTTATTATATTTATATAATTTAAAATTTTTTCCCGATTTTCTAAGATAAATTTATGGATTTTCAAGATGGCGGACATTAGGTACGTCATACTAGGTGACGATGTATACACTTTGACATACCTAAGTGGTGGTAGGTCAGTCTGCCAGCGGCTTCCGTGGAGAAAGGATCTGTCGCAATTTTTGTTGCCCTCGCCGGGTTTGAACCGAGGACTGCGAGCTCCATATCGTAAATGTATGTTTTTAAATAAATTTATTGAAGTTGTATTAATTGCATTTTTTATAAATTTTTAGTATTAAATTAGATGAAATAATTTTTTTTATTAATTTTAAAATTGTTCCCGATTTTCTAACAAAAAATTACGTATTTTCAAGATGGCGGCTGTAATGGAAATTGGAACGATGACGACATAATCCTAGATGATGTCAGAGGCTCTTCGGAGGCTGTAGACATGGATGCTTAAGCCTCTTTTAGGAATTTGTGTTCTTTCTAAGACAAAATTACTTTTGACGTTTTTCGAAATATTAATTTTTGAACTGTCGTATTTTTTGAATATTTTTGGCAGAATTTGTTTCCAAAAATCTGGAAATTTTTTGCGATAATTGGCGTTTTTTGGGCAAATTTTGGCAAATCTTGACCAATTTTGGAAATTATTGAAGTACAAATGTCAAGGTCAACCAAGATGGCCACCGTTACGTCAGAGGTCGGTCGGTCATTGACCCCACCACAAACCACTATCGAGTAAAATGCAAAACTTGTTTGCCGTTAACATGGGCATAACTTATGCCCCTGGACAACAGCACTTAATCAATTAGAGTGAATCTGCTGTTAACAAAATCTTTAGAATCTTCAAAGTTTTGATTTTATTTTCCCGATATCAAAATTTAAGAAAATTTTGTCTTTGATACATCAAATTTCCGAAGCTTCACACGTCCCTAGCAAGAAAAACGAGAACCTATAAAATTTAGTTGTAAATCGACATAGCCTATCAAAAATTATTAAAAATTGAACTGATGCTAGGCTGTATGCCTCTCTTGGCATGCGCCCCCGCGGACCGCCCGCCGCGCGCCCGACGTCCCTCCTTGCCAATCCCCTCCATGTCGACCGACGCCAGCGCGCCTGGTGGCAGTTGGAGTGAGCGCTCCCTGCTTAGTCTGCTCATGCACGACTCTCTGTGGAGGACGGTTACATGCTAGTGTTTGCTTAAACTGTTCTTATTGAGCGTGTCTTCTCTCTCGTGCTCTACTGCTTGGGGTAGCGAGTCTTTGGTCGGACATAGCAACGATATCCTTTTATTTATATCCATCTGAATTATTTTTGGCAATGATGAAAATGTTTTCGTTAGCAATTAGGTTGTCGGGTATGCTATTATGTCATTTGCGGCATTCCATCTTCGAGCTGTAGTGATTGTCATCTCTATTATTTCCAGCGATGTTCTATCTGTAGACATTTTAATTTAAGGTCACGACTTTGTATGCTCATTGTGTTTGCCTGCTGCATTGCTTGCCTATTAAACCTAACTTTATACTGGGCATGTTGTTGCTGGTTCGTGTTAGGGTATTAAATGTTTAAAATAAGTTTAACTGAATGATGTATGAGTCGCCATATTGCTATTTTATTATATTCACAAGCATGATTCATTGCTTAATGTTAACTTTAATTGATAGTATTTTTCATGTTAAGGAAAAATATATTTAGACGAGGTGTAAATATTCTCTATAGTTATCTATTGTGTTAGTATTCCTATTTCATTGCTTTGTTACCTAGTTATTAAGATTGTAACTTAATATTTTATTTTGGAAATTATGTTCCTGAAAATATTTGTTAACATGAGAGGGGTCTTGACCTTTCTTTCGTCTTCAACTAATAGTTTGCGCCTCATCCCTAGCTTATAGAGGCGTCCAGGAATCGAAATGACAGTAAAATAGCAATAAATCTACTATGTAGGTAAAAATGGAATAAACTAAGATGGTGGTGAGAAAATTATCATTTTAATAGTATTTGTACATAGAAATAAGTTACAAATGATTACAAAATGGCAATTTAATAACTATTTTATTCAATTATGCAACTTGAAGATCACCATGTGATGATGTCGGTGACTAAAATCGGGGTGACATTTAACAAAATGGTAGTACTAATATTTGACTGTTATTTATGAACGTTGCTTATTCTGGCGTATCTGCTGGAGAAGCTGAAGATGTGTCCTGAGTGCAGACAAGCCGTACTTGGCCCAGAGAAATAGCAGCTGATCAGAGATTGCTGTGTGATGAACACTTTGGCAAACAAAACAGTCTCTTTGTTGCGGGAGCCAGCGAGGCAGCGGTTATTTGCCCGCCGGAGTGAACACCTCGTAGTCCAGCACGGAGAAGTTGTAGTCCCCCATGAGGACGGTGCAGGAGGCGTTGTCACCGTCATAGCTGTGCGGCAGGTTGGAGTAGCTGTCCATGTTGGTGTTACAGTTGCTAGCGATCAGCAGGTCTGCCCCCGCCCCGAATATGGGCCCGCAGCTGCAATACACACCACATCGCTAGTTTAAACACTTCAAACCAGTTTACAACGTGACTGTGGAAGTGCTCATGTCGCTCTGAAGATGTTATTTATCATGCCAGCTACAGCATGTTCAGATGTTGTAGCTAAAGGTATCCTTGCTAAAAGGCTGAGAACAGGCGGGGACCATCTAGTCGACAGCCAACTGTTAGCATGCCAGTGGGCTTAACTGCAGTTAAATCTCCTCGGACATCACATTGCTACACTTGTCTTAGATATTAGGGTGGTTCTGTCGAAACACAAAAAGAACTGTGGTCAAAGTGCGTTGATGTGCTCAAATAAATTCTGTCACTAGCAGCCGAATGCCTTAAAAAAAAGGGAATCACACAGCGATAAAAAGTGAGTATCTAAACGGCAGGAATCAGCAAGATGTCTGGTGACATAATGAAGGGTTGTGTTTGAAGTATTGCAGAATTCTAGACAAAGAAACATTCTGACAGCTATTTATAAGTGTGTGTCTTTCCAGGAAAATAATTTGAATAATTTTACTAGAATATAGATACGATTTAATTGTAAAATATTTAAATTGTTGTGAAAAAATTCATGTTAAATTATTATTTTTTTACAAACACTTGGAATACCTAAACACTTTTCTCCAAATATAGCTTCCTGCTTATCTACTTTTTATCACACATTCTGATTCACAGTGTTTCAAGTGATTTTAAAAATTATTAAAAATACAATTTATACTTAATAAATTAAGGACTTTTTAAAAAAATTTTAACATAAGAGCTGTAGAATTTAAAATTTAATTGAATAAGTGCTACTAATTTTTAATGAGTAAAATTCTCAGAAAAAGATAAGAAAATTATTTTAATTAATTGGAAAAAATTAAAAACAAATTGTTTAAAATAAGATTATTACTTCATATTTCTAATTGGCTAATTTGAAAGTGACTAATAGCCAACCAAACCTAAACTTACCCAATTAAGGCATGTCTTATTGGGCTTCATTGTCATTACTTAGCATTAAACAGTGGGTTCCAGTGTTATATATAAATATATAGTTTTTCATTATACTTTATGTTTTTAAAAGACTATGTTGGTTCTAAAAGGTTCTCACAGTAGTACATCTTTGATTTCGCGGTGCAGCTGTGGTCGGCTTGCGTACTCACTCAGGGTGGTAGCAAACAGCAAACATTTTCTTGACGATGTCGTACTTGGTGGGGGGCAGATCCTGGTCATTGGTCAAAGTGAACAGAAATGCCTTGTCCGATGGGATGTAGTGGCCTTTGGTGTTTGTCTTGCCCCAGGGCACATCACTGAAGCCACCGCATATCTCCCCGCGGGCGCCCTGCCACAAACACATAAGTGTTTCTTCCTCCCAGTTTATACTGTCAACACACAGTACTGTGGATGTACACAGAAGTACCCTATTCTTTGCCAATGACTCAAGCGTCACTCTTTCTCAGCACTCACCAAAAATACACAGAGTCAACACAGCTGTTGTGGGGCATGCACTTAATTTAGCTGTTGTGTTCTTGTTTTTAAACTCAAAATTGATGCCATTTTCCCCCAATTTATTCTGTGGCATTTCATTTTCATTCAGTTTATATATTATGTTAATGGCTTCATTTGGGAAACCAGGTTAGTGCAAATTAGTCTCTACTGTCCAGCAAGCAACCATTCAGTGTCTCATCAAAATTGCCACAATAGTCTACATATTCTCATATTGGGAATTTAATCAAGCGTCAGTGCCACTACAGGGAAACCACCCACTCAGTTGTTTTCGACTAGATATTTGTTACACCCATTAGATAATATGTGGGAACTAGAGCAAGAAAACAGGTACAGTGACAGCGCAGCCCAGGCCAAACAATATTTTGAGGAAGCTAGTCATCATTTGAAGAAATATTATAATTGTATGAAAATACACTATTACAGACCCCGTGACCCCGTAACATATAGGGAGGGTGATTTGGTGTTAGTTAGGACACACTTCTGAGTAAGTTCATTGACAAGTTTAGTGGGAAATTGAGGTTGAAGTTTAAAGGTCCATATGAAATTGTTAAGTTTCCTACACCAAACACCCTAACTCTCAGAGACAAAGACAAGCATGTAACCTTCAAGACGCATGTCGATGACAAGAAAGTTTTTAGGAAGTGTTATGATTGAATGTTGCATCGCCAAGTTACTGTGACAGTGAGCAGTTATACCTATATATTGCTTTCTCTAATGTGACTTTGTTTGTCTTGGCCTTGGTGTGAGTCTTTGACCGGCCACTTTAGGATTATACTAGTGTAGAAAGATTTTTTTTAAAAAGGGTGGGGGAGGGATTATTTTTTGGGATTTCTAGTTGCTGCCCACAACTATTTTCTTTCCTGGTTTATACTTGTACCCCCTGATTGGTTCTACTCCCTTCGAACAACCGTGTGCTGCGGGTGGCATATCTTCCAGGCAAGTTATCGCCACTGGTTTCGCGCGCTTCGGCTGAAGCAGTGGAGTGGTAGGGGTGAACATGTGACTATGTGACCACGTGATCGTTCACGTGACTACCAGCCCTCCTTTCGTCTCCGTCGAAGTAGGGTAACTCGGACCTTCTGGGCGATTCGAGGAGTATATATACCCCCGATATAAGTACAGTGCACAGAGAGTACGGGAGGAAGGAGCACGAAGCACACCTCCACGATCCTCGTCCTGCCGCCGCCCAGCCAGACCACCAGGATTATCACTATGCCTAAGGACGCATCAAACATCGAAAGTGGACTTAGTCTCTGGGACTGGTATGCTCAACTTACATGTTACTTTGGAAATCGGACTCAGCCCACTCGCCGAGGAAGGACCCGAAGGCAGTGCTGCAACGAGAGACTTACCGAAAATGTATTTGTCGGCGATTTGATGCGTCAACTCGTAGACCGAGTTGGGGACTCGTCGGGCGAGTTTTATGTGAAAAGTTTCTCTACTGTTTTGGGACCCGTGGAAGGTGGACGCACACGAGGTCCGAAAATTCTCGCCATTAATGTTTCACTTTTTGCTTACTGAGCGAGTACGAGATAGTGAGCAGAAACCCTGAAGGAAATACTTATGGCCTATGTGCATGACTGCGGTGGTTGGTTTGTGGTTGTCATGTCATGGCAGTGTAGTGCTATACCCGACTTTGACTTTCTTCCCGACAGTGACATATAACCGCGTGGCAACTATTAGTAACTATGTGTACAAGTGTTGAGGATGTGCAACAGTAATTTATTTTTTCAAGCCCCCTGGTTTGAGTGTGACAGGGGCGGACGTGCTGGACATGGACGAAGAGGGCAGTGGCCTGTTCTGCACGTCGGGGCAACTCGTTGTTGCTATTTGGAAGCGTGCCATCGAAGTCCGGCTCGAGTGCTGTTGGGGCAGGAGAGTGCTAGTCGGCAGGCGTGTTGGTGGTAGAGACGACTCGACGAGCGAGCCCGGGACAGGACGCCCTACGAACTCTAACGTGAGGGACCAGCCAGTTATCACCCACAGACTCGAGGGGTTTTGTGATTAAAATATTGAAGTTTTAGGCGTTGTACATGCATTCTAAATGATTGAGGTTAGCTGTAATGTTGTAAATAGTTGGTTCAGTTAAATATCATTTTTGTCTTCAAGTTATTTATAACATTTGTTTGCCTCCGATATTTTATTCTTTAAATATTACTCGCTTTGCTTATTCTCATTTAATGTATGCAAGTTTTCTATTTTTTTTTCTGTCTTGCTATTGTAAATATTGGAGGCAATAATTTTTGTGTTAACAGAATAATTCACTTTTTTTCATTTTTGAGAATAATAAGATTTCACTTTTTTTAAAGCTAATGTACGACTTTCTGTTAATAATAAAAATGTTTTTTATTGATAGGCACATGCTCTGCGTGTCTTGAGCAAGTCAAGAAACAAAGAACATGTACACAAGGCCAATTGAGTGCTCGGTCACAAGCCATTTCTTAAGTTTGCTCGAACACAACACTTTCTTGTTTCCCTTCCTGGGGGCAATAATTTCAACAGTCTTTCTTTAGGCACGTCAGGGATTAGTAGTTTATATTGCATTAAGAATTGTTGACTTTGGTTAACTAACTTTTCTTGTACTAAAATTTAGTTTTTAATTTTCTCCTGTACATAAATAAAATCTTTTGCAAATTCATCTACGCACCACTGTTCAAAACTGCTGCAAATAAATGTTTTGAACTAGCATGGCTTGAAAATTAACCTGGGATTGTGGTTTTGATATTTGCCCTATTCAATATTTTGTTTGCTAGGAAAGCACTTTCTACCAAAGGAGCAAAATTGTCCCTTGTAACCAATCTGTAGCCATTATTTTTTCTGCCAGACTGGAAGAATATTTTTCCAAGAATCTAAAATTTAACCGGTCGAAGTATGGGGAGAGTTAGTACAAAGTTATGTCAATTGAAATAGCATACTGACACAGTGTTCTGGGTTTGGTGTTGATGTCGGTGTCCGCCATCGTGGATTTTGACATCACAGTGGCCATCTTGGATGGTCTTTACCTTGACCTTTAACCTTGATCTTCAAAATTTACAAAAAATATGAAAAAATCAGTCAAATTTGAACAAAATTTGCAAAATTAATTGCCAAATATCGTCAAAATGACCAGTTAAAAAAAAAAAAAATTCCGCCAAAAATTTTATAATTTTTTTTTTGAAAATTTTAACATTCCATTTTCAAGCAATAAAAAAAGTAAAAAAAAAATGGATTTAGAAAAATTTAAAAGTATTTTTGCAGTTTTAAAAAAGGAAATTCTCCAAAGTGGCTTGAATTCCTCGTAAACAAGTTACCCAAGCCCCCGATTTCATGCCCGCCAATTTGCCATCAGCTGGAGAAGACCATTATGAAGTTTAACGTTATTGTTGCAATTATCTTTATGTCTGCCATCTTGAAAATCCGGAACTATCATCAGAAAAAAATTGGATAATTTTTAAACTTATAAAATGTTATATAGTAAAAATTTTATGAAAAATTATTCCATCATTTTAAAATTATGACGTCACATCCGCCACCTTGAAAATCCGTAATTTCCAAGCAAGAAAATTGGGAAAAGAGTTAAAATTTATAAAAAAATTCTTAGTAGAATTTTGTTAAAAAAATTAAAAAAGCAAATGGGTGCGAACCCGGCGTGGTCATTCGATTAAACATGGCGACGGATCTTTTCTCCACGGGAGCCACTGGCAGAGTGACTTTCCACCACAAATTCCAAGGTAGATATTACATCAGACAGTACGCCCGGAATCTTGTTCTCTTCTGCTGGAGGCAGCCATCTTTATTCTCGGTACTTGCTACCAGGAGCGTTATTTTCACATAGTGCATACGTCATTTGCCAGAGTGCACAGACGCCATTTTGTTTAGAGTACTCGATACCAGGAGTGTTAGAATCACATAGTACATGTGACAGCTGCTAGAGGATGCCTCTGCCATATTGATTGATAATTTTTTACCTGATAGATTGCCAATCGCCTGGCCATTATGGCATCCACCATCTATTCAGCCATCTTGAAAATCTGTAATTATATATTTAAAAATTCGGAAGAAATTCGAAATATCATCAAAAAAATGAGTTGTTAAAATAATGAAAGATATTATCTACTCGGGTTGATTTTTGCTAATTTATTAAAATTATTAAAAAAAATAGTGACAGATTCATGAAAATAAAAAACAAAATTTTAATTAAGAATATATTATATATTTTAGACAAGAAAAAAAAAACAAGCAAATTACTAGCGTTTGTCGATTTCTGAGATCTTCTAAGAAGGCGAAGCAAGTCCTTTGCATGCCTTGACATGTGTTTTCAGCGAATATCTACATGATAGTCGACTATCCAGGCACGTCACATCAGTGGTCGGCTACCAGTCACATTCAGTTAGTTGTCTAGGATCGTCTGATAGGTTGGACAGATACATCAGTCGGTTGTTCAGGGTAATACGTCAAGTTGGTGGCAAGGTACAACCAAATTTGTTAGCCAGAAAAATCTATTCAGTGGCCACGAACACGCGTCCAATAGGTGGTAAGATGCATCCAGTTGGTAGTTAGTAATGTCTATTTAGTAGCCAGGCACTAATCGGCGGACAGGTACATTCATGTTGTGGCCGACATGTCCATTTATTAGCTAGGCATGACCAGTCAACAACCACGCACGACCAGTTATTAGCTAGACACACCAAATAGGGGGGCAAGGTACGTCCAGTCGGTGGCCAGTCACATTTATTCGAGGGCCAGGAACGTAAGTCCAGAAGTGTCAAAGCATATCCAGTTGATGGTCAAACATGTATTCGGCTGTCAGCTTCATACCGTAGGTGGGAAGACTCATCCAGTCGGTGGCCAAGCATGTCTATTCAGTGGTCAGGCACATCCAATAGTTGGCAAGGTGCGTCCAGTTAGGTACTTCCAGTCTGTGCCCAGACACGTCATTTAGTGGTCAGGAACGCAAGTCCAGTAGGGGGCAAGGTGCGTACAGTCGGTGGCCAGGCATGTCTATTCATTGGTCTGGCATATATTTAGTGGTCAGGCATATTTAGTTTGTTGGGTAGACATTTCTAGTTGGTGGTTAGGTACTTCCAGTCTGTGGTCAAGCTGACACAATCTTTTGGTAACCAGGCACATCTATTTAGTGGACAGGTACATCCAGTAGTTGTTGGCTAGACACCTCCCATCTGTGACCAGGCACGTCAGATATTTTGGACTTACACATTAGTTGGTTGGTCAGGCTAACAAGGCTAGTTGGTGCCTGAACACATCCAGTCGGTCACAATGCATATTCAGTTGGATATACACCTCCATTCTGTGGCCAGGTACATCATATAGGCGACATACATGTCCATTTGGTGGTCAGGCACATACAGTCAGTAGATAACAGGTGTAATATTTCGATACTTGATATACAGTAGAACCTCTGTAAGTCGAACTCAAAGAGAGACGCCAAAAAATTCGAGTTATAGAGTTTTCGACTTATGGAGGATTTCGGTTTAGCGGATTTTGATTCGACATAAAGAGGTCCCAATGATTTACAGTATGTTTCCGCTTTTTCTTGTAACAGTGGTCCACTAACACTGATATTTTGACTCCGACACTAATCAAGCCATTTAAGTAAGCACTTCTCCAAGCCCGGAAATTCTGCGATTCGTCGTATTTTGCAGGACAAACTTTGATAGTTTTTTATTTTTCTCATGATGTCTGATTCATTTTTTGACGTGACAACGTCTAATAAATCGATGAACGCCGGCTGCACGCACGAAAAAGTGTCCCGTTACGCACATTGTTCCGTTACGCGGTGTCCCGTTACTCTCATTGTTCCGTTACGCTGTGTCCCGTTACGCTCATTGTACGCTTGCGCCACATCTATCTCTCTTCCACTCGATTGGCCTATGCGTCCGAGGAGAAGAAAGACAGCGGCAGGACACAACTTACATCTAAACGTGAACTGTTTCGTAGACTGTTTATAAAGTGAAGTGAAATGTTAATGTAGTTTCATTGCTTATTACAACAATTTCGGCGATAACGGTTAATTATTCTTGCATTTTAATCTAATTACTAGTATAATTTCAAGTATTTATTCTTTTATTATTAAAATAAAAATGATTCAATTTTATTCATAACAGTATGCAATCATTTCATCAGTGTTTTGTTATGACGTTGTCACGTTAAACTATCGTCCGTAAACCGACTTTACAGACAACAAATTTTTTATTATTGTTGACAGAGTACTCATTGGCAGGCCTAATTGTTCAGCAACATCTTTATTCTTTTGACAGCTCTTCACAGCTTCGAGCACTTCCAATTTTTCAGCGAGACTCAAAGTTTTCATTTAACGTTTCACAGCTCTCATGTTTTAACAATTTTATATGTAAACGGTTGTACAAATTGTTGTGTAGCAGTCGTAACAGTCGACAACAAATGACTTGCTTCGCTAAAGTTCAAATGAAATAAAAAAAAATAAAAATAAAATTAAACACTTGACACCAAGCAAGCAAACACCTGAGTCATAAATTAGTGGCAATCCTTTTTATTGTATACACCTAAATTGATTTCTAAGAAACAATGGCGTACTTACACTGTCGACAAATTCTTAAAATAGGTAACTTATTTTTCTTCGAACTATAGAGGTAATAAGATTCAAATAATCGTGTTGTAAATGTCGTAAAATAAAACATTGCTATGTTCGAGATACAGAGGTCCAATTTAATTTTTCGAGTTATGGAGGGAAAATCTGTACCAAAATGGCTTGGAGAGACTAACTTATTATTTCGACTAATAGAGGGTTGAAATTTGGATCAACGGAGGTTTTGGGGCTTGAATGGAAGGGAACACAACATTTCTTCGATTTTGGGAGGTTTTTGACTTATCGAGGTTCGACTTAAAGAGGTTCTACTGTATTACCTTTAAAACAAGTCATGTACAATGTCAATCATGTAGACAAAGCGTCTCCCAACTAAGATGTATTTTTCGTCGATACTCGCGAAGAAATTTAAACAGATCATGTACAATGCCAGACGTGTAGGCCATGCATCTCCGGACCGAGATGTATTTTCGATTGATATTCGGCGAACATTTTAAATAGGCCATGTTGAACGTCAGGCTTAAAGACCAGGCATCTCTTAACCACAGGCCAATCATGTCCTGTTTACAGACCTACGATGAAAATTCATCAAAAAAGAAGCACTTTTAATGAAAAGGAAGGTCATTTGGAAGAAAATTTAACTTGGTAAAATACGAAATCATCACAGGGATACGATTTCATCAGAGGGATACGATCTCATCAGAAGGATACGATCTGCACAGTATGATACGATGCTAATAAGTTCACTTCGTACATTTAACGAATATTGAGTACATTTAAATGAACAATATTTTTGTAGGATACGATTCTATCTGTATCATACGATCGCCAATACACAGTAAAATTCCAACTTCTCCAACTTTCTTTGGATTCAACTTCTTCAAACCATTTGAGTAGTGTGTAATAGTTCCTCCGAGCCCAGGCGCCAGGCGGTGGATTGTGATAGTCGGTCCACCATCTTGGATTGTGATGTCACGGCGGCCATCTTGGATGACCATGACTTTGACCCCGGAGGCCATTTTGGACCCGCCATTTTGGATGACGTCATTTTGTTTTCTCGAACTTTCAGACATTTTGTTTTCCGCCATTTTGAAATATGACGTCACCATTGCAATTTCCGTTACGCCCACCATCTTTAACTTTTTTATTTATTATCCGATTTTAATGAAAAAAAATTAAAATTAAAAAAAATTCAAATAACAACATTTTAATAATAAATATTTAAAAAACAAACATTTACTACACGGACCTTGGAGTCCTCAGTTCGAACCCGACGAGGTAAAAAAAAATTAAAAAATGGCGACAGGCTCCTTCCTCAATGGCGGCAGTAGGCAGACTGACTCCCCCCACCACTTTTTTTCATAGCAAATATATCTTCTACCCCCCTCCCTCACCCCTCCCCCCCAACCAAATTTTTTTTAAATATTTTTTTTATCGTAAAAAAACAACCACCAAACCTACTGCTGCTGTTCTCCCACCCCTCCAAGAAAAAAAAATGTTCACCCCTCCCTCTCTCTACCGTCATTCCCACTCCTACGCTCCTCCTCCCCCCTAATTTTTTTTAGGGTATAAATACTAATTGTAGGACCCGGGAAGCCTTCAGTTACCTGCAGTCCGTCTCCTTATTGCCAGCATCGAGGTCCTTGTAACAGCTAACATGTCATCGAAAAAATTAATCGACGACCCATGGATGCTGGAGTCCTCTACGTGCATACGCATGGACGATATGAGCGGCAAAGAAGACGAGGAAACATACCTTCACAACTGGTATGCCATCGAGTGCTGCAGACGACAGGGACGTCGCTTGTCGCGAGACGAGCCATGGGGTCGATCCCCCGAACATGACCCCTCACCAGTAGAGTCTGCCGTCAAGTGTTTGGAGAGACGAGCTCTCGTCAGTTCGAGAACCATGGACCATCAAGTGAGGCGACATCGTCCCACACAACCATTGCTGGTGCTGCCCGAGAGCCTGCTACATCTCGTGACGGATCACCATCTTTGTCATCTCCCACACCGTCGAGACCATTAACGCCACTATCGTCAATTACATCACGCCGAATGTCAAATTCTGCAATGTCTACACCGTCGCCATCGCTACCGCTAAATCGTCCCGTGTCGAAGTGTACGGAAAGCCATCGCTCCATACTAGAGTCCACAGAAGAACAGTGATCTGCGTGACGACAAGTATAGCCTGAAATATTTACAGTGTTAAAGTTTTGTCTCCCCTTGTTGCATCAGTTATTGTTCCGTAGCTATATCAAAACTATTATGTGAACCAGGTGTGAACTAACTAACCATAACCATCAATGACTTAAAATTACGTGTTATATTTTTATCGCCCATAACAATTTATATGTGGTGTGTAAGACTATAAAGAAAATATACAAGCAGAACTATATGTAATGAACTACACTTCAACATTGTAATGCGTCCTCTGTATACGTCTGGTACCGGACGGGGAATTGATGGAAATAAAATAAATCCAATGTATGTGTGTATGTTATATTAATCCGCCATCACTATACTAAATTAAAGTTTAAAAAAAACATTAAATATTCTAGTTTCACGTGAAATAATATTAGTTAAAAAAAAAGTAGCAGGGAAAATTTCCAATATAATAGTTATTTACATTTATAAAAAAGCTGATATTTAAAATAATAATGTGTTACATTTATAAAAAAAAGTTGATATTTAAAAAAATACTGCGCTACTTGTATAAAAAAGTGATATTTAAAATAAAAAATTTCCTCATTTATTAAAAAGTTTATAATTAAAAAAAAATCTACGTGAATACAGTTGGCCAGTGCAGGAAGAGGAAACGGATATATATCACGCCGCCACCAGGTGATGACCACGAGGCACGTGCGTGTGCGTCTTAGGCGGAAGGGGGAAAAATTTGCAAGCGCATGTCCGCTCACCGGCGGAAGCGCTAGCCCCGCCTCCGCCAGGACCGCTTGTTGGGGGAAATCTACCTTCAGTCCTCCGTTGGACGCAACAGGGAGCGCTGCGCGGAAGACGCTGCTCCGGACATGCACACAATTCACAGTAATATAAACTCAAATTAATTTACACGCTAAATTTAATTTACACACAAATTGTAGTTACAAAAAATATTAACAAACTATTACACATAAATTCAATTTACAAAAAAAAAATTAATGTTTCCAAATATCTTTTTCGTCAATCCACGAGTCTAACTCTGGTCCATGATGCATCCAGCGTATCAAGGCCCTACTTCTCTTGCGTTTTAACACTTTTTCAACGAGAAAAGTGTCTGGAAATTTAGTTTTCATGATCTCTTCTCCATAAAATGCCCCTGTTATATGTTTCCCCTTCAGATGCTCGAGATAATAAGTACGTGGATATGTATTTTTTTATTCTACATACACGAAAAAGTTCACCAGTCCAATTCCCCTTGTAAGATCTGTGAAAAATTCCACGGTTTTTCGAAATTCGCACAATGTCGCCGATATTCGCTTTTTTCTTTCACGAATCTAGTATATTCGTCTTGGAGTACACGGTTAGAAGCAGACGATTATTCTTGACATCTTTCGTCTTTAATTTCGTAGTAGAATGCACAGTAGAATTGTATTCCCGTACAAGTTTAGGAAGTAAATTCAGCCACTTGTAATTTCCGTTTGCTGTAAAATTCCTGTACAGTTTATTCTTTATCGTTCGAATCACACGTTCTGCTATTGATTCTTTGACACCGCTAAACGTAGAGTAGTGATTGATGTCAAACTTTTTCATCAGTGCCTTGAATGATGCATTGAAGAATTCTTTCCCGTCGTCCATCTGCAGTATCGAAGGTCTTCGTTTCTGTTTCAAAATATCCGACATAGCACTCGTAACTTCCACAGCGGTTTTCCGTTTTAAGGGTCTAGCCCACAGGAACTCTGAATAAGTGTCTATGACTATGAGAACGTACCTGTACCCCTTGCTCACACGTGAATATTCACTCATTTCGAGCAGATCAAACTGCCAATTATTGTACAATCCTTTGATTTTGATTTGTCGACGCGGATAATTACGTCTCGCAGGCGCGTTTAGTTCGCGTGCAATACCAGATCGACTCATTGTATGTATTCAGCTTCCCGTAATTCTTTTATAATGGAAGCGATTTCGTTGGTGTGTGAATTATTTCCCACACTCTGAGATGCCTGGAGCAGTCTAAGTTGAGCAACTAATTCATTGGGGTTGTCCCAATACTGCAAATCAATTTTGCTATTCGTGTCGAGTTTATAAAGTCCGGACCCTTCCACGTATAAAAAAAGACTAGCTATCAAAGGATATTTCACATGTTCATAATCTTTGAATCGACCCGATTTCGAGTCACTTTTTGCATAAACAGCGTTGGAAGCTTCTAGCAATCTTCTATATTTTCGCAAATCCATCTCTGAATACCGTCACGGTTTTTTACGAAACAAAAGTTGACATAATCCACGAGTAAGTTTTATCACCTCTTTCCCACATTCAATATTATCGTCGGACACGAAATGAACCTCTTTCGAACCAAGGACCCACTTAAGGCCTCGCTTGTGCACTCCATACATCACGTCGCTGTTTCGTGGCACAGAGGAGGCTAGGTATTCGCTGGCGAGAGGACCGACTTCGAAACTTTTTTTGTTTCGAGGTTTCTTCCTAAGAATTCGACCGAAATGAACTTCGTCTTCGCTAGTAGAAACGTTGGAATTATCTGTTAATTGTGGTCTCCGCTTTCGTTTGCCCGTAGTGGTAGTTTGTGGCTCTTCTTTTATTTCAATTTTAGTTGGTTTCTCGTTTTCGACGACCCCTCGCCTGGAAATGAAACTATCGAGACGGGCACTCAAGGGCCTCAATTTTTCCTCTCTTCGAACCTCGTCGCTTAATCTGTGTTGCTTGGCAAGCAGGTATTTTGCACGAATGGCTTCGATGACATCATGCAGTTGCTTAACCAAATCGGTTTTAACATCCATAGTGTTTATTTTGAAACACCTTTAGACACCAGGCGCGAATTAAGTTTGGACAGAAGTGGCTTTAGCTGATCACGCCTTTGTGCATTTGAAACTTCGATCATGTCTCGAATTCGTGTATCAGAGGCCTGCACGCGCCGGTCTATGGCTACAAGGTACACTATTATTTCGTCTTTTGCACGTTTTAGTTCTTGGCCGAGTAGCGAAATGTATTTACGTATTTCAGCATCGTGGTTCACGGCGCATAGCTGGGTACTTGGAGCTCGACTGCTACGACCAAATTTAGAAATGCTATGATTCATGTTTGACGATAAACTGGTCGAAGCATTGTCTGTACCTGCCCTTATATAGAGGCCAGTCTTTGACTATAACTATGAATCCGTGCTCGTCTTTCCAACACAAGGAACACATGTCTTTGAATTCCTGAAACATCATGTCGGTGTTTACATGGTCGTCGTAGGCGTGACGCAAATTAAGTTCGTCCATGCGAAACAAAACTAGGACATTCGCATTATCTCGTAGGAGATGTTTGGGTATTCTACTGTACGTCTGACACAGGTACCTATATGCAGTCTACCTTGGCGTGCCTGCCCATGGAAATGTACTCTTGTATTATGCCTTGCTTCTCACAAGCAACATCATCGAAAACAAACACGGAATCAGGCTTTACTTCGTCGGTAGACACCACATCGGTATTAGCGCTAAACGGAAAATACTCCAGACCATCCACCGAGCGTAGAACAGTGGCCAAGCGCTGGTAATTTGGCTGTTGAAACGACTTGGAATACAAGTAAACGTTCTCGAACCGAAGACCGTTTGGTTCCTCCAGTAAACTCAGTAGAACGCACGTCTTGCCACAGTTTGACGGTCCTACTATGATGCAACGTACGGTGGACGGTAATAATACGCCATGACGTGATTCGCAACCGCTAGTTTCATCGTCCTGCGTAATGCACACTGGCAAACAAACATCTTGCTTGACGACTTGCATTGTACTAACAATCATCCTATAAGAACAATCGTATTTATTGATTTAAGGTCAGTTGTATGTAATGCCTCGAAGAGGTAAGAACAAAACACACATCGGCGTGGGACTCGTAAACTCACTGATAAACAATCTACCTTTTGAGCTACACATTCCCGGCTAGAGATTTTGCGGCCCCGGCACTAAACTAGCGAAAAGGTTAGCTCGCGGTGACGTGAGCATTAATTCACTGGACGAAAAGTGCAAAGAACACGATATCGCCTACTCGCGCAGCAAGGATCTGGAATCCAGGCACCGGGCCGACGAGATATTGGCACAGGAAGCTGAAAAAATAAGCAAATCGCCGCATGCGGGACTCGGAGAGAAAATCGCAGCTTGGGGCGTATCTAAAATCATGAAGGCAAAGACGAAATTTGGAATGGGGTGGTGCCCGCTATAGGTGCACTAGGCGGGATCGCAGCAGCCGCTTCCAACATTACTAGGGCCGTGAATACGTCCAAGAACCAGCGAAAGCAGTTGGAGGAAGCACGTAGACATAATGCAAGCATGGAAGCCATTGCCATGGGTGAAAAAAACGGCGCAGGACTGTACTTACGTCCTCACAAATCAGGCCGAGGCATGAAAAAGAAACGAAAATCCTAAGTTCTCTGCCGAAACGTCCGCTCATCAATGTAGATTTAATAAAGTACGCACGCAAACTTAAAATACCACATTTCCACGGCGTGTTTATGCGAGACACTTTGCCCAGCAAACCAAAAACCAACGAAAGCGCCATAATTAATTTAGACACGTCGGCAGGTCACGGCATGCACTGGGTGGCGTACATAAAGTCTGGAAAAATGGCCGAGTACTACAACAGTTTCGGTAATTTGAGACCTCCGCCTGAACTTAGGCGGTACCTGGGCAGGACCACTACATTGTTCTACAATTATGAAATGGAACAGAAGCCTAATCAAACAAACTGCGGTCACTTGTGCTTGAGATTCCTTAGTATAAAATAAATGAACAGTAGCGAAAATAAATCAGCCATGTCCGTAACACTGTTATTGTCAGGTCGTAGCACCCAGCTACGAGCCACATTCTACCCGCCACTGGACGTGGGTCTTGGGCATTACTGCCACGATGAGAAATTACCAGTCTCTAACACCGAACGACCTGAGCGCAACCAAAATTGCGGGTTTTGGAATGGAACCCGATTTCAAAATTCCCATTTATGAATCTGGAAAATTCAAAGTTAGCATACCACTTTCGATGCTTCTCGGCTTCACGGAGGATAAGAAAATATTGACTCAAGCCCGCCAAGAACTCGTGTTAATTCTAGCGACATCGCACCTGAATGCCGTCGTGGGAGCACCCGGAAACGACCCCCCGCCGGTCGCAGTCGCCGTCACGCGCACCGAGTGGTTTGTTCCTCACATAACCGTCAGCACGAAAGAAAGGCTCAGACTTTTAAGTTACGTCAAAAAAGACAAGACGGTCGAAATGGCTTTCAGGAGCTGGAATCTCGTAACTTGCCCCTTACTGGCCCAGAATAGATGCAATCACTGGGTCGTCAAGACGTCGAGCAGTACAGAAAAACCGAGATATATAATAGCTTTGCAGAAAGACAGACAAATGAACTTGAAAGCCGACAGGTCGGTGTTTGACCACTGTTTTATGGAAAACGTAAAAATATTTTTAAACAGCGAAAGCTACCCATACATGGACATGAACATTGATTTTGAAAATGGCGGTATTTCCTTGCCGTATCACATGTACACGCAGTTCCAATCTTCGTACCACGGACGAGAATCGCACCCAATCCTGAGTCCAGTCACATACAAATCATTGGCTCCGCTAATCGTATTTTATGTGAGCAATCAAGACGAATCGATTCGCTGTTCTATGATTGATTGCCGATTGGAAAATTTCCACGAAAAATTATGTACCGCCACTCACAACGGCGTTTTGTCTGATCCTACACGACAGAGTAATTATCTACGATGCGTTTTCAGGTCTCGTGAAAATATTGAGCTAGATATAAATAAGACTGCATGTATCATTTCATCATCAGTTGGTGTCAGGATGTACTGTAACATGCAAGGTTTCCACAGCCAAAATGTCTTTGTTCTCAAAGGAATTGCCGTCACCTCCGGAGACAAGACTCGAACCCGCAGCTTCCGACCCCGTATCCTTGGAGATAACTAGACGAAAAAAGTAAACGTACGAATGAATGGTTATGTAAATATTATCACGGACTAGAGTGGGACGAAGGAAAAATCCCATACCACCAAGTGAAAAACACACTTCAAGATTAACTAGTTCAAAACGAAACAATTTACGTTGCCGGACCTGAACAGAGGAAATGGCTACGAGATCTGTGTGAAGCTCCTGTTGAAATTGTAGATTTGCAGGATGAATATGGCTGTCCTTCCCTGTGCAAGCTTAGTGCATTATACGACGTGCAGCCACGTGACACGTTTGAACGTGTCTGTGCCTGTACAAACTCGCAGTTAATGCAGAAATGGCACACACAGTGTTAGTAGGAGCCTTCTTATATAAATGTCGTACATCCGTTCGTGCCTTCAGTTGTCGTTCGACCTGTAAGAAGATGTTTACGTTTCATCCTACTAACGTGTACGTAAGCGTACGACCTAGCTTCAGCAGTGTCGAGTACAGCTACTGGGATGCCGGGTATCTACGTACATATACAGAAACCTGTGAAGGAGGCGCTCAGCATTGGCGGTTTGCGCACTTTCCTGTGTCCAACGAACCGACTCAGAATCTATTAGATTGTTGTGAACCTGGAAACTGTGTCGTCTGTCACATGAGACCGCACACAATCCTTCCTGCTAGCATCGCTGAGGTAGAAGAATCGTTTGCACGTGCAACACCAAACATGAGCCTGTTGCAACCTGTTGCGACCTGTGATGCTTATACGCAGACGTCCAAACAACGTGCGTCTCGTCATCAAAGTTCAGGCAGTGAATCTGTCCCAACTAGCACTGAGCCAAAGCCAAGG
Organism: Bacillus rossius redtenbacheri; assembly: GCF_032445375.1. Lineage (NCBI taxonomy): Eukaryota > Metazoa > Arthropoda > Insecta > Phasmatodea > Bacillidae > Bacillus > Bacillus rossius. The sequence continues at coordinate 215,126,551 of NC_086330.1, read as the reverse complement.
CGCAGAAATGGTAACAGACGCCATCGACCATGTCTCACTAGAGAGGACGACATCGCAGAAGATGACCAGCTGGAAACCTGTGTTCCTGATCCCGTGACCTGCGAACCAGTTGGAACCGGAGTCGACGAGGAAGTTCGTGCCGCATTAAAGACTCTGCTTGCGAAAATGCTTAATTCCTTAACCTAACATGCATTTGTGTAATTTTTATAAATAAATGTGTAAAACTTGAACTCGTGTGATTTTTTTATTTCTTTAATTTTTAGGTACCCAATAAAAAATTAATTTTAGAGACAATATTTTGACTCATGCAGTATTCCAGTAGCCGCGGGTATATAAGTGAGGTTCAGACGAGTGGTCCCTCAGTTCACCTCTGGTCGCGGTGCAGTACGGACCTGCTCTCTTCAGTAAGTTTCACGAGATTTAGTTACTGCACCAATGTCGACCGGGATAGACTGTTTAACGTCAGCAGCAGGGACCTCGATGACAGCAACGATGATGGAGTCGGAGATTCCGATACCGGCTGCAGAGGAGACCACGACATCGGAGAGCTCAATGGCTGCGGTGTCGACAGCTGCGGAGATCCCGATACCGACTACAGAGGACACTTCAATTAATGAAGAGTATTCAATACGTTAGTGCAAATACTGTGGCGTATCATTTACTATCACTACAAGCGCGCGCAGACATGAAAGAAGCAGTTATCCGAATAATTTACTGAAAAGAATACAATTTCAGTGCAATAAGTGCGGTAAACTAATTTCACGTCTCGATAGCTTACATCGACATTATATAAAATGCTCCGAGACAGTTAAGTGCAAGTATAATGAAAATGGTTATTGTTTTGACTCATGTGTTGAACCAGTTAATGAGAATATATTAGTGAGACCCTGGTGATATGAACTTAAGTCCGTCTCTGGCTGCGGTGATGAACGGATCGGATAGTCAGACTTGAATAATAGACCAGTATCTAGGTATTCTTGAGAACTAGATGGCATCATTACCAGTACCAACACCGACCTGGATCGAAGGTTTACCATTATCAGTGCAGAGCCCGATTACAACGTCGTCTACAGCTACACCTACTCTCTCAACACAGCAGGAGATCTCGACGCGTACAACATCTTCCGCAGAGCAGGCCTCAAAGGCTTCCGAAGTTAACATGTCAGCAGTGTTACAATGGTTGTCAACAGTTCCAGTGTAATTGATAAAGGAAGGAGAAACCAACGGTGTTCCATCACCCAACTGTACGTACTGTGACAAGATCAAAAATTTGAAATTACATGATTATGTAATACACAATTGTAGTAATAACTCTGAACGCGTTTAATATCAGTGCAACAGGTGTTTAAGCAAGTTTATACACTATGGAAGATTAAAACGACACCTCAGGAATTGTGATAGACTGGTTGTACATTCATCAGAATCAAGCTGTATATTTTGTAACAAAACATAAGCAACTATTCAAATTGCAAAACGACATGAAATATATCACTGAACTTTTAATGAAGTCTATAATTCGGCTTTGTGTGAAAATTGTAGTGTACCATGATGTCGACCTGATAGACTGAATAGACATTTCAAGTCATGTAAAGGGCTTAGTCCATACAATAAGAAGACTGTTTGAATCGAGAAATCCACAAGACTTTGGTACTTTGTCTGTATTTTTTTTGTACTTGACGAAGGTAACACACGAACATAAAAACATAAAAACAGTGACTCTCTCTAAAACAATAATACAATAAAACAATAAAAAAATATGGTTTTCTGTAAAGTCGGTTCACGGACGATAGTTTAACGTGACAACGTCATAACAAAACTGATGAAATGATTGATCCAGAAGAAAATGAAATATAATATTCGGCCTGAGACTGAGCCGTAATATTTTTTTGCAACCAAACCATTTAGGCATTAAAAATATTATATTCTTTGAGGAAGAAATTTTTTTAAAATTTTTCTATCTTTTGTATGATAAAATCTACCTCTGCATACTTTTATGAATAAAATTGAATCATTTTTATTGAATTATCACTATTTTGTATGGATACAAAGAAGGAGTGAAATAAAATCTACAATATAATTAATAAATTTACTTTTATTTGCATTCATTAATTCAAATATATTTATTACTGTTGAAGTGTCGTGCGCGCTGCATTTATTTTTACAAGTACATACCGCACAGCCAGAGGCCATATTGGAAACAATTGCTTCAGATGTTATAAATTAATAATATTCCACGCACGATATTTGTTTGAATTTCTTTTAACTAGCATATTCTCTGTTGGACTCGAAATATTTACACGCTCGTGGGCTCATAACTATAATACGGTGTGTGATTTAGTTGATCAAATAATAACTCATGACAAATAATTACCAATGTCAAACTAAAGCGTGAAAAGTATCATAACAGCAATAAATATTTAGTTACACAGCTAAAACAATACTCATACAACACTGTTTAAATATACTGATTTACACTAGTATTTAAAATAATACGTACTTGTAAGAACGCCATTTCTTTGCGAATATACTCGCGTGGCGCGGTGCACAACAATAACCTCGAACCCCGCTATGTTGTCATCTGCTCCAAGCCGTGTGTGGCGACATGCCCAGGCGTGATCCAACCGGCGCGACCCACCTATTCCTGCAGCATGACGGGGTGAAACCTGAGCAGTACGCCGCCACGTGCCGGCCGAGTTCTCTGTACCATCCGCAACATACCAGAGAGATGCCACACATGCGTAAACAGGACACTTCCTTGAGTGGGACATCCGTAGTGGGACAATTTTTCTTTCGTGCAGCCAGCGTTTATCGATTTATTAGACGTTGTCACGTCAAATAAGATTAAATAATCAGACGATTACTTTGTCTATAAACCACTGAGACAATATCATGCTAGACAAACTTCCTAAGCCTTGATGTCTAGCAAAGCCTTCTTTCTCTTTGGATCGTATCTTGCATTTCACATAAAATTTGGTTGTCTGTAAAGTCAGTTTTCGGACGATAGTTTAACGTGACGTCATAAAAAAACATTGACGAAATCGGCGCAAGCGTACAATGAGCGTAACGGGACACAGCGTAACGGGACAATGTGCGTAACGGGACACTTTTTCATGCGTGCAGCCGGCGTTCATCGATTTATTAGACTTTGTCACGTCAAAAAATAAATAATATATACCTCAACATAACACATCGCAAAATATGTTGGCAGAATAGGAAATACTAACAAAAAGTTTTTTATGCACAATTAAATTAACTCTCACTTCTGAATGCAGGTTTTCCTTCCAGTTGGAGGTTTCAAACTCGTAGCCTCGTAGCCTCGTAGTCTCATAGCCTTGTACTATTCTCAAAGCCTTGTAATATTGTAGACATTTAGCCTTGTAGCCATGTAGACTGGTAGTAAGTAGGAGCATTGTAGAATTAATAACCTTGTAGCCTCGTAACCTTATAGCCAAATATTGTTGGAGCTGTTGGAGCCTCGTAGCCTCATAGTTTCGTAATTATGTCGCCTTGTAGTCTTGTAACCTTGTATTCTCGTAACCACGTAGTCATGTAGCTTCGTAGTCTTGTATATTTATAGCATCTTAGTCTCGCAACCACATAAACTTGTTACCCCGAAGTCTTGTAGTCCTACAGTTCCATATACACGTAGCATCATAGTACTGAAGTCATTTTGCCAACTAGTCTAATAGTTCTGTAACATAGAAGTCTTGAAGTCTTGTAGCATTGTAGACTTGTAGCTTGATAGCCTCGTAGCATTGTAGCCTCGTATCCATGTATACCTGTAGCCATAAATACTTCTAGCCATGTAGCATCGTAGCCATGTAGCATTGTATATTTGTAACTAAATGTTTTTGAAGAAGTTGGTGCCGAAGTCAGTTGGATCAGTTGGCGATCGTATTATACAGATATGATCGTACCCTACAAAAATATTGTTCATGTTAATGTACCCAATATTCGTTAAATGTATGTAGTGAACTTATTAGCATCGTATCATACTGTAGAGATCGTATCCTTCTGATGAGATCGTATCCCTCTCATGAAATCGTATACATCTGATGAGACCGTATTTTACTATTATAAATATACTTCCATATGGCCGCCTTTTTCATTATAAGTGCTTTTTTTCTACTAATGTGCATCGTCATTTATAAGGACAAGATTTGCCTGTGGTTAAGAGATGCCTGGTCTTTAAGCCTGACGTTCAACATGGCCTATTTAAAATGTTCGCCGAATATAGATGGAAAATACATCTCGGTCCGGAGATGCATGGCCTACACGTCTGGCATTGTACATGATCTGTTTAAATTTCTTCGCGAGTATCGACGAAAAATACCTCTTGGTTGGGAGACGCTTTGTCTACATGACTGACATTGTACATGACTTGTTTTAAAGGTAATATATCAAGTATCGAAATATTACACCTGTTGGCTACTGACTATATGTGCTGACCACCAAATGGACACGCCTGTTCAACTTATATGATATGCCTGGCCACAGAATGGAGGTGTATAGCAAACTGAATATGCATTGTGACTGACTGGATGTGTCCGACCACCAACTAGCCTTTTTAGCCTGACCAACCAACTAATGTGTAAGTCCAACATATCTGACGTGCCTGGCCACAGATTGCAGGTGTCTAGTCAACAACTACTGGATTTACCTGGTCACTAAATATATATGCCTGGCTACCAACAGATCGTGTTAGCCTGACCACAGACTGGTAGTACCTAACCACCAACTGGACATGTCTATCCAACAAACTAAATATGCCTAACCACTAATTATATGCCTGGCCAATGAATAAACATACCTGGCCACCGACTGGACGCGCCTTGCCACCTACTGGTCGTACGTTCCTGGCCACTGATTAGATGTGCCTTGGCACCGACTGGACGTACCCTTCCACCAACATTATGTGTATTGCCAACAAAGTTTCGTGCCTGGTCCCTAACTCGACTTTCCTATTAGATAACTGGACATGTCGGCTACAACTGAATGTACTTTGAAGCAAAATACGTGCCTGGCTACTGAACAGACATACCTTTCTAGAAACTGAATATGTCTTACCACCTACAGGTCGTGTGTTTCTGGAAACTGAATATAATTGCCTAACTACTGACTGGGAATATTTTACCACCTATTTGACGTGTTAGCCTGAACAACAGACTGATATATCTATCGAATCTGTATGACGTAGCTAAAATAACATACTGGATGTTGGCCACCAACTGGATGTGACTGGACACTGATTTGACGTGCCTGGTTAATCTACTGTCATGTTTATCTGCCCTGTAAATACATGTCAAGGTCTGCAAAGGTCTTGCCTCGCCTTCTAAAGAGATTGTAGAAATTGACAAATTTTTGTAATTTGCTTGTTTCTATTGTTCTTGTAGAAATTAGATAATATTTTTATTTTTATTGTTTTATTTCTCGTTGCTGTCTTTTTATTAATTTTTTCCCCACTAGTCAAGGACTGACCCAAAGATCGAATCAATCATTATTTGAACAAAATATTTTTTGTTGATTTTTCGAATTTTTTTTCCGAATTTTTAGCTTTATAATTACAGATTTTCAAGATGGTGACCAAGACGGCTGACAAGATGGCGGATGCCATGTGGCCAAGCAATTGGCACTCTGTCGGTTAAAAATGAAAATCAATATGGCGGAGGTGTCTTGTAGTAGATGTCATATTTATGTACCTACTACTAGCCGAACCCGCCCGCTTCGCTGGACGTGAAATAAGGTAACTGCATTGAAGGCAAATAATTAAGTAATGACTGTTATACGCAAGAACCCATTAAAATTCGTATAGTAGTTGTGTAGAACACCGCGTATAAACAGACAGACGCACAGAAAAAGAACTACTGTTTTATTATAGTAAGATAGATAGATTATTCTTACATGTTCGCATCCATGCAGTATATGAAAAATCAGCATGCATAGCCCTATACCTATAACTATACGTATAGCTGCTGCCCACGACTTTTTCCGCATGGAATTTTGTATTATCTTGCACAATTTAGAAATTTGAACATTATAACATAACAGTTGATACAGTTGTAGTAGTTTTCTTATGTTCACAAATGATAATTTATCTCACCTCTATTTCAGTCTTTGCAATAAAAATATGTTACTACCTAAATTTTGGGTAATTATGTTTCTACTTTCAGATTTTATGTCGGGAAGACACTTCATAAAATTTCTTTGTAAACCACATTTACTGTTTTCCCGTCTTGAGCTAGAATGTAAAGATTGTCTGCATTACTGACCCGCGAGCTAGACACATACATCTGGCCGTGGGAAAAACAATCAGACCTTAAGTCGACACCAGCTGCCTTAAGGCTCTGACCCTGAGACTTATTTATTGTCATCGCGAAACAAACTGCTATTGGAAACTGTGTGCGCTTGAACCCGAACGGAAAGTTATTCGGGATGATCGGTATGCGTGATATGAAAACAGTTTCGCCTGAGCCACATCCAGTGTCGGGTTCCATTGCACAATTTTGGGGGAGTAAGGTTCCTCAGAAGCATTATTGGAACACCGACTTTGAGAACAATTTTGTGAACAGGAAGACCACTTGCAATGAGAGAACTCAAAAACTCAATTGGATAATTAGTGGCGTCGTCCTGATTAAGGACGCTGTTAAACGATGTGTAAACCACTTTAGCCCCATTCAATTCGTTTAAAAATTTTTCATTGATTGCAGCAGGTTGGTCATTTCTTTGAGTGAGTATGGCACGTTCACATAACAACGTATGTTCCTGATGTTGTATGTTTGGCAGATCCCCGAATACCGAACGCATGAGTTCGTCTTCCGAAGATACGACTCTGCCAAGTATTTCTGGAAGCGTCACCTGACCGTGTTGCTCAGGGAGGGCACCTTCTCCAACTTTTAATAGAACACCGGAAAATTCTTGCACATGAGAATTACCACCCAGCTGTGCTCTCATGTTAATTAAAAGTTGCAGTTTTTTTTATTTGATGCCAGAGGTAAGAATTCTTCAGTGAAGCTTTGATTTTATCGGCTCTAGTCCCTCGACTTGCAACTGGTAGAGTTTGCCGAAAATCTCCAGAAAAGAGTAGTGTGCCATTCCCCATGGGCCTTTCATTGCGCCTAATGTCCCGTAGTGTCCTGTCCACAGCTTCAACTGCTTTTTTATTCGCCATCGTGCATTCATCCCAAACGATTAGAGAGAAATCTTGTAACACTTTTGCCATATCACAATTTCTTGTTATTGAACATGTTGGTGATTCATTAGTGTCTTTATGAGAGCAGATTTTCATGAAATAAATCATTCAACGATAAAAGCTGTTTATTTAATTTAATCAAGCGGACGGGTTCGCCCCAAGGAGAAAATTAACGTGGCGAGACCTCGTGGACATAGAGAAATGACACCCACTCACTATTTATGTGTCTATGAAACATGATTTTTTTCTGCAATTTAAATTGTAATATACCAAAAGGGTATTGAAAATTGAAACAAATATGGCGACACTACAAACTGTCAGGATCTGTATTTTTTTCTTACTCTCTACTTAGTTCCTTACAATAGCAAAACTTAATGGCTTCTTATACTGATTATATTGTATGTCATAAAATTAAGATTACTTTTCTTTCCTTGAGCCGATTTTGATGAAATAAAGCTTATATTTCTTTCCCTGCTACGCTCAAGTAAACTTGAAAACCACATTAAAATTCGTATAGTAGTTTTTTAGAAGACCGCGTACAAACAGACAGACAGACAGACAGACAGAAAAAAAAAACTACTGTTTTATTATAGTATAGATGTGACACTACTGTTCTGGTATCGAGTACTGAAAATAATATGGTGGCAGTGCATTCTGGGAGACGACATGTGTACTATGTGAAACTAACACTCCTTGCAGCAGGTACTGAAAATAAAGATGGCTGCCTCCAAAAGAAGAATACAACATAACTACCATGGTGATACAATCCAAAATGGCGGCCTCTAGTAGGCAAGAATAAGATGGTGTGACATCATAATGTCTGATGTAATATCTGCCTTGGTGTTAATGGTAGGATGTCAGTCTGCTGGTGGCATCTATGAAGAAAGGATCCAGTTCCCTTTTTAATCGCATGACCTCGCTGGGTATATATCCTGTAACGTTTTTTAAATTTTTTAACAAAATTTTATGAAATAATTTTTTTACGAATGTAAAATTTTTTCCCGATTTTCTTGCATAAAAATTACTGATTTTCAATATTGTGGACAAATTTCGAAATGGTGGAATTAGGTTTTATTAAAATGTGTTTAATTATATTTTGCTATGAATTTTAATTATTTGCTGTATTTTTAGCTTAAAAATACCGTTTTTCAAGATGGCGGTCTTAACAATGATTGCAACAATGATGTCACAATCCAAAATGGTGGTCTACAGCAGGTGACAAGTTGGTGGACTTGACCTCGGTGGCTTAGGGTGGCTATTGGATGAGGAATTAAAGGCGCGTTTGAAAATTTTCTATTTTTTAATTGCAATTATTTTTTTTCGAATTTTTAGTTTAAGATTTTTTTACGGGTTTACCTCTCAAAAATGGAATTTATTTAATATTCAAATTTTTTATAGATTATTTGGCAGAATTTAGTTTTCCTAAAAACTGGACATTTTGACGAATTTTGGCAATTTTTGGCCAATTTTGAAGGCAAGGTCAAATCTCACGTCAAAGTATAGGTTAAGGTCTAAGTTCAGAGTCAAAGTCATCTAAAATGGCCGCCTAGACGTAATAATCCAAGATGATGTAGGCTACACCGACTCCACACCCAGAACCCTGTGCCTTTATGCCTATTTGTATACTATTAATTTAATATCTTACATAAGACTTGTGACTAAAATTATATAAAATACAAGAAATGTTGTAGAGGGTCATCAAAGATGAAGAAACTGCGAGCTTCAACTAATGAAGTAGGAGAAGATTGCAAGTGCTTTTGCCACAAATGTTTTGAGGTTGTTTCGCCTGAGGAACGGCACCAAATTATATCTAACTTTAATAACTGGGTGATTACTATAAGCAGAATCAGTATTTGAGTGGATTGATCAGTGTTATTCCCGTTCAGCGGCGTCGCAATAGAAAGGATAATGCAGAGGCAAGTAATCATGTTTCTTCTTATTGTTATCGTGTACGTGCTCGGATCAATGGTAATGATACATTGTGGCTCAAATATTGTTAAGATAAGAATGACGTCTAAGAATAAGCATAGTACTCTTGATATGTATGCCATTTCAGCTCTGGTGGTATCTAAACCACATTCATTTTCCGGCCAAGTCTTCTGAATCTTGTCCACAGTTACAATTGCAATGGCTGCAGCAACCCTCTCTTTAAGGTGCTGGACGTTCGTTATGTCCTCAGTGTACACAATAAATTAAAAGCTACCCTACGGAAAAAAATTTAGAATGACCTTGTCTGACCGTGATGCTTAAAACCCACAGGTGTGGGAGGTGGGGGTGTGGCTGCGAGACTTGCGTGAGGATGTGCAACATTCAACAGAAGGCCCAGTTTGCTTATCACAAACTGAAATTGGTTTTTTAAGTGCAATGGAAGTGACTTTGTTTGAATTTAAAAAAAAACATTTAAAAGACACAGCTTTAAATAAGTAGAAAAATCAGCTGTAAAAAACACATTTTTTACACTTTACTTTAAGCTTACCTTTGCGCGAATACCTATGCCATTTTTAGCACTTTTTCCTTTTATAACTCTGGGAGTTTGATCTCGCACACATGAAGTTCGGGGACATGCTAAGTGGCACAGCCTAAATGCACACGCTTGCAAGCACCATCACTATGTTACTACCAGCTTGATTAACCATGACAGTTCAGGCACAGATGAAGCACACAGATACGCAAAATGGCACGGCCTCAAAACTCCAGCTTGCATTCGTCGTGAATATGTCATTACCTGCTTGAATCATCCGAAAATTTGTTCTCGAATATCTGAAGCATGCAGACATGGTATGAGGCAAGGACCTACTGCACCAGTTTTCATGCACCATGATAATGTTTCAATCAGCTTATATAACTCTGACAGTGTGTTCATGCATAGATAAAGCACACAGACACAAGTGGAAAAGTCTCACTGCACCAGGATGCAAGTACCATCTATGTCATTAAAAGCTGACAGCTTGTTCTCGTCTAGATGAAGCACGCAGACACATAAAGTGAATAGTCTAACTGAACTAGCTTGCAGGCATCAACCTATGTCGTCACAAGTTTGTATAACCATTATAATTATTTTCAGAAATAGATAAAGCATGCACATAAGGAAGGTTGTATGGCTTCAATGCACCATCTCGCACGCACCATTCCTATGTAATTACCATATTGTATAAACAAATAATTTTGTGTAAACATATATGGTGCATGCATACACGAAAAGTAGCTGGCCAAAATGCCCTAGCTTTTATGTGTAGCTTGTGTCACCCTGAAAGTTTCTCTCGCATATAAAAAGCACAAGGACACGGAAAACTACACAGCCTAACTGCACCATCTTGCACGCTTCTTAAGTATGTAAAAATTAGCTGGTATAACCCTGACAGTTAATTCACGCATATATAAAAAAGGCACACACAAATTTCATCAACTTCACTTCACCAGCTCGCAAGCAACATGATTTTGTCACTACCAGTTGGTGTACACCAAACAGTTTGTTCTCTCATATATTAAGTATGTGGACACCCGAAGTGGCACAGCCTGACTACCACATCTTGCATGCTTCTTGACGATGTCATTACCAGCTTGTAAAACCCTGGCCGTTTGTTTCTATATGCCAGTGTGTTTTCACACTCATGAAGCGCACATGACGTGTAACGAGCTCACTGCACTAGTTCCCACGCACCATGACTATGACGTAGGTGGGTGCCACGCCGTCGCAGTGACGGTGAAAGGCCTCAGCAGAGTAGCCATGGCTGGACGCGCGGTACACCAATCGCCATACTTGCTTCGAGTTCCCGTGCCATGTGTTGAGCAGTCGCTGGTACGACAACTTGTCCTGCAACACTCACGCACATATGTGCTCAATTAACTCCATGCAGTACGCATAGAGTCACAACAGCTTCAACAAACAATATAATCATCACTAGGCCTGTTTTACAAATTAACATTCAGAACTTCTTACATGAGTTTTATTAATAGGACTAGCTGCCCGACCCGGCTTCGCACGCCTATACTAATGGAAAAAAATTAAGCCACATCTCCCATTTACAGTAATGGTAAATTAAAAAAAAAAAATTCAGTGAAAATTTATTACAATGCTGTATAATGTACCGGAGCGAAAATGAATAGCACCGATGGTTTCTCGACTCGTGCACGCAACGTACAACTGATCTACCCGTACTTCGCTACGGCAGTCTACAGGCAGATCACTCTTGCGCCGCTCATTATACATGCCCCTCCTTGTGGGTACGCCACTGCCGCGCGATGCCCGTTGCCATGGAGACGCAGAAGGCATGAACAATGCAAAATCCTGTTCTCATGCAGACAAAAAAAACCACTGTTGCCTGGTTTTAACCACCCATGGGATCTAATTTTCGGAAAATGTCATCTTGCGTAACATAAGGAACATTACTGTGAAGTTTCAAGTCTGTAAAATATATATACTTGAAAAAAAGGGCAATTTTTGATATTTAAAGTACCCACAAAATTTCAACTGTGATAAGGACTGCACTAACAATGAAATAGTCGTTGCCATAGAGACGAATGAAGCATCAACAAAACAACAGCCGTTTCCATGGTGATTTCATACCAAAAACTGGAAATTTTGATATATTACGGCCCCGAAACTCCCCTTGCGATCGGATTTCCGCAGAATCCGTTCTTAGTGAATGTCTACATCACAAAATGAGTAACTATGCTAAATTTCAAGTCAATCGGGTGTATAGTTTTAGAGATCTCGTGATGAGTGAGTCAGGGAGTGGTATTTCGCTTATATATATATATATATATATATATATATATATATATATATATATATAAATAAACATATACAAGTCCTTGTCGGAATTGTAACGGGAGAGGAAAATTATTGATGGTCCGAAAAATGAAAATTAATTTAAAAAAGTAAATAATAATTCTAGTTAAAGAAAAAAAAACAAATTAAACACAGAGAGAGGAGAAGAAAAAAACAATAGTTTAGGTTTGCGATTTAAAGTTATAAAAAGTATTAAAATACTAATTGAACTCTTATGGGTACTGATTGCTTCGTTGTTAATATCGAACGGGTGTTGTTTACTTGTATGGGAAAATTAAGAATGATAAGGCATCTAGTGCGTGGCAACAATGTTAATAGGCAATAGGAAATAAACTTCTAGCGCCTGCGGCATTGTCAACACACACTTCGTACGTGTACTGCATGTTGTATCTAACCCCCTCCAACGCATTTGATTATAAATTGGACTTTTATTAAGGATCCCTAATGTTATTGATAATATAATACAGCCTATAGCCTTCCTCGATAAATTACTATCCAACACTGAAAGAATTTTTCAAATCGGACCAGTGGTTCCTGAGATTAGCGCGTTCAAACAAACAAACAAACATACAAACAAACCTTTCAGCTTTATAATATTAGTATAGATAACACGAACCCACATTACAGGGATGTAGTTTGAAATAAAATAGTGTGAAAGTTGTCTTTTCGAAAACGTATAACAATTAATTCTCTTAACAAGGATTTCGCTCATAATATTAATTTAATTCAGTTTAATAATGATAATGAGCAATTTTTGCTTTAAAATTTTAGGCATTTTCATCCATCTTAAAAAATGTGTGTAACACTTAATATATATGAAAACAAAATAAAAATATAAAACATTCTCTAGAGTAAAGAAAATTTGCGTCAAACTAAAATGTAGTTTATTATTTTAAGTTAGAAGCATTTCATAGTTTGACATCTATGGTGACTATTGATTAAGCTTATAGTAGCCTACCAATATTCTGTTTGTTGTGAATAAGAACAGACTTCATTTGATTATTGTTTATTTGATGTTATCTTCAGTATTTTCTATTTGTGTGCTTCGCTTGTGTTTGGTCTGGTATGTTTTATATTTGTCATTCGCTTGAGTGTGCACATTAAATTTTGTAGTGAATTAGATTTTTTTTATTTATTCGGTCCCACAAATCTCAACAGGTTACGGGCCCAGGGACAAAATGATTATGAAGAAACCGTGATTTAATGGTATGCTGTTGAAGGTTAAAGTGATTTTGTATTGATGCCGATAGTGATGCAGAAGTAATAAACCAACTTACATAATATAGATGCCTAAAATGGCAACAGAACATTCACACAGCTCGTTAACACGAATTCAGAAGCTGATTAGCCGAGAAAATTACAATACATGGCAGTTTAGCATGTGAAATTACCTCTAACATGAAAAACTATGGCAGTGTGTTACTGGCGAAGAAGGGGATGCCTATTTTACATGTACTCGGGCTAAGATAATTTTGTATATTTTGTGAAGTATGTACATGTTCAAGACAGTACTACAGAAAAAGAGGCATGGGACAAGTTAAAGACTGTTTTTCAAGATTCAGGTTTGACACGAAGGATGAAATTACTAAGAACACAGACAACAACCAAATTGGAAACCTGCACTTCTGTGGACGAGTATGTCAACACTATTAGAAACAAAGCACACAAACTTCGAGGCATAAATTTTGAGGTAAGTGAGGAATGTATTGGAACTTTATTGCTAGCTGGATTGCCAGACAAATATAGGTCAATGGTTATAGGCATAGAAAGTTCAGGAATGCCTATTATGGGTGATTCTATTTAAACCAAACTGTAGCAAAAATGTTTGAGGTACAAAAAAAAGGCCTTTTTTTACCTGACCAGACGTTTGCCTTCTATAGCATTATAAAAAAAAGGGTTTTAAGAAGGGTTCCAGATGATATGATTGCAATTAGTTCGGCCACATAGCGCAAAATTTCCCACAACGAGATAAACGAATAAAAAATTTAGAAATGGACAGAGATCCAAGAAAAAAAAAATGTGATAGTGCATTTCTGAATGTTCTTTCAATTGGAAACGAAGACGCTGACGAATGGTGTACAGATTCTAGGGCAACGGCACACCTCACTAGAAAACTCAACTGGCTGTTGGATGCTCACAAAAATGCAAATCATCAAGTTGTAATGGCGATAACAACCGACTGTCAGCTAGCTGCAAGGGAGATGCACTTATGAAAGTATTCGTAAATGGGAAGGCTGACACCATTAAAGGCAAAATAAGTATTATATGTGGCTAATCTTTATACCAATCTGCTCTCAGTAAGTAGAATGGTCAAGAATGGACATACTGTGAGTTTTAATGGCAAAGGGTGTAGCATATACAACACGAACTGGAAACTGGATGCCACACCTCCTTAATTAAAAAATAATGTTCAAGCTGGATCGTCCTGAAGAGAAAGCCAATTGTGCCTTGATGTCTGATATCACTAGTGGTCCAGTGTGTCACAGAAGACTTGACCATTTGAATCGGTGGAGCATGAGGCAATTGAGGTATGGCTCAGCGACTGGTCTAACATTTTCCAAGGTTGAAAGTGCCCCCTGTACCACGTGTGTGAAAGGTAAGCAGCACAGACTTCCATTTAATCGGGGCGACTGAAAAGTATCCAATCGGAATGGTTACCATTCCGGAAAATATACATCCTCATGTGCCCAGAGAAATCCAGAATGGTTACCATTCAGGATTTACTGGCAAACATCGTATAATTGAATATCCTGAAAAGTATCCACTGTATGAATGGTTACCATTCCGGCTTTTACTGCAAATGTGCTGCTAGAAAAAATCCGGAAAAGTGTCCGCAGCGGAATGGTTACCATTCCGGATTGGATAGTTTTCCGTGTTCGTTCTGCGATGTACGGAAAAGTATCCGCTGCCAGAATGGTAACCATTCCAGTCTTGTGCGCGCAAATATAAAAGTAGCTCCTAAAATCCTGAAAGGTTACCATTCCAGTTTTCCTTGCTGGTGTTCTTAATTTAAAAATACTGAAAAATGCCCGCAGTGTGAATGGTTACCATTCCGGGTATATCTGGCAATGCACTTACTTTAAAAATTCCGGAAAAGTGCCCGCAGCCTGAATGGTTACCATTCCGGTTTTCGCCGCTGGTGCACATCTCTTTAATAATCCGGAAAACTATCCATTCGGAAAAGTATCCGCTGAAGGCGTGCAGTTGACTCATTAACCCGTCGCTAGATGGCAGCTGAAGATGACGTCCTCGCAAATAGTGTTAACTGTACACGAGAGATGGTGTGCGCAAATTATTTGCATGTAAATTTATAAACAAATATAATTTATTTGCTTTTAGAATGATTTACGAACCATATCTGTGTTGCGTATAACTGGATAATGTTAATTGAACAGAAATAATTAGTTTGAACAATATATTTGTAAAATATCTCTAATAATGTATTTTGATTTACGGGACTGAACTTTTCTCTATAAACTTAATACCTGATATTTAAAAATGTGCAATTAATTTTAATTTTTTATTTATCAGAAAAAAAGCATACTGCCACATTATACTTTAATGTTCGTGAACACAAAATTATGGACTATTACACTCTCATGGAATTCTTAAAATCAATTTTGCTTGGACGGAGGGAAAAACGTTGATAATATGCGGTCATCAATGTAATAACAGTGTTAGCACATACAAATCTGAACATGTAAACTATTGTTTACATATCCAAGACTTTTAAAAATATACTGTGAAGCATAGGTTACAAAAATAATTCAATAACTTACTCATCAACACTGTTTTTTTTTGTTCAGAGTTTCATATAGCGTAAGAAAAAAAATTCAAAAGGACTACATATTTTAATGTGCTTTTGACATTAGCACTGTTTCCAAATTTACTTATGTCATAAGTTTTCTGTGTGTTAAATCTTGCAAAGTAGCGTTAGTTACTAATACTTATTGCTTGATATTGGTATGTCACACAAGTTTTCAGGATTAGTTAAAAAAAATTATTATTATTTAATTTTCGACATACCCGCGCCCAACTTTCACCTCCTCTGGGGTTTGTTTTCGTAAATATGTTTTCGGAAAACTACAACAATATAATTTTACATATTTTTACCCTTCTCGTGTATGTATTCCTTTGCAAACTTTTAAAATGTACCGTTTTGTTTATATGATTAATTGCACATATAATTATCATTAAAATTTAAAAAAAAATTATTACTTCTACAAATGATCACAACGAAATTGGTAACTTAACTGAAGTTTCGCCTAACTTATGTTTGCTTTAATAAGTGAAAAGTTTAATATTGTTATTAGATAATCTTTGTCTAAATTTCATTTTCAAGAAGTAATGTGAAAATAAAACAATATAGATTAATATCAATGGGTTATTTTATCTTTAATTTATCTTATAGGTAACACTAATTTCTTAGCGTTTAGTAAAATATTCTCAAACCTTTGGCGGATGTCCTCTAATTTCGTTCTTTTATATTTCAGAGGGTTTTTACAATCATTCCACTTGCTTTTATTTATTTAATTTTTTACATATGTATTTATTTATTGTTTACCGTTAAGTTACTAAATAGAGTTCAAAGTTTGTGGCACACAACAAGATAGTTAAAACTCTTTCACGAAAGTTGAATATAATAATGCCACGAAAACGATAAAACATTAACGCGTATTGAAAACTGGCTTAGCTTCCGCTAGTTCATAATATTTTTGGCGTATGGTAAATCAATGTAGACAATTCGTTGGTGCGTTCGCTTAAAAACATGACATGTTTCCTTTCGTCAATATGTTCACCCAGGAATTGTGGCAACGTTGCTGCTAGTTACCTATACCACCCGTACTATAATACCGGTTTCTAAAGTGCGACTAGGAGCCTAGACCCCACCTTGCGAATTGTCAATTCCGGCTCTTGGAAGGAGGTGCCAGCGACGCACAGTGGGGCAAAACCTAAAAATTAAAATTAAATTTTTAATTTAATTTCTATTTTTTGGTGTTAAGTAATGTCCAGAGCATCTAAAACCATCGGAAATGGAGCATATTTTCAAACAGTTTTCTTGTGAGAAGCCTGCAAAGTGGCTGGTTATGGGGATTCCGTTTTTTAGCTTTCATAACGTCACGAAACTACGATAATCCCATGCTCGTTAGCAGCACAAAAATATTATGAATTAGTTTGGGCATTAAACAGCAATCTATCCCGATGTAGGTGAGACAGTTAAACACTATAAATTTTTACATTAATATATATTTTTTTATTTATAGTGTGAGAGGTTGCGATCGCAATAGATTCTCGTACGTTCTTAGACTTACAAAATTTTTCCCCACTAGTCCCCACTTTATTTTTGCTTTTAAAATATTCAGAAAACATTTCTTATAACATACAAAAAAATTACGTGCTACCTCGTGCTACCTTGGCAGAAAAACGCGAATGGGTGATGACGCGTGCGTGCTTGAGCGCGGCCACAGGCAGGGAAGCCAGTGGCCGCGCGGACTGAAAGTGCTGACCAAGGACTGGGGGAGATTGAACCAGTATGGATATGATTCTAGATAAAGCAGTGCTGTTGCCAGTAGTAAGTGGAAGTTGGTCAACGCAGTGTCTCTTGCATGCAATGATGTTACAGGGTTTTGGCAGGAAGGGGGGGGGGGGGGGGGTTAGGCATATCCTGGGAAATTCACTTTGGGATGAGTCTAGAAATAAAGTATTTCGCAGGTTTCGATTCGAGAGAGAAGATGTCGGTAAATAAGTAGAGTTGACTAAACAAGATCTACTCAATATAATGCTTATATCATCTGACCCCGTGATATCCTCTATTCGAACACTTTCACCAAGAAAACTAATTTCTTTACTTGAAGCTCCTCTATATAAATTGTCCGTTTTTAGCAGCAGTGACGATTAATATTATTATTATCATCATTATTTTAATATAATTATCATAAGAAAAATATTATTTGAAGACTAAGAATATGTAATAACAGTGAATGTATTTATGATTCAGTTTTTTAGTGTTTTAGTGTTTTGCTAATCAGAGTTATCCTCACATTTTTAACTGATTACCTACACCTGTTATCGAAACGAATTTCAATCATTAAAATAGGAACTTCATCATACTGAATGCTGATTGTGGCTTTTCTTTGCTTATTTAGTGACAGGGATGTGGTAACAGTATTGATAAATCGCATTATACACGCGAAACACGGCTCTCTGCCCCACTATACGACGTTTGACCATACGAATTTAAACACCGCAGTAGTATAGGAATGACGGTCCTGAAACAGGCTTCAGGCTGTGGTGCTGTGTGTCCTTTCCGCAATCTTGGATTCTGACGTCACGGCGGCCATCTTGGATGAGTGTAACGGGACACAGCGTAACGGGACACAGCGTAACGGGACATAACGTAACGGGACAAGTAGATCATGGCGTCCATTTTGGATCCGCCATCTTGGATGACGACATTTCGTTTTCTCGATCATTCCAGCATTTTGGATGACGTCATTGTGTTCTCGAACATTCCGTAGATGTGTTTTCCGCCATTTTGAATTATGACGTCACCGTTGCAGTTTCCGTTACGCCCGCCATCTTGAAAATCCGCAATTATTATGTTAGAAAATCGGGAAAAAATTTAAAAATCATTAAAAAATTTAAATAATCGAATTAAAAAAAATATTAAAAACCACTGTTGCAGTTATCGTTACGGTCGCCATCTTGGATTATATAAATGTTGCAATTTTTGTAACGCCCGCCATCTTGAAAATCCGCAATTTTTATGTTAGAAAATCGGGAAAATTTTTAAAAATCATTAAAAAATTTTTTTGATCGAATAAATAATATAAATCTTAAAAACCACTGTTCCAGTTATCGTTACGGTCGCCATCTTGGATTATATAAATGTTGAATATTTCGTTAAACCCGCCATCTTGGTTGAGTACCATGTCATTCTTACACTTTACGTTACGACCACCATATTGGATCCTATTAATGTTGCAATTATCGTTATGGTCGCCATCTTGAAATTTAGACGCCATCTTGGAAATCCATAATTTTTATGTTAGAAAATTGGGATAAATTCCAAAATTCATCAAAAAATTAACGTATTTGAATTCTGTTTGATTATATCGATGTACGTCCTTGGTTCGAAACCGGTGAGGGCAAAAAATAAAAAAAAATCAGATCCTTCCTCCACAGAAGCCACCTACAGACTGACCTACCACCACCAATAACTAGGTATTTACCATCAGCTGGTATGACATCATGTCCGCCATCTTGTCTTTGTCTGCTGGAGGGAACCATCTTGTTTTCGTCTGCTAGAGTGTGCTGGAGTCATGTTAGTATAATGTTCTGTTCACCATAACTTTGACCTTGACCTTGAACTTTGACTTTGACCTTGATGTCCATCATGGATTCGTCATTTTATGTTCAGTACATGTTACCAAGAGCTACCACATGCTAGTGGTCATTGCCACCATCATGTTTTCGTCTGCTGGAGGACTCCATATTGTGTGTACTCGTCTTACCAAAATGTTAGTTTTATTCTAACCTGTTACAGTGCAGTAATCATTTATTATTACTGAGGTGCCCGCCATCTTGAAATTCGGCCGACATCTTGAAATCATGTAATTATTTAGCTAGAAATGCGGGAAAAATTCCAATAGTCTCCGAAAAAATCAATTATTAATTTACATATTGAATCGATGGATCCCTGTCCACGGTTCGATTCTTGACCAGTGACAGTTGTAACTAAATATTAAATAAATGTTAGGTTCTGTTTTCCATTACCTTTCACAGAGTTTATTAATCATTCACTCTACGAAAAAAAAAACTCAAGTCAATATACCGGTCCAACGAATTAATACAGTACCGCTATGCATTACATGAAAGTCTAATTTTTCAATAATCGGAATAACGTATAAACCGTTCATGTACAAAGCCACACATATAGATCAATTGTCTTCAGTCCATGAGACCGAGTCATGTCATTATCAGACGTATAGGCTAGAAATTTCAGGATCACATGACCTTCGTAATCCATCGTGACATTTTTTTATACATACTAAGGGACTAAGTGACCTTGATAAATATTTTAGTAACACCAAGAGGTTTTAAACTAGTAAATATTCAATCACTACATTTTGTACTACGCGCAATCAACGAAAAGGTAGCACCGCCAACGAAAAGACAGCACCACCAACGAAAAGGAAGCACATTTTGGAGGAACCAACATAGAAAAGGCAGCACAGCCAACGAAAAGGAAGCACATTTGGAAGCACCGACAAAGAAAAGACAGCCCCGCCAACGAAAAGGAAGCACATTTGGAAGCACCGTCAACGAAAAGGCAGCACCGACAACGAAAAGGAAGCACATTTGGAAGCACTGACAACGAAAAGGCAGCACCGACAACGAAAAGGAAGCACACTTGGAAGCACTGACAACGAAAAAACAGCACCGACAACGAAAAGGAAGCACATTTGGAAGCACCGACAAAGAAAAGACAACACTGACAACGAAAAGGAAGCACATTTGGAAGCACCGTCAACGAAAAGGCAGCACCGACAACGAAAAGGAAGCACATTTGGAAGCACTGACAACGAAAAGGCAGCACCGACAACGAAAAGGAAGCACATTTGGAAGCACTGACAACGAAAAGGCAGCACCGGCAACGAAAAGGAAGCACATTTGGAAGCACTGACAACGAAAAGGCAGCACCGACAACGAAAAGGAAGCACATTTGGAAGCACTGACAACGAAAAGGCAGCACCGACAACGAAAAGGAAGCACATTTGGAAGCACCGTCAAAGAAAAGACAGCACCGCCATCGAAAAGGAAGCACATTTGGAAGCAATGACAACGAAAAGACAGCACCGACAACGAAAAGGCAGCACTTTTGGAAGCACCGACAACGAAAAGGCAGCACCGCCAACGAAAATGCAGCTCATTTGGAAGCACCGACATCGAAAAGGAAGCACCATCAACGAAAAGGCCGCACCATCAACGAAAAGGAAGCACATTTGGAAGCACAAGTTACGAGAACTTAGTCTTAGTTAGAAATCTGAATACAAGAAAAAAAACATTAAATTTTTATAATTGCAATTATTTATTTCTTTACATTATACAAATACAAGTAAAACAAGCCATTATTATATGTAGCCAGCTTTCCTCAGTTCTTTGAGTATGAATGATATTTCTTTGATGCACGAATAGTTTCCTGCACAAAGCGAGTCATGTAGAAGTCTTAGCCGGTCAACCAATATGTTTGGATCGTCCCATGAAGTGTAATCAGTCTCTTCTACCACCATCTTACTTGTTTGATTATTATAAATATTATTTTCTCTGGTGTCTTCCGTTTTAACACCATCCTCAGGGTAACTTTCATTATCGAGACAATGATCATCACAAGCTTGATCCGATTTATTTAATATATCACGTTGTTTCCATCGTTTCGGTCTCAGGACACCACCACAGTCTTCGATCTTGCCTGCTTTAGTTGCTTCATCACAGTCTATACCTTTGTCAACAGCCGCAGAGTCGCTGTAGCAATCACCGTAGAAGGCATCATCTTCACCCAGATTACCGTAAGAATTCGATGTCGATGATGTCGAAGCGTCTTCATCGTCTTCATGCTTCCTTTTTAGGAGTCCATCATTTTTACAAAGTAGGAAAGATCTACTTGAATTCGGCTGGAATGTATTCTCACTTTTTACGTTAAAGATTCTTCCATTGTCTTCATTCTTCCATAAATCATAATCGTCCTTCAATTTAAGTTCTTTGTCGAGATCGGAAGAACCGCGATCATAATCTCTCCCAAGACAAGGAAAATTATTGTCGTAATGCAGATCACTCTTCCTTAGTCTAGTAGAGCCATCGTTGTCCTCTAGCTTGTACACAGGCTTGACGTTACAAGTTCTGTCATGTCTTTTTAAGCTCTCTCTCCGCGTAAACGACTTGCTACATCGAACACAACTTATCATATTACGTAGTGGATTTTTATCACAGTCATTCTTCTCGTGTTGTCTTCCATTCTTTCTCAAGATAAATTCTTTGCTGCAAAACTTACACCTGTGTCCTTTCGTTACAGCAACAGTCACCGAATCAGGATTCATATTAGTTACTGAGACTATGGTCAGATGCAAACTGAATTAATTAAATTAGATACATTACTTAAATATAATTTTTAATATTTCATCTGCAAGAATTAAGTTACATCATACAAAAGAAATTGTTACATGTGGTCTCGATTATTAGCATGTGATGTCGCCACGTGTTGTGTTGAGTCATAATTTATTTAGTTGTTTTATGTGGTATGAGGGAAGCTCACTAACGATCGCAAAACAAGGATGGCTTCGCTAGACATCAAGGAGAAGGAAGTTCGTCTTACATGTTAGTGCTCCACGGATGTCTCATGACATATTATTTGACTGAGTAATGGTTGCTTAATTTTTATTTCCACCTGGTAAAAAAATTACAAGTGCTGATTTAGTAACAGATATTCACGAATTAAATGTAACTCTAAATAACACGTCATGACTCATTAGGTAAAAAATACGTCATGCAGAGAGCGGTTTCTCATAATAGACAGAAACACTTGAAGAAACCACAGGAATAATCAGGAGTTCATGGAGAAATCCATCATAATATTGAAAAAATAATAGGGAGCACACGGAGAAAACCATCTCACGTTTCTTTGTTATCATATAAATACAGAAAAAATATTTAATAATAAAATAAATTAATAAAAAAATTTAAATTGAAAAAAAAAATTAAATTGAAAGCAGGAATAATCAGGAGCACACGGAGAAAACCATCATAATATTGACATGGATAATCAGATGCACTCGGAGAAAACGTTTGGTGGTTTTCTCCGAGTGCATCTGATTATCCATGTCAATATTATGATGGTTTTCTCCGTGTGCTCCTGATTATTCCTGCTTTCAATTTAATTTTTTTTTTCAATTTAAATTTTTTTATTAATTTATTTTATTATTAAATATTTTTTCTGTATTTATATGATAACAAAGAAACGTAAGATGGTTTTCTCCGTGTGCTCCCTATTATTTTTTCAATATTATGATGGATTTCTCCATGAACTCCTGATTATTCCTGTGGTTTCTTCAAGTGTTTCTGTCTATTATGAGAAACCGCTCTCTGCATGACGTATTTTTTACCTAATGAGTCATGACGTGTTATTTAGAGTTACATTTAATTCGTGAATATCTGTTACTAAATCAGCACTTGTAATTTTTTTACCAGGTGGAAATAAAAATTAAGCAACCATTACTCAGTCAAATAATATGTCATGAGACATCCGTGGAGCACTAACATGTAAGACGAACTTCCTTCTCCTTGATGTCTAGCGAAGCCATCCTTGTTTTGCGATCGTTAGTGAGCTTCCCTCATACCACATAAAACAACTAAATAAATTATGACTCAACACAACACGTGGCGACATCACATGCTAATAATCGAGACCACATGTAACAATTTCTTTTGTATGATGTAACTTAATTCTTGCAGATGAAATATTAAAAATTATATTTAAGTAATGTATCTAATTTAATTAATTCAGTTTGCATCTGACCATAGTCTCAGTAACTAATATGAATCCTGATTCGGTGACTGTTGCTGTAACGAAAGGACACAGGTGTAAGTTTTGCAGCAAAGAATTTATCTTGAGAAAGAATGGAAGACAACACGAGAAGAATGACTGTGATAAAAATCCACTACGTAATATGATAAGTTGTGTTCGATGTAGCAAGTCGTTTACGCGGAGAGAGAGCTTTAAAAGACATGACAGAACTTGTAACGTCAAGCCTGTGTACAAGCTAGAGGACAACGATGGCTCTACTAGACTAAGGAAGAGTGATCTGCATTACGACAATAATTTTCCTTGTCTTGGGAGAGATTATGATCGCGGTTCTTCCGATCTCGACAAAGAACTTAAATTGAAGGACGATTATGATTTATGGAAGAATGAAGACAATGGAAGAATCTTTAACGTAAAAAGTGAGAATACATTCCAGCCGAATTCAAGTAGATCTTTCCTACTTTGTAAAAATGATGGACTCCTAAAAAGGAAGCATGAAGACGATGAAGACGCTTCGACATCATCGACATCGAATTCTTACGGTAATCTGGGTGAAGATGATGCCTTCTACGGTGATTGCTACAGCGACTCTGCGGCTGTTGACAAAGGTATAGACTGTGATGAAGCAACTAAAGCAGGCAAGATCGAAGACTGTGGTGGTGTCCTGAGACCGAAACGATGGAAACAACGTGATATATTAAATAAATCGGATCAAGCTTGTGATGATCATTGTCTCGATAATGAAAGTTACCCTGAGGATGGTGTTAAAACGGAAGACACCAGAGAAAATAATATTTATAATAATCAAACAAGTAAGATGGTGGTAGAAGAGACTGATTACACTTCATGGAACGATCCAAACATATTGGTTGACCGGCTAAGACTTCTACATGACTCGCTTTGTGCAGGAAACTATTCGTGCATCAAAGAAATATCATTCATACTCAAAGAACTGAGGAAAGCTGGCTACATATAATAATGGCTTGTTTTACTTGTATTTGTATAATGTAAAGAAATAAATAATTGCAATTATAAAAATTTAATGTTTTTTTTCTTGTATTCAGATTTCTAACTAAGACTAAGTTCTCGTAACTTGTGCTTCCAAATGTGCTTCCTTTTCGTTGATGGTGCGGCCTTTTCGTTGATGGTGCTTCCTTTTCGATGTCGGTGCTTCCAAATGAGCTGCATTTTCGTTGGCGGTGCTGCCTTTTCGTTGTCGGTGCTTCCAAAAGTGCTGCCTTTTCGTTGTCGGTGCTGTCTTTTCGTTGTCATTGCTTCCAAATGTGCTTCCTTTTCGATGGCGGTGCCGTCTTTTCTTTGACGGTGCTTCCAAATGTGCTTCCTTTTCGTTGTCGGTGCTGCCTTTTCGTTGTCAGTGCTTCCAAATGTGCTTCCTTTTCGTTGTCGGTGCTGCCTTTTCGTTGTCAGTTCTTCCAAATGTGCTTCCTTTTCGTTGCCGGTGCTGCCTTTTCGTTGACGGTGCTTCCAAATGTGCTTCCTTTTCGTTGTCAGTGCTGTCTTTTCTTTGTCGGTGCTTCCAAATGTGCTTCCTTTTCGTTGGCGGTGCTGCCTTTTCTTTGACGGTGCTTCCAAATGTGCTTCCTTTTCGTTGTCGGTGCTGCCTTTTCGTTGTCAGTGCTTCCAAATGTGCTTCCTTTTCGTTGTCGGTGCTGCCTTTTCGTTGTCAGTGCTTCCAAATGTGCTTCCTTTTCGTTGTCGGTGCTGCCTTTTCGTTGTCAGTGCTTCCAAATGTGCTTCCTTTTCGTCGTCGGTGCTGCCTTTTCGTTGTCAGTGCTTCCAAATGTGCTTCCTTTTCGTTGTCGGTGCTGTCTTTTCGTTGTCAGTGCTTCCAAATGTGCTTCCTTTTCGTTGTCGGTGCTGCCGTTTCGTTGTCAGTGCTTCCAAATGTGCTTCCTTTTCGTTGTCGGTGCTGCCTTTTCGTTGTCAGTGCTTCCAAATGTGCTTCCTTTTCGTTGTCGGTGCTGCCTTTTCGTTGACGGTGCTTACAAATGTGCTTCCTTTTCGTTGTCAGTGTTGTCTTTTCTTTGTCGGTGCTTCCAAATGTGCTTCCTTTTCGTTGGCGGTGCTGTCTTTTCTTTGTTGGTGCTTCCAAATGTGCTTCCTTTTCGTTGTCGGTGCTGCCTTTTCGTTGTCAGTGCTTCCAAATGTGCTTCCTTTTCGTTGTCGGTGCTGTCTTTTCGTTGTCAGTGCTTCCAAGTGTGCTTCCTTTTCGTTGTCGGTGCTGCCTTTTCGTTGTCAGTGCTTCCAAATGTGCTTCCTTTTCGTTGTCGGTGCTGCCTTTTCGTTGACGGTGCTTCCAAATGTGCTTCCTTTTCGTTGGCGGTGCTGTCTTTTCTTTGTCGGTGCTTCCAAATGTGCTTCCTTTTCGTTGGCTGTGCTGCCTTTTCTATGTTGGTGCTTCCAAATGTGCTTCCTTTTCGTTGGTGGTGCTGTCTTTTAGTTGGCGGTGCTACCTTTTCGTTGATTGCGCGTAGTACAAAATGTAGTGATTGAATATTTACTAGTTTAAAACCTCTTGGTGTTACTAAAATATTTATCAAGGTCACTTAGTCCCTTAGTATGTATAAAAAAATGTCACGATGGATTACGAAGGTCATGTGATCCTGAAATTTCTAGCCTATACGTCTGATAATGACATGACTCGGTCTCATGGACTGAAGACAATTGATCTATATGTGTGGCTTTGTACATGAACGGTTTATACGTTATTCCGATTATTGAAAAATTAGACTTTCATGTAATGCATAGCGGTACTGTATTAATTCGTTGGACCGGTATATTGACTTGAGTTTTTTTTTTCGTAGAGTGAATGATTAATAAACTCTGTGAAAGGTAATGGAAAACAGAACCTAACATTTATTTAATATTTAGTTACAACTGTCACTGGTCAAGAATCGAACCGTGGACAGGGATCCATCGATTCAATATGTAAATTAATAATTGATTTTTTCGGAGACTATTGGAATTTTTCCCGCATTTCTAGCTAAATAATTACATGATTTCAAGATGTCGGCCGAATTTCAAGATGGCGGGCACCTCAGTAATAATAAATGATTACTGCACTGTAACAGGTTAGAATAAAACTAACATTTTGGTAAGACGAGTACACACAATATGGAGTCCTCCAGCAGACGAAAACATGATGGTGGCAATGACCACTAGCATGTGGTAGCTCTTGGTAACATGTACTGAACATAAAATGACGAATCCATGATGGACATCAAGGTCAAAGTCAAAGTTCAAGGTCAAGGTCAAAGTTATGGTGAACAGAACATTATACTAACATGACTCCAGCACACTCTAGCAGACGAAAACAAGATGGTTCCCTCCAGCAGACAAAGACAAGATGGCGGACATGATGTCATACCAGCTGATGGTAAATACCTAGTTATTGGTGGTGGTAGGTCAGTCTGTAGGTGGCTTCTGTGGAGGAAGGATCTGATTTTTTTTTATTTTTTGCCCTCACCGGTTTCGAACCAAGGACGTACATCCATATAATCAAACAGAATTCAAATACGTTAATTTTTTGATGAATTTTGGAATTTATCCCAATTTTCTAACATAAAAATTATGGATTTCCAAGATGGCATCTAAATTTCAAGATGGCGACCATAACGATAATTGCAACATTAATAGGATCCAATATGGTGGTCGTAACATAAAGTGTAAGAATGACATGGTACTCAACCAAGATGGCGGGTGTAACGAAATATTCAACATTTATATAATCCAAGATGGCGACCGTAACGATAACTGGAACAGTGGTTTTTAAGATTTATATTATTTATTCGATCAAAAATTTTTTTTAATGATTTTTAAAAATTTTCCCGATTTTCTAACATAAAAATTGCGGATTTTCAAGATGGCGGGCGTAACGAAAATTGCAACATTTATATAATCCAAGATGGCGACCGTAACGATAACTGCAACAGTGGTTTTTAATATTTTTTTTAATTCGATTATTTAAATTTTTTAATGATTTTTAAATTTTTTCCCGATTTTCTAACATAATAATTGCGGATTTTCAAGATGGCGGGCGTAACGGAAACTGCAACGGTGAAGTCATAATTCAAAATGGCGGAAAACACATCTACGGAATGTTCGAGAACACAATGACGTCATCCAAAATGCTGGAATGATCGAGAAAACGAAATGTCGTCATCCAAGATGGCGGATCCAAAATGGACGCCATGATCTACTTGTCCCGTTACGTTATGTCCCGTTACGCTGTGTCCCGTTACGCTGTGTCCCGTTACACTCATCCAAGATGGCCGCCGTGACGTCAGAATCCAAGATTGCGGAAAGGACACACAGCACCACAGCCTGAAGCCTGTTTCAGGACCGTCATTCCTATACTACTCACCGCCTCAGTTATTTGTAGCAGCCAACCGAAGGCAAATTGCACCGTCTCTTCAATAACCACCTCAACCACCAATAAACTTTTTATTTAATGGCATTTGTACTTGCAAAATGCAGAAATGCCATCGGTTCTCGCTTATTGCGATCAATGTAATTTCCAGGGGGACCCAAGTGGCCGAGAGTTTTGCATGTAAGGTTTACAGACACACAATCCCTGCATACGGTGCTTGGTTGTATACTGTCCATGTTTTGGCCTATGTGCATTCTATAAGCATAAAACTTTAAAATAAACAGAGTTATTCATAAGATATAGTTTTAACATCTAACCCGTTTCAGTCATACTTTCACAAGAGCAGGCAGGAGGGCGGGCCACTTCCTCCACCCCCACCCCGGGATCAATGCCTATGTCAGAAAGTATTTACTTTTTCTAAGTTAGTAACACAAAATAGTTTTTTAAACAGTAAATACATATAACTACTTTTACCCCTTTAATTTGGTAATTTCACAATATGAACTTCCAGAGCGTGTAATTGTTTGTAATTGTGTTATACAAGCTACCGTAGTTTTTCGGTTTTTATTCGAGCACAGTTATAAGAGTCGTCAGTTTAAGGGGAAGGTTCACTCACTGAAAACGTCACTGAGCAGAATCCTAATTTTCTTGGTATATTATTGTAGAGGATGTCAAATCCTACCACTGACCAGGTCTGTATATACATATCATATAGACTGGGTTGGCCGCAGGAAGCGGTCAGTCGCGAGTTATTCTTCAGGGGTGTAGTGTGTATCGCTCCTCTCAATTGGGATAATCGCGTGTTTAAAAGCCTCCCCCTTCCTCAGCTCACCCCCAGCTGGGCGAAAGCAAGCTCGGGCCTCAGCGTTGCCAATTGTACTAGCTTACCTTCCCCCCCTTCTATCACGGCCTCCTCAGAGACCTGGTCGGACACTCGAGCGCCACTCCGACCGCCGAAAGCACTTTCTCATACTGCCATTATGTGTATACGTTCAAAACAAACTCTTGATGATGAGTTTTTATTTTATAAAATTGTCTCATTAAAATGTGATAGAAATTAGGTCGTAATTTCTTTAATGTTGCCGCTATTATTTGTTGACTATGTGCAAGGTTTTTTGACTTTTCCAACATTAGTGATGTATGTTTAAGATGTTGGTGAACAATGGGAGAAATGAACAAAATTCACGACCGATTACTAGTAGTATTGAATTTCATTTAAACATAATCATGTTTTAATAAAAACCCAATCAGGTGTTAAATGAAGTTTCAGTTAATTTATATTGCCAAGTTAAAAATCCATATACAAACATTGAAACGAATTCGTGTCTGTTTTCCTTATGTTAGAACGTAAGTTATATTTATTGCTGGGTGAGTCACTGCATTGTATTAGAAAAGTTAGAAAATAACATTAGTCAAAAATACGTTTGTCCAGTGTTAATTATAGCTACTAAGATTTTCAATGCGATGGCAAACAAGCACTGCGCTGATAGCAACAGTTAGTAGATTTTACCAACGAAAAATTAGTTCAGCATTATTCTTTTGACAATATATAATAAAATAAAGGTTGTTACAGCCAATCTTTGGCTACACTATCTAAGAATTGAAAGAAGTAGAATGAAGAGATATTTTCAAGCAATAAAAGTAAAATGACTTTTATACTTCGAGTTTCGTAACCAGCTATTTGGAGCTATAATTAGTGTATTTTTTCCAATTTATCTGTCGATAAACCAAGAGAAATAAATCAAGTGAGCTCTGCCGAAGATAAAAAGCTTGTACACGAAAATAATTTATATAGTTGGTAATCTCAGGAAAATCTATATCTCTTTAAGGCATTCGTTTCTATAAAAATGGGATACTAGTTTGATTTAAGTAAAGTGTAAAAAATGATGGGAAGGAAGGAGGGATGATTTTTACTGTTGTAAGAGTAGGTTTGAAGTAAAGTTTATGAAAACTGGGATGATTTTTACTGCTGTTAGAGTAGGTCTGAAGTAAAGTTTATGAAAAACTAAAGTAATTACAAAGTTTAGGAATTAGTTTTTACATTCTAAACTTTGAAGAAACAATTTTTCTTACATAAGTAAACACAATTTGGGAGAATTTTACACCGCACGACACTAAACTCTCAAGAAGAGAAAATGTAACGCAGTATTGGAATCTGTGTTACTAAATAAATTGCATTATATTTTTAAGTACGTATGCATGTATGTATTAAATCATATTAATGTAATGCGTGGCTCTGCTTGTTCCAGAAATATTTACACGACAGTAGTAGCTCTACAGTAGTTATACTTTTAATATTTTGCATGTTTTAAGTAAATAATTATGACCTTCAGGTACACAGGGGCCTACGATAAAGTTGTGATTCATCAAACAAGCTCAATATCAATTTATTTATTTGAACAGTTAAAGAAGCACATAGAAACAGGAAGCTACAATTTACAAGGAATCACTTCTTTGGGGTAAGCTGAGGTAACACAACTGAAATATGAAACATTCACGCAGGTTTAAAATGATTTCTTCCGTATAGGCATTGTTACCACTTGTTAGGAATTTGATTCCTCAACGTGTTACAATGTAGAAGGCGAAAGCAAAGGAGTGAATAACCTGTTTATCTTTGTTTTATTTATCTATAGTTTACTCATTACCACCTTGAAGCTATACATGTTAGGTATATAAATAAATAGGCAGGATTGTTATTATGACAGAAATAATACATGCAATCAATTAAAACTTTAAACCCACAAGGCATAAATTACCATCATAATATTTATTCAGGATTTACCTGAAAACGTTTAAAATTAAGTTTTTAAAAATAGGTAAATTGACGATGGTAAAAAAAAAAGGTTGTTCACGCTCTGGTAGGCCTATACACGCATATCGGTTAGTAGTTAGTATACGAATAAAATAATTTTATCTACTTAACATTTTTCGGAAAGTATTATTAGAAACTAGTTTCTGTTAAATTTTTTATCAGCTATGCTAAGATTTAAAGTAATTATTAATACATTTTTATATCTCTCAACAGTTTAAAGTTTCGCCTTACTAGACGCATGTCTATAGTTCACTAGGTCCATAGCTGTGCGATTTTAAATTGTGGAGAAAGAATATTGAAACTACTTAGATCTTAACCGCGGTTCCAAAAAAGGTTTATTTGGGATGAACCAGCTGTAATAAAATTACTTGATAGGCCACCTTAAATTGCATTCTTATTCAAAATTGCAGTTGCCAAAAGTTTGAGTCACGACAGTAGAACGATAGATATGCAGAAATACAGTCGCACAGTTCGCTGATAGAATAACACTATAAACTGCTTCACTGCCACCAAAATGTCTCAAATGACTGAATGGAGCGACTCGCACTTCTATCGAATAGAATATTGCTCTGCACTTCACTCGTATTACCTTTTCTTAGTGACAAGGATATTTGAGATATATAGCTGAAAACATTCGGTTAGAAAAATTTGTCTCCACATTTCTGTCTAGTAAGTGCTTGCCAGTAACATTTTTAGCGTTTTATTTGTTTGTGAGCCAGTAGCGGCCCTGGACTTTGCGGGGCCCTGATCTGTTTATTTTTTTTGTAGGCCCTCCACCGGATGATCCGAAAAACACTGTCTTTCAAACAACATTGCTAACCCAACTAAACTGAAACGTAATTTCGAATATGGTTTAGCTGAATTATTTTAGGTTATTTTGATTTTTTTTACTGAAAAATCATCCTCAAGGCAGTTCAATAAATGCTAAAGATAAAATTTGCAGTATAATCGCGTCATTAAACGTGGAAATAAAATTTTTTTGAAAGTTTCTTGTACGAAATCATGAACTGAAATAGGTATTGACCAGCAATTTATGGCCAAACGTAGTAAAAACTTAATTTTCCGTTCCCATTTATATACATATTTTTAACAAAACACCTGACAAATAACAATAAATCAAAATCAACACGTGTGGAGTGGGGCCCTGATAGCAGCGGGGCCCCGGGTGGCTGCCCACCTCACCATACCGTGGAGCCGCCCCTGTGTGAGTGGTAAAAAATAAACCCACACTAATTCAAACTACAGTTCTAATTAGGTACATATGTGTAACAGTTTCGTGTAGTGAAATTAATTCAACCTAATATTGCTTGAAAAATATTTTATATGCATTATACACAGAAATATATAACAATTAGATATTTGTTCACATGTCATTTCTGTACTCTGGGGAGTTCGGAAGTAAGTACGGAGAGTGTGAAGACCCAGCGAGTGCTACGAGAGGGCGAGACAGGCGGTGCGACGCGGGACTGTGCGAGTGAGCCATCGGGCAAGGACTGTGTGTAAGGAGTGAGTACAGTGAACTGTGATAAAAGAGACATTATGAAGAGCGTTGGATAGAGAGTGAGATGCTTCTTATAGGAAATTTAGTGTGGTTATGTAAATATAAGTACTATACATATTAGAAGTAAATAAAAACTGTATAAATCTTAATTATTGGGCTATCCTTAACGAACCCTTTACTCCCACTCGTAACAGTATTGAGCTCGAATCTTTACCGTTGTTTCTCACCACGTTCATCAGAGGAGACAGTCCTCAGCTCGCGCCTAGCATATGCGTTTGTGTGTGTGTGTATGTGTGTGTTTGTGTGTGTATGTGCGTGTGTGTGTGTGCGGGAGCGCGAAGAGAGTAAATGGAAAAGATAAAATTATATTGGTCACCGCTCTCGCACCGTTTTCTCCTCGCCATTCGCGAGATATCTTTTGTCCCTCTACATTGCACTTGTCAGGCTAAACCTTTCCTAATGCCACAGTCTTCTCGATAAGGTGTGCGAGCCACGGCGCCACGCAGAGCCTACATCGCAGCGATTCACACATCCATTTAGTCTTGTTTCATACAAGCAGTATACTTAGTAACAATGGTGGTCTAATATATATATACTAGCTAAACCCGGCCACGCTTTGCTGTGGCACAGTTTAATATTAATTCATTGTTTAATTTAATATTTTACTGTGCATGGCTGTGGAATGTAATAGAAGAAATAAAAATGTGTTTAGCTTAAATATTTTTATTGTAAAGCTAATGGAAGGACTACATTCCTTGTTTTCCCATTTTTTGCATAAACATATAGATCAGATGGTTTACCGACTCTGGAGCACCCGACATATAACTGTCCATGAGAGAAGCATTCATTTTCTAAATTCAAACCGCACACTTGCAAAGATTGTCCTTGTGCTTTATTGATGGTCATAGCGAACGCAAGGCGTATTGGAAATTGAAGTCGTTTGAACTCGAACGCCATATCTGTCGGAATAAGTGGCATTCGTGGAAGTAATACGTCTTCACCTTTATGAAGTCCAATCAAAATTGTTGCTTCAATAAGATTATCCATTAATTTTTTAACTACTAATCGTGTACCATTACATAATTTAGGCTGACAGATATTTCGAAGCAATATAATTGGCACACCAATTTTCAAATTCAAAATATGTGGTGGTAATCCTGGAACATCGAGTGAATTGAGAAATTCCGTTGGAAAGTTCACTGCTTCATTTTGGTGCACTACTGAATCAATAGATTTGTATGTCATTGTTTCACCTTCGATTCTGTTTATAATACTATTGTTCATATCGTGTACGTCAACATTTTTAGCCGCTAGAATGGCTCTTTCGCTCAACCATGCATGATTTTTGAATTTTGTTTCGATGTTTTGGAATACCTTGTCTACTAATTCCTCTTTTGAATCTACGATGTTGCATAAATCAGATGATAAGCTGATTTTTCCTGTTTATGGATTTGTAGGTACAGTGCCGTTACCAACTTTAATTAATTGTCTTGAAAATATGACTGCTGTTGGATCGTTCTGAAGTTTAACTCGCATATTCGTGGTTAAATGCATTTTTTTTACTGTGCTCCAAAAATTTGAATATTTTAAGCAGGCATGCAATTCATCAGCAGGTGTTGAGCGAGGTATCACTGGGAGCGTTTGCCTGAAATCACCGGATAGTAACACCAACACTCCCCCAAATGGATCTGGATTATTTCGCAAATATTTCAGTGTATGGTCTAATGCTTCCAATGACTTTTTGTGAGCCATTGTACACTCATCCCATACAATAATTTTGCACGTCTGAAGAACTTTTCCCATTCCTGATGTTTTTGAAATGTTACATGTTGGACTTTCTGTGCATTGCATGTTTAGTGATAGTTTAAGAGCTGAATGCGCTGTTCTACCTCCTTCCATTAATGTTGCAGCAATACCCGAGGAAGCAAGAGCTAATGCAATATGGCCATTTGAACGGATCGTAGCAAGGATTAAGGAAATTAAGAATGTTTTTCCAGTTCCACCTGGAGCATCCAAAAAGTACAATCCACCGGATTGGTTGGCCACAGCTTGTATGATAGTATTATATACTATATTTTGTTCTTGAAGGAGTATCGGTGTATTTTCCTGGACGAACAGCTGTAAGTCATTTCTGTTGTATGATTGTTCTCTAAGTAGTTCTCTGTCAAATGTCGCATTGATGGACCGGTTCGGTGCCGTCAC
This sequence comes from Bacillus rossius redtenbacheri, assembly GCF_032445375.1. Taxonomy (NCBI): domain Eukaryota; kingdom Metazoa; phylum Arthropoda; class Insecta; order Phasmatodea; family Bacillidae; genus Bacillus; species Bacillus rossius. Next base: position 215,092,087 of record NC_086330.1, on the reverse strand, counting down.
TCCCAATTGAGTCAACGACTTACCACATATTGTCAGACAAAGATCCTCAATGAATATCAGCGCTTCATTGTATACTTCTTCTGTGAAATCCAAGTCATGATTATTTGTTTCTTGGCGAATTTTGTACAGAATATCTTCAGCCATGTAGTCTTTGTATTTCTCCCACAATTGCGCTGGTTGTGATGGGAAACATGCGGACAAAATAGTTGCGAACAGCATACGTATTTGAGATGGATGAGAAGTAGCACATGAATCTTCAATTGACTTGTCCCAATGATCGTCGTTTTCCAACAAATTAAGTGCCTCGCACGCACTCCGATACGTAGTATGTACTATTCCATTCACTGTTCGCAAGTGCATAAATGATGTTGGACCACGACATGTAATTAGAAGCAAACGTAAATAAAAGCATTCTGCATTGTTCGGATGTACAGTGTATATCCTTCCTAAAGCATTTGATGAAAATATTCCAGGTTGTCCAGTTACTGCCTTCCCTCTCTTTCTTCTTTCAAAATTCTTTTTGGTCACATTCCAAGTAAAATAAGTTGGAACATCTGCATACCTCAAAGATTTTGCAAAATCATCTGTTTGACATAAATGAAAAAATGCTGTTAATGTTGTGTTCGGTGGATTTATTGCAATGTCTTGTAGGTTTTTCTCTGTGAAATATACCCTTTGTCCGTTTTCGAGATGAACAGCAAGGTGAATGACAGCTGGATCCCTCTCATGGATTTGAAATCCTAAAATGCGCCATACAGCTTCATTGCTGCTAATATATCTGCCGATTTGGTATTGTGAGATCTCATCTAAGTTACTTGTTGATGAAACTCCAAACACGGCCATGTCGCTGCCTTTGTTGACGTATTTACAGATGTATTTTATGGATTTGACAGAATTGCAATACTCCACATTGATATGTGCTTTAAACGTTTTTGATAAAAGTGGCGAATATGGAACAACCCAACGATTATCAACTTCAATGTCATTTCCTCTCACTTTCATAACAATTGCTTTCCCATTGTCTTCTGTACTTCTTCGTCGATATAGTGGGTAACCATCACTGCCAGTGATTGTATCTTTTAAAAACTCTCGAGGATAACGTTTAGAGCATTTTCCATCTATCATACATGGTGAATTTGTATTGATTGACCCACATGGTCCATGTATCATGTTCTTGGTCACAACATCATACAACTCATTGTCAGTTGTAGTATCTGGTATTTCAGCGGATATGACTTTATCGATTTCATTAGGCATGATCTTCATAGTAAGCCATATTAAAATGTGTGCATGTGGCAGTCCTCTTTTTTGCCACTCCACAGAGTACATCAAGCATTGTGTTTCTCCGAAAACGTGCAGTGAAGTGATGAAATTAATTAACATCTTTAGCTTTTGTTTGAAAACACGTGCTGTTATGTCGTGGCGATCAGCAGGAGATTGTCCAGGGAAAAGTAACTCTTTTATTTCATCCCATGCTGGATTACATGTAAATGTAATGAAAAGATCAGGACGACCATATTTTCGCACATATGTAAGAGCGTCCTGCGCATATTCGTGCATATGTCGTGGACTACCAGTATATGTTGCAGGCAATATTGTCATCTTGCCTATGTTACTTATATCACCATCATTTATAACAGCATCTCTCAAATGTACATATTCTTCTGATCTCAACTTTGTTTGATTGAGCCTAATGAATAGTAGTCGTTCCGACTCTATTTTCGCGTACATGTCGACGATGTACTGGTGGAAGAGCAGACGGCATTTCAGAATATAGTTTTCTTCATTTTCACGTAACATAATTCTATAGGAATAATAATTCATAGAACTAACTTTTTTGTCAGTGTATTCGCCTGTGACTGTGTTTATCATTTTAATGTTAAAATGATAACCGTCTTGACCACTTGGAAACATAATTGGATATTGCAATGGATCGTAGCACCTATGAGTGTCAGCAATTCGTTGTAGTTGCTCATTTCTGCACTGCAAAACGATATCGCGATGATGAAATTCTTCTCCAACCATGACAATTGCTACCTCATCAATTGTTGGCGCATTATATCGTCTGACATGCTCACTTGCTGGTGTATAATCAGCATGAATGACAATTCTATGACTGTCTGATGGCATAAGATCAATCGCATTTTTGAACAATCGAATCAAACTATTATCGTCATGTAACAACTGTTGCAACGACTCAACAATTTCCCTTCTTACTCCAGTGTAGATTTGACATCGTGCATTCAACTGAGCACTTTGATCTCCCATGAAATATATTTGTAGAAATTTATGGTGATTATTGTGGAAAGGAAGTAAAGAACCAGCTTTGTGGTAAATTTGACCCTGAACTTTAAATGTCGGCATATAATGCTCCGTTATAATGTTAGCGCCAAATGAAGTCATCTGAAAACATGAATTATATTTTCTAATATTTTGGAGAAAATGTTTAGAATCATCAGTAATTCCATTTAACAAATTTTTCAGTGGTTCTTTTGGCTGTTCAAGTTCAGGTAGCTTCACTTTACCGCTTGCACAACACATTCCTGGAGTTTCTCCTTTGAATTTAATTGCTCTGCAATGAGGACAAACTTTATCCATTTTTCCGATTTGAACAAATGTACATGAGGTATTGTATTGTATATCCGGTTCATATGAAAAAGCCATTCGGTGGTATGAAGCTTGGTTATTTAGATGTTGTAACTGCATTCGTCTTCGCCGTTGATCTATTTCTTCTTGGCGTTGTTGAGACGAATATGCTGCTCTTCTTCTTCTCGCTTCTTCTCGTAAGAGTTGAAGTCTCTCTTCCCTTTGATCGGCCAGTTCTTCTGCTCGCCTTTGAATACTTCGTTCTCTAAGATGTTCATTATATTCTAAACGTTGTTGATCAGTGCGATTTGATAATCTCTGACGCTCTGCGTTTGCACGTCGAGTATGGCGGCCAATGTTTGAACGTGGGCGAGGCATCACACGAACGGTGATGAACTGTAAAAAATGACAATATAAATTAACCATAACAATTATTTTATAACTCATTCATTAGATATTCATAATTTTTAACGCTAATAAATAAACTCTAATTTTTTGGCATTTCTTAAGTAAAAATATACAATTTTTATCCCATTTTTACGTTAATATTTTTAATATTGTAATTAAAATTAATATTTTTATGTACAAAATGAGGAGTGGACGTAGTTATAAAATAATATTCATGGATTTTATTTTTTAAATCTTAAATTTTTTCTTAATACAATGAAATATTAGTTCTGTAATTATTGTTCCGTTCATAATTGTTTACACAGAATGTATTGAAAAAAAATTAAGTCAATTTATATAAAACCTTCTATGAAAGTTATACTGACTGTTTCATTGATAAAATTACTAAGAAATATATAAAAAAATATAAGTTTTAAAAGCGAATAAAAATTTATAACTAACCAAAATAAACTCAAAATAAACAAATGTATACTTTTAAAACATGTAATTAAATTAATTAAAATGTGAAGTTTTTATTGTAAACAAATAAATATGAAAAACACATTTCCAGTGTCACATGCTGTGCGATGCCCAGAAACATAAAACTTCTGCAATATTTTATGAGAAAAAGCAGCTAATAATAGGGTAGCTCAACTCACAACGATAGAATGTGGTTAAGTGTCGAAAAACGTGTCTTAGTTAATATATATACTTTAAGAGGATTTTTCGGCCTTGACAATTTTCGCACAACACAGAAAACACGATTTTTCATACTTTGGCACCATAAGGTTTAATGATAGTAGCCTACATAATTCATATTTCCAGTGAAAAAATAAAGTTAAATTATTTCCAAGATAAAAAAACTATATGAATACAAAATTCTGAAAATAGTGTTTCATTAAATCACAATTTTTTTATAAAACATAAGTTTACTCACTTTACAGATGAAATCCAACCAATTCCATTCTTTAATTAAACATTTATAAATGATACCATACACATAAACTGGTCACAGTGACACATTTTGTGCTTAATCAATATTTGGCTTATTAGAAAACAAAACAAAAGTGTTAAAAGATTATTGTTGGAAAAATCAACAAACACATTTTGCTATGACAACAGGGTTGATATGACAACCGGTTTGATATATCAACAATTATCATAACAACGTACGTGAATATAACAAATTATAATAGCAATATATAAGATATAAGCTATAAGATAAGAATTATTTAATTTTCAAATGTATTGTACGAAATGTATTTTTTAATTTAAACGTATTTTTATCAATAGAGTCGAAAGAATATACTTTCAAATTAAATAAAGTTTTTTATTCTTTCTTGAAATATATATATATATATATACATATTTGTGTAAATTATAGTCGTCAAGGCACAATGGTCGAGTAGCCTGATGTGCTTGAACTTCGACAATATGGTACAGCATCGTCGAGCGTGGTCACAACTAAGTTGGGTGACCATGATATTTAGTTATAGAAACTTTTTTTTCCGACTTTTCCGGTGGATTTTCCCAAACTTTTATTTCATATAAACACTCTTCTGTTAAGATGCAATGTTCTGTAAAAATTTCAATCCAAACCATCGTATACTTTCCTAGTTTTGCGGCCAAATACATACGGAAGCTAAATTTTTATATATATAGATATACCGCACTTCGCGAAGGAATAGTTGACATAAACTATTCGGCGACCTGATACAGTGAATACTGAGCTTGATACCATTAATTTTTGTTCCAAAGAGGGCAACATTTCATTGGCTGTCGCTTCTGTATCTTCGCAATGTGATTCATGTTCGTTGTTTTCAGTATTCCCAAAGCAGATATCGAGGGTTTTAAGCTGTTTAATATTTTTATAATGTTTTTAGTAGCAGTTACGTAATGTTCTTTAATAGACGTTAAAGGAGAATACATAAAACTATATTATAGGTATATAATTTTTGTTTTATGTCTGACACTTTGGTGTCATTCATTAGAATAAACAAAAAAAGAATTAGCACTTATAAAGTAAACGTGTGTGAGTGCATACAGTCACTTTAAACTACGTACGGTATTTACACTAACGTAAACCTTTTTAAAAATTGTAACAATTGACAAATAAATAAAAACAACTCAATTAATCTTACATTAGTTTTTAAATTGTCAATTTTTAAAAGAGTAACCTTACTTAGATATTATTGAAATCTCTTCAGTTAAATTATCAAGTCAAAGATTGTCACTTTTTATTTGAAAATTATTCTTTGTTTTCATATGATCAGGAAGTATAACTATTATAATTCTAAATATATTCTAAAGATCTCTGTGAAATTGTTTTTAAATTAGAGGAATAGGTAAACTTATGCTCTGTCTATGCCATGTAGGATAATTATGAGCTAAATAATTTAACGGATTTTCCCTTTGATACATACTCGTTATTTCAGTTCGAAAGCTCTAATATGCTATCTTTTGCTACCATATACTCTCTATAGTTTCAAAATATCCTTGGTTGGGTATATATGGTGTTTTATTAATGACTCTTAAAATTTGTGGTTTAAATGATGTTTAGCTCGTTTCTCCCCAGGCCACAATGCTAGTATATTGCGAAACATAGCAAAATAAACCATTTTAATTCCTTGAAGTGATATTATATATGTTAGTTCAACAAATGTATATCTACACCATTATTCGAATTTTGTTTGTAAGGTACGGTACATGTTTGTCCCATTTAAGATAATTCTAGAACACTATACTTAAGTATTTTACATTCTGTATTGTTTCTATTGCCTTTAATGTTTCTCAATTAACGATTATTTCATTACACGCATGGCATGCTAGTTCATGTGTGATAGTTGACCAGAAATTCTGGCAGAGAAAAAATATGTTTGATTTTGTTTACAATGGAGAAAGAATTGTTAATTGTTTAAGATAAGTACTAACCGTTTCAAATACAGGATAATTTTTTAAAGATAATTTAATTGCACTATCATCTGCAAACGAAACTACTAGCTCACCTAAGTCAGTGTCACATAAAATAATTTTTGTATATCAGAAAATATTAGATCACGACTACTGCCTTGTCGGACCGCTATATTTATGTTAAGGGAGTGTCCTAATTCAAATACGTGAGGAGATTTGAGCGATTTTTCTATATCCCTCCCCCATTGGTGAGATGCCGCGAGATTTGACTCGATAACTCTCCACCCTCCGCTTATAAAACATGACATTTTTCAGAATGCGTTATTTATCGTGTAAATATGTTAATCTGTGCTTCATTGCGTTGGATTAAAAAAAATGTATTTGCTTCATAGCTGTTATTTACGACTAGTTAAGACAAGTATTTAAGAAAGGACGTAGTCTAGAATCACAGTAAGAAAACCGAACAATAAAATACCTAGGTATGAGTTACTAAAATTCGTCAAAGAATATTCATAATAATTTAGTCGGTGGGGCCTTACATATGGTCTCAAAAGTAACTGCTGTAACAAACATGGCCATGTGATTTTCAGTAAAATCATCTGCTCCTTGAACCTCACCGCAGAGTTCGTAGAGTCGCGCGTTTTGCTGGCCGGTGGTTGGCTGCAATAGAGACTACTTTGTGGCTTGAGGTTTCGATCCCGGGATCTCGAGACTCGGGATCCCGGGATTCTGGCCGTTTTTCTGTCCCGAAACTCTCTAGATTAGATCATACGAATCCTGGAATTTTTGGGATAACATATTTTTTTCTATTTTTTTAATATTGCATAAAACGAAACATTAATTTCAGTATCAAAAACGAAACGCCAATCGCCAATGGCGCACGAGATATTTCGAGTGTTATCGCATCGAGTCCGAGCGGGCTTTTTCACCTTCAGCATGCATGTGCAACAAACTTAAGAAGCAGGCTTGGAGACGAAACATTATATGCGTTATTATTTCTCAATAGATCTCGGATGTAAACCATCAGGTCATCTGGGACCTTTTATTTGAATTTTATTAGATTTTTTAAGGTGTTAATTTTAAGTATTATAAACAGTGACTCTAGTCGAAATACTTAAATTCAAGCAATTAAGTTTATTTTTTTTCAAGTTTATATTGTTATGTTAAAACTGGAAGTTGCCAGTTTATCTTAAGCGATGTACCTTGTAAGTGGGATGTTGTTGAAGTATAACGTCGCATTATTTTTGACTGATTTATTAATTTACAAACCTTTAAGAATCTCGTCACGAGGTAATTTAATTTTAGCAAAGAGTCAATAGTTGAAGAGTATTGTAACATTCTAACTTGTAACATTGTAAGGGAAACTTGAAGTGTATTTTTGTTCAGCTGGTCATTATGTTTCTTTGATCTGTCAAATAGAATAACGTTTATTTCAGGAATTTATTTATAAGTTGTGAGTTCATGTTTGTTTCGAAAGTTTATAATGTTTGGTTGGAGACCTATGTTGTTTGCTTATTTTAAAGTACTTTAGAAGATTTTTCAGTTTTTCAGTTGGAGTTTAACTAAGTCCTTTTTTGAATGATTATTTTATAAACATTTAATTATTTTGACGAAAAAAATTAACAAAAAGCTAGTTTTTGTGATTTTTCATTACCTGCCTGTAATCCCGGGACTATATCGGGATCCCGGGATTATCTCTTCACAATCCCGAAATTCTGGCATCACAAATAAGTACCATAATCAAAACGTCTTTGTGTGGCTAACACATAACCGAGATAAATATTATTGTGAAGAATTTAGTTTCATTTTAGTGGAGAAACATGTTTTCCTTAATTTAACCCAGTCTTCTCGAAATTTTGCAATTTTACACTGTTTCTTTGACAGCCCGGGGTGGGGGGGGGGGGGGGGGGGGGAATTATTACATGAGTATTGCCGAGAACACTTCGACCCCCCCCCCCCCCCCAACCTCGTTTCTAAACTACTCAAGTAATTAATGGACGCCAGTTTATTAAATCTTATTCTCCGAGATCTACCCTCCAAACAACTTATAAAACAATTGTTTGCCAAACCTCTTACTTAATCCTATTTATCTACAAGTATTATATACGAGACCGAATCGAAGCATTAGCAAGATCCAACATTACACTCACATTTAGAATTGTGCGAAATAATTTGTTAGGTACCTTGTGTAGAGCATCATCTGTTACTTGAACATTTTCTAAGCCCATATCTATTTACATAAAATATTTTTCATTGTCTAAACATTACATTATTTTTTAATATATTATTCTAAATATGAGATGTAATTTGATATCGATATACGATTTGTATTTGTATTCTTTTAATATGTTTACACTTATATTATCAGGACCCAACACTCTGGTGGTTGTTTATTTCAGAAATAGTAGGTTGTACGTCATATTCTATTAAATTAAGACTTATGATAAATTTTAGTGTTAACTAAATCATATTTGGAGATAACTAATCTTATTTTTAAGGATTTATAAAGCCATAACATTTCCAATATTAAAAAAAAAAATTATTTTGGGTAGTGTTTACAGCTTCTTCGGGATTTTAATTGAAATATATTATTTAGTAATCGTTTGATACAGTTTTAATATCAACTTTTTCATTTTTTAAGCCAGTGATCTCCTTTTAATATTCCCTAATATTTCTACTAATTTTGTGCTCAGCAATTTCAGTTTTATCGTAAATGTTTTTAGTTATTCGTGTAACAGACCTAATCCTGTTTCTGTAGTTGAAATGCGTATTTATGTCTTAGCTGCATATAAAATGGTTGTTATTTAATTTTGGCTTAATTTTGTCTTTTGTTCAAATAGGTTACACCAAACCGATTATAATCCATGGTTTTAACCTTTTTTTAATGTCTTACATATACCAACTGTAAGCGAAAGCGAACTAGCTTTTTTTATGCAATTGTCTAGTAAATTGACGAAATCATCTGCTGCAACCAACATTTTGGTAATTGATTACATAATTTCTAAATTCTAATTCAAGAAAATCTAGTAAAATATTTTAACGAAATTTGTACGTATCATGTTTTTTGTGAGGGACATTTGACACATATTGTAGTTAATAATGGTAGCAATATCATATCTAATATTAGTGTGTAACACTGCAGCATAAACATAATGTTACGCCCGCGCGATACACTTGGCTCGTGGAAGGACCCGCCGGCCAGGCCAAGCGGTGTCGCGCCGTCCGCTGACGTCACGCATACCAGGCATTAGCGGGCCTGCTTGTTCGGCTCCCCCTCCCCCACCGCTCCCCGCGCTCCGCTCTAGCTGCGGTCATTGTTACCCGTCCCCGAGTGGCCTTGGAAATTCCACGAAGCTGCCGCGAGTGTTTGAGAGAACGAGCTTCCTACTTCTGGACGTTTCGGGTGTCGGGTCGGCCCTAGGGTGACGCGTCCCGTCACCTCGGCTCCCGTGGCTTCTCGAAGGGTGGCCCGGTGCTATATAAGGACGCCTCGGCCCCTCCGCGGCAGTGCAGGCGATACCGGTGAATGGAGAGTTCTGGCGATAGAGGCGAGTCCTTTGAGTTGGAGTTCCGAGTGCGACGAGGAGGCGATATCAGCGAACAGGGAGAGCTGCGCGACGCGACTAGACTGCGAGCGAGCCATTGTGGCGAAGACATTGTGAGTGTGAGTGAGTAAAGCGAACTGGGACTGGAGGAACATTAATTGGAGAATAGCGGACATACAGAAACTTTTAATAGAGAATATAGAATAGTTGTTTGATAAGTGATTATGTAAATATTAGAGAAAATAAAACTGTATAAAAACTTAATTGTTGGGCTATCCTTCACGAACCTTTTACTCCCACTCGTAACAATAATTTATTTGAGGGAAAAGTGGTATGCTTGTGGGCCTATATTTGTTTATACAAGATGTCAAGCTATGTTAAGCAAGAATATCCTATCAAGTGTTCATGGTCAGCTATTGGCACATTAGTGTTGGTTGGTATCCTCTAACTTTTCATTCGCCGTCCTAAAAGCAAGAAAACTCGTAATATTAACATAGGTTAGCTTTCATTCGTTTAGGGAAACAGTCACCCAAACACAATTATTTCTGTAATTACTTGTCATACATTCGTTATTCAAAAGACGTCGGCAATATCACAGGTTATTCCGCTATGCCTACTAATTATTTATATTTATATCCCGCAATCCACCACCCAAATTAACAATTTAATTAATATTTATAAATTGTTCGGATTTTTAAATTAATGTGTAAATGCATATGAAATTGTATCCTGTTGAAAATAAATGGCGTCCTAAATTGAAAGAATTTGAATATTTGGTACTCAAAGTGCCCTAATGCAAAAATATGATTCCAAAACAACACATTCAAAACTCACCTACAACACAAGCTTTTGCAACATTAACTTATACATTGCGTAATTACGAATGATTTTACCAACTTTGTTCTAACCATACGCCCATGTAGTTCATATATAGCTTGTCTGTTAATTAGATCACCGACGATAAATGCACGAATTTCTGTGTTACTAAAAAATTGTCATTTATATTGTAATGTTCTAGTACAAAGTACAACTATTATTTTAATACTTCGAAAGAAAATGAAATGTATGCTTTTTCCTAGCTCGCTACAATCTATTAAGTTTTATAGTTAAGTATGTTAAATTATTTCGTAATAAATTTTTTTTGCTATTAGGAAACCCTTCAGATGCCCATATTTATTTCTGTGTGCAGTTAATACAACCTTGCCTTGCCTGACTTCCGCTAGACCTGTGACATGATGCTAAAGAATCGTAGAGCAAAACTGGAATCTTTAGCGAGTCAGATGAAAACCATTTACGAGGGTTGCAAGACTGCCAAGACTGCCTCGGTATCTCTCGTCTATCGCGACGGCGCCGATGCAGGTAGCGGAATTCTCTCTGTCTCTTCTTTGGCGCTTCTTCACGCTCCAAGCTGGTTCCCGCGAGTCTCTCTTTGGCTCGTCCTCACACAGAAACGAAAGCCCCGCGCGCCGAACAGTATGCTATAAACGCGCTCAGTGCTTTCGCTTTAGCATGATTTCTCAAAATTTGCCGCTGTGACAATGGGGGACAAAGCGGCAAAGTTTACCATAATTAACTATACTATGTTCCTATAAAAATAATGGATGTTTGCTTAGAGCTCTTGTCTACACAGCCGTTAAAAAAAGTACTTAGACCCATTTTACAATGGCACGGAAAAGGAAACATATCACGGAAAAGGAAACGGATCACAGAAACGGAGACGGATCACGGAAACGAAGACGGATCAAGAAACTAAGACGGAACTCAAGGATCAGAGCTTTTATACAATAACATGCAGACGGATAAGGACCCATACGGACCACTTGGCAATGCTGAGTTATTCCGTTCATGTTGCTCCGTTCGACCAATAGGAGCACGTTATGTCTGCGTTTTCCTTCTACTAAAGATATTTGTTTTGCTTTATTTTTGTTATAGTTTTTATTTTATTTTACAGAAGCAAAATGTAAACAAGTGTTGTGTTTGAATTGTACACCTGTTTTTCGTCCTGACAAATTTTAACGAACTGCTGATTTTCATGTTAAAATATAGACTAGCTAACTTATGACTAGGTGGAGAAAGACTTTAAAAATGAAAGTTTCGAACGAGAGTCGAGGAGAGTTGTTTCTTCCATTATTTCGGAAGTCCTATATAGACACATCTTCTTACTATGTTACCAGGTAGACCACCGTTACAACGATTTAAAAAGTTGTTAATTTGATACTGTTAGTTTTATGTGAAGCCACGCTTGCTCCTTACTGAGCAAGTCTCCTTACGGGTCCGTGCAATAGATTTAGAAAGAGAAAAATACGGACGGAAAGGAACAATCATACGTTTCTAATTTCGTTTACGTCTGTTCCGTTACCGTTTTATTGTAGAGCGGGCCTTACTGTGATGAATGTCCTGTAGTTCAGTTTCGTGTGCATTTGGGTTGTTTTATTATATATATATATATATATAAATATATATATATATATACTTGCAGAAAGACAAAGCTTTTTTATTTCGCTTACAATTGCGGTAAGACCCTTTCATCTTGCCCAATTGCGAAAAATCCTACGAATTGCGATAAGTGTGTCACCACTCAAAGCGATTTAAACGGCAAAATATCGACATTTGAACGGATTTGGCAGCGTTTCTACTAAGGGAGTTATCAATCTTTTTATAATTCACACTTAATTTTTAACCCCTTTCATAAACATTATACTCAAAAAAGGTTTAAGTCAAAAGTTTTGTATAAAAATTATAATAATAATACAAAATTCATATGGATCCCAAGTTTTGCCTACAGTGGGAGGTATGCATTTTTTTCGTCATCCAACCCTTGTTTTTTCAACCACTTGCAATATTGGCTCGTCTCATCAACAATTGTGTTAGACAAAAGTTTTATATACAAATTATAAATTTTACAAAAATTCCAAACGGATTTTATTGTTTTCCTACTAAAGGAGATATATACTTTTTTTTAATAATTCGCCCCTATTTTTTTAACCTCTTTCATAAGTAGTTCGTAAAATCAAAAAAAGGTTCTATACGAGAGTTTTAGAGAAAATTTATAAAAATAACACAAAATTTTCAATATTACAATATGAAATAGATTTTTGTCATAAAATTCCTGTTTTTTTTACCCCATACAGCTATGGTTTGTCGTATAAAATAATAGCTAAGACCAATACTTATTACATTACTTGTACAGATTTAAATACATTCAAACGGATGTGATATTTCTCATTTTATGGGAGTTATAGCGTATTTCTGTTTTTCGACAAAACCTTCCACATTTCTACCCCTTTGGTTAGATATTGCCCAATAACGAACTCGACTGATACTTTCCACGTATTATGTATCAGTTTAGAAGTTATTGGCAAAAAATTGCGGAAGTTATCGTGTTCAAAAAATGTGAAATATATATATATATATATATATATATATATATAAACTTTTAAGTTGACGGTGGATTTCAGGTCTATGGATCATGAAAGGATTAACTGTAATATAAAAATTTATAGTAATTCGCACCATGGGTATGGCTACAATAGATAGTATTTCTTGAAATATATGTATACTACTATAAAATGGTTCAAGGCAAAAAATCTGTACATTCGTTGAAAAGTTGAAAAAGCTATTGCAAGTGGCTATTTACACTATGGAGAACTCAAAATCATACTTTAAAAATTTGTTGTCTGTTTGTATATGTTTGAGCATCAATGGAAAACTACTGAACGGATTTCGATGAAACTTTTTTTATTGGAAAGCTCTTTCGCTAAATTAGCAACTAGGCTATGTCTAAATAAACCATCTATCACTTAAGGGGTAAAAAGGGGTAAATATGGTTTTAAGATAATTAATTTATTCTGCCAAACTAATCAAGCATAGGAAAATATATTAAGTAAAAATAATAAACATATCAAGAATGTCAACCAAAATTTTTATATTTTTCGAAGTTCAACCCCTAATGGGGTGAAAAGGAGGTAAGTATGTGTTAAAAACAAATAATTTAATCTACGAATTAAATTAAGTGTTTCGAATGATTTTGGGTGTAACAATAATATTCATATTACAGCTAACCACATCTATTTTTAATTTTTGGGAATTTCATCCCCTAAGGGGTTCTAAAAAATAATATTTAAATCTCTAATTTTTATTAAGCGCAATGAATAAATTTGGCCACTAATAATAAACACATGGAAAAGAACAACAAAGATTTATATATTTTTTTTTCGAAGTACACCCTCTAAGGGGTGAAAAGGGGGTAAGTATGTTTGTAATACAAATAATTATATCTCCGAATTAAATTGTTTTGAATTATTTTGGGTGACAATGATGTACACAATTAAACAAAATACAAATTTTCTTATTTTTTCCAAATTTCATTTCCAAAGGGGTAAGAAAAGGGTAAGTATGTTCTAAATATTAATAATTATATATCTGAATTTTATTAATCTCAATGAATGAACATGGGTAAAAAATAATAAGCATATGAAACGAACAACATAATTTTTTATTTATTTATTTCTAAGTTCAACCCCTAAGAGCCGATAGGGGGTAAGTATTTTTAAAAAGAAATAATTATATCTCCGAATTAAATTAAGCGTTTTGAACGATTTCGGGCAACAATAATGTACATATTAAACCTAAAAGCAAAAATTTTTAATTTTCGCCAATTTGATCCCCTAAGGGGTGGGAAAGGGGTAATTATGTTCAAAATAATAATAGTTATATCTCTGAATTTTATTAAGCTCAACGACATATGGAAACGAACAAAATCAATTTTTATTTTTTTCCTAGGTTCAACCCCTTAGGGTCGATAAGAGACTAAGTATGTTTTAAAAACAAATAATTATATCTCCCAATTAAAATAAGCATTTTGAATGATTTCGGGCAACAATAATGTACATATTTAAGCTAACGGCAACAATTTTTATTTTTGGGTATTTCGTCCCCTAAGGGGTAATAAAGGGGTAGGTATGTTCTAAATAATAATAATTATATCTCTGATTTTTATTATGTGCAATGAATAAATTTTGGTACCAATAATTTACATATGGAAACGAACAACAAAAAAATTTATTTTTTGAAGTTGAACCCCTAAGAGGTGAAAAGGGTGGAAGTACATTTTAAAAACAAATAATTCTATCTCCGAATTAAATGAAGTGTTTTGAATTATTTATGGAAACAACGAAGTATACATTAAAACTAACAACAACAAATTTTATCTTTGCTGAATTTAGATTCCTAAGGGGTGAGAAAGTGGTAAGTATTTTCTAAAACTTACTTATTATATCTCTGAATTTTATGTAGTGCAATGAAAGAATTTTGGTACCAATAATAAACATATGGATACGAATAACATCCATTTTAATTTTTGTGTTGAATTATTTTGGATAAGAGTGATGTGGAAATAAAATTAACAACATAAATTTTTTTGCAAGTTTCAGCCTCTAAGGGGTGAGAAAAGGGTAAGTAAGTTCTTATTATTAATATAATGTCTTAAATTTTTATAAAATGCAATGATTCAATTTGAGTTACAATAATAAACATATGGAAATGAACAACAATTTTTATGTTTTGCGAAATTCAACCCCTAAGAAGTGATAAAAGGTTAAGTATAATTTAAAGACATATGATTCAATCTTCGAATTAAATTATGCTTTTTGTATAATTTTGGGTGAAAATATTACACATATTATAAGTTATATAAACATTTGTTCCCTTTTTTTAATTTCTTTTTTTAAATATTTTTTAAATAGTGATTATTATTTAGAAGTGAATTAAGCGTAATAAATGAATTTTGGTACCAATTAAAAAACTTAACAAAACCTTACATGCTCAATTTTTATATTAGCATTATTTAACCCCTTAGGGGTAAAAATGGGTATGTAGTTTTTGAAAACAAATGATTTTAAAACGAATTGAATTAAGATTTTTGGATGATTTTCGGTAATAATATACACGCACGTGAAACTAACAAGATTTTTTAAACTAAGTATTTCAAATGATTTTAGGTAACATTAACAAACATACAAAAACAAACTACAGTATGTTTTTTTTTGCATATTTCAACCCCTAAGTCGTGAAAAGGAAAATATGTATTTAAAAACCTGTTGTATCTCCGGAATAAAATAAAAGTTTTGAATGATTTTGTTAATCTTAGTAAACATATAAACATACAAATTTATATATATAATGCAAAATTGAACCTCTAAATTGTAAATAACGGCTTAGTATATATCTAGAAATTTAATTTGGTTACCAGTATTAACAATTGGAAATCTTACAACTGTTATTTATATTTAGCCTAATTCACCCCTTAGGGTGAATGAGGGGCGTGTATGTTTAAAAGTTTTATTATTTCAGAATTCATATAAGTCGAATAAAAGTTTTGGAGTACGAATAATGACCATACTAAAACTTCCAAAAACAATTGCATTTCGAGAAATTTAACCTCTCAGGGGTAAAAAAGTGGGAATGAATGCTTTAAGTAGTATAATTATTTCTGCGAACTTAATCATGTGTAATTAATGATTTTTGGTACAAAAATTAACATACAAATTTTTTTAACGCCATCTTTGTTTTAATTTCGTGCAGTTTTAACACTAAAGAATGTAAAATGGAAGATTACATTAAAAAAAATTATAATAATTTTTTCCGAAATTTTTATATCTTAATACATGTTTTTGGCTATTAATAATAAACATACGAAAACTTCCACGCACAAATAATGTGTTTTGGAAATTCAAACACTAACGGGCAAATAGGAGCAAGATTATTTATAAGAATATTATTTTATTTTTAAACTTTTAATTAAGCATAGAGAATAATTCTTGTTGTCAATAAAAAACAAACAAACTCTTATATCAAACATCAATCGTTTGTGAAACTTTATCTCTAAGGTTGAATAAGGATTGTTTGTTTTAAATATTAATATAGATAACATCTCCTAATGTAATTAAACATTATGATATTTGTTTGTAGCTGAAATAAAATACAAAACTAACAACAAAAATATTTATTTTTTTTTAGTTTATGTTTTATTTAAAAAATGTATCTGAAACTACTAAAATAAAATTTCGATTTATGATAAAAATACAAATTAAAAATTTTTTCAGTTTATTTTGAAATTCCACCCCTAAAGAACGTTAGGCCTAAGGGTTTTTTTTTCCAAAATAGGCATAATTCATAATCTTCTGGATCCATGAATAAACATAAGAATGAAAACAAGCACATTGAATAACAATTTTTTATTAAATTTCTGATTTCGTCTTTTAAGCATGTAAAAAATGAAAAAGTTATTTTTTTCATAAAAATTTATTTTTCTACAGCAAAGAATGCTGGATGTAGGCTTTTTAAAGGTATGATTTTATCAATACTCCAGAAAATGCGCGAACGAAGTCGCGGGTTATTAGCTAGTCTAAAATAAATATATTATTTGGTTGCTGCTGACAGTCACATATTAGGCAAGCGTAACACATCTCAAACACTGTAAGTTCAGAGCCTTGCGTGTTGAGGCGAAGGAATATAGGCCTAGATTTCTAAAAGCAAATAAATTATAATTGTTTTAAATTCATATGAAACTGATTTGCGCACGCCATCTCTCGTGTACAGTTAACACTATTTGCGAGGACGTCATCTTCAGCTGCCATCTAGCGACGGGTTAATGAGTCAACTGCACGCCTTCAGCGGATACTTTTCCGAATGGATAGTTTTCCGGATTATTAAAGAGATGTGCACCAGCGGCGAAAACCGGAATGGTAACCATTCAGGCTGCGGGCACTTTTCCGGAATTTTTAAAGTAAGTGCATTGCCAGTTAAACCCGGAATGGTAACCATTCACACTGCGGGCACTTTTCAGTATTTTTAAATTAAGTGCATCGGCAAGGAAAACCGGAATGGTAACCTTTCAGGATTTTAGGAGCTACTTTTATATTTGCGCGCACAAGACTGGAATGGTTACCATTCCGGCAGCGGATACTTTTCCGTACATCGCAGAACGAACACGGAAAACTATCCAATCCGGAATGGTAACCATTCAGCTGCGGAAACTTTTCCGGATTTTTTCTAGCAGCACATTTGCAATAAAAGCCGGAATGGTAACCATTCATACAGTGGATACTTTTCAGGATTTTCAGTTATACGATGTTTGCCAGTAAATCCTGAATGGTAACCATTCCGGATTTCTCTGGGCACATGAGGATGTATATTTTCCGGAATGGTAACCATTCCGATTGGATACTTTTCAGCCCCCCCATTTAATCATTTGGGATCTAGGGCACACGAACAACTTCAATTAGTGCACTCGGATATTTGTGGCCCAAAGGAGGAACATTCGATTGGAGGTTCATGCTACTTCTTCACGCTCATCAATGAATTCTCTAGGAATTTGTCTACTTATTAAAATCTAAGAATGAGGCAAACAAAACATTTTATGGTTTTTCGGTCGTTTGTTGACAGACAAACAAGCAGCATGACAATACATTGCATGCCGACAAGGGGGGTGAAAACATGAATTCACACTTGTTGGCGACCTTAAAGGATATAGGAATTCAGCACCAGACCACTTGCCCCTCCACACCTGAGCAGAATGGAGTAGCTAAGGGACTAAATCCCACCATTTTGGAGAAGACATGCTGCCTTCTCAATGAGGCAGGTCTTGATTACACATTTTGAGCTGAAATACGGCAGCTTAGTTACACATTCGCTCACCATCCAGGGTACTGAATGGACAAACACGAAAGGAAGCCTGGAGTGGTCGAAAACCAGACTTGAGACATCTGCGATTTTTTGCATGTAAGGCTTTTGCACACATACCAAAGCAAAACCGTAGATGGTTTTGCGAAAAAAAACATAGAATGTATTTTGGTCGGAAAATGTGAAAATTACAAAGGATATCGGTTAATCAAGGAAAAGACTATGGTGCTGACTATGATGATTGGTTGGATTTTATCAGTCACTGATGAAAGCAATTTTTAAGAGTCAGATGTAGTATTCATTGAAGATGGAATATTTTATAATAGATCTGAGAGAAATGAGTGTGAAAACCGTACATGAACCACAACTTTACAATTGATGGAGGATGTTCTCACACAAGTTTCAACAGATGATGACTACAGTTAGGTACCTACATGATATACACAGCTTGGCCAAATTCAAATTTTTGATTCTCAAGAAGGTTTGACTCAAGTGGGATATTGTGAAGTAAAGAACTTGCATGCAGAAAAAGAGAGACTAATTATGATCTAGCCATCATGGACACTAACTACACAAAGGAAAAGGAAATACGAGACCACCAGCTCCAGCATTCTTTGACATACAACGCTGAGGCTGACTCTTATGATCCTCAAACCCTGAAGGAAGCACTGCAATGTTAAGCAAGCCAACATTTGATACTTGTCATGCAAGAGGAGCTTGATTCGCTAAGACAGAATAATGAATGGGAGATAAAAAGTTTGCCGGCCGATAGATAGCCTATTTAGTGCAAATGGGTGTTCAAGACTAAGAGAAAATCAAAAGGAAGAAATGAATGCTTCAAGAATAGGTTAGTCGCAAACGGTTGTGCCAAAAAAGGGGACTTGACAATGAAGAGACATTTGCCCTGTAGTACGACATGGGCCAATAAGCATTGGCTGCAAAGTATGATTTAGATATTGATCACAAGGATGTAGTAATGGCTTTTCTACATCGTGACTGAAACAAATGGCTTCGAATTAACAGGAAATGAAAATAAGGTTTGTTAACTTTCAAAGGCAATATATGGCCTCAAGCAAGGAAGTAGAGCATGTAACCAGAAGTTAAATCGAGCCCTAGAAGAAATCAGCCTATCTTGTTCACATTCGGACCAACTTGTATACTCCAGGATAAAAAATGAAAATTTTGTCATTGTAGGAGTGTTATGCTGATTATCTACTCTCATTACTTGAAACAACAGTCAAAAGAAGGATTCCATTAAAACTGCATTAAATATTGCTTTAAAAAAATGAAATAAAAATTACAAAATTCAATTTTTTTACATTTCTAGGCAGGAAAGGGTTAAGATGAAGGGCTTGGGAGAGATCAAGTATATTCTTGGAATGAGAGTTACAAGGGATCGAGGCAAAATCTGGATTGATCAGGAGGGACACATTGTGAGGTCCTGACCAAGTTCAACGTGTAATAATGGAACACAGCCATTATTCCGAGCGATGTCAACCAAAAGTTATCGAAGAGCATGGCATTACAATCACAAGAAAATTATGATGAACCCAACAAGATACCTTACCAAGAGATTATAGGAAGTCTAATGAACACATATCAGGGAATCAGGTCAGACATAGGATTTGCACTAAGTTCTGTCAGTAAGTTCAGTAGCAATGCAGGAAAGGCTCACTGTGTGGCTATGAAAAGAATCATGCGGTACTTGAAGGGCACTGCAGACATGAAACTTTAATTCACCAAAGGGGGTATCTGGTAATATAATGGGACACTGTGATGCAGTCTGAGCTAATTATGTTGATGATCGGTGTTCGATGACGGGTTATGTTTCACCATGCAGGAAGGAGCAGTAAGAAAGAGAGAACTATAGTACTATCAAGAGCTGAGTCAGAGTACATGGCACTTTACGCTGTACGTTGAGAAGCACTATGGCTCAGAGACTGGTAAGTGAGCTAGACAAGGATTTTTGTCATACAACTTTGAACATAAAATGTTACAGTAAAAGTGCTATCGATTTGACAGCGACAAGTGGGTATCGGGTAACAAATAAACATATTGACACAATACACCACTTTATAGGTCAAATTACTGATGAAAAAGTGTTTAAGGTGTTTTATCAAAGTTCAGCCAATAAGATAGCAGACGTGCTAACCAAGAGCTTGCCAATCACAAAGCACAGTTTTTGTGTTAAGGAACTGGGACTCAGGCAACTGTGTATTTCAAGCTCGAAGTATGTTCTAGTGGGAGTTTTACGAATAAGAACAGAATTAATTTTGTTATTTTTTTGTTTAATGTTAGCTTTGGTATTCCTATTTGTGTGCTCTACAAGTATTTTGTCTGGTATGTTCTATTATTGTCGTTCGCATGAGTGCGCAAATTAAATGTTGTAGTGAAAAAGTTTTTTTTTATTTATTCGGTCCTACAAATCACAACATTTTTATCTTTGGCTGAACAAAGTGCAATAAACTCAAATTATCTATAGGTAATTGAAAAGTACCGTTAAAAGGAAAAGCAATTAGTTTTCAAAACATTAAGATATGCATATTTAGAGATATAAAATATATTTTCACACTCCAGCTAATCTGAACTTTAAGGAGTAAAATCGCAAAGCTTCTGCCCACATAAATTATTAAGACTATTTTAAGTTATGAATTGTAAAACGCACTATCTGCTGGTTGGAAACTACCAGTTTTCAAGTTCAAGTTTTTAAAACCATATGTTGTAAGTGTTTTAGTTCAAAAGAATCTTTGAGGGGCCCTGAAATTATTGATATTTATTTTTGTGTAAATACTCTTTAAGTAATTGTTCCCTTATTTAAGAAAATAATGAGTTTTTAAATTTTTTTGCATTTTTATTTGCTCTTTGGTATACAAATTTATTCTAAAATGTCTGTGCAAGTTTTCAGTGGCTCGAGTAATAGCAATACATAGTGATAGAGGCAGGTTGGTTCTTTTTTTTTTTGCATGAGAATGTGTCTCACGGAAGTCACTCATTAGTTTATCCATTTATAGGAGAGAATTACAAAAAACTATAACAGTGTTTTGTGTAATTAGAAATGAACTCTGGGATATAGCCTGTAGAGTCACGTGTATTTTTAATGACTGGTTTGTGTAAGATGTGTCGTGATTGGCTGTTAGGTTGGTTAGATCACACAAATGCCTTTTTCACTTGGAAAATAAGTAGCTGTGATTCGGTCTGTTACTCTATGCCATCCTAATCAATTTATTTGCGGGGTAGACCTACATAATATTTAATTTTTAATGTAGTAAAATAATTAACTCCTGTTGTATGGGCTGTGTCGTCAAACAAAATTTGTATATGTTAATTGGTATTCCAGCGACTATAGGCAGAGGCATTTGCGATTATGTACAATGTACAGCGGTCGTCCCGGAACATGAATTACCGCGATCATACTTCAGCCAGTGAGGAACTGTTCTACCTTTTCCTCGTCGTTTCTTTCTTTACTTCAGAATTAAGCTATTGCTATTTGTGTCAAAGAAAAATAATTATGTAGTTAAGCGAAAGCTGTTTTGGGGAATATTGTATACATTGGAACTGTTTTTTGTTATGAAATAGAGGCAAATATTCTTTTTGCAGATGGTAAAAAAAAATTGAAAACAATGTTTCAAAGAAATATTCTTTTTTCAGGACCATTGTTCATAACACAAGTGAATCAGCAACATTAATATTTCGAGTCTTGAGACCACTACCTGCAGAAAATTAGAAAATGATTGCGGTATTTGTTTCAAAAATGTAATCTGGTTGTTTCGCCTTATCGGGCTTGTCTGACTAGTGACAAAGAAATTAACTTTCCTGTAAGCAACAACACATGTTATAAAGAGCAGGTGCTTGAAACACACACTAGAGCTGCCAGCTGACCTGCATGAGGACCTGCGAGCCAGGGAACAGCTGCAGCGACACACGAGGCTGCAGCCGCTTGTCCTCAGAACTCTCGCGGAACTTGTTGGGCAGCGCTGCAAAGCGGTATCGCTCTAGCGACAGCTCCATGGGCACAGCACCTGTGGGCTCCACTTCCTCAGCAAACACCTGGCTGTCTGTAAAAACCACGACCCTCCTCAGCTCTTACTTCGCACCTCCCAGCATTGCCATCTCCAAACATCGCCACCCGTTTTAACACACACTTCTCACCACACAGAATTGACTTCTTACACACATCAAAGCCCGCGTTAGAATACACTTCATACCTCGGGGCATAGCCATCTGAGAACACCACCACACATCTAAGCACACACTTTACACCTTACAGTATAGCCATCTGCAAAAATCAACACCTGTCTTAACACACACATTACACTTTGCAGGATTGGCTACTTGTGCACACACGACCCCTCTATGAAGAGATTGCATTCCTCTCAGCATAGCCATCTGCGCACGAAACCAACTGTCGCAACACACACTTTACACTTCGAAGGATGGTCTACATCTGCTTATTAGAGCCTGTCTAAGAACACACTTGACACTTTGCAGCGTAGGGGTATACGCACACTACCATTAATCTCTACTGTAACCAACTCGTGTCTTATATGCTTCTATGTGTATTTAAATGCAAAAGCTTGGAAGCACTGAGCAAAAGTTGTGAGTGAGCTGTAATACCATAGGATATCCCAGAGGTGACACGAGCGTAAACAAGACGAATTTAGGGCACTCACTGGAGAACAGGTTGAGTGTTTGAGGATCGACAAGGCAAAAAAATCCTAAAGATTACGGTGTTAGTTTATAAGCATATTCATTTTATTGTTGACATGGGATTATATATATATAATCAAATTATTTCTCCCTTTTTTTGTTACACAGAAATCTCCATTATTACAATGCAGGCTTACTTTAAATTTGTTTATACATCATTTGAATATAAGTGAAATCGTGTGATTACGAAGTTACTCTCTCGTTAAGTTACTAAATGCTGCAACTTATCCTAGCCCGGCCGGGGATCTAACGGAAGTTAACATACACTATCAAAAGTAGGATACAATTTCGAATTTTAACCATACTAATTCCACTGGTACCCTTATATTAAATTACTTCTGAAATTACATGATTATTTAACCATGCTAAACAAGATCAATTTCGATACTGCTGTCATTTACAATTTTTGTTGTAAACTATAATTTCCTTAACAATAATTACAGACTAATTTCATAGTCCTGTTGGCTCGCGCATGTCGTCAAGAAGGTGAACAATGGTGGACGAGAAGAAAAAGAAGCCCGCTGTAGGGTCGCTGGTAGAAAGGGTTGCATTGTAGTTGAATTTGGTACTCGGGAGACGCCCTGTGTGGTACTTAAACCCACTGCACAGAAACACAGTGTAAAATTAGGATATTGGAAGTTTACAACAATATAAAAACAAAAGGGGAACGTCAGACTAACTACTGTGGAATGAGGTGTAATTATTAATCATCATCGTGGGTTGCAACTCGCAGATTAATCCATGCAGGAAATGTGACACGACCGCGAGTGTCGAGATAAATACTATGCAATTCCGGCACTATCGAATACTGCTTAAAATCAATAATGAAAACACAATATTTCAAGAACACTCCCGGGTCAAAAGCTACTACATACTAAGTAGCCAACTGGAGAGATCACAGGAAATATAATTTAACTAGCGAAATAATTCGTGGACGAAGTTCCAGGAAACGATCTGGGCTCGGTCGAGACAGAAGGATGAGTTCCATCATCATGGGAAGCACAGTATATTAAAATGCTGAAAGGCGCCTGGGGGCAAAGAAGAGGGGGGGATCCAGAGCTCTGATTGGCTCGTACTCCATCAGTTAGGGGCCTAGAAGTCTACCGGGGGAAGGGGGGTATGTGAGTATCGCAGGTGGACTGCAGTCCAGGGGCAACTCGTAGAGGGGTGTAACAGGCTGGGACCGGGGGCACTCTCGTAGCGAGTTACGGAACTAAATGCTGTTGGTTGCCGAGGCCGCCACGAGAGATCACGGTGGAGGCACTGCACATAAGCTAGGACCAAAGGGGCGACACTGGCGCTCCGAGACGAGAGGCTGAGGAATTAGACGGGCTTGTGGTCGAAACATAGGTCGCAGAAAGCGCGAATGTGCCGCGCTCAGGCGGGTAAAGACGGAATTATGATTTAAACTTTAGTTCACGATACCACCGAGAGGTGCCGTTTGCGGTATAGCTGCGAAAAGGAAGACCTTAGTAGGAGCACTTCTCGGAACAGGGATGGCGATGTAAGCGTGGGGGGGGTTTGCACAGTCAGTGGAAAAACGGGGCTCCAGCCCGAGGCTACATGCCTGGCCGGGGTGTAACTTGGGCCGAGAGGCCTGACTTAACTCGCCTACCGCAGCTGAGTCTCTGGTCGGAAGCCGACCCTTGTAGCCTGCCACCCCGTGCCGGAGCGTGCAGCCCACGTCCGTCCCTACCAGGACAGCCAGTTACAATCATTCTGTTTGAACCCAGCTGACTTTGACTTTACCATGGCTAGTCGCGTAGACAACGGTAGGGACGCAAAAACTTAAATAAAATGCTTGCTTATGTGTTGAGTAGATTATTGCAGCATTCATAAATTTACTCTGACACATAAAAAAAAAGATAAATAATACACGGACTACTTACAAGTGGCATAAAATACATAAAAAAGATTAAAAAAATTACAATCCTGACGTTGTGCCCGGCCGTAGCGATCACTTTACCTACAACACCAAGGCCTTGCCTTCGCATAAGTCTAAGTCCGTACGTGAAAGACGCGGGGGTGAGGGGGAGTCCACACCAAAGCTTGCCTACCGTCCCAAACCAACTTCTTCTTCCACCAATAATAAATTAAAGTTTTACTCACAGTAATTCTCGCAGTGTAGCAGGAATTTACCGAATCTGTGGCGCCTCCGGGTACCCGGGCTGTAGACTCGGGGTAGGTGACACATGTAGCACAGTCAAATGGCACCGGTCTTCGCACTTCGGGACGAGGTGCATTAACACACGCGTCTCACGAAAAGTTTAAACTCTCTTACGGTAAATACATTGCCGTTCCTTCCAAATTATTAATAAAAATCAGCTGATGCAGGCCGCGGCCACGATAGTTCCGCGTAGCAGTCTCCAGGGTTAACAGTTCACAACGACCGTGTGGGTCACGTCCCTACTGCCGTGCACGCAGCTACACCAACACCCC
This sequence comes from Bacillus rossius redtenbacheri, assembly GCF_032445375.1. Classification (NCBI taxonomy): domain Eukaryota; kingdom Metazoa; phylum Arthropoda; class Insecta; order Phasmatodea; family Bacillidae; genus Bacillus; species Bacillus rossius. Next base: position 215,066,831 of record NC_086330.1, on the reverse strand, counting down.
ATATTCATGGAAATATCAGCTGTTCCGTCGTCGGTCAACGCCCGTGAACCTCTGTCTAGAGTCCAAACAGTCCGCTCCCCACATACGTCACATTCCCGTGACGTCATCCACCTCCCTCCGCTAATTCCCCCTCTTTCATACGTGGACAAGTCCATTCAGCAGAGGTAAATGAACGCACGGAAAACCACAGTCTTTGATTAATTTTAACTGAAACTACTGAAGACGTATATAAAAATAAATATGAAAACATTACCTAAAAAAAATTATGTTAGCATTAAAATCAAACATAATTAAACATTAAACATAATAACATGAGACACCAGAAGTGTCTCAACCTCCCCGACAAAAAAAAATATGACACTAAAAGCAACACGTAGAAGACGAAGTAAGAAAGACTCAAAAGAGCCGGGAAAGAGAAAAACACAAAACTAAGACACAGATAGCAAAATCGAAATAGCACTAAACACTAACTGTAAAGCGCGACCCATAGCTAAACTCTTCAAAGGTTTTACAAAGAAAATTAAACTAAACTAAAACCATTTAATCCTGGATGTAAATTTAACCATTTCAAAAAAAATACAGCGGCCATGAAACTTTCTTTCCAAAACAATTTCCCACAAACGGCTATAGGTAACTTAGATAAACGTCTAATATATGCAAAATTTAGTAGAGTCCAAAAATCCAGCTACCTGTCAAAATTACGGCAAACATTACAATATATAAGTATAAAAGACTCGCTAAAACACTTAAAAAAATTACGACATATATTCTTACAATCATAATTTAAATATAAATATAGATAAAAATGTATATAACATTTCTCACTTATTTACATCACAACTCCTTTATATCAATTAGAAACCAATTTCGATTCGGACTACCCCCGACAATAGGGCTTCAGCTGCGAAAGGTGAGCCTTTTTCACTCGAAATTGGTTCCCACATTCTTCTAACAAAACGGTAACGGGCCCCAAAAATTTCTTAATTACATAAGGACCCCCAAAGGCATACATCAATTTCGCCGTCTTATTCTTGCCTTTATCGCTAAGATGGTACTCCCTACACAAAACTTCCTGGTTTACAGTAAACGGGTTTGGCAACCGCCCTTTATTATACTGACCCCTAACTACCTCCTTACTCTTTTCCAAATTCATCGCTACATCTACCCACACTTCTTCCAGCTTACGCGGGCTATGAATTAACAAATTCTCCGGTGAAATGCCCCAGACATTTAATAGGGGATGGCAGATGTCTCGCCCCAAGAATATTAACGCCGGCGTAAAACCAGTAGCTCCATGCTTAGTCATATTAAAAGCCATATTTAAAAAAATTAAAGGCTCATCCCATTTTTTATGGTCTTTCTCACTAAAAATGGTCATAGCTATTTTGAAATTTTTATTTACCCTTTCAACAAGATTTGGGTTCGAGTAATAAGGACTCGTTTTAATGTGTTTAATACCCCAATTAAGACACATGCCTTGAAACAGCTGACTACAAAAATAACTGGCGTTATCCGTTACAACCTGTTCGGGCCCCCCAAACAAACTCCACACCTTCTCCACAAGGGCTTTTATAATCTGGCTACTTTTCAAATTCCTCAACGGCAAAAATACGCAATATTTGCTGAAACCATCAACCAAAATTAACAAACAAGAATTTATTCCCTTTCGTCGACCTGGGTAAAGGACCGAAAACATCTAAAAATACCCTCTGCCAGAAGCGCGTGATACTTTCCACTCTATGGTACCCAACTTTACTATTTTGAGGTTGTTTCGCCAACTGGCAGGAGACACATCCTTTAACATATTTTTTTACGTCCTCTTTAATGGTAGGCCAATAAAAATTATCAGAAATTTTGTCTAAGGTTTTCTCGACGCCGTTGTGAGCTCCAACTTGCGAGTCATGGAAATAACGCATCAACATATTGACCAACGCACGTGGCACATACAACCTTCTCTTTCCCCCTTTTCTGTAGTGCAGTTTTTCATTATAAATCTCAAAATTTTTGTATATTTTTGAATATTTTCCCGGATTTTTCGTACCTCATCTTTATCTTGCCATTCCTTTAAATCGACAAAACCCTCTGGGAAATTTCCTAATACATTACAATTATCAAAGTTCTCCTCACTCTCTTCGTCTAACCTTTCACCTACTTCTTCAATCTCCTCGGCATTATACATACGCGATAGCGCATCCGCCACCACATTCTCAGATCCTTTTACATGCTTGATTTTAAAATTAAATCTACTTAAGCGCATTACCCACCTCCCAATCTTCTCCAACTGACGGGGGTGGGTAAACAGCCACGTCAATGCCTGATTGTCGGTGCACAAATCAAACTCTGCGTGCTCTAAAAATGTCTCCAATCTCTCCAAGGCAAAAATACACGCCAGCGCCTCCTTTTCATACACGCTGTACTTCTGCTCATGTTGGTTTAGGGTAAGACTAATGTACATTATAGGTTGCATTCCCAGGGGGCCTTCCTGCAATATTACTCCTCCCAAAGCCAAACTTGAGGCATCAACCTGCACCACAAACCTCTTTTCAAAATCAGGCAAGGATAAAACCGGGGGGCTTCAGATTACTATTTTAAGTGTTTTAAACACCTTTTCTTGTTCCTGCCCCCACTCAAAGGATATCCCTTTCTTTTTTAAGTAATTTAAGGGGGCACAAAGTTCCGAATAATTCGGGGTGAACTGGCTTAAAAACCCAATCATCCCCAAAAGACTCATAACACCTTTAACATTTTTTTTTGAGCAGGGTAACTGACAATAGGCGAGATTTTCAAAGGATTCATCACTAATTTACCCTCGCCAATAATGAAACCTAAAAAGTGTATTTGCCGCTTTGCACAACAAAATTTTTCCTAAGATTCTTGACAGACATTGTGCCCCAAAATTCACCCCAAACGGCACGCGGGTCTACTCATAATGTCCCCAAGGGGTGACGAAACCAGTATATTTTCGGCTCGATTCATCTAAAATACATTGATGGAATGCAGCATTTAGGTCCAAGATGGTAAAAAACTTAACCTTTCATAGGTATTGAAAAATAGTATCTATTTTTGGTAACGGAAAAGGATCAAGCCTAATCTTCTGATTCAAAAGACGGTAGTCCAAAACAATACGAAATTCGCCAGCTTTCTTCTTCTTAACTAAAAATGCGGGTGACGCATAATTTGACTTTGAGGCAGTTATTATACCTTCTTTTTGCAAATCCTGAATAATTTTCCTAAAGGCTTTAATTTTTGGGGTCGAACACTGGTATGGTACGCATTTAATGGGGATATCGTCCTTCAGCTGAATTTTATAGGGATCCAAAACACATTTACCTACTCTTTTGGTAATGACATCCTGAAATTCATCAATCACTCCCTGAATTTTCTCAACTTCGCTTTCTCGGCACCCCTCTATCCCTCCACAAATTACCTGTTCGCTACCCTCGGGTTTTTCCAATCCAATATGATACTTCGGAGCAAAACCAAAACTCAACCTACGAGTCCGGCAATCAATAACCGCCCGAGTATCACTCAAAAAATCAATTCCCAATATCATTTTGTACACCAAATTAGAAATCACATAAAATTTCCGATCCCACGAAAATTTATCCACTTTTATATGAATAATTACTTTCAGAACACTCTTATGGATTTTCTACTACAGCTGTTTGCACTTGTATACCTTCCCCTCTCTCTATAATACGCCCAACTCGTTTCCCCTGTTTCAGGCACTGCTCAAAAAATTCTTCGCTCACGAAACTCTTACTCGCTCCGGTATCTACAAGAGCTTTGACAGTATTCTTACCCACTTCTACCTCCACACATAAATTATTTCCACTTCGCATCGCTAACATATGGTGCTTATCTTTAAATCGAAAATGATTAAGTTTCATTTTCTGCCAACATATACTCGTTAAATGACCACCTTTACCACAGAACCCGCAACATTTCTTACCACTCCTCCATTGCTTACACCATTTTTGTACATGACCCGTTTTACCACAACAAAAACAAATTTTATTCGAATTTTCCACATAACCATTCCTACAAAAACACGTATTTCTTAAATGACCTTTTTTCTTACAAAAGTCGCATATTAAGGGCGTCGCCTTGCGCTGGGATTTTTCCTCAATGGACCTTTCACTAGAAATTTCTATACCCCTATTTTTCCCTCCCACCTCCGTTAAGGCATTTCCAGTTTCTATTTCGTGCGCGGCAGCACTAACTTCCCCTTCACCGGACTGTCGGCTAGTATAATTTACATTATCAACTTCCACCGCCCAGTCCATTAATCCCGCAATAGTTTCCGGCCTCTTAACAAACGAACATTACACTCGTATTTCAGTGGCCATTTTTTCAATAATCATAGAAATAACTTCGTGATCCAAAAATCTTACTCCAAATATTTTTATGTGCCTAACGACATCGACCTCAAATTGCACAGTACTTTCTCCACGCTTCTGAAAACGACTCACATACTCGTGTATCAAACCAAATTTAACTCTCCTCGGGCATAAATTCTCCCACAACATCTCACGAACTTGCTCCCAACTACACTTTTCTACCAATCCACGCGCAATAATTTCCCTCATCATGCCGGTACTTTTCCCCAAAAGACACCTCAAAAAACTATAATCATTACAAAATTTTTTTTTGTGTGATTCAACATTTCAACTTCAAGCAATATTTTCCTCAACTCATTACCATTATTTGCCTCTAATCGCGTGAAATTTTTCAACATGTTGACCCCAATAGTTGCCAGTACATCGGCTGCCAAATCCCGTTCACGAGCATTCTCAGGGCTTTCCACAAATGACCACTCGTCTCTCCCGTTGATGTATTCGACTAATTTAAGACGTAATAAGTGCACATCATCATCGTTCTCTACCATCCGCCCTGCGAAATGCAAATTTGCAATTAACTGCTCCCTTTCTAAGTTGAATACCCAGCTGTTTGCCATGTCTAGGGTGGACCGAATCAATGACAAATGTAAAAATACTGTAACTACAATAACCACTGCAAATCTAAAAGCAGAGTGGCGCGCTTTAGGCCTGCTACCCCGTGCTGGGGCGTGCAGCCCACGTCCGTCCCTACCAGGACAGCCAGTTACAATCATTCTGTTTGAACCCAGCTGACTTTGACTTTACCATGGCTAGTCGCGTAGACAACGGTAGGGACGCAAAAACTTAAATAAAATGCTTGCTTATGTGTTGAGTAGATTATTGCAGCATTCATAAATTTACTCTGACACATAAAAAAAAGATAAATAATACACGGACTACTTACAAGTGGCATAAAATACATAAAAAAAAATTAAAAAATTACAATCCTGATGTGATGCCCGGCCGTAGCGATCACGTTACCTACAACACCAAGGCCTTGCCTTCGCATAAGTCTAAGTCCTTACGTGAAAGACGCGGGGGCGAGGGGGAGTCCACACCAAAGCTTGCCTACCGTCCCAAACCAACTTCTTCTTCCACCAATAATAAATTAAAGTTTTACTTACAGTAATACTCGCCGTGTAGCAGGAATTTACCGAATCTGTGGCGCCTCCAGGTACCCGGGCTGTAGACTCTGGGTAGGTGACACATGTAGCACAGTCAAATGGCACCGGTCTTCGCACTTCGGGACGAGGTGCATTAACACTCGCGTCTCACGAAAAGTTTAAACTCGCTTACGGTAAATACGTTGCCGTTCCTTCCAAATTATATATAAAAATCAGCTGATGCCGGCTGCGGCCACGATAGTTCCGCGCAGCAGTCTCCAGGTTTAACAGTTCACGACGACCGTGTGGGTCACGTCCCTACTGCCGTGCACGCAGCTAGACCAACACCCCATATTCATGGAAATATCAGCTGTTCCGTCGTCGGTCAACGCCCGTGAACCTCTGTCTAGAGTCCAAACAGTCCGCTCCCCGCATACGTCTCACTCCCGTGATGTCATCCACCTCCATCCGCTAATTCCCCCTCTTTCATACGTGGACAAGTCCATTCAGCAGAGGTAAATGAACGCATGGAAAACCACAGTCTTTGATTAATTTTAACTGAAACTACTGAAGACGTATATAAAAATAAATATGAAAACATTACCTAAAAAAAATTACGTTAACATTAAAATTAAACATAATTAAACATTAAACATAATAACATGAGACACCAGAAGTGTCTCACCCTAAGAAGCTCTGCCGCAGCACAGAACAAACGCGAGTTCGTGACAGATAGGATCAGGAGGTACGAAATAACACGCCAGCGCGTGTTCTGGATGGTGGGAACTAAAGCCAGGTCCAGCAGAGTCTTTTGGACACAGTTATCCTGTGCTGAGGGAGCCTGGAATAGGACTGCCAGCAGCTTGGCAAAGTTTAAATGGGAGTGAGCCTTAGAAGGGAAAAGTTTAAATACGAAAATTATTTAGGAGAAACAAAGTAAATTTAAATTGAAGCAAAAGGTTTTGGAAATGGTAATCCGAGGGAATTTTTGGTACTCTATACACACTGCACACCTTGCACACATTTTGCCCATATCAACATACACGTAAACCTGTCAGGTTTTTCTTCTTGTGAACATCACCACCCATCTCAGATTACACTTTACACCTCTCAGCATAGCCATCTGAAAAAACCACTACCAATCTCAACACAAACTTTACACTGCGCTAGGACTGGCTACTTGCGCACAAAAATGCACATCTTAGCACAACCTTCACACTTCACAGCATATCATACTACACTACATCCTGATCACATCGCGTAGTATACTTGCTTACATCTAGGTTCACCTTAGAATAAACTACATAGCTCACAGATTAGCCATCTACGAACAGCAGCTCCCATCTTAGCACACACTTCACAGTTGGCAGCATGACTTTCTGCGAAAACCAACAACCACACCTTGTAGAAAAGCTGTCTGCGATCACCACAACCCATCTAAAGTTCTTCACTCTTTGCAGCATAGCGGTCTGAAAACACCACCAAATGTCTCAAAAAATCTTCATTCAAGCAGGATTGCTGTGTGCAAATGCACCCAATTGTCTCAGCACACACTTCACCACTAGCAACATGGCTGTCTGCAAACACCACCCTCCATCTCATCATACACATTATACCTGTCATCATGTGTCTGGAAACACCAAGACTAATATCAACAAACACTTCAACATCACTGTATGGCTGTTTACTAACACCACAAATATTTTCAACAAACACTCAACTCACTTCGCGTCATAGCTGTCTGCGAACAGCAACATACATTTCATCACACACTTAACATCATGATGCATGGCTGTGTTCAAACACCACAACCCATCTGAACAGCATGACTGTCTGTAAACACCCAAACCACCTCAACAACCATTTTACTCTTCGCAGCATGGCTGTCTGCAAACACCACCATCCATCTCAAAACATACTTCGCACCTAGCTGCATGGCTGTTTATAAACACCACAACTCATCTGAACAAACACTTCACACATGTCAGAATGGCTGTCTGTAAACACCCAAACCATCTTAACAAACACTTTACTCTTCGCAGCATGGCTATATGCACACACCACTACCAGGAGAGGTTTTGAACAAGTGAAACAGGAAAACAAATATATTATTGGCAGATTATTTTTTTCAATCCTTACAGCTTACCAGGTTTTTTCAATATAAGTTTCATTTGTGGGAAAGGTGGCCATCGTGCGGCAAGTGCCACGGGATGGGTTATGATATTTACCATGAAAATCACAGACAGTAGGAGTGCATAAAATTGTATGTGTATTTTAAAAGAAATAAATAGTGAACACTAGAAATTATAAATAGGATGAAAAATAAATTTTTGAGCTGTAAAGGTTTTGCAAATGAGTATGGTAAGGGTGATAAGCGCATGTTAGTTTGTTAAAATTATGGAAAGCAGGAACATTGTTTAAATTTTTGTTGGAGCTACCAAGAAAACATTAATGGGTGAAGAGAAAAAAGGTGGAAAGAAATAAATAACCCTAAAGGTAAGTATACTTTATTTTGCCAATTTCAAGTTAAAAGGAAAGCATGTGGGAGCTATGGTGGATACTGATGCTAACAGTTCTGTTAGACAGAGTTGCATAGGCTAATTATTGAAAGAGAGAACATAGTAAAAACTTTAAGTAGTAGTATTTTTTGAGGTGCAAGTTTGCAAGTTAAGGTGAGCCTGCTATTGCATATCAAAATGAATTTTTTTTGAAGGAATAAGAGATTTTGGGTGGTCATAACTCTAGTATTGTAGGTAATTCTAGGTATCGATTTTTTGGCAACCACAAAATGTATGGTGGAGTACATTCAAAAAAGCTACTTTTTGAGTGTAACAGAAATATAATTTAAATTTGCAAGGGAAATGCCGAAATGTAAATTTGGATGTCACACTTTAGAAGGTACATTAGAAGACCTAGTTGTGGTATAATAAGGAAAAAAATAAAGGTTATTAAAGAAATTTGGGGGCTTTGATCATGGACAAAATAGGAATTGGTAATGTTATGCCATATAATATTTAAGTAAATTACGAGATACCCCTGTGGAGTAAGGCTTTATCCGTGTTCGCCTCAAAAAATGGATGAGTTTAGAAATATTGTTGGAGAATGGGAAGAAAAAGGAGTACTCAGGTCGTAGAAAAAAGTACAAAAGAAAATACCCTTTGATTTTATATTATTACAAGCTGAATAGCAGAATCAAAATAGAACATTTTCCTTTACCAAAAGAACAAACCCTGTAGTAGTATTTAGGTAAAGCAAAGTATTACGCCATCCTGGATTTAAATGCAGATTTTTACCAGTGTGCCCATACTCCTGAGAATGTTAAATTAACTAGATTAATGATGATTTGGGAGAATTATGGTTAGGTTAGGGATCCATTTTGACATACTTTGAGACACAATATTTATCAATTATTATTAGGAACACTAGATTAATACTAATTTTAGTACATCATTTCATTCTTAGATGATATCTGCATTTTTCAAAGAATTTTTATGTGCACATAAGGCCTGTATCCGATGACCTAAGAAAACTACAGGAAGTAGGATTTACTGTTAATCCTGAGACGGTAGTTTGGGCTCTGCGAGAGATCTTTTTTTAGGGTAAATGTTTTCTGAAGTACTAATCATGAATCCAGATAAAAAAAAAAGACCGTGTTACACTCCAAAGACTCCCGGACTAGCTCAGATATTTCACGTTTTGGTCTTTGAAGGATAACATTCCAGGACACACTTGCATGCTCGGATGCTGAAAAAGTGAGGTTATGTTTCCCTCAGAATATTAGTTATGGGCAATGTTGAATTTCAATGTCTCTCGTACACAAAAATGTTTTTCACTGTTTATTTATTCATACCTTACGAATTCACGAGACATTTGCCGCCATCTTGCGACCACAACATTTACAAGTTGAAACAGTATTTTCCTTACTCAAAACAAATAAGCTTCATTAATTTGAATCACCCACTGACTGGCCGAAAAATTAATATTAAAAACAGTTCGAAGTTAAGTCCCGAAGTTGCACTCAACTTTTCGGTACAATGCCGAAGGACAATGTCCTCGGAAACAATGACGAATTTTACTAAGTCATGTTTTGGGCGATTACCGACGACTCACTAAATTCTAATTTATGTCCAAAAAACGAAAATAAGGTTGATTATAAACCGGTGACGCCCGGACCACAGCAGCAAAATTGACTCTTTAAATCTTCATAATATCATAATGTTTTGAGCCATCTACTCAACTACCCACCTCCTCAGCCGCTGTGCAGTAGATCACTAAAAAACCAAAACGACACACGGGTCTCAGGAAAGACCAGGAATTGCACCATGACGTAACTTTCGGCCAATCACAGCACAGTATCAAACACTCCCTCCAACACCAGCCAATCACAGAACAAATTTCAATACATGAAAACACCCTGTACACACATAACCCGGGGCTTTCCTTGATCTGTATCTTTTCAAATCCACATCAAAATCGAGGATTCCCAAAATATTTTCTCACGCTAGTTGCTCTGTCTCTGCCTTACACCGGATGCATCTTTATCTTTTTATCACCTCGGCGTCACTGTGTCGACGCACGCCTTTCTTTCTCACTCTAACTGCCACGCAAATGGCTCTCATGATTGCATCATTCCACATACAAAATTACAAAATAAAATACATTACAGTGCATTTGCGCATACAAAAAAAAATATTTAAAGCTTAAAAACCATTTTAAAACACATAAAAACGTAATTATTTAGGTAGAATTCAGTAAATTTACAGTTACATGGCTGTTTCATAATAAAGCAAATAGGCATAAATGATACACAAATATTAGAAACGGTAATTAATTGAGAGAGTACATTCATAAAAAATAAGCAAACATAAATATTAACCTGGAAAACAATTATAAACGGTAAAATATAATCATCAAATTTATTTGAAAAGAACAATTGTAAGTTTCGATAATTTACCACATGTACCACAGTTAGGTTATAATGCCTAAAATTATTTAAACTTACATATTGTATTACTGTTAAAACATATTATTCATAAAAACGAACAGAAAAATTGGGGAAGGCACTGTCCTGCAATGCTACAACCGATACTGAATTTCTGAGACCTTGCCATGTTTTTTCTCTTAGGAACAAACCACCACACTTTAGGCACTTGTCTGGGAATGTCCTCCAAATAACACAAGTAGTAGGTATGTAAAAGGGCGTCCGGCACCAGGCTTCAGGCTGTGGTGCCTGGTGCCGAGCCACATCTTGGATTGTGACGTCACGGCAGCCATCTTGGATTACCGTGACCTTGACGTGAGACCTTGACCTTTGACCTTCAAAACTTTTCAAAATTTGCCAAAATTTTCCAAAAAATTCTCAAAAATCGTCAAAAAAAAATTTTCGAAAAAAAAAACCCCGCCAAAATATTTTCTAAAGTTTTGATAAATAAAAATTTCTCTTTTCGAGGGAAAAAATATGGTTTCAAAGGAGAATTTACCGTTTTTAGTCCTTAAAAATCCCAAGGCTAGAAATGTTCATATAGAGGCTTATCCATGTCTACAGCCTCCGATAAGCCTCTGACGTCATCATGGAATATGTCATCTTGGATTATGACATCACCGTTGCAATTTCCATTACGGCCTTCATCTTGAAAATCTTTATTTATTATCCGATTTTAATGATTTTTTTTTAAATTTATAGAAAAATTTAATTAATAAAATATTAATAAACATTTATAAAAAAATTACACTTACGTCATGGAGCTCGGAGTACTCGGTTCGAACCCGGTGAGGACAAAAAAAATTAAATGGCGAACGATCCTTCCCTCGTGGTAGCTGCTGGCAGACTGCCCCCCGCCACTTATGTCAAAGTATATATATCGTCACCTAGTATGACGTCATGTCCGCCATCTTGAAAATCCGTAATTTTTATGTTAGAAAAACAGGAAAAATTTTAAAAATCATTAAAAATATTATTTAAACGAATTGAATAATAAAACTTTAATAAAATATTACTTAAAAACTACTGTTGCACTTATCGTTACGGTCACCATCTTAGATTATATAAATGTTGCATGTTTCGATATATCGCACCATCTTGGTTGATTACGATGCCATCCTTACAATTTACGTTACGACTGCTATATTGGATCCTAATTATGTTACAATTATCGTTATGGTCGGCATCTTTAAAATCTTTATTTATTATCCGATTTTAATGAAAAAAAGTTCAAAATTCACCAAAAAAATTACTTATTAGACTACTGATTGAGTAGATCGATTCCCGTCCTTGGTTCCAAACAGGTAAGAGCATAAAATAAAAAAACGACAGATCCATCCTCCACAGAAGCCACCTACAGACTGACCTACAACCACCAATACCAAGATATATATATCGTCAGCTGGTATAACGTCATGTCCACCATCTTGTCTTCGTCTGCTGGAGACCACCATCTTGTATTCGTCTGCTAAAGTGTGCTGAAGGCATGTCAGTATAATTTTCTGTTCACCATACCATTGAACTCGACTGTAGACATTGTACTTTTACCTTGACCTTGAACTTTAACCTTGGACTTGAAATTTGTCATTGACCTTAAAATTTGACCTAGACCTTGAAATTTGACTTTGACCTTGAACCTTGACCAAAACCTTGAAATTTGACCTTGACATTTCACCTTGACCTTGAAATTTTGACTTTGACCTTGACGGCCATCATTGATCCGACATTTTGTGTTCAGTACATGCTACCAGGAGCTACCACCTGCTAGAGGTCATTGCCACCATCTTGTTTTCATCTGCTGGAGGACTTCATCTTGTGTGTACTCGTCTTATAGAGTACCTTACCATCATACTTGTTTTATTCTAAACCGCTAGAGTGCAGTCATTATTTATTATTCCTAAGGTGCCCGCGATCTTGGAATTTGGTCACCATATTGAAATCGTGTAATTATTTAGCTAGAGATTCGGGAAAAAAATCCAAAATTCATTAAATAAATCATTCATTAATTTAAATATTGAATTGATGGATTCCTGTCCTCGGTTTGATTCTTGACCAGTGACAGGTGTAACTAAATATTAAATATATTTAATATTTTATTTTCCATTACATTTCGTGGAATTCATTAATCGTTCACTCTACGAAAAACAAATCAAGACAATATACTTGACCATCTTATTAAATACAGAACCGCTATGCCTTACATGAAAGTCTAATTTTTCGATAACCTGAATAACCTATAAATCGTTCATGTACAAAGCCGCACATACAGGCCAAGTGTCTCCGGACCATGAGACCGAGTCATGACAATATCAGACGTATAGGATAGTCATTTCAGGACCGCACAACTTTCTTCGTCTTTAGCTAATTACAGTCAATTAGACAATAGTGAAATTTTTATACATACTAAAGGATCAAGTGACCGTGAAAAATATTTTAGTAACACCAAGCAGTTTTTAACTAGTAAATATTCAGTCACTGCAGATTTTACTACGCGCAATCAACAAAAAGGAAGCACCATCAACGAAAAGGGAGCACATTTGGAAGCACCATCAACGAAAAAGCAGCACATATGGAAGCAACATAAACGAAAAGGCAGCACATTAGGAAGCACCATCAACGAAAAGGCAGCACATTAGGAAGCACCATCAACGATAAAGACAGCACATTTTGGAAGCACCATCAACGATAAAGACAGCACATTTTGGAAGCAACATAACCAAAAAGACAGCACATTTGAAAGCTCAATCATCAAAAAGGAAGCACATTTTGGACGCACCGTTGTACTGCAACATGTTATTTCTTTTGACAGATAAATTATTATTATTTACGATTTATTTATTGTTTGCTCTATGTCTAATATGTTATTTATTTTCAGAAACGGTAATTTATTTTTATGTGTATCTATGAGAAATTGACTCTAGGGACTTTTTCTGGACTATTTGAAATATGTATTGTTGGAACCCCTCTCAGGACTAAATGAACTTTAAGACGGTAAACGGTAAAGTTAACGCCGTTATTTTGTAATGTAAATTATTATTTTAATAATTTTTTATTTAAATTTTACGTGAAATTTTGTAATCCAAGCTATTGTTGCGTGCGGATTTCACGTTTTGTTAAGTCTTTAATGTAACTGATTTTGGTTTTTGGCCAAATCACGGGCCGCCATTTTAAAGTTCAGTTAAGTGGCTTAATTTAAGAAGCTAGTAAGAAAGAGAGTTCTATAATGGCCAGCTAAGAAAACTGAAACTTGTGACGTTGACGGCAATAAATCCTACAATTTAGCTAATGAGCGGTAGGCATCCCGAACCGAGGATGATTAATTATGTATTCTAGGGAGTCTAGAACATAATTTAGGATTTATCTAAAAATATAAATGACCTAGGAGTGTAAAACGTGAGTAATTAAAAGTGCCAAAAATTTGGTACCTCAACATATGCACATCGTCACGTAACTTCCGTTTTCCGTCACATCGCCGCCAAAAACAAATGTAAACATTGATATTTTGAAGTAATTTGACATCTTCTACGATATAAACGATATTTTGATACGAATTTAACTATTTTACACACTATATCATCAACTCAGAGGTCCTACAGATTGAGAGACTCTGAGCTCTACCGACGATATTTCGAACCTTACTAGCCGAGGAAAATTTAATTAAGATCCCTAAAATTATATAGTAAAACTGTGTGATTTCGACGAACCCAAATAAAGACTTTTGTTTAGACTTAAATGTGCGCACCATAACTCCCGATGATTGGAATTCATGTGTGATCTATGATGCCAAGTACCAGTTAGGTTTTGAATATAGTAAGTAATTAAATAAATATAATTAATAAGAGAAAACTTTGAATCCATTTTTCATTTGCAATAAATAATTATATATTTTTATGAGTATTGTGTTATGTCACTTATAATTTTATTTGCCCTAGTGTATGTCCATGTATATTTGTACCTCTATTCAATTAATACCTAACTGTGGCCTACAGAACATCATCACATACCATTGGAGAGCCACATAAATAATATCGATTTTTCTACACAGTCTAACACAGCCCAACGTGTTATGTATGTTTATCTCCATAGAGGTGGGGCCATTCACACAAGTGTATATAGGGTGTGTGTGTGAGAGAAGCAGCCGCACATAACTAATTGGCTACCCTAGTGGTGCCATTTCCTTCAAAACACAAGTAGGAAGAATTTCTGCACAGATCTATTTGAAGGCCTATACACAAGAGTTTCCCCACACCGTCAATCAAAAGGAAGCACGTTCTACAAAACGAAAGCTCAATAACGAAAAGGAGGTACATTCTTACGTACATTCAACTCGGTAGGATGCAATCGTCAACGTTAAGTTCGGATATAATGTCGCCATCAGTATATGAAACCATCAGTTTTTAGTTCCATAAGTCATTGGCTCCAATAGTCATTGGGTCCATCAGTCATTGACTCCAACAGTCTTTTGGCTCTAAAAGTCATTGGCTCCAACAGTCATTGACTCCAACTGCCTTTTGCTTCAACAGCTTCAATGATATTTGGCTAGAATGCTACGAGTCTAAGAGACTATGAGGCCACAAGGCTACGAGTCTTCAAGTTTACGAAACTGCGAGGATACAGGACTACAAGTCTATATGAGTACTTGACCATGAAGCTAAAAATCTACATGGCACCAATTGCGACATCTGTGTTCGGCTGAATTTTCTCTTTGGCTCCATCTGCTCCACCAGCATTATGTTATAACATTACAAGGCTACTTGGTTGCGTAGCTACAAGTCTACAAGGCTCCAATTGACGTATCTGTCTTCGACGGAATTTTCTCTTTTGCTCCAACTGCTGAAACAGCATTATGCTATAAGATTGCAAGACTACTTGGTTACGTAGCTACAGGTCTACTAGGCTCCAATGCATCATGACTATGTGACTACGAACCATGTGGTTACAAGACTGTGCGATTGCAAGTCTACATGTTTACGTGATCGCGATGCTACAAGACTACGAAGCTTCCAGAACACAATGTTACGTGATTACGAGGTTACAGGACTAGAAGCTTCCAAAACACAAGATTACTAGACTGCGAGGCTACAGGACTCTAACTGACTACAATAGCACCATTTATTATTGTGAGAGTAAATTTATCTCATGCAAAATAACCTGTTTAAAGCAGTGTCGATTTTTGTCAACAGATGACACCACATTTTGCTAACAGGTAAATATTATTTAGTTCTTTTATGTAGGATTCGGGATGCTGACTAACTATCGCAAAAGAAGGATGGCTTCGCTAGACACCAAGGAGAAGGAAGTTCGTCTTGCATGTTTGTGCTTCACAGATGTCTCATGGTATATTATTTGACTGAGTATCTGAATAAAATTACCTGTCTTAGCCCCCAAGTTCAATGCAGTTTGTCTCAAAGCATATTATTTGACTGAGTAATGATAATTTATTTTTT
The DNA here is from genome assembly GCF_032445375.1 of Bacillus rossius redtenbacheri. Taxonomy (NCBI): domain Eukaryota; kingdom Metazoa; phylum Arthropoda; class Insecta; order Phasmatodea; family Bacillidae; genus Bacillus; species Bacillus rossius. The sequence goes on along the minus strand of NC_086330.1, from coordinate 215,050,921 downwards.
GATTTCCACCTGGTAAAAAGAAATGCAAGTTCTGATTTAGTAGCAGAAATTCACGAATTAAATATAACTCCAAATAAAATGTCTTGTCTCATTAGGTAAAAAACCCTTCATCCAGAGAGCGGTTTCACAGAATAGACAAAAGCACTTGAAGAATCCACAGGACAAAACCACCATCATATTAACAAGAATATTCAGGAGCAACCTATTGACAAGAATAATCGGGAGCACACGGAGAAAACCATCTTCATACTAACAAGAATAATCGGGAGCACACGGAGAAAATTATCACACCTTTCTTTGATATCTTAAAATAACAGAAAAAATAATAAATAAAAAAAAATAATAAAAAATTTAAAATGAAAAAAAAATACAAAAATACATAAACAGATTCTTCTAGCATGTGAACTTCTCATTGATGAGCCAAGAGAGACTTATAGTACAAGCCAGAATTTTATGTATTTTTGTAATTATTTTTTCATTTTTTTCGGACATGACGTCATACTAGGTGACGATATGTATACTTTGACATAAGTGGCAGGGTTCAGTCTGCCAGCAGCTACCGTGAGGGTAGTATCGGTCGCCATTCAAATTGTTTTGCCCTCACCGGGTTCGAACCGAGCACTCCTAGCTCCATGTCGTAAGTGTAATTTTTTATATTTTTTTATTAATATTTTATTAATTAAATTTATCTATACATTTTATTTATTTTTCATTAAAATCGAATAATAAATTAAGATTTTCAAGATGACGGCCGTAACGGAAATTGCAACGGGGACATCATAATCCAAGTTGATATATTCCATGATGACGTCAGAGGCTTATCAGAGGCTGTAAACATGGATGCTTAGCCTTTATATGGACATTTCTAGCCTCAGGAATTTTAAGGACTAAAACGGTAAATTTTCCCTTGAAACGGGAATTTTTCCCTCGAAAAGAGAAATTTTTAATTTATCAAAACTTTTGAGATATTTTTGGTGGGATTTAAAAAAAAAATGGAAATTTTGACGTTTTTTGAGGATTTTTGGGCAAATTTTGGACAATTTTGGCAAATTCTGACAAGTTTTGAAGGTCAAAGGTCAAGGTCATGGTCATCCACGATGGCCGCCGTGACGTCACAATCCAAGATGTGGCTCGGCACCAGGCACCACAGCCTGGCGCCTGGCGCCGGACGCCCATTTACATACTACTAACACACAAATTTAAAAATTACTTTTGACACTTTCTATTTGTGAGTCTTACTAGATGTGCTGTTCCACTCTACAGATGTACAGAAAACGAAAAGCAGAAAATTATTCACAAACATTTAAGAAATATGCAATTAAGGAAGGCCTTACTCAAAAGAACACAATAATTGTTTATTACTTTAAATTCTTTATTCAAAACATCCTTACTGCCTTCGAACACAATTACGATATATATGAAAAACTTAAACAAGACTCGCAAAAATTGAGTACAATTAAATTACACGAACCAACGTTTTTTAACACTATCATATTTTATGCACATTAAAAAGTAAATTTATACTTATTATACTGCATTAAAATCATGTTAGGTTTAATCTCAGCCTGTAACCAAATAAAAAAGTGACTCGTTAATAACGCTACACAATGGCCATTTGTACATTTAAATTTAAAAAATGTAAACATAATTGTGGCGGTACATCGCGAAGACATCTACCGCGCTACGCCCACCATGCGGCTATCAGCACCAGCTGTCCCGTCGGTGTTTGTACACCCCTGGGCCAGAGGGCAGCGCGCCCACTCCAGAAGTCCCGTTAGCCCGGATGCCAAGGGGATTATCACCCCTCCTCCGCGCGGGCTAGCAGGCTGGCGAGGAGGAAAGGAGAGACAGTTCCAGTCTGTCTCTTAGCACGAGTAGGCTGTTGTGCACTGTAGACTCATGTAAATTTCTTAGCGCACTCGACGGCGCAAATAAATAGTGTGCAACATAGTCCTATTGTTTATTCTAGCATGGCCTACCTGCCCCTCCCGAATAATCAGTAGCCTCCCGGCTACAATAATTTACAAAATATATCAGTTATAAAAAAATGGCTATATTCAACCTGTAAACAACACGAGAAGTGACTCGTTAATAATCTAACATGAGAACCTTATGTACTTTAACAATAAAACATTTAAACAACAAACCTTACTAAGAATGGAAATGTCCTATATATATGACTAGCTGCCTGACCCGGCTTCGCACGGCTACACTAATGGGAAAAAAATAAGCTACATCTCCCATTTACAGTAATGGTAAATAAAAAAAATTATGTCAAAATTTATTACAATGCTGTATAATGTACCGGAGAAAAATGAATAGCACCGATGGTTTCCCGACTCGTGCACGCAATGTACAACTGATGTACCCATACTTCGCTACGGCAGTCTACAGGCAGATCACTCTTGCGCCGCTCATTATACATGCCCCTCCTTGTGGGTACGCCACTGCCACGCGATGCCCGTTGCCATGGAGACACAGAAGGCATGAACAATGCAAAATCCTGTTCTCATTAGGACAAAAAAAAACACTGTTGCCTGGTTTTAACCACCCATGGGATCTAATTTTCGGAAAATGTCATCAGCGTAACATAATGAACATTACTGTGAAGTTTCAAGTCTGTAAAATATATATACTTGAAAATAAGGGCAATTTTTGATATTTAAAGTACCCGCAAAATTTCAGCGGTGATGAGGACTGCACTAACAATGAAATAGTCGTTGCCATAGAGACGAATGAAGCATCAACAAAGCAACAGCTGTTGCCATTGTGATTTCCTACCAAAATCTGGAAATTTTGATATATTACGCCCCCGAAACTCCCATTGGGATCGGATTTCCGCAGAATCCGTTCTTTCTGAGCGTCTACATCACAAAATGAATAACTATGCAAAATTTCAAGTCAATCAGGTGTATAGTTTTAGAGATCTCTTGATGAGTGAGTCAGTGAGTGGTATTTCGCTTATATATGTACATACACACACACACCTACACACACACACACACACACACACACACACATATATATATATATATATATATATATATATATATATATATATACAAACACACACACAAGTCCTTGTCAGAATTGTAATGGGAGAGGAAAATTATTGATGGTCCGAAAAATGAAAATTAATTAAAAATAATGAAAATAATTCTAGTAAAAGAAAAAAAACAAATTAAACACAGAGAGAGGAAAGAAAACAATTGTTTAGGTTTGCGATTTAAAGTGATAAAAAGTATTGAAATATTAATTGAACTCTTATGAGGGTACTGATTGCTTCGTTGTTAATATCACACGGGTGTTTTTTACTTGTATGGGAAAATTAAGAATGATAAGGCATCTAGTGCGTGGCAACAATTTTAATTGGCAATAAGAAATAAACTTCTAGCGCCTGCGGCATTGTCAACACACACTTCGTACGTGTACTGCATGTTGTATCTAACCCCCTCCAACATATTTGATTCTAAATTGGACTTTTAGTAAGGATCCCTGATGTTATTGATAGTATTATATAGCCTATAGCCTTCCTCGATAAATGTACTATCCAACACTGAAAGAATTTTTTAAATCGGACCAGTGGTTCCTGAGATTAGCGCGTTCAAACAAACAAACAAACTCTTCAGCTTTATAATATTAGTGTAGATGAAGGTATTCAATTAAATAGCACACTGTCCTTTAGCAACAGTCTTCAATGGGAGGGGAAAACAGCGTTACTTGGCCAAAACAAAAATTTAAGAGTCCTCGTTCTTAGTCGTTATTTGGGAATTACTTTCAAAAAAATTTTACATACAGTGCACGTGTAAATAATCCATTACACACTGCATGCAGGCAGGTTGTCATATAGGAGCGCCGAACAGTTGACAGTTGTCACGAAATCTGTAACACTCCTCTCTCAAACTTTTGCTTGCATGATGTGTAGGGAAGGAAAGAAGGCACCCCGAACGGAGAACCAACGGTTATTTTGCAACATGCTCAACATGGTGTTACTCTCACGCTGGCCTCTGAAACGCTCTCTCACACACGCCCAAACACGGGCGCGCACATTTATTGTGGCTTGTATGTCGCACAATGCCAGAAAATAACATACACATATTCATCACCATGTGCACAGTCGTATTAAACATTATTATCCACGAAATATTGCCCGTCTACTCCGCATCGCTCTCGGCCCCAACACAGTCTCTGGCCGAGTCCGGTTACACACTCTTCCCTTTCGCAACGACGACCTTATCGACTCCTCCTCGCTAGCCTCCCTAGCAGTGGCGCAGTCAACTTCCTTCTCCAGGGCACTTGGTGGCTTATTTATTTATTCATATAGTTGTTTAAACCATTAAATCGTTTCATGAAGAAAGGGGAAGAATTTGTGTGGGTGGATATACAAGAGAAGGCTTTTGTGGGTCCTATAAGTACCATCTTAGATACACCTATATTAGCATTACTTAACTTAGGTAAAATGTTTTTGAGCAAGTTGATACAATCTGTACAGCAATTGGAGTTTTGTAACAAGATCAAGGACAAGGAAATTTACCTATAAAATATGCCAGCCAGGCAGGATCGAAAGCCGAGATGGGGTACAGAAATTTTGAAAAATAGGCTCTGGCCTGTGTATATGGTGTTGGTAATTTTGAATTTTATCTAGATTTTCTCATTCGATTTAGTAACTGACATCCAAGCATTCACCACCTACCAAATCAGTATGTGGTTAATGAGGCTTACCCTTTTAGGTTCTGTTCCGCCAATTAGCATTTTTCGGCACAATTTTAAATTTGAATTTGTGAAAAATAATTTTGTCAGTCATTTTGGCAGCAAAAAAATCTTAAACTGTTTCCGCCTCCTGTACACTCACATTTAATCTTTGTCAGGCTAGTTCCCCAATCCCTTTCCAGCGCTGTATCTAATTTTTGCCAACCATCTAATAATCCAGAAAGTACCCTCGTCTTCTTCTCGCTTTGATGCACGGCCGTAGCTTGTAATTCTCCTCCGAGCCATGATATGAAGTGCTATGTCCTGCAAACCATCAAAATATTGACAAGAATATTCGGGAATACATAAAACCATCAAAATATTGACAAGAATAATCGGGAGCACAAGGAGAAAACCGACAAACATATTTCTTTGATATCAAGAAATCAAAAAAAAAAATTCAAAATATCAATAACAAATAATAATAAATATATATAAAATTACAAAAACCGCTTCTGACAGATTGTGACCTTTTCATTTTCTGAACAAGAATAGAGTTATAGCACAAGCCAGAATTTTTTGTAATTTTTTTTATCTATTTATTATTTTTTTAAATTGATATTTTAATTTTTTTTTTGTGATTTCTTGATATCAAAGAAATGTGTTTGTCAGTTTTCTCCTTGTGCTTCCGATTATTCTTGTCAATATTTTAATGGTTTTCTCCATGTACTCCCAAATATTCTTGTCAATAGTTTGATGGTTTTCTCCGTGTGCTCCTGGTTGCTTCTGAAAAACCGATCGAAGCATAAAGAATTTTTTACTTAATGATTCATGTAATTTTATTCAGAGCTAAATTCAATTTAATGAATTCATTCTACTTAATCTTCACTTGTAATATTTTTTATCAGGTGGAATTCAATCGAAGATACCATTACTCAGTCATATATAATAATAAGTTCTGAGACATCTGAGAATCACTAATAAGCAATACGAACTCCTTTCTCCTTGGTGCTTAGTGAAGCCATCCTTCTTTTGCGATCGTTAGTGAGCATCCTGCATCCCACATAAAATAACTAAATAATATTTACCTGTAAGCAGCATGTGGTGTCATCTGTTGCCAAGAATCGACACTACTTTAAACAGATTATTTTGCATGGAATAAATTAACTCTCACAACTGAATGGTGCTATTGAAGTCAGTTAGAGCCAAGTAGTCTCGAAGCCACGTAGCCTCGTGTCCTGGAAGCTTCGTAGCTCTGTAGCCTCGCAGTCTCGTAAACTTGTAGTCACGTAGTCTCGTAACCTCATGGCTCGTAGTCGTGTAGACATGATGCCTTGGAGCCTCGTAGACTTGTTGCTACGTAACCAAATAACTTTGTAATATTATAACATAATGCTGTTGGAGCAGCTGGAACAAAAGAGAAAATTCCGTTGAAGACATGCGCCAATTGGAGCCTTATAGACTTGTAGCTACGTAACCAAGTAGCCTTGTAATGTTATAACATAATGCTGTTGGAGCAGTTGGAGTCAAAGAGAAAATTCAGCCGAAAACAGATGCAGCAATTGGAGCCTTGTAGACTTGTAGCTTCGTAGTCAAGTACTCATGTAGACTTGTAGTCCTGTATCCTCGCAGTATCGTAACCTTGTGTTCTATAGAAGCTTCATAGCTCTGTAGCCTCACAGTCTCGTAAACATGTAGACTCGTAGTCATGTAGTTTCATAACCTCATGGCTTTAGTCGCGTAGTCATGGTGTCTTGGGGCCTCGTAGACTTGCAGCTATGTAACCAAGTAGCCTCGTAGGCTTGTAGCTACGTAACCAAGTAGCCTTGTTATATTTTAACATAATGTTGCTGGAGCAGTTGGAGCTTTGTAGACTCGTAGGCAGTTGAACAAGTCTTGTAGACTAGTAGAATTGAAGCTTTGTAGCCAAGTGGTCTTAAAGCCATGTAGCTCGCAGTCATTTGGAGCCTAGTAGACTTGTATCCATGTAGCTTCATAGCCATGTAGTTTCGTAGCCACGCAGCCTTTTAGCCATGCAGTCTCACAGCCATGTATAACTCGTAACCTGCTAGATCCTTGTAGACTCATAGCCTTGTAACCTCATATCCTCTTAGACTCGTAGCATTCTAGCCAATTATCATTGGAGCTGTTGAAGCAAAAGGCAGTTGGAGCCAATGACTGTTGGAGACAATGACTTTTCGAGCCAAAAACTGTTGGATCCTATGACTTTTGGAACTAAAAACTGTTGGATTCATGGACTGTTGGAGACATTATATCCTAACTTATCATTGACGATCACATCCTACCGAGTTGAATGAACGAGAGAATGCACCTCCTTTTCGTTAAATGAAAATTCGTTTTGTAGAATTTCCGTCCAAACGTGCTTCGTTTTCATTAAATGATTGTCCTGCGCAAACGATGCGTAGTCATTGTGTGTACATTGCGTATATTGCATATATTGCGTACATTACGTGTACTTTGCGTGTATTGTGCGTCAATTGTGAGAACATTATGTGTTCGTTCCGTTTACTGTGTGTACTGTTTTCATTTCGTTTCCTGTGTGTACTGTGTGTACATTCCGTTTTCCTGTGTGTTCATGGTCTATATATGTCTGACATTGTTCAATACCCGGTCTGCGGTCCGAAGACGCTTGGTGTATATGTATGTATGGCTTTGTACATGCACATTTTAAAGGTTATTCTAAGTATCAAAAACTAGACTTTCATGTTAGGCTTATCGATAACATATTTAATTCGTTGGTCAGGTATATTGTCTTGAGTTGTTTTTGTAGAGGTAATGATTAATAAACTCTGTGAAAGGTAGTGGAAACCAAAATATAAAATTTATTTAATATTTAGTTACACTTGTCACCGTTCAAGTATCGAACCAAGGACAGCAACTGATCGAATCACTTTGTAAATTGATTGTTAAGGTTTTTGGTGAATTCTGGATTTTTCCCGCATTTCTAGTTAAATAATTACACGATTACAAGATGGCACCCAAATTTCAAGAAGGCGGGGAATCTCAGTAATAATAAATGATTACTGCACTCTAGATGGTTAGAATAAAACTAGCATGATGGTAATGTACTCTATAAGACGAGTACACAAACAAGATGGTGTCCTCCAGCAGACGAAAACAAGATGGTGGCAATGTCCTCTAGCAGGTGGTAGCTCCTGGTAGCATGCACTGAACATAAAATGTCGTATCTATGATGGTCGTCTATTCAAAGTCAAATTTCAAGGTCAAGGTCAAATTTCAAGGTCAAGTTCAAATTTCAAGGTAAATGTCAAAGTTCAAGGTCAAGGTCAAAGTCAAAGTTCAAGTCCAATGTCAAAGTTCAAGGTCAAGATCAAAAGTCAAGTTCAAGGTTCAAGGTCAAAGTTCAAGGTCGAGGTCAGTGGAGGAAAGAACTGTCGTTTTTTTATTTTTTGCTGTTACAAGTTTCGAACCAAGAATGGGAATCGATATAATCAATCAGTATTCTAATAAGTTAATTTTTAGGTGAATTTTGAACTTTATTCATTAAAAGCCGATAATAAATAAATATTTTCAAGATGGCGTCCATAACGATAATTTATACAGTGGTGAAATAATTCAAAATGTCAGGTGTGGCGTAAGACATTTTTAATGAGAATTTTTTGAAATAAATTAATAAATTACTGGTTTACTTGCGCCGGGAATCAAACTTAGGACCGAAATCGTTTAAATAAATTAACATTTGGAGTATGCGATTTTTAAAATATTTTTTTGGAATTTTTTCGGAATTTCTAGCATTGAAATTACGGATTTTCAATATGGCAGTCGTAACGAAACATGCAACATTAATAGGATCCAATATGGCGGTCGTAACATAAAGTGTAAAGATGACATCGTACTCAACCAAGATGGCGGGCGTGAAAACATGCAACATTTATAAAATCCAAGATGGCGACCGTAACGATGAGTGAAACAGTGGTTTTTAAGTAATATATTATTAAATTTTTATTAATAATTTTTTAATGATTTTTAAAAATTTTCCCAATTTTCTAAAATCAAAATTACGGATTTTCAAGATGGCGGACATGACGTTATACTAGGTTACGATATATACACATTGACATAAGTGGTGGGGGGAGTCAGTCTGCCAGCAGCTTCCTTGGAGAAAGGATCAGTACCATTTTTTTGCACTCGTCGGGTTTGAACCGAGGACTCGTAAAAGTAAGTTTTATTAAAATGTTTATTAAAATTTTATTATTTTAATTTTTTATTAATTTTAAAATTTTTTCTTTAAAATGGATAGTAAATAAATATTTTCAAGATGGCGGCCATTACGGAAATTGCAACGGTGACGTCATAGTCCTAGATGACGTTAGCGGCTTAGAGCAGCTAGCTCTTAGGACTTTTAAGCCGCTTTTAGGAATTTGTGTTCTTTCTAAGGCAAAAGTATTTTGGGTTTTTTCGAAATCCTAATTTTTGAATTTTTGTGGAAGAAAACGAGACATTTTTCCACAAAACGGGAATTTTTGAGTCATTTTGAGTCATTTTTGAGGAATTTTGAGGAATTTTTGTGTCAAAATGGCCGCCGTGACGTCATCGGAGATGTAGATTCCAAGGCGGAAGCCGCCACAATACACCAGCGCCTGGCACCTGTGCCCGCACCGGCTATCCTATACTACTAAAATGTATCCTTATTTTAAACTTTACTTTGCGATGTAATAATACATCACTCTGGTTCATAAATAAGTGCCTTAATATTGCTTAAAATTGTTTAGATGGATGTAAAACAGCACCAACAAAAATATGTTGAATAAGGACCAAGAGATGGACTAATAGTGGGTGTTTGAAAACAGAAGCAGCAAGTAACAGGGGATATAGGAAGTCAGGAAATAATTGTTACCTATGAGCAGCAGGTGCACCTTTTTATGGTTGACGGAATAGAGAAGGAATAGGGTATATAGCAAGGCAGGAAATGTTGTTACCTATTAGCAGGCGCACGTGGGAATATATAAGTCGTAAGGAGTAGACTTTATAGCAGGGCAAGTGGTGGTGTTACCTATGAGCAGCAGGCGCACATGGTTGATGACACCAGCAAGATGCTGACAGACGCGTGCGCGCTCTTCCTCAGTCCAGTGAGCAGTCGGCTGTGTCACGCCAGCCTGGTGCTTGGCCCAGCTTAGCACAGCACGCCACACATCCTCCTCCTCCAGGGACAACTGCCAACATCATGCCCGTTCATCATTTTTCACCTGGCCACAATAGCTTACAGCCTCAGTCCATGCCTCACTATGTCACGGTACTCATGAAGCGGTGAAGTTGTTCCTGACATTAAATGTGGAATGAGCAAAAAGATCTAATTTAGCTTTCTTGTACCTGCCTATGTCACATATTGCCACACAACTATTTTTATAAACAAATATACAAGTTTATTTGTGCTTTGCTGAAATTTTTCATTCTTGATCGACAAAACAATAGGTATGTCAATGTCTTCAAAACATTTCTAAAAAAAAAAAAAAACCTCTATTCGTCTTTAAAATGGCATTTTTTAACTTCTTGAATAAATTTGCACAACATACATCCACAATACCATGAATATTGCAGCTTTTATCTGATTTAGAAAAAAAAAAGGAATACCACTGTCTACATGAAATTTTGCGTAAAACATTCAATTCCCTTTTTCTACTTATAGCTTTATTTATAGTGACCTTTAAAATTAGAGATTTTAATTTTAATTTACTAATTTTAATAACCTGGGGAATACTATTTTGTTGTTTGCAAATGTTTTTATAAAGATTGAATATCTAGACATAAAGAAATGACGTGGCCAGGAGACACACGATGAGGAAACACGCGATCAGCGGGGAACAGTTTTCAAGGCCATCAGGAGCGGGTGTCGAGGTAGGAATGTTTGCTAGCAATAGCATAACACAAGCTGCTACAAGTACAGTATCTTTGCCACGCACTTCTCGCAGCAGGCGGCCTCGAAGAGAGCTGTAGTGTACTGAATTAGCAGGTCAGTTGAGCAGAAATATATAGCAGAGAGTAATGTAGCAAGCGATAGACAAGATTAGGAAGGAATGGAGAAAACTGACGGCAAATTAGCGACGAAGAATAATCGATATCGACACACGTGCGTTGTTTTGGTTAACAAAAATAAACTCGGTCAGGTTGAGCTTCTTAAGCCAGGGAAATTAGTCAGTCAGAGTTATTCTGTGAAAAGCCAAGCTAATTTGTTGCCAGGAGCGACTATCAGTGAGCACCCCGTCGCGTCGTAATGGTTCAACGATAGCAGCACGATATACAGGCAATAGGCCAAATGTAGGACATAGCCGTATCAAAGGAGGAAAATCTTCTCCTCTGAAAACATCCCCACCATGAAATCACTGTCGCACTGTATCGTAACTTTGTAAACTGTTAAAGTTTGGTAAATAATTTAAAAATAAATCAATACATAATTTAAAATTATTTTGCTAATTATTTAAGTGAAAATTAACACAATGTTACCTAAGATAACAATATATACAATTAACTAAAGTTGATTGTAAACTCACATACAGTTTTAACTTCTTTCTTGAAAAGGTAAAATAAGAGTGGCGTAGAAACTGTTCCCCATTACTCTGATATACACATAGGGCCTTAGAGATATCATGAATAATTAAAAGAGAAATTATCCCGGTAGATTCACTTCTATTCTCCTTCCCTATCACCCCTCATAATCATATTGTTATAACCTTCATCATTTTCACTTCCCCTCTCACCCGTATTTCTGGTCGATGGTGTAACAATATTTTTGTATTTCAGGATGAAATTTTGCACACTAAAATTTCTGACTACATATTATTCCACAAAAAAAAAAAAAAAAAACGCAGGAACGAATGAACCAAGTATTTTGTTGATGAAATACATGGTGGTTTGAAGATGGTCTGTTGGTGATAGTTGATTGCAGTCTGTGGGAGTAGCAGGCAGTGAGAGCATATTATGTCGGAATGGGAAGTACCGGATGTGTGGGGAGTTGGTTGGGAGAACGAGCGATTGCGACGAGATGAGTCTACAATTTATGATTACGACTGTGGTCGTGTTTAGCAACACAATAATGTCATACTGACAGCATTGAATATGTCTAGCTTTGCACCTTGTAATTAAGACTAAGACATTCCTCATCCTATTTAGAGTCTTTAGGTCTTTTATTACGCAGTTTTGTCTGGCACATAACATTTTTATTAGTTCAGAATATTTGGAAAAAATTAAATCTGGTGTTGAAATTAATATGAATCTTCCAGAAACATAAATTGTATAACGTTATTACTCATTCATTATTTGTTAACAAATGTTTGCTACATGCTTTGACAATCATTTTTTTATTTAGTGATTTTATTGGTTTGTATTTTGATTTTAAATAAATTTGTAACGATCATGTGCAGCTAGGAAGACTACAAATGTGCGCCAATAGCCCTCCCTTCCCCTCTTCCAAAAGGCTACTCCTTTACATGTTTGACATCATACATGTTTTTTAGGGTTTATTTAGCTGATTCCCCTTTCATGCAACTGAGCAGGCGCAATAGCAACTCCGTAGGGCATAAATGCTGATGTTCCCTGGCAAGAGGCCCTCGCTTCTTTATAAATTTTCGTACATATATCTAGTCCTCCTGGGTTATCATCAATAGTTCTCTGCAACGCACACATCCGTGCATAAGCGATATGAAAGTACAGTGTGAATAGTGTGGTTGGTATGGTTGGTATGGTTGGTACAAAGTGGCCGTGCCTGTAAATGTAACTTTTACCTTTTAAAGTAACGATTTATTACTTACTTTTTCGGCCCGCCAAATTGAAATTTTTGGCATACTAGTTCTCTGCATTCAGGTGAGGTTTGCTGTATTTGCCGAAAGTCATTGGCGTGCATCGGCATTATGCATACCTGTGAATACTTTTGCTATGATCTCATTACTAGCATTTTATGCTCAATCATTGATCACATAAATTTAGCTTACAATCTGTTGCATTGGAGGTATTTAAGGTATTATGAATATTGCTTGGACCTTAATTGCTATAGTGACTAGTTAGATATGTATGTTGTACTGGCATTTTCCTTTTGAACGCCTACAAAGCACATAACATAAAATTTGCCAGTTTTTATTTGGACCACATTACTCTAAATCTTTTTATGGTTGGTTCGCTAATTTTTTAAAATTAATTGTTGGAATATTATTATTAAATGATCTTACAAATTTTGTCAAATATAATGTTGCATAAGAGTTTAAGCACTTAATGATTAACAATAATGAATGTTGAGTATTCTCGTAATTTGTTACTTGTAAGAAGTTTTTGCAAGAGTATTTTAATTTACCCATCCGATTTAACATATATTTTAAACTATCATATCAATTAATTTTCAGTTGGTACTTGGATCATTTAGTTGCATGTGTGTTTACAGTTTATGTGATAATACCCATTTCTATGATGGAGTTGAGTTGGCAGCTTGGGTCTTCTCGATTTTTATGCCAGATTCATTGAGAACTTTTCTGATCTCGCTTCTCCATTAAATAAGCTGAAGCGAAAGAATCCACACATTGAATGGGTTGAGTCTCAGGCAACCACATTTCAGAGTCTTAAGAGCAAGCTATCCTACCTTCCAGTACTCATCCTGCCGGATTTCGAGAGCCAGTTTGCACTCCGAGTGGATGCTTCGTCCAAAGCTTTGGGACCGGTGCTCGGACACATGGAGCGAGGGAAGACAAGGCCAGTATCTTCCGTCAGCCGTACTCTCTCGGACTCGGAGTGCAATTTTGGGAGCTTATTAGAACGAGGCTCTTGCTTATGTATACGGGATTGAGAAGTTACACTCGTATTTCTACTGTGCCAAATTCAATATTTTTTTAGGATAACCAGGAACTGACTAATTAATAAAAAACCATTCACACCAACTGTGTAAGCTGGGACGATGGTTGCTTCAGCTTTCTCAATTCAGGTTTGAGGTGCACCTTGTCAGGGGTTCTGACAACATTTTGGCAGATGTACTTTCGCGCCTAAATAATGTTGAGGAATTTTAGGTACTCAGTTGTATATAGTGGCGAGTGGATACGATGTCAGCTTTGCGAATATTCCAGGAATCATTTGTTGTACGGAAAAATGTGGTGTGGCATGAAAGGTATTTGTTCATCTTGCATTTAGACCAATGATCCTTAAATACATTCAAGCATCTGTGTATGGGTGATTTCTCGAAGTGAACAAGACAATTAAGAGGATTGCTCACTCTCGCAGCCTATGTAAAGGAGTACGTCAAACATTTCATGGGTTGTCAGAAGTGTAAGCCTCCCAGACTGACAAATTTTGTCTTCTATGTGGTAGACCTGTTTCAAGCTCTATGGCATTCTATCCTCACACACACACACATAATTATATATACACACACACACATAATTATATATACACACACACACACATATATATATATTTATAGGTTTCTTAGGCAATTGTGCATTACACCTGCTTTGTGATAGTTTTGTATATAAATACGAAGTTTGTCTTCCCTCTCCCTCTTAGGAACATGAAAGCTCCCACGATCATCAAAGCTCTCGCAGATTCGGTATGGAAATTATTTGTGTCGTCCTTTTTCATGTTATCTGATAATGCCAGATATTTACAGTCCACAACCTACACGATTTCATGTTTCGAGTGGGTCTTTAGTTCCCCATAATTTTTCATGGGCAGCATGTACGAGAGGTTTAATAAAAATCTGAAAGCCTGTCTAACCATTTTTTACAACCAATACCATGCTAAGTGGGATGAATACGAGGACCTCAACAATTTGAGGTTTCCTGCCGAGTGTTCTCTGATTTGGCTAGACATCTGACTTACCCTCTGCTAAATGAGTGGGGAATTCATTCTCCTCTTTTTCTTGGGGATGAGGTGGCGGATAATTTAAAGAAGGCCCAGGAGATTGTGACAAAGCGACACGACAGCAGCTGTGTGGTACACAGGTTTCATGTTGGAGACCACATGCTTTTTAAGAACATGTTACCATCAGCTATAGATGGAATCAGAAGCAAGTTTATAGAAAAATATACTAGTCCCTTTGTAATTTATGGAATGCTGGGAAAGAAAACTGCTCTGCAGCTTCACCATTAGAATAGTAAGGTATTTATGAAAATGCCATGTCTCACAATTGTAAGCGTTTGTGGAGTGAGGTAATGTTACAAGTAGTCCTGGACTACTTCCTTGTAATATGATATTGCTGTGTTGTAGTGTAGCATTCTGTAACTTGAATTGTGTCCTAATGGTCTCGAAATGGTTACTTGGCTGTATGATGTTTTGAATTTTATGCCAATTCTATGATATGTTATGATTGTTGTCTGAGTATTGCCTAATTTTAAGTAACTTTCATTGGAGTTACAATCATTCTTTAGTATAATAATACTATATTAATATGGTGTAATTTTATAATAATCCAAAGCCAGCATTAATATGTATGTTCTGTGTATCAATGAATTTTACCACTGAGTTCTTGATACTACAGGATGTGGGGTTGTGTATGTTACATATGTAAAAGGGGGGGGGGGGGGGTTATCAGTGCGAGAGAGTGCTCTCCTGTATGACTTTTCCTGTGGTTTTCTCCATCTTTTCATCCACACCCATGTTTCATACTTTGCATCAGAGCTGTTGGATTGTGGCCTTTGAAAGAAGATGGAGTGGAAGACTTAGAGTAATCGGCGTCATCTCCGATGGCTCGACTGCCTGTTCCCCTCTGGTCAGCCTGCTTGCCTGCTCTCTCACCGCTGGGATGGCGAGAGAGAGGTGATGCCTAATGATTCGCCTGATGGTCGTTGGTTTGTGCTCTTGGAAAGACCCCTCCTTCGTATCACCGCGGTGGTGTGGTTGGATGTTCTATTCGGCAGCGAAACCATTTTCTTCAGAGCTGAGTCAGTCTCTTCATTTTGTGACTCAGCTCGAATGGAATGTTATCTTCTGGCCGGACTCTTCCAGATTCTTTCTCTGCACAAATCTATTCAGGTTGGTTCTTCTGCGTTTTCTTACCAAGTATGCCTTGTGTGTCAATATAAGGAAGGATTTTCAGGTGAATAAAGTAGTGCTGTAAATCGAAGAAAACTGCATTGTTTTCTTTACTGGAAAATGTGCCTTCGCACGTAAATATGAAGTTCCTGCCACTCTTTGCCCTATTGTAATGATATATCTGCATGTATTATTGATTGGAGGACATTTCGGTGGTGAGAAAACAATCAGTTGAATTTGAGCATATCTGGAGTGGCCATAATTGCATACAGATGAATGTTATTTTGTATGTTCCTGTACTGACAGTAATAGTCTCGGCCCCTGCATAGTGCCAAGTTATGCCGGTTGTATGACTCTGACCTATTACCGTTGCCCTATGGCATGGAATCCACATAAACATCTTTGGCCCGCTTCCATGGTACCGCAAAGGGAATAATTATTTATTAGTGGTATTAGATTTTTTTCCCCAAATCAGTTATTTTGTTACTATTACATAATATGAAATCAGTGTCACTTTTCAAGGCCCTGAGGGTCCACGTTTGGAAGCTCTTTCAACCATCTTGGGTATTGATAATGCTCGGTATTTTCAATCCACTATTTACAAAAAATGTGTTTTGAGTGGACTATAATGTGCCAATCATGTGCATTAGAGGCACACTTTTTAATTTTATAATAATATAGTTTTTTTTTTTTTTTTAATTTTTGAAGTTAAACTTAAATTTATTGGCCTACGGCCTTTTCAGCCCAGTGTATGGCGGGTCAATTCTTTTTGTAGCATGTTCTTTCCTTTCCAACCCTTCCCCCCTTCTCACCTTCAGCTCTCAAGCTCGCCGAAGCTGAGTTAAGCAACCATCTCCTATAATTCTCGGCGTCAGTCAGGCCCGGCGTCTCAAAACAGTAGTAAAGGATAGTATTTTCTGGGACTGGCTTCTGGCTGTGGATTGTGTGGATTGTGATTGTCTGTCCGCCATATTGGATTGTGACGTCACGGCGGCCATCTTGGATGACCTTGTCCTTGACCTCTGACCTTGACCTTGACCCCGGCGGCCATTTTGGATCCGCCATCTTGGATCCGCCATCTTGGATGCATCGTAACAGGACACAACGTAACGGGACACAACGTAACGGGACACAACGTAATGGGACAAGTAGATCACGGAGGCCATCTTGGATCCGACATATTTAAATCGAGCGCCCCACTCATTATGATGAAATTTTCATCTCTGTCGCCATATTGATTTTTTTATGTTCCACTGGAGGCCGCCATCTTGGATACCGACGACTCTGTTTCAGCTGTTTGTTCCTAGATAGCGCCAGCGTCGCTTTTGATTTTTTTTATGTTCCACTGGAGGCCGCCATCTTGGATACCGACGACTCTGTTTCAGCTGTTTGTTCCTAGATAGCGCCAGCGTCGCTCTTGATTTTTTTTCTGTTCCACTGGAGGCCGCCATCTTGGATACAGTCGACTTTGTTTCAGTTGTTTGTTCCTAGATAGCACCATCGTCGCTCTTGATTTTTTTTCTGTTCCACTGGAGGTCGCCATCTTGGATACCGACAACTTTGTTTCCGTCGTTTGTTCCTAGAGAGCGACAGCGTCGCTCTGTCTCATCACATAAGGTCGATGTTCCATTACCTACCAGAGCTATTATGATCCTTATCGACATATTAAATTAATTTTTTTATGAAAAATATATTGGAAGCGCTGTGATTCGAACCATCACAGCTCTGATCTCTAGGTTGGAAAACATACGCCTTTAACCGCTCGGCTATCGAGACATTTACCAGACTGAAAATTAAATAAGGTATATAAAAAAAATAACATGCATATTTGGACTTGTAATTTTTTTAATTTAAAGTAATAATAGCACCACCTGTTCGAGACAGAACCACCATCTTGTATTAAGACGTAACTGTTGCAATTATCGTTATGGTCGCCATCTTGAAAATCCGTAATTCTTATGTTAGAAAATCGGGAAAAATTTAAAAAATCATTAAAAAAATTAATCAACCTAATTAAATAATAAAAAAATCCTTAAAACCACCATTGCACTTTTCGTGACGACCGCCATCTTGAAATCACCCGCTGGAGATCATCATCTTGTTTTCGACCGCTAGAGTGTGCTGATACCATGTTAGTATAAGTATCTAGTCACCACACATTTGTCCTTGACCTTGAACTTTGACCTTGAACTTGACCTTGAAATTTGCCCTTGACCTTGAAATTTGACCTTGACCTTGAAATTTGACTTTGTCCTTTAAATTTGACTTTGTCCTTGTCGTCCATCACGGATCCGTCATTTTATGTTCAGTACATGCTACCAGGAGCTACCACCTGTCGGAGTACACCATCTTGTGTGTGTACTTGTATTATAGAGTACATTTCCATCTGGATGATTTTATTCTAACCCGCAACAGTGAAGTAATCATTTATTACCGAGGTGCCCCCGCCATCTTGAAATTCGGCAGCCATCTTGAAATCATGTAATAATGTAGCTAGAAAAGCGGAAAAAAATCCAAAATTCATCAAAAAAATCACTCATTAACTTACATATCGATTTGATCCGCTCCAGTCCTTGGTTCGATCCCTGAATGATGCAATAATGTTTAATTTTATGAAATAAAATAATAATAATTTCAATAAACCATGTTCAAAATTCTTAAGAGACTTTAAATCCTCTACTACCAACATCCTATCCGACATCAAGACCATCATCTTGGAATTTTCGTAATAATTAAACTAAAAATTCAGGAAAAAGTTAAAAATTTATAAAATAAATTTGCAAACAATATACTGATTAATTAGGTCGTCTAGGGTCCTTGGCACGATTCTGGACGAAGCTAAAATAAATTTAATTTAAATACCAGAAAAGCGTTCGGTTAGAGAAATAAAACACCACAAAGTCTTTTACAAACATAATATTTATTACACAATTTCTATCCTACTACAGAATCACTTGCGAAAGCCAGCAAACTTATAAACATTTAGCTTTGCATAGACGTGCAACGACTACTTCTTAGCTCCAAATGCTCCAGCAGCTTTAAATGCTCCAACAGCCTCCAAATGCTCCAACAGCCTCCAAATGGCTCCAACAGCTCCAAATGCTCCAACTACCTTTTCTTTCAACAGCTCCAATGATATTGGGCTACAATGCTACGAGTCTAAGAGACTACGAGGCTACAAGGCTACGAGTCTAAAAGGATCTAGCTGGTTCCGAGTTATACATGGCTGAGAGACTGCATGACTAAAAGACCGCATGACTACGAAACTACATGTCTATGAAGCTACATGGATACAAGTCTACTCGGCTCCAACACGCAATGTACACACAGTACACACAGGAAACTGAACGTACACACAGTACACACAGGAAACGGAACGTACACACAGTACACACAGGAAATCGGAACGTAAACACAGGAAACGGAACGTACACACAGTACACACAGGAGACGGAACGTACACACAGGAAACGGAACGTACACACAGTACACACAGGAAACGTAACGTACACACAGGAAAACGAAATGTACAAACAGGAAAACGAAATGTACAAACAGGAAAACGAAATGTACAAACAGGAAAACGAAATGTACAAACAGGAAAACGAAATGCACAAACAGGAAAACGAAATGTACAAACAGGAAAACGAAATGTACACACAGGAAAACGAAATGTACACACAGGAAAACGAAATGTACAAACAGGAAAACGAAATGTACAAACAGGAAAACGAAATGTACAAACAGGAAAACGAAATGTACACACAGTAAAACGAAATGTACAAACAGGAAAACGAAATGTACAAACAGGAAAACGAAATGTACAAACAGGAAAACGAAATGTACAAACAGGAAAACGAAATGTACACACAGGAAAACGGAATGTACACACAGGAAATCGGAACGTACACACAGTACACACAGGAAACGGAATGATCACACATACAGTAGAGGAAACACAGGTTTATTTGGAAATCAGGATACAAGAAATAAATCGTACTTTTTTAAAATATAAATAATTCATTTTATTTTTCATTAGTACACACATGACAGTTAATCAAATGATTATTGTATGTAGCCAGCGTTCCGAAGTTCTTTAAGTATGGTCGATACTTCCACGATATGCGAGTAGTTCCCTCTACGAACAGATGCCACCATCACTCTTAGCCGGACAACCAATATTTTTGGATCTTTCCATGATGTGGAATCAATCTCTTCTGCCACCATCTTCATTGTATGTTTATTATAAATATTATGATCTCTGGTGTCTTCCGTTTTAACACCATCCTCACGGTTACTTTCATCATCTAGCCAGCGATCATCACAAGCTTGATCAGATTTATTTATTATAACACGACGTTTCCATCGCTTCGGTCTCAGGGCACCACCACATTCTTCGATCTTGTCAGCTTTAGGTTCTGCATCACAGTCTATGCCTTGTAAACAGCCTCAGAGTCACTGTAGCAATCACCGTAGAAGACAACGTCTTCACCCAGATTACTGCAAGAACTCAATATCGTTGATGTCGAAGTGTCTTCATCGTCTGTATGCTTCCTTTTCAGGAGTCCACCATTTATACAAAGTATGGAGGATCTGCTAAATATAGGCTTGAATGTATTCTCACTTTTCACAGTGTTGATACCTTCATTAGTTTCAGTCTTCCCGATACCATCAACATCCTTCAATATTTTTTTCTCGTCACGATCGGCGTGCTAAGGCTTCCATCTTTTCTATATTAATAATATTATTTGTCTTAAAATCTCCGCGTCCATGTCACTATCACAGATGTAAATCATCATCATAGCTGTCATCAATATTATCATGAGTTGCATCAATATCACTCATTTTATGATATCGTTTCCACATTTCAGTTGTCAGAGATGTACCACAATCTATGATCTTGTGAGCTCCATTCTCATTTTCTGTAAAAGCCTATCAGTCCAGTTTTATTATTTAATCCTTCAACCCATCATCACAAACTCAATTAAATCATCTTAGTATATAGAAAAAAAATCATCAAAGTTCCTTTCATTTAATCATAGGAACCGCATCATCCTTTCCACCTATAGTTTAGTTTCTTGAGCCCAAGAGACTTTCATTATATATACCATGCAGTGTTCTTCAAGAGATGTGGTATACTAACAGTTCTACATACAAAATCATCCTATCAATAATTTGTTTACACATAAAAAAAACCTTCACGCTATTTTTTCGTGTTTTACTAAATTATCTCTTCGTCTAAAATAATTACCACACATAGTAATTTCTACAAAGGACACTTTGTCCAAGTCATTTTAACCATCATCTGTCTGAAAACAACCATGTCCCATCTATATCACAAAGTAAACGAGGGTTAGTGGAGATAGGTCAAACAAGTGCTAGTCACTCATAGGGTAAGAACCACGTGTTCGATACATATCTCAGTCAATGTAGCATCTATGTATTTTTCTTACCTCATGTAGAAAAATATCTTACAATGCATACGAATTTAAACTTATTCACGTGCGACCAGTCAAAAGTACATAAATTCAAGCACGTCAACCTCAAAAAAATTCTCAAGGATAGAGACAGAGACTACACGATCGAGACACGCCTACCGTCACCCGCAAATGAACATTGACCCCTCGCGCGGGAGTTGCAAGCTAGCAGAATACTGCGGCAGTCATATTTTTGCTCAAGACATGCATACATCACGTCGCTAGCCTTCCAACCCATTTCACGTAAAACTCCAGTGAAATCGTAATCCAGCATACGTAAAGTACTTGCTGGAACCACTTCAAAGTATACATCACTGAACCAGAGCAGAAAATCAGCCTACGAATGTATATCTTGCTACCTACAAAAATAAATGTAAAGCACATATACGAGAGGTGTCGATTCCTACATACCATACTCAATACTCTGATAATTATAAGCAGCAAAATATTTTAAATCAAGACCTTAGCCAGTATACATTCATTTTCCCATGTTGTAAAAATTCATGTTAGTAATCAGCAACGGAGTGAGTTACTTGGACGAAGAACAGCTTTCCAAGTATCCAGAATCTTACTGATACAGACCATCCAGTGCACCAGCATACCCCGAAGTGTGGTCAATTGATAAACATTCTTTAATTTTTTAATATCACCTCCGTAGTGTACACCAATATATGACAGGTTACGATTTAAGACCATAAATTTCCCACAAGTCTATTAGTTTTATTTCGGGGAGTAATAAATTATTTCTCAAACATAATAAATCAAGTTCCTATCAGATTTGCTCTAATGTTACGGCATTACCTGTACCAGCACATTACCAAAACATCTCCCATAAATATCTTAAGAATGCAGATGACATACACAGTCAAAAATAATTTTAACAAAAAAAAAAAAAAACAGTCTTCAGCATTATTGATAAAAAAAGAATACACACAAACAAGTCAAAACGGACATTTCAAATCCAACCTAAATTACGTGACACATGTAGTTTATTGAATTAAGATAAACGATGCAGGTTAGGGAAAAATATATAAAAAATTCTTTAATTCTATAATTTATTTAAAATTTTACATTTATACACATTAAAATCTGACACTGTATATATTTTTTACATTTCTCAGTCCATGCGACATTCAACATTATTAATATAAATTATTATAGTTCGTATTAAGAGTGAAAAAATACAAATAATTCATACAGATCACGTTACATCAGATCAGGAGTGTAACACCTTAGAGGGCCAGAAATTATGCTAGAAACCCGTCTTTACAAAATTGTTAATGTTTTTTCAAGTAAAATTTTCGTGTAACCTGTACACCGCACTTCTCACACAGAAATTTTACACGGTCAAGATTTCTTCTGCAGCCATGCCTTTCATGGATGCGTGTACTTCGTACTCGTTCAAAACGTTTACCACAGTAGCGGCACTGATAGAGATACTCATCACAATTACCATCGCTTCCCCGATGTACAACTTGCAAATTAACTTTGCTTTTACAATACCTAATCAAATTACTTTTGTTTGTGAAATGTACACCACATGGCTCACACGGAAATTTCAACGATTAACGTTTCTTCTACAGACATGATTTTCATGTCTTCTTGCATGTTGTCGGTATTTAAAACTTTTGCTACAGTACGTACACAGATGTCTCGTCGTTAGACCGTTAGTCACCGACGGCTCGGAAAGTATATTACTTTCAATGTTAACTGCTGTTGTAGGCGACGAAGTCCCGTATGTTGCATGAGCTGGAGATTTCCCAGTCGACATTAACAGATCATCTGTACTGGATGCCAAAGAATCTGAAGTATACACGACTGATGCAGAAGCTGGGAATTGCTCACAAAATGTTTTATTTACGAAATGCGGTGTATTTGCAGGTATCGGAGTCTCCTCTGCGTTCGATAATGAACACATTGAAGTCTCTTGTAGTGAAGAGACAGTAGATACAGCCATATATCGGGATCTCTGGAGATGGTAGCTTCGTTACTATCGGAATCTCTGGAGCTTCCCTCATCGTTGTCATAGGGATCTGCTTCGTCATCATCGCCTCCGTCGTCAGGGACCCCGGTGAAGACGTGAGACCCTCCGTCAAGATCTCTGCAGTCGTTGACCCCGCCACCATTGGGATTTGTACCGATTTCAACGTTGCTACAATTGAGTTCGGATACACATCAATATTCATATACCAGACTTATATGCAGCCAAAGACTCGCTTAAATAACAGTGTCCGCTTGTATAATACGCAAGTCAATACATCATCCATTGTTATTACTTAAAAAAATTAGGAATTTCAAGGAATGAGAATTTAAATTATATATACAATCAACTAATCACACATCCTACATACACGGTTAATTTAGACTTAATAGAGGAGCAAGAGTCTGTAATCAATGGAACTTTCAGAATCCAAACAAAATTTAAACTACTCAAATGTAAATTTTATTATGTAGAGCTACACATAACATCCAACTGACTCCAAATGACTACAACACATGACTAAAATAATTTATACGATACCAGGCTAGGTCCAAAGTCAATTTTTTTTGTACCTCTCATCTACAGTTCAGGGGAGCTTCAGTGCTGAAATAGCTACAGCCAAGACATGCTCAGTACCACACATCTTCAAAATCCTATCCCTTCAAAGTCGATCCTTGTTAAGCCTTACGACAAAAGTCTCCGAAACAAGAGACCTACTCTATAATTTTACTAGACATTTTTAACCTTTCATAGCACACATCGATAAATATCTTCGTAAATATCCCAAAATATTATCAGACCACTAGCATTTGATTTATGCACATACTGTGGGTCACCAGCGTATTCATCAACACATGACCATTCAACATTAAGCTCCCCACTTACTTCCATCAGTCTACTAGGCTCCACGCAGCACACATAAACTAAAAGAAGTCAATTAACAACCTATTATTTATTTACATTCGAATATTTAACAGCATACCGTCGACTAGTAAAATAATCCTGTCAGTGAACATGTCAGCAAAGTCTACATTTATATAGAACCAGGAATCCATTGAACATTCAGAACCTAGCTACACATACACAGTGCTGGATGCAAGTTAATTCTACACTTATTTATCATCACTGACACTCATATTACATTATAGGCACTTGAGTCAACACTCATTTTCCATCATTAACATGCACACAAATGCAAATTAACCACCATCGACACTCAATGCAACCAACCACTTTCCATAATCTAATCTCAATTCGGCACTCATTTTCCAACATCAACACTCAATTCAACACTCACTTTTCATCATCGACACTCAATTCAACACTCACTTTCCATCATCAACACGCATTTTCCATAGTCGACACTCAATTCGACACTCATTTTCCATAATCGACACTCAATTCGACACTCATTTTCCTTAATCGACACTCAATTCATCACTCATTTTCCATAATCGACACTCAATTTCCATCATCGTCACCCAATTCGACACTTATTTTCCATCATCGACACTCAATTCTACACTCATTTTCCAACAACTACACTCAATTCAACACTCATTTTCCATCATAGACACTCAATTCGACACTCAATTTCCATCATCGACACTCAATTTGACACTCAATTTCCATCATCGACACTCAATTCGACACTCATTTTCCATCGATGACACTCAATTCAACACTCATTTTCCGTCATCGATACTTAATTCTACATACTCTTTCCTTCTTCGACACTAATTTTCCATCATCTACATACAGTAAAATGGAAACTTTCCACACACACACACACACAGATACATATATAAATATATTCATACTCAACTCAATTCTTTAAAGTAGCATACACATGAACTTTATTAGGACATAAATAACGACACATTTTAATAACAATTTTTAAAATTATATTCATATCAAAAATACAAAAGTATAAAAATCCGTCAGTCAATACACATTACTAACTTATTATATATACCCTGAAATTCTAAGTTCATCAAGAATAGCCCACGTTTCTTTGATAACTGATACAATTTCGTCATTTTGCGAAACAAGTAAAAGTCGCAACCTGTTCGTTAACACGTTCGGGTCTTTCCACGATATATAATCAATTTCACTTGATGACACCATCTTCTTCGAATGTTTGCTGAACATATTCTGAAAATCGTTGTAATAATGATTATGATAATTTGTATCATCATCATCATCGATGCTATCCACATCTTTATCAAACACACTGACATCTTCATCTTGCATATCCCAGTATTTCGAATTTTTTGACATTTGAGTACCATCATTGGCAACAAGCTTACTTGCTAATTTTCCAAAAAAATATTCCAAAGTCCGTAGAAGTCTACTTTAGGACGCCTTGACACTTTTTCTGGAGATGTTACTTTCATTATCTTCTACCTTACTTATATCTCCAACACCATTTAAGCAATATACTTTCTCAAGACCTGGAGAGATTTTAACACAATCGCTTTTAAGACTAGGTCGATCAATTTCATTGTAAGACATACTGTCCCCGAGCATATCGTCTCCATCTTCGTACTTTATCTCCTGAACGAGCTTGGCTTTACAAGTTTTATAGTGTCTTTTTAAATTCTCTCTTCGTGTCATCCGCCTACCACACTTGTCACAACTTAGTATTTGACGGAATGGACTTTTAAAACAATCGGTCTTTTCATGTCTACGAGCATTATAGCTTTTATCAAAGTATTTGCTACAGTATGTACAATGTCCTTCAGATCGAGATCGATATTTGAGTATCGTACCTTCACTAGACTGTATGTACTCCATAATGGTTGAATAGCCACTAAAAGTATTATTTAGGTACTTCGTATTTTTATGTATGAACATTCATTAATTATTTACGAAAAAAGATTTTTTTTTTCTCATTTTGACTAAAAAACTCATGTTCCACGTAGTTTTACTACCCACCTTCATATTTCCTCATATATTATGTTGTAAAAGCATCCAAAGTTGGTTGTAGGTTACGGAATGCTCACTCACGATCTCTTGAAAAAGGTGTGCCTCCCTAGATCTCAAGAGGAAGAACATTGACCTTATTTAAAAATTAGTGAATAATATCATGACCTAGCAAGAATCACAAGATAATCTATTCACATATTAGCAACCATCATGTATCAGTTGTCTGTATATGCAGTCTCTGTTGTCTGTATAAGTAGACAATGTTTTGTGTGGGATGCGGGATGCTCCCTAACGATCGCAACAGAAGGAGGACTTCGCTAGAACTCAAGGGGAAGGGAAATCTTCGTGTGTGATAGCTTTTTCCATTTGTTTCAAGGCATAGTAATTGTCTGATTAATGAACTTTGGTTTTTGTGTGATTTCCACCTGTTAAAATTATTTTTTAAGTGTTGATTTGATAATATGACTTCGGAAATTTACACGAAACTCTGAATAAAATTACCTGTCTTAGACACCAAGGACAGTACAGTTTGTCTTTCATGTTAATGCTTCTCAGATGTCTCAAAGCATATTATTTGTCTGAGTAAAGTTATTATTTTTTTTAATCCACCTGAAAACAATATTGTAAGTGCTGATTTATTGACAGAATTTCACTGATTAAATTTAACTCTGAATAGAAATAACATGAGTCAGTAAGTAAAAAATTATTCATGCAGAGATAGATCTCTCGCAAATAATCAGGAGCACTCGGCGAAATCCATCAGATGTCTAGCCAGGAATAATCAGAAACACTTGGAGAAAGCCATCAATATAATATCAAGATTAATCAGAAGCACTCGGAGAAATCCATCTGATGTCTTGTTAGGTATAATCAGAAGCACACGGAGAAAACCACCATAATATTGTCAAGAATAATCGGAAGCTCACGGAGAAAACCATCAGGGAGGATGTCGTTTATAAACATCATAAATTACCAATTTTTTTAAAAAGTCCAAATTTAATCCTGCTTAAGCAAAGAGTTCACAAGCGGGCTTGTGCTAGAACTCTCATGTTGCTTAAGCAAAGAGTTCACAAGCGGGCTTGTGCTAGAACTCTCATGTTGCTTAAGCAAAGAGTTCACAAGCGGGCTTGTGCTAGAACTCTCATGTTGCTTAAGCAAAGAGTTCACAAGCTGGCTTGTGCTAGAACTCTCATGTTGCTTAAGCAAAGAGTTCACAAGCGGGCTTGTGCTAGAACTCTCATGTTGCTTAAGCAAAGAGTTCACAAGCGGGCTTGTGCTAGAACTCTCATGTTGCTTAAGCAAAGAGTTCACAAGCGGGCTTGTGCTAGAACTCTCATGTTGCTTAAGCAAAGAGTTCACAAGCTGGCTTGTGCTAGAACTCTCATGTTGCTTAAGCAAAGAGTTCACAAGCGGGCTTGTGCTAGAACTCTCATGTTGCTTAAGCAAAGATTTCACATGCTGGCTTGTGCTAGAACTCTCATGTTGCTTAAGCAAAGAGTTCACAAGCGGGCTTGTGAACTCTTTGCTTAAGCAGGATTAAATTTGGACTTTTTAAAAAAATTGGTAATTTATGATGTTTATAAACGACATCCTCCCTGATGGTTTTCTCCGTGAGCTTCCGATTATTCTTGACAATATTATGGTGGTTTTCTCCGTGTGCTTCTGATTATACCTAACAAGACATCAGATGGATTTCTCCGAGTGCTTCTGATTAATCTTGATATTATATTGATGGCTTTCTCCAAGTGTTTCTGATTATTCCTGGCTAGACATCTGATGGATTTCGCCGAGTGCTCCTGATTATTTGCGCGAGATCTATCTCTGCATGAAGAATTTTTTACTTACTGACTCATGTTATTTCTATTCAGAGTTAAATTTAATCAGTGAAATTCTGTCAATAAATCAGCACTTACAATATTGTTTTCAGGTGGATTAAAAAAAATAATAACTTTACTCAGACAAATAATATGATTTGAGACATCTGAGAAGCATTAACATGAAAGACAAACTGTACTGTCCTTGGTGTCTAAGACAGGTAATTTTATTCAGAGTTTCGTGTAAATTTCCGAAGTCATATTATCAAATCAACACTTAAAAAATAATTTTAACAGGTGGAAATCACACAAAAACCAAAGTTCATTAATCAGACGATTACTATGCCTTGAAACAAATGGAAAAAGCTATCACACACGAAGATTTCCCTTCCCCTTGAGTTCTAGCGAAGTCCTCCTTCTGTTGCGATCGTTAGGGAGCATCCCGCATCCCACACAAAACATTGTCTACTTATACAGACAACAGAGACTGCATATACAGACAACTGATACATGATGGTTGCTAATATGTGAATAGATTATCTTGTGATTCTTGCTAGGTCATGATATTATTCACTAATTTTTAAATAAGGTCAATGTTCTTCCTCTTGAGATCTAGGGAGGCACACCTTTTTCAAGAGATCGTGAGTGAGCATTCCGTAACCTACAACCAACTTTGGATGCTTTTACAACATAATATATGAGGAAATATGAAGGTGGGTAGTAAAACTACGTGGAACATGAGTTTTTTAGTCAAAATGAGAAAAAAAAAATCTTTTTTCGTAAATAATTAATGAATGTTCATACATAAAAATACGAAGTACCTAAATAATACTTTTAGTGGCTATTCAACCATTATGGAGTACATACAGTCTAGTGAAGGTACGATACTCAAATATCGATCTCGATCTGAAGGACATTGTACATACTGTAGCAAATACTTTGATAAAAGCTATAATGCTCGTAGACATGAAAAGACCGATTGTTTTAAAAGTCCATTCCGTCAAATACTAAGTTGTGACAAGTGTGGTAGGCGGATGACACGAAGAGAGAATTAAAAAAGACACTATAAAACTTGTAAAGCCAAGCTCGTTCAGGAGATAAAGTACGAAGATGGAGACGATATGCTCGGGGACAGTATGTCTTACAATGAAATTGATCGACCTAGTCTTAAAAGCGATTGTGTTAAAATCTCTCCAGGTCTTGAGAAAGTATATAGCTTAAATGGTGTTGGAGATATAAGTAAGGTAGAAGATAATGAAAGTAACATCTCCAGAAAAAGTGTCAAGGCGTCCTAAAGTAGACTTCTACGGACTTTGGATTATTTTTTTGGAAAATTAGCAAGTAAGCTTGTTGCCAATGATGGTACTCCAATGTAAAAAATTCGAAATACTGGGATATGCAAGATGAAGATGTCAGTGTGTTTGATAAAGATGTGGATAGCATCGATGATGATGATGATACAAATTATCATAATCATTATTACAACGATTTTCAGAATATGTTCAGCAAACATTCGAAGAAGATGGTGTCATCAAGTGAAATTGATTATATATCGTGGAAAGACCCGAACGTGTTAACGAACAGGTTGCGACTTTTACTTGTTTCGCAAAATGACGAAATTGTATCAGTTATCAAAGAAACGTGGGCTATTCTTGATGAACTTAGAATTTCAGGGTATATATAATAAGTTAGTAATGTGTATTGACTGACGGATTTTTATACTTTTGTATTTTTGATATAAATATAATTTTAAAAATTGTTATTAAAATGTGTCGTTATTCATGTCCTAATAAAGTTCATGTGTATGCTACTTTAAAGAATTGAGTTGAGTATGAATATATTTATATATGTATCTGTGTGTGTGTGTGTGTGTGGAAAGTTTCCATTTTACTGTATGTAGATGATGGAAAATTAGTGTCGAAGAAGGAAAGAGTATGTAGAATTAAGTATCGATGACGGAAAATGAGTGTTGAATTGAGTGTCATCGATGGAAAATGAGTGTCGAATTGAGTGTCGATGATGGAAATTGAGTGTCAAATTGAGTGTCGATGATGGAAATTGAGTGTCGAATTGAGTGTCTATGATGGAAAATGAGTGTTGAATTGAGTGTAGTTGTTGGAAAATGAGTGTAGAATTGAGTGTCGATGATGGAAAATAAGTGTCGAATTGGGTGACGATGATGGAAATTGAGTGTCGATTAAGGAAAATGAGTGATGAATTGAGTGTCGATTAAGGAAAATGAGTGTCGAATTGAGTGTCGATTATGGAAAATGAGTGTCGAATTGAGTGTCGACTATGGAAAATGCGTGTTGATGATGGAAAGTGAGTGTTGAATTGAGTGTCGATGATGAAAAGTGAGTGTTGAATTGAGTGTTATTGTTGGAAAATGAGTGCCGAATTGAGATTAGATTATGGAAAGTGGTTGGTTGCATTGAGTGTCGATGGTGGTTAATTTGCATTTGTGTGCATGTTAATGATGGAAAATGAGTGTTGACTCAAGTGCCTATGATGTAATATGAGTGTCAGTGATGATAAATAAGTGTAGAATTAACTTGCATCCAGCACTGTGTATGTGTAGCTAGGTTCTGAATGTTCAATGGATTCCTTGTTCTATATAAATGTAGACTTTGCTGACATGTTCACTGACAGGATTATTTTACTAGTCGACGGTATGCTGTTAAATATTCGAATGTAAATAAATAATAGGTTGTTAATTGACTTCTTTTAGTTTATGTGTGCTGCGTGGAGCCTAGTAGACTGATGGAAGTAAGTGGGGAGCTTAATGTTGAATGGTCATGTGTTGATGAATACGCTGGTGACCCACAGTATGTGCATAAATCAAATGCTAGTGGTCTGATAATATTTTGGGATATTTACGAAGATATTTATCGATGTGTGCTATGAAAGGTTAAAAATGTCTAGTAAAATTATAGAGTAGGTCTCTTGTTTCGGAGACTTTTGTCGTAAGGCTTAACAAGGATCGACTTTGAAGGGATAGGATTTTGAAGATGTGTGGTACTGAGCATGTCTTGGCTGTAGCTATATCAGCACTGAAGCTCCCCTGAACTGTAGATGAGAGGTACAAAAAAATTGACTTTGGACCTAGCCTGGTATCGTATAAATTATTTTAGTCATGTGTTGTAGTCATTTGGAGTCAGTTGGATGTTATGTGTAGCTCTACATAATAAAATTTACATTTGAGTAGTTTAAATTTTGTTTGGATTCTGAAAGTTCCATTGATTACAGACTCTTGCTCCTCTATTAAGTCTAAATTAACCGTGTATGTAGGATGTGTGATTAGTTGATTGTATATATAATTTAAATTCTCATTCCTTGAAATTCCTAATTTTTTTAAGTAATAACAATGGATGATGTATTGACTTGCGTATTATACAAGCGGACACTGTTATTTAAGCGAGTCTTTGGCTGCATATAAGTCTGGTATATGAATATTGATGTGTATCCGAACTCAATTGTAGCAACGTTGAAATCGGTACAAATCCCAATGGTGGCGGGGTCAACGACTGCAGAGATCTTGACGGCGGGTCTCACGTCTTCACTGGGGTCCCTGACGACGGAGGCGATGATGACGAAGCAGATCCCTATGACAACGATGAGGGAAGCTCCAGAGATTCCGATAGTAACGAAGCTACCATCTCCAGAGATCCCGATGTATGGCTGTATCTACTGTCTCTTCACTACAAGAGACTTCAATGTGTTCATTATCGAACGCAGAGGAGACTCCGATACCTGCAAATACACCGCATTTCGTAAATAAAACATTTTGTGAGCAATTCCCAGCTTCTGCATCAGTCGTGTATACTTCAGATTCTTTGGCATCCAGTACAGATAATCTGGTAATGTCGACTGGGAAATCTCCAGCTCATGCAACATACAGGACTTCGTCGCCTACAACAGCAGTGCACATTGAAAGTAATATACTTTCCGAGCCGTCGGTGACTAACGGCCTAACGACGAGACATCTGTGTACGTACTGTAGCAAAAGTTTTAAATACCGACAACATGCAAGAAGACATGAAAATCATGTCTGTAGAAGAAACGTTAATCGTTGAAATTTCCGTGTGAGCCATGTGGTGTACATTTCACAAACAAAAGTAATTTGATTAGGTATTGTAAAAGCAAAGTTAATTTGCAAGTTGTACATCGGGGAAGCGATGGTAATTGTGATGAGTATCTCTATCAGTGCCGCTACTGTGGTAAACGTTTTGAACGAGTACGAAGTACACGCATCCATGAAAGGCATGGCTGCAGAAGAAATCTTGACCGTGTAAAATTTCTGTGTGAGAAGTGCGGTGTACAGGTTACACGAAAATTTTACTTGAAAAAACATTAACAATTTTGTAAAGACGGGTTTCTAGCATAATTTCTGGCCCTCTAAGGTGTTACACTCCTGATCTGATGTAACGTGATCTGTATGAATTATTTGTATTTTTTCACTCTTAATACGAACTATAATAATTTATATTAATAATGTTGAATGTCGCATGGACTGAGAAATGTAAAAAATATATACAGTGTCAGATTTTAATGTGTATAAATGTAAAATTTTAAATAAATTATAGAATTAAAGAATTTTTTATATATTTTTCCCTAACCTGCATCGTTTATCTTAATTCAATAAACTACATGTGTCACGTAATTTAGGTTGGATTTGAAATGTCCGTTTTGACTTGTTTGTGTGTATTCTTTTTTTATCAATAATGCTGAAGACTGTTTTTTTTTTTTTGTTAAAATTATTTTTGACTGTGTATGTCATCTGCATTCTTAAGATTTTTATGGGAGATGTTTTGGTAATGTGCTGGTACAGGTAATGCCGTAACATTAGAGCAAATCTGATAGGAACTTGATTTATTATGTTTGAGAAATAATTTATTACTCCCCGAAATAAAACTAATAGACTTGTGGGAAATTTATGGTCTTAAATCGTACCCTGTCATATATTGGTGTACACTACGGAGGTGATATTAAAAAATTAAAGAATGTTTATCAATTGACCACACTTCGGGGTATGCTGGTGCACTGGATGGTCTGTATCAGTAAGATTCTGGATACTTGGAAAGCTGTTCTTCGTCCAAGTAACTCACTCCGTTGCTGATTACTAACATGAATTTTTACAACATGGGAAAATGAATGTATACTGGCTAAGGTCTTGATTTAAAATATTTTGCTGCTTATAATTATCAGAGTATTGAGTATGGTATGTAGGAATCGACACCTCTCGTATATGTGCTTTACATTTATTTTTGTAGGTAGCAAGATATACATTCGTAGGCTGATTTTCTGCTCTGGTTCAGTGATGTATACTTTGAAGTGGTTCCAGCAAGTACTTTACGTATGCTGGATTACGATTTCACTGGAGTTTTACGTGAAATGGGTTGGAAGGCTAGCGACGTGATGTATGCATGTCTTGAGCAAAAATATGACTGCCGCAGTATTCTGCTAGCTTGCAACTCCCGCGCGAGGGGTCAATGTTCATTTGCGGGTGACGGTAGGCGTGTCTCGATCGTGTAGTCTCTGTCTCTATCCTTGAGAATTTTTTTTTTTGAGGTTGACGTGCTTGAATTTATGTACTTTTGACTGGTCGCACGTGAATAAGTTTAAATTCGTATGCATTGTAAGATATTTTTCTACATGAGGTAAGAAAAATACATAGATGCTACATTGACTGAGATATGTATCGAACACATGGTTCTTACCCTATGAGTGACTAGCACTTGTTCGACCTATCTCCACTAACCCTCGTTTACTTTGTGATATAGATGGGACATGGTTGTTTTCAGACAGATGATGGTTAAAATGACTTGGACAAAGTGTCCTTTGTAGAAATTACTATGTGTGGTAATTATTTTAGACGAAGAGATAATTTAGTAAAACACGAAAAAATAGCGTGAAGGTTTTTTTTTATGTGTAAACAAATTATTGATAGGATGATTTTGTATGTAGAACTGTTAGTATACCACATCTCTTGAAGAACACTGCATGGTATATATAATGAAAGTCTCTTGGGCTCAAGAAACTAAACTATAGGTGGAAAGGATGATGCGGTTCCTATGATTAAATGAAAGGAACTTTGATGATTTTTTTTCTATATACTAAGATGATTTAATTGAGTTTGTGATGATGGGTTGAAGGATTAAATAATAAAACTGGACTGATAGGCTTTTACAGAAAATGAGAATGGAGCTCACAAGATCATAGATTGTGGTACATCTCTGACAACTGAAATGTGGAAACGATATCATAAAATGAGTGATATTGATGCAACTCATGATAATATTGATGACAGCTATGATGATGATTTACATCTGTGATAGTGACATGGACGCGGAGATTTTAAGACAAATAATATTATTAATATAGAAAAGATGGAAGCCTTAGCACGCCGATCGTGACGAGAAAAAAATATTGAAGGATGTTGATGGTATCGGGAAGACTGAAACTAATGAAGGTATCAACACTGTGAAAAGTGAGAATACATTCAAGCCTATATTTAGCAGATCCTCCATACTTTGTATAAATGGTGGACTCCTGAAAAGGAAGCATACAGACGATGAAGACACTTCGACATCAACGATATTGAGTTCTTGCAGTAATCTGGGTGAAGACGTTGTCTTCTACGGTGATTGCTACAGTGACTCTGAGGCTGTTTACAAGGCATAGACTGTGATGCAGAACCTAAAGCTGACAAGATCGAAGAATGTGGTGGTGCCCTGAGACCGAAGCGATGGAAACGTCGTGTTATAATAAATAAATCTGATCAAGCTTGTGATGATCGCTGGCTAGATGATGAAAGTAACCGTGAGGATGGTGTTAAAACGGAAGACACCAGAGATCATAATATTTATAATAAACATACAATGAAGATGGTGGCAGAAGAGATTGATTCCACATCATGGAAAGATCCAAAAATATTGGTTGTCCGGCTAAGAGTGATGGTGGCATCTGTTCGTAGAGGGAACTACTCGCATATCGTGGAAGTATCGACCATACTTAAAGAACTTCGGAACGCTGGCTACATACAATAATCATTTGATTAACTGTCATGTGTGTACTAATGAAAAATAAAATGAATTATTTATATTTTAAAAAAGTACGATTTATTTCTTGTATCCTGATTTCCAAATAAACCTGTGTTTCCTCTACTGTATGTGTGATCATTCCGTTTCCTGTGTGTACTGTGTGTACGTTCCGATTTCCTGTGTGTACATTCCGTTTTCCTGTGTGTACATTTCGTTTTCCTGTTTGTACATTTCGTTTTCCTGTTTGTACATTTCGTTTTCCTGTTTGTACATTTCGTTTTCCTGTTTGTACATTTCGTTTTACTGTGTGTACATTTCGTTTTCCTGTTTGTACATTTCGTTTTCCTGTTTGTACATTTCGTTTTCCTGTTTGTACATTTCGTTTTCCTGTGTGTACATTTCGTTTTCCTGTGTGTACATTTCGTTTTCCTGTTTGTACATTTCGTTTTCCTGTTTGTGCATTTCGTTTTCCTGTTTGTACATTTCGTTTTCCTGTTTGTACATTTCGTTTTCCTGTTTGTACATTTCGTTTTCCTGTTTGTACATTTCGTTTTCCTGTGTGTACGTTACGTTTCCTGTGTGTACTGTGTGTACGTTCCGTTTCCTGTGTGTACGTTCCGTCTCCTGTGTGTACTGTGTGTACGTTCCGTTTCCTGTGTTTACGTTCCGATTTCCTGTGTGTACTGTGTGTACGTTCCGTTTCCTGTGTGTACTGTGTGTACGTTCAGTTTCCTGTGTGTACTGTGTGTACATTGCGTGTTGGAGCCGAGTAGACTTGTATCCATGTAGCTTCATAGACATGTAGTTTCGTAGTCATGCGGTCTTTTAGTCATGCAGTCTCTCAGCCATGTATAACTCGGAACCAGCTAGATCCTTTTAGACTCGTAGCCTTGTAGCCTCGTAGTCTCTTAGACTCGTAGCATTGTAGCCCAATATCATTGGAGCTGTTGAAAGAAAAGGTAGTTGGAGCATTTGGAGCTGTTGGAGCCATTTGGAGGCTGTTGGAGCATTTGGAGGCTGTTGGAGCATTTAAAGCTGCTGGAGCATTTGGAGCTAAGAAGTAGTCGTTGCACGTCTATGCAAAGCTAAATGTTTATAAGTTTGCTGGCTTTCGCAAGTGATTCTGTAGTAGGATAGAAATTGTGTAATAAATATTATGTTTGTAAAAGACTTTGTGGTGTTTTATTTCTCTAACCGAACGCTTTTCTGGTATTTAAATTAAATTTATTTTAGCTTCGTCCAGAATCGTGCCAAGGACCCTAGACGACCTAATTAATCAGTATATTGTTTGCAAATTTATTTTATAAATTTTTAACTTTTTCCTGAATTTTTAGTTTAATTATTACGAAAATTCCAAGATGATGGTCTTGATGTCGGATAGGATGATGGTAGTAGAGGATTTAAAGTCTCTTAAGAATTTTGAACATGGTTTATTGAAATTATTATTATTTTTTTTCATAAAATTAAACATTATTGCATCATTCAGGGATCGAACCAAGGACTGGAGCGGATCAAATCGATATGTAAGTTAATGAGTGATTTTTTTGATGAATTTTGGATTTTTTTCCACTTTTCTAGCTACATTATTACATGATTTCAAGATGGCTGCCGAATTTCAAGATGGCGGGGGCACCTCGGTAATAAATGATTACTGCACTGTTGCGGGTTAGAATAAAATCATCCAGATGGAAATGTACTCTATAATACAAGTACACACACAAGATGGTGTACTCCGACAGGTGGTAGCTCCTGGTAGCATGTACTGAACATAAAATGACGGATCCGTGATGGACGACAAGGACAAAGTCAAATTTAAAGGACAAAGTCAAATTTCAAGGTCAAGGTCAAATTTCAAGGTCAAGGGCAAATTTCAAGGTCAAGTTCAAGGTCAAAGTTCAAGGTCAAGGACAAATGTGTGGTGACTAGATACTTATACTAACATGGTATCAGCACACTCTAGCGGTCGAAAACAAGATGATGATCTCCAGCGGGTGATTTCAAGATGGCGGTCGTCACGAAAAGTGCAATGGTGGTTTTAAGGATTTTTTTATTATTTAATTAGGTTGATTAATTTTTTTAATGATTTTTTAAATTTTTCCCGATTTTCTAACATAAGAATTACGGATTTTCAAGATGGCGACCATAACGATAATTGCAACAGTTACGTCTTAATACAAGATGGTGGTTCTGTCTCGAACAGGTGGTGCTATTATTACTTTAAATTAAAAAAATTACAAGTCCAAATATGCATGTTATTTTTTTTATATACCTTATTTAATTTTCAGTCTGGTAAATGTCTCGATAGCCGAGCGGTTAAAGGCGTATGTTTTCCAACCTAGAGATCAGAGCTGTGATGGTTCGAATCACAGCGCTTCCAATATATTTTTCATAAAAAAATAAATTTAATATGTCGATAAGGATCATAATAGCTCTGGTAGGTAATGGAACATCGACCTTATGTGATGAGACAGAGCGACGCTGTCGCTCTCTAGGAACAAACGACGGAAACAAAGTTGTCGGTATCCAAGATGGCGACCTCCAGTGGAACAGAAAAAAAATCAAGAGCGACGATGGTGCTATCTAGGAACAAACAACTGAAACAAAGTCGACTGTATCCAAGATGGCGGCCTCCAGTGGAACAGAAAAAAAATCAAGAGCGACGCTGGCGCTATCTAGGAACAAACAGCTGAAACAGAGTCGTCGGTATCCAAGATGGCGGCCTCCAGTGGAACATAAAAAAAATCAAAAGCGACGCTGGCGCTATCTAGGAACAAACAGCTGAAACAGAGTCGTCGGTATCCAAGATGGCGGCCTCCAGTGGAACATAAAAAAATCAATATGGCGACAGAGATGAAAATTTCATCATAATGAGTGGGGCGCTCGATTTAAATATGTCGGATCCAAGATGGCCTCCGTGATCTACTTGTCCCATTACGTTGTGTCCCGTTACGTTGTGTCCCGTTACGTTGTGTCCTGTTACGATGCATCCAAGATGGCGGATCCAAGATGGCGGATCCAAAATGGCCGCCGGGGTCAAGGTCAAGGTCAGAGGTCAAGGACAAGGTCATCCAAGATGGCCGCCGTGACGTCACAATCCAATATGGCGGACAGACAATCACAATCCACACAATCCACAGCCAGAAGCCAGTCCCAGAAAATACTATCCTATACTACTCAAAACCCTAGACGATTTCGTGACTAGAAAAGCTGTGGCGAGCACTGTGGTCGCTCCCAACGGACTTCATGGAAGTATGGCCATCAGCAGTCTTCAAGCCGGAGCAGACACTTAGCAACGTTTGTTCGCCACGAATTTCCATCGCCCAAGCGGAAATTTCCCCTCTCCCCGCATCTAGAACCCTGCCTGAGGTGACCCCGAGCGGTCATAGACCCCTTTCGTTCACTGTTCCCGCTCAAGGTTCCCCCCCCCCCCCCCCCCCCTTCACAGGGCTGTCAACTTGGAGAGGCCTTTCAAAAAACTTCTGGGCGCGCCAGAAGTGACAGCTCGCCCCATATAACGAGAGAGACACCAACTAACTATTTGTCCTACCCCCGTACCGCCGCCAGAGTGCAGCACTGTCCCCCCCCCCCTTTTTCGAGGCAACTCGCAAGAGTCGACCATGCACTCGAGGGTTCGAGAGATCGAAGAGTCCCCCTCCACCTGGAGCCAAAGGGCAGAGCCCCCGCTTTTAATTAGGAAGTCCTCTTGATCGAGGAGGATTCTCTGGGCAGCTTTTCAACAGAGCAGAAGGGCGGGTTTCTCCGCTGATCCGCACCTCATACTCATTTCGCCGAATTCCGTCATCCGCCTGCGGAATGTAATTACCTACATTAAAGGCACCCTGGCCTTATTACTTTAGTCTTACATTTATCTTCGGTAGTCTACACAGAGCAGATAGAAAAATTTGTAAATTCTTTGTATTTTATTAAGCTTCGAGAACATGGCTTCCGCGAACGACCGCGTCTTCGCGCGACGGGTACCAACCCGGTACCAAGACGGCTGAGTTCTCCCCGCTTCGGTATGTGTTCACCACTGCCTCTTTTTTATTCCACCCTTTCACGAGGGCGAATTTCGCCCCTCCCTTAATCGCCTACAGATCAGGCCTAATTTCTTTGATTGGTTTGGTCTGTAGGCGGGTTCAAGAGTACCGCCAAGATTCCACCAACCTGACGGCTCCAGGAGTGCAGGCCAAGCCTCCATTGTTCAGCCCC
Source organism: Bacillus rossius redtenbacheri (assembly GCF_032445375.1). Taxonomy (NCBI): domain Eukaryota; kingdom Metazoa; phylum Arthropoda; class Insecta; order Phasmatodea; family Bacillidae; genus Bacillus; species Bacillus rossius. The sequence goes on along the minus strand of NC_086330.1, from coordinate 215,011,797 downwards.
ATTAGCCGGTCATCAACTGGGATACCACCATTTTGGTCTTAACTTCGTCCCGGGCAAGTGGGAAGTGAATTTCCCACCTTCCGCCGGCAACATGCCCCGAATAAAATCAACAAGTGCCAGCTGGGAGATAATTTAAATTTAGTTTGTTTTTGGTCTTTATAAATGTATGTTATATTGTTTTAAGGAAGAATTTACCCTAATGAATAACTGGTATAATTCTGTGCAGGGCCCGGCCCAACTTAACTTAGTTGTTGTTGTTTAAGAAATAATGTTGTTTATTACTATTCAACCAGCAAACTAAAAGAAAAGAATTTGAATGATTAAATTTAATATATCAAAAAGAATACTAGCAACCCTAATCTTGACTTTTTATTTAAGCTCATAACCAAACGATCCTCCAGCTCCTTATAAGCTATTCAGGGGCTGCATGAAATTTCTTGTACACACACTCTCTCTCGTGCACCTCTGTTATTATTTTTGACCAGTTCGTTTCCAGCAATTTCATGTAATTCAGATTTCCATTTCAGAGTTTTTCCTAATGTTGATAAGGAACTTAAATAACTTTTACAAGACACGAGGGAGAAGCGTATCAATAAAACCCCTGTATAGTAGTCCCTATTTCCATCAGGGAAATCAGTCCGAGTGAGTCAACAAGGTCATAGAAGGTGTTCTCACTACTTTTTACCATGATGACCAGACATTGTACGTTTAAATTAAACCACCCACCCTGCCTCTAGATATCCTTTCACACCCCTTGTTAAATCAGTGAGGACTGCCACTGTTGGACAAGGCAATATATCTGGATTATCTGGATGCTGTGATTAGCCATGTAGATTGTAACCTTCAAGATGCACAGGATTCCATAGCACATTCATACAACAAGTATCTAATTACTCATGACTTTCACATGAGAGACCTTGTACTATGCCAGTGTTTTGTTTAGCCTTCATTGGCATATAATGTTAACATCAAGCTTTTTCCATCCTAACATGGGTTGTACTTATAGTATGTTTCCTTGGTAATAATACAAATTTTTTGGAGAAGGTCAATATGAAATGAAAGTGCAGGAAAGCCCACGTCACATATTTAAAACACTATGCTCCTTAACACATTTTTCCCGCCATTTTTTGCTGTTCGGTTTTTTTGGGTTTCCTCTTGTGTTGCATTTGCCGTTCCCACATAACCCACCCCTCCCCTTTAGCAATGGGTATTGAAGCATAGAAGAATTGTGGCATAGAGTTTCAAGTCATCTGCTATTATGTGAAAGGAAGATGGCATGACCATTACTGATAATTGTCCTGCTGACCTACCCGAGGGGGCACTGTGTCACGGCATGTGGACCCAGTACGTTCCAGTCTTGAAAATAGCTTTCTCATTTGGCTGCGAACATTTCTGTTACTGCCTAATCCGTGGCAAAGTCGTGCCCTGAAGAAAGTTGGCAGCTGCCATGCGCGCGACTTCTCTTCATGGCCTGATCTTTATTACCTCGATCAAGACCACGACCGTCTGATATTCAGAGACCCACCTGGAGGGTGCTTCCTGCAACTGAAGCACGAATGCTGCCCACACTTCGGCGTAGGGTCATTGGGGCCACCTATAATGAATCTCCTGTCGGGTGCAGCCTAGCATGTCAACTGGATACAACCTGAGTTAGGTGGCGACCCATGGATTATCTACTGACTTATGAGCAGGGCCGTTGCACGGGCTGCTTGTGCCGCAGGCGGAAGTGCTTATTTTCTTCTTCCGGGACTGTTGCTCCTTTCGAATCTATTGAACTTTCTGCAACGTGGAAGCAGCTGACTCCTCTTATGGAGCGCCACCTTCACATCCAACATCCCGCCTTTGACACTGGTTAATCTTCTTGCCTGTGCGAAGCTGGCACACTGGCGGACCCATAGCGGCGATAGAAGAAAGTTAACTTTTTGCTTGAACACTGTTTTATCAAACTGTTTCTTTTTTAGGCGCCAAAAAGTTTTGTAATTTTTTTTTGTGTTTGTTCTGAACTGTGTGATAGACATGTTTCTGGCTGTTCAGAATGTATTCTGATCCTAGGGTAGAGAGATTCAAGGGCAGGAAGACTTCAAATGCGCACCAATTCCCCTCCCTTTCCCTGTTCGCTCCTCCTTTACTTGTTTGATGTAATATGTGTTTTTTAAAGGTTTTCTTTAGCTGTTTCCCCTTTAATACCTCTGAACAGGCGCAAAGGTACCTCCGCAGGGCATAAATGCTGATTTTCCCTGGCCAGAGGCCCTCACTTCTTTTTGACTTTTGTTCTTGTATGTAGTTCTCCTGGGCTATCATTAATAGTTCTCTGCGGCGCAAAAATCCGAGCATATGAGATATGAAATTACACTGCGAGTAGTGTGGTTGGTACAAAGTGGCCGTGCCTGTAAATGTAACTTTTACCTTTTAAAGTAACTATTTATATATTCCTCTTTCGGCCCGCCAAATTGAAATGTTTTGCATACTAGTTCGCTGCATTCAAGTGAGGTTTGCTGTACTTAAATTTAGTCATTGGTATGTGTCAGCATGATGATTCCCCAAGAATACTTTTGCTATATTCAAATTACTAGCATATTATGCTCGTTATTTGATCACGTATATTTAGCTGAGAATTTGTTGCGGTGGAGGGGCTTATGTATACCGAATATTGCTTGGCCCTTAATTTCTTGAGTGACTAGCTGGATCGTCATATTTGACCTGATTTTATATGTCTGTTGTACTGGCTTTTTGCTTGTGGGAGCCCATGTAGTGCAATAACGTAACATTTGTCAGCTTTCACATGGATTACATTGCTGTGACTCTTTTTATGTTTTTTTTTCTTCTCAATTTATTATTTTAGTGTTGGGATATGTTTAAATAATCTTACATTTTTTGTCATGTATCAAGTTGCGAAGAGTTTAGGGACGTCATATTTAAACCCTTTGAAATTAGAGTTTTTTCCTTATTTGTTACTTGTAAGAAGTTTTGGCGAGATTAATTAATTATTTTACCCATGCGATTTAACATAAAATGCCAACTTTCATGTTGATAAATTTTAAGTATTTGCTTGGAGAATAGAGCTGGTGTGCATTCATGGTTTCTGTAATAATACCTATTTCTATGATGTATCGATACTTATATATTTAAATTATTCTGTACGGTTTGGATCACATAAAATATAAAACATTTATTTATATTTGACAATGCATTTATAACCTCTGCATTGGCTATTGGTAGTACCTAATTCAAATGTTTGACATCCCAGTTATTAATTCTTTATTTAGGATTTTTATATTATTATTTTAGAGTCCTACTTGTGTATTTTAATGTTGGTAAAATTGTTGAATAGCGTTGATAATGAAAACGGAGCAAAATCTGTTATCTTTGTCTTGTGATTGTATGGTGTGGTTTGAAGGCTACGGGGAAGCTTAAAAGAGGGTTTTAGTTTTTAATTTAGATATTTTTTGAAGACTTAAACGAAACTTTGGGACTCGCACTTTGGCTGGGTTTTTTCAAGGTTTCCACTGAGCACGACAGTGGCTATGCAATGTGAAGACTTGCGTGGTATCAAATACGAGGGGGTGGCAACTACGAGGGTGGCAACTACGAGGGGGTGGCAACTGCGAGGGGGTGGGCAACTACGAGCGGTGGCAACTACGAGGGGGTGGCAACTATGAAGGAGTGTCAACTACGACGGGGTGGCGTGAGCTCTGGAGAAACGCCGATGAGTGCGTGACGCCCACATGGTGAGCTGGCCTGACTGGGTCTCCGCATGTGTCAGGCGGAGTTGTGCGCGGCACATGGTTTGGGTATCACAATTGGAAGGCACTGGCGTTACTGTAAGTTGCAAACTGTACATAATTTTTTGGCTGGTGGGAGTTTTAAACCCCACAGCAGGCTGAAGCAGTGCCACCGAGTTTTTGTGGTCTACAGATTAGAATCTTGGTAGACAAAGTTTGTAATGATTTTTCTTTGAATGGCCTATCTTCAGATTGCAAACCACTTTTTTACATGCTTTATATTAGCTTCACCTGTATGTTTGTCTGTCCGTCTGTAACTCTGTCTGTCCGTCTGTAACTCTTTCGACTAAGAGTGAGTGACTTATCACAGTAAAATGTCCCACCCATTTCATTACGTTCGTTAGCCGAGCGGTCTAAGGCGCGCGACTTCTGTGACGTCAGCTTTCGGATTCAGCGATCGTGGGTTCTACTCCCGGCCACGCCGAAAAAAAAAATGTTTTTTTTTTCCCCGGTAAATTCTAATATTATATCCATACATCTAACTGCAAATGATTCGTAGAGACTTTACCATTTCTTTGTGACGTTGCAACTCCAAATAGTTATCTCAGATGGTAATAGGTAGTGTCGGTAACTCATTTCCCTATGATAATTATACATAAATATAGTTTAAAAAACTAAAAAAACATGCTTTTAAAGAATATCAAACTAAAAAGCTAAAAATAAATATAGTTTAAAAAACTAAAAAACATGCTTTTAAAGAATATCAAACTAAAAAGTTAAAAATAAATATAGTTTAAAAAACTAAAGAAAAATGCTTTTAAAGATTATCAAACTAAAAAGTAAAAAATAATTTTAAAATTAAATTTATGAAAATAGTATATAAGCAATACTAGTATAAATGAGAAAAAAGCATGGGGCGCTTAATATTCAAAAAATATGGCACAAAGCGCCTAAAAGCTTTTTTCTCATTTATACTAGTATTGCTTATATACTATTGTCATAAATTTAATTTTAAAATTATTTTTTACTTTTTAGTTTGATAATCTTTAAAAGCATGTTTCTTTAGTTTTTTAAACTATATTTATTTTTAACTTTTTAGTTTGATATTCTTTAAAAGCATGTTTTTTAGTTTTTTAAACTATATTTATTTTTAACTCTGGCAGTTGCGTCATTTGATCTGTTTTACTCTATGCACCGGCTGGGAGAGGGTAAAATAACAAGACTAGTTGCGAGATTAGATAAATGGAACAACAATGGAATTAAAAATGGCCGCTCGTAAAACTTGGCTGTTAGAGGTTCAATTGATGACGAATTTAACATAATAATAATAATCATATACTTTTAGTATTCTATCGTAAACTATGGACGGAATTTTTAGTCAATAATCAAACTATATCGTGCCCTGTCTTGGCGGATGCAATTCCCTGGAGTCGGCATTTAGATTTCAGAACTTAGAACTGAATTAAATAATAAATGGTGCCGTGACACTTCGTAGGCCGGAGCGTCAGTATGCCTTAGAAGCAGTATTGAGACTCCTTGTTTCTATTCCGCACATGTCCGTCGAGGAAGCTAGTTCGGTGTTCCGGATTCAACCGGTTCACCAAACGTCCTAATTGAAAACTTAAGCTCCACCAAATTTAAGGTTTGTGGGCAGAGTTTCATTCTCATCTTTTTGAATTTTTATATTTGTGACATTTATTCTTGGTACATGCATTTCTTAATTCAGAATTATCATTTTATGATATTTGGAACAATGTTTTAAATTCAATATTCTACTAGTCTTTAAGTACAGCTTTCCCATACCAGGAGGACCTTGGCTGGTAACGTTAGACACCGCGTGGTCATCACTAGCAGCCCTGTATGACGTCCCTTGACAATGGATAACCTTAGAAGGGTTCCGTTCGGCCAAGCTGTAGTGCATAGTTTGCATAACTGAACATTTGACATGGAATTTCATATTTAAACATAGGAAGAATTCTGTGATTTATTAAATACTTTTATAATAACAAAAAAAAATAAGCTTATTACAAGGTTTGGAGGTTTGAGCGTGTGTGCAAGATGCCAGTATGGACAACTGGTGCCGTCAGTGGGGGCGTGCCCTATTTGACTGTTTTTGTAGCTGCCTACTGAGTAGTGGTGTTTTGAGTTATACTTGAAGTTTTTGAACATTGTGAAGTTATGAACCACAGATGATAAAGTAACAAAACTTTTGAAGCAAAATTACATTGATTTTGTGTTAAAAATTCAGCACTGGCAATAGTTACAGCACTGACGTGATTTTGACCTTCGTGTTGTGTAAACATTCGTGATATGTAGTATGTATGTAGAAAAGAGGAAAGGCCAATAGTTTAACGAAATTATTAATTTACACAGATTTTTGTACTTTGATCATCACAGTTTGGTGTATATTGCAACAAATGGTCGTTTGCAGAGAAAAAAAAACTTTTTGTTAATTTACACCTGAAAATATTGGTTTTGATTGCAGCTGATAGCTGGTGTAAAAACATACAGAGTGCCAAGACAAGGCCTATATTTTGAAATTTTGAGACTTTTTTTATTTTACTTTTTTGTACAAGGCGTCATCACTGAGTATGCGCGATGAGACCAAGAGATGCACGAGTAGAACGTCGTGCTCAGGTGGAACCTCGCAAGAGAAACAATGACTCAGAATCATTTAGCTCTTTGTTATCAAAATTATTTACTTGGTATTGTGTATTTGAAAAGTTATGTAATACAAAATAGTTTTTATGTTATTCGCGCAATTATGTCATGCACAAATTTGGTAATAATTTAAATATTGTTTTACTTTTTTTATGTTGGTAAATAAATTTTTGAACATACTGATAAATGTTAATATTGTACAAGTAGCGATCATTTAGCCAGTTTACTTTAATCATATTTATAATTTATGGGGCATAACTAGGTGTAATCCCTTTAATTGGTTTAACCCTGCCATTTTCCGGAAACGGCATCCCGCGAATCAGGAGTAAATGTTTAGTTAAGTAGTTTTGGTCTTTAGTTTAATTTTTGTGTTTTTAGTGTCAGCCACAGGTATGGCTTCTCTTAACACTGTATTCTTTTTCTGGATCAAAGTTGCCACTGATTCAATCATATACTTATATTTATCCTGTCATTCTTTAATAGTTCATGAAATCATACTGGTGGTTTTCTCTAAGTTATAACCATCAGTTCATATGTGAATAGTCATTCATGTTATGAAGACAAAATTAATTCAACACTTTGAAGGTTTTTTTTTTAGGAATAAACACTCCAGCTTCATATAGTACTACCGTCCCATATTTCAACTCACTTCACAAATCAATAGCAACTATTAAAAAAATTCACCACACATAAATTAAAACAGACATAATGATGAATTGACCGTGTCTCTAGAAAGGTGGGTACGATACTGGTTCGAGTGTAGGGACGCGATGTAGCTGACTTTTGTCTTCCAAACATCTTATGTACCGGCTTGGGCCTTGTACGACCAACCAGGTTCGATAGCGTATGAGTAGAAGGGTTTGATTCCTTCGGGGACAACGTTATTCTTATGGGACTACGATTTTGTGGTGGATTCTTGTGGTGGCTTGTCAATCGTAAGGATTCGACCATGTTCGACCGCATCCGCTACTCGTGGTTTATGAGCAGGATCTCGGTGGCTATTTTAGATGACACCACATCCGCTATCTTGGAATCCACAATTTTTTAAAATCTGTAATTATTTAACTAGAAATTAAGAACAATTAAAATTTTCTTATTAAAATAATCATTCATTCAATTGATTTATGTCTATGGTTCAACCCATGCTCGATGCAAAGATTGTAATAGCAGGTAAAATATATTTATTTAATAAACAATAGTGAAAAAATCATAAAAAGTTATAAATTCCTCATCCACCAGCCATCAGTACGTTTCCGATGCTCTCTTGGCCGCCATATAGGAAATCCAGGAAAATTTCCAAATTTCATAAAAAAAAATTATTTTGTTAAAATAATGATTGATACAATTAATTAATATCCGTTGGTTTGAACGTTACCCGATGCAAAAAAAAATTAACAAAAATTTAAAAAGTGACATGTTCGAGCAACAAAACAAAATTATAAATAAATTATTTATTATGCAATTTCTATAAGAAAAATCAAAACAAGCAAACTACTAGCTTTTCTCAATTTCTACAAACTTGTTGGAAGGCGAAACAAATCCTTTGCATGCCTTGGCATGTGTGTTTCAGGACAGTTCTACACGACAGTCGATTAACCACGCAGTGGCCAGGTACATTCAGTTTGTGGCCGACATGTCTCGTTATCAGCTAGGCATGTCCAGTCAGCGACCAGGCAAGTCCTGTTGTTGGCTAGACACATCAATTTGGTGACAAGGTACGTCCAGTCGATGGCCAGGCAGGTCTATTTAGTGGCCAGGAACGCACGTCCAGTAGGTGACTAGAGACTCCAGTTAGTAGCCAGGCATGTAATGGATGGTCAGACATATCCTATAGGTGGCAAGACGCGACTAGTTGGTGGCCAAGCATGTATATTCAGTGGTCACGCATTTATTTAGTGGTCAGACTCATTCAGTTTTTTGACTAGACATGCCCAGTTGGTGGTAGCTTCTTCTAGTCTGTGGTTAGGTAAACACGATCTGATTATGGTCAGGTACCTCTATTCAGTAGCCAGACACATCCAGTTGTTGTCTAGACACCTCCATTATGTGGCCAGGCATGTCAGATGGGTTGAACAGGTATGTCCATTTGGTGGTCATGCACATAGTCAGTAGCAAAATGGTGTAATTTTTCGATACTTCTATACCTTTTATAAAAGTCATTACAGTGTCAGTCGTTTAGGCCAAGCGTCTCTGAACCAAGAGTTAATTTTCGTCAATACTAGGGGAACATTTTAAAAAGATCATGTTCAATGTCAGACTTATAGACCAGGCATCTCTGAACCAAGAAATTAATCACGTCTTGACTGCAGAATGGTCGATGGACATTTGTCAAAAAAGAAGCACATTTTACGATAAGGACGGACCTTTGAATGAAAACTCAACTTTGTAAAATACAACCTCATCACAGGGATAAGATTTTATTAAAGGGATACGATCTCATCAGAGGAACACGGTTTCAACAGTATGATATAATACGACTGAGTTGACTACGTGTATTTAACGAAAATGACTTTCATTTACACAATCAATTTACTCAGTAGGATACGATCCTTTCAATAGGATACGATCGCCAATATACAGTGGGCTCGAACTGTTCAATCTTCGGCGTAAACAGTATTTGGCTCCAACTGCTTCAAAGACTTTTGGTTACAAGCCTTCAAGACTACGAGGTTACGAGGCTAAGAGGATACGAGGCTGCGAGGCTACGAGACTACGAGTCTACATGACTACGTCGCTACATAACTACGAAGCTTCAAATCTACAAAGCTACGAGGCTACCAGGTTACAAAGATACGAGCAATTCGACTGAGTACTGAAAATTTTATTCCATTTGTTGTACAGGTAGTTTTTTTTTTTTTGGAACGCGGGATATGCTCTGAAGTTCGCAAAATATGGAGGGCTTCGCTTAACATCAAGGAGAAGAGAATTCGTCTTGCCCGATAGGTTTTCGAAGCTCTTTTAGGGCATAGTATTTGACTGAGTATTGAGTTTTTGGTTTGAAATCCACTGGATTAAAGTAAGTGCTTATTTTGTAACAGGAATTCACTAATTAAACGAAACAAGGAATAAAATTGCTTGTCTCATTACGAACATAAATTGCCTTCAGGAATTTTTTTCTCAAGAATAACTAGAAATACTTGGAGAATATCGGCAGAAGTCCTCTAGGAACAACAAGGAGCACACGGAGAAAACCAGCCAAATATTGGCATGAATAGTCAGTAGCATTTGGAGAAACCACAGGAATAAACAATAGAACATGGAGATAATTAACAAAATATTGACAGGAATAATTAAGAGCTCATAGAAAAAAAAGGGGTTTGTCTGTAAAGTCGGTTTACGGACGATAATTTTACGTGGTAACGTCATAAGAAAACATTGATGAAAAATTGTATATTTTTTAATTTTTAAATATTATTTACAGTTTTCGCAAATTTAATTTAAATCATTTGTTGAAATATAAGCACGAACAATTAGTTAAAAAGCCTGCCTTAACCTGTTTGATATTATACAAGATTTTCTCGCACGGTGGTTGGCCGGTTCTTGCACCCTCGGCTCAGGCGAAACGTGACAATTTTTCGTGCGTGCAGCTGGCGTTCATCGATTTATAAGACGTTATCACGTCAAAAAAAATCAACGAACATTTTGGTAAATAAAGATCGGTGGATCACAAAAATATTACAAAAAATATTTTGGTTTGTAATAGAACTCTATCGTTTCTGAACAAAGTATAATTCTAGAACAAGCTTCCTATTGGACGACAGGTTAATGTAGGAGTGAGCCGCTCCGTATTCGATAACTGTCAAATATGAAATGTGAATATATTTTTAAACAGTGAAAGTTCCCCATACGTTGACATGAACATGGACTTTGAAAACGAGATATTTATTCTCGCATATCAAATGTAAGCCAAGTTGCAGCAAGTATACAATGACCGCGCACATTCACCGATACTGAGACCCGACAGTTTCAAGTACAAGGATTCGTTAATGGTGTTTCACATTTCCAAACAGGATGATCGAATTAATTCAAACATCATCACCGGTCATATTGAGATATTGATGGGCGGAAATATTCCACCAAACACTTATGCTTTTTGTCTGATACGTCAAGATCTGCTTGCATCGTAGAATTACCGATATAAGCTTGTGAAAATTAATTCTTAAGTACTGTTGAAATTAAGATGTTAATTTAATTATGACCGAGAATTGCTAGAGTCAAGATGTACTGCAACCTACAAGGTTTCCAGGTACAAAATGGATTCATGCACAAGGAAATTGCCTTCATCTATGAGGACCATGGGGTGACTTGAACACGCACCTTTCGACCTCTGTATCCTTGGAAACTACTCGATGAAAAAAGTAAATGCTCAAACGAATGGCTACTCAAATACTACCACGACCTGGAGAAGGACAAAAGTAAAATTCGATACCACCAGGTGAAACACATTCTTGATGATTAACTACTGTAGAATCTAAATGGCATTGTTTATTTAGCCGTACCTGAACAGAAGAAATAGCTGAGAAAGTGAAATACCAGTTGAACATGTAAACCAGCAGTCCGACTACAGCTGTCCTCCCCTGCGCAAGCTTAGTGCAATGTATGGCGAGCAGTCACAGGCCTGCAAAAATATTGAACGAGTAAATGTATGCAGAAACTCGTAGCTAATGCGTAAATGGTTTTCTGGATGCGAATATACTTGCCTGAGCCTGCATACATAAAAGGCGTGCAACAGTCCATGTCTTCAGTTGTCGTTCAACCTGCAAGAAGATCTTTTCATTCTATCCTTCCAGTTTGTACATAAGTATAAGTGCTAACTTCGGCAGTGTCGAGTACAGTTACTGGGATGCCGGATATCTACGCACATATATGGAAACCTGTGATGGACGTGTTCAGCACTGGCGTGTTTTAGCACTTTCCTGTATCCTACGAACCTACTCAGCAGCCGCTATATTGCTGCGAACATGGAAACAGTGCAGTATATCATACGAGACCACGCACAATCCTTCCAGCAAGCCACGAAGAAGTAGTCGTTTCATCTGCACATTCAACACCAAAGTTAGCCTTATTGCAACCTGTCATGACCTGCGATGCATCTAAAGACTTCCAAATTATATGCATCTGACCATAGTTCAGTCAGTGAACCTGTCTCAACAAGCACCGAAATAAATCAAAGTCGCAGCCATGGTCATAGATCGTCGTCCATGTCTCGCCGTAGCAGACATCGCCGAAATTATTGTCGAAGAAAATGACCAGCCGGATAGGGTATTCCTGCGCCCAAGACCAGGGAATCAGTTGGAATGGGAATAGATGAAACAGTACCCAGTGTTGACGAAGCAGTACGTGCATCATTACTTTGCTTAATGTCTTAACCTAAAAAGTATTTGTGTATTCTTAAAAATAAATTTGTAAAATTTCAAATTTGTGTGTTTTTAATTCTAGAGTTTTATAGAACCTGCATTTAAGCATACCTACTAAAAAATTAAGTAAAAAATGGTGTTTATTTGACTCACGTAGTATACCAGCAACCACAAGTACATATAAGCAAGTTCCAGACTACAGGACCCTCAGTCCACATCTGGCTGTGGTGTAGTGCAGATTGGTTTTCTGCAGTAAGTTTCCTGATTTTCATTTGCTGTTACAATGTCGTAATTTATGGACGGTTTACCATAGATGGTGCAGACCCTGATGGCGATGGCTGCACCTTATATCCAGCAGTGGTTTCGTCAGAAGAAAAGAAATAGGCAGGTGCTCTTCCATCGCTTGAATTTTCGTTAGCAAACTCGGAGACTTCAGTGTGCAACGAACGACCATTGACATGTTTGAGACGTCATTGCAAATATTGTGATGCATTATTCACCACAATTCAAGTGTTCGTCGGAATGTATGAAGTGGATGTCCAAACAATGCACAAAGAATACTGTTTCAGTGCAGCAAATGCAATAAACTAATTTGAAGACTAGATACCTTTAAAACGACTTTACAAAATCTGCTATGGGAAAGTTAAATGCAAGCAAAATAAAAATGGTTGTTGTTTTGACTCGTGTCTTGTACCAGCCACTGGGAGTACATAAGTGAGGCCCAGACGATGAGACCTTTGGTCCACCTTTGGCTGCGGTGCAGTGCGGATCGGCTAGTTAGAATTGTCTGACATAATAGTCTAGTATCTGGGTATTCTTGAGAACTCGATGACATTTAAACTATTATCAACGTCAGCCTGAATGGAAGGCCTACCATCAACAATGTAGAGCCCGATGCCAACATTGTTCTGAGCTCCAGAGATCCCGATGGCAACGAGGCCGACGAAGGCGCAGATCTTGTTGGCCTTGAAGAGTTTCAGGTTGTTGTTTCACCAGTCTTGCAATGGTTGTCAACAGTGCCAGTGACATTGATAACGGTAGCAGTAACTGTGACAAAATCAAAAACTCGAAAATTGATTACTTAATACACGATTGTTATAATAATCTGAACGCATTAAATATCAGTGCAACATGTTTGGTAGTCAGTTTATACACTACGGAATATTAAAAAGACACTTCTGGTTTTGCAGAGGACTGTTGGAACATTCATCAGAATCAAACTGTATTTTCTGTGACAAAACATTAGCCAATATTCTAAGTCCAAAACATCATAAAATTTATCACTGTAATTTTAATAAAATAAATTATTTATTGTGTGAAAATTGTGGTGAAACAATTAGTCGACCAGCTAAACTTAAAATACACATCAACGGTGTAAAGGACTCGCTTCATACTTTAAAAAGACAGTAGAACTCAAAAAATTCTGAAGTCTTTGATAATATTGTGGTTCTTTGTACATGTAGCAGTATAATTTTAATGAAATAAATATTTGTTTGTAAAAGAACTTGTGGTACCTATTTTATTTTTTGAATATGATACTTTTGTGATAAATTTATGTTATATTTAATCATATTACCTTTTCTTCATTGACCAAGAATCGAAGCAAAGATATGAATCAATCTATTCAATCAGTAAATTAATGAGTGATTTGCAAAATGAATTTTGGAATTTTCATTCAAATTCTAGCTAAATAATGACGAATTTGCAAGATGGTGGCCAAGACAAATTGTAAAATGGCTGATGCAATGGTATACTAATGGACTTTAGCAGGTAGAAAATAAACCAATATGACAGCAGTGTACTCTGCCAGATGATGTGTGTACTACGTGACACTAGTGCTCCTGGTAGCAAGTACTGAAAAAAATTACTGCCTCCAGTAGATATAAACAATATGGTTTCACTGAGACCATAATCCAATATAGTGGTCTTAAGAAGACGAAAACAAAATTGCTGCTGTGATATAATGCAAGATGGTGACATCCAACAGACGAAAATAAGAAGGCGGACGTGACATCATACTAGCTGCCATAATATATACATTTGTATTAGTGGTGGGATGTCAGTCTGTGGATGACCTTAATGGATGAAGGATCTGTTGGCATTTTTATTTTGTCCTCACCAGGTTGGAACCGAGGACTTCGAATGCTATATTGAAAATGTGTTTTATAATTAAACATTTATGAAAATTGTCTTTAAATAATTTAAGTTTTAAAATTATCCCATTTTCGAGCAAATAATTACAGATTTTCAAGGTGGTGGACGAGACATAATTTAAAAATGGTAAAATGTTTTTGTTTAAAATTTTTATTATAAATATTTTATATAATTAGAGATTTACCAGATGGTGGCCATGACAAAAATTGAAATAATTACATAATAATTGAAAATGGTGGAAAACTAAATACAAATCTTTTTTACATAAAATTCATTTTTTTTTGTGAATTTTAAAAATGTTTTCCTAAATTTTCCGATAAAAATTATGGATTTTTAATATGGCGGCCATTACAAAAATTCTGTAAAACAAAATGGGGGATGTAATGTCTTAATTCAAAATGGCGGAAGCTAAGATAGTGTAAAACGTAATGCCATATCCAAGGTTAAGGTCTAAGATTAGGTTCAAGGTCATCCAAGATGGCCGACGACCAACACCACACATCGAAACCAGCCGCCGGACCTACAATTATGCATTAAGTGCTTACAGTGAGGAATTTAACCACCTCGACTAACACTTGGCCAAAATTTCTACCTACAAACTATTACGAAAAGTGAGGAAAATCACTGCCATAATGACATTTTGAAATCTACCCGATCTTTTTACCTACCCCTTAAAGAAAAAAATAGGTTATTATTAATGAAATTTCCCACATTTAAATTAAATATTGTCTATGTCTTTCATACAAAAAAGAACAACGAAAATTATTACCCATAAAATAATTTGGAAAACCATCCTACCTTACATACTCGCCACTTAAAAAGGAAAAGACATTACCATTTTGTATTCGAATTACTCTCTCTAAAAAAAAGCTCCATTTCCACTATGTGAAGCCCGGGCAATACAGGATATTTCAGCTTACAAAGTTATATTTATAACTAATGTTTGATAAGTTTTTGTAATTAGGATTTTAAAACTATTTTAGTATAGGAATTAAAACACACACACACACACACACACACACACACATATATATATATATATATATATATATATATATATATATATATACACCCAACAAACAAACAAAAAATGATTTGTACTCACATAATCTGAAGATATCAACTTGATGAGGGCTTCCTTCGAGAGATTGAGAAAGGAGTTAGTCTTCACACACTCAGCAGCATTCTCACCAACGTACGAGATGCAACGTTCCACGAAAGACTTGGCGCCTTTGCCTCCTAGACACAACAAAATATCAAGACAATTTTGCAACAAAGAACTACATCGCCTTACAAATGTAGAGATAATAATATCTTCCCAATTAAATAATAACATATTTAACTGATAGAATCTGAGGTTGGGTCTCAGCGATAGTGTAGGTAAGCTGTTTGGGCGAATTGTCTCGGAACAACACATAGCATTGAAAAATATTATCCCGGAGTATGGGCTGCACACACAATCCATCTCCAAGGTGTGGATACATGTGCGACAGGGATGGCGAGTATTTTCAAAGTGTTATGTCATACTTATATCATAGCATTGCGAACTTTTCCAGCTATCTTGAAACTTTACATGATATTGACAAGTATACTTTGGGAACACAGGCTGAAAACCAGGTCCAATTTCGGAGTTTGTATGCACGTGGGTCTGGAAAAGGAGGGGGCTGCGAGTACTTCCTTGGTGACGTTAAATCACATTTCGGAATAGCGCAGTGAAATGGGCTAGTGACGTTGACAAGCGTTCCCCTGGAGAACAGGTTAAACACCAGATTCAAATTTGGGGCATGGTTGCACATGGGACAGGGGTGGTGAGTACTTCCTTGACGATATTACATCACACCATGGGAATAACATGTCAAAATGGGTCAGTTGTCTCGGAACTTTACGTGACATTGACAAACACTTTCTGAGGGCACAGGCTGAAAACCAGCTCCAAATGTGGGGCCTGTCTGTACGATGGACAAGGGTGGTAGTACTCCTTGGAAAAAAATTATTCAGACTTCTTGCATGGTGTGGCAAACTAGGCCATTAGTCTCGAAAATACATTGCATTGACAAGCACTTTCCAAAGTTCATAGGATTAACACCCGATCCAATCTGGAGCACATATACACATGGAAAAGGTGCGAGTATTACTTTATTGGCGAGGTTTCGTTGCACTAATGGATAGTATGGTGACCTGGGCCTGTTGTTTCGGAAATACACAACGCATTGACTAGTGCTTCCCGGGAGCACAGGGTGAACCATGTAATCAAACCTGAGGTGTGGATGGATGCAAGTGGGAAAGGGGTCTCGAGTACTTCCTTGGGTAGCCTACGTTACACTTTTGGCATAGTGCGGTGAACTGAACCAGTGGTCTCGCAATTTCAAATATCAGTGACAAGCATTCTCTAATAGCAAGGGCTCAACACCAGATCCAACTCCGGAGTACAGATGTAAGTGGGATAGGCTGGTGATTACTTTATTAGCGAGGTTACATCACCTTTTTGGCAGTGTGGTGATCAGCTCTTTTATTTTCAGGACACTTTACATTGAAAAGTGATGGGCTCAACTCTGGTACAGCTAGGTGATCTGGGCCTTTAGTCACTGAACCACACATAACTTTGACAAGTACTCTCCGGGAGCATGGGCTAGAGCAATGGATTCAACTCTGGGTCGTGAATGGAGGTAGGTTGCTGTCGGTGAGTAGTAAATTGGTGAGGTTACCTCAGTTTCCTGAAGTAATGTGGTCAACAGGGCTAGGAATTTTGGAAATACACATAGCAATGGAAAGTTCTCTCTGGAAAAATGGGCTTAAAATCGCATGCAAGTTCTAGGCGAGGTCTCAGGTAGTAAAAGGGTGGCGATAACGTCCTTCACGAGGTTACGTCACACTTCTGGCATAGCAGGATTGGTGGGCTTGCTGTTTGGAAAATATTCGTAGCATTGCCACACTCTCCAAAAGTATGGTCTGATGGGATCCAACTAGGGGGCGAGGATATGCACGGGACTGTGGATGCGAAGGCTCAGATGGTATTCTAAAAACTTACGTAATATACTGTGAGATATTTCCTTGGGTGAATGAATTCTATAAAATTTATCATCTTTTCTCGAAGTACGTATATGGTGTACCTGGGGAAGTTGTGCGGTGTACATGGGGGAGGTGCAACTTAAATTTTTTAGTAATTTTTATTTCGGATATTACAAATTTGGCTGTTTACATAATTAATATTTGGTATTTTTAATTGCTAATTTGAGATTTGTTTATAATTTTGTTTTGATGGGAGGCATCCATCCTTTACTAGAAGCTTTTATCGTAGAGATTTTTTATATTTAATTGTATTTGCTAATAGTCCTTTTTGTGATAAAAATTACTACATATGATTAATTTTTTTAGTTAATAATTCACAAACTAAGTAATAATGTTCCAAGCATTTTTAGATTTCCGCTTCCGCTAACCAAATCTTGAAACCAAATGAGAAGACCCACCATTTGTCAAAGCTCTATCAATCTCGTTATTTGTGAATCTTCTCCAAAAATATTTATCGGGTTACATCATAGGGTGTATCTCTTCAGCGTAAATTCCAGCGCAAATAGGTGTGTGATTCACATATTTGAGGTGGTATGTTCTAGGATTCGATTCACGAACATAAAACACATGGAAAATTTCCGAACTACAATCCTCAGCTAACTCTTTATCGATGACACGTTTCTGCTTGGGTAACACCTTATCATAATAGTCCCCACACATAAAAGAGTGCATTTACTTCACCTGGTGCAGAAGGAAACAAAATTGTTCTTGCTCATATGTATTGGATTATTAGCTCAATCCCAGTTTACCAGAAAGGCAGATATTAAATTGGACATTGCATCCCCCTTCACAACTGGAAAGCAGCAAAAAGAATACAGTGGCTGCCATCATATTGAATTTCGACCTATGTGATGTTAAGAATATAAAGGTTTTCTGTAATAGGCCTACTAAGTCATACACCAACAGCTACATGAACTGGGATTTCAAAAACGAACAATAATTGCTTGCCTAGAATATGTATGCCAAGTTCCAGGTGTACTATTATTAACATCACGCAAATCCACGACATGATCTCCAAACATTCAAAAATAATGTTCTAAGGTTTTCGTTCAATGTGTCCGATCAGGATGAAAAGCTTTCAAAAAATGTCATACAACGTTGGATCGAGCTTACGACCACAAGAAAAATTATCGCTGGCATGCAAGTCTATGCAATCATCCTCCATGGCAAGCTTGCTATGTACAGTTCCGCCACAAATTAGAGCAAATTTTGCTGAGATAAGAATATTATGTGTGTCTAAACAAGGTAATTAAGTAGGATGCAAACCTTCAGAGCTACTTCTCACAGCATGGTTTTATATTTAAATAACCAAGCATTACAAATAGATATGGTAACATTATAAAAATAATATTTCAACACATGTTGTCATCTTGAGCGCAAACCCTGGAAAAAGAATACTTATCTCACGAATAATATCCACAAGATATATAGACGTGGTGTGATGTTCAAATATTTTTTAATACCCGTTATCTTGCTCACCTATGCAAGCGTTACGGTGTGTGCGGCATGCAAAAAGCAAAAATGTTTGTTGGGGAGTTACTGCAGGCATAAAATTCACAACGTTGTACCGAAACAAGGACACGTGTGGTTTTATTATTGTTTATAATCAGTATTTAAGTTTTCAATTGTGTGTTATGATTCTGCCTGCTCCGGTATTGATACTGCCCATATCAACAACACTATTCATTCACCCTACTCTAGGACATATAATGATCGTTACGAGAGGCATTGAGGAGACCCTCTAGGGTGCAATGGAACAGGAAATAAAAAATCTTTTAATTTGGCATAATGTTATAAAAAAACTACCCCAAAATTAATGTTTTGAATTATAGTGTAGTTACAAGACTGTTTGTATTTTAATGATGGTGTGACTTACCCTAGGCGCCATGGTGCCTCTGCCACTAGCCAATCGGGGCTCGCCGTTTTAAAACTAATGCTATTAGGATTTTTAATCAACTAAAAGGGTGTGGAACATTTAATCAAAAGTGACATCACGGTATACTGAAGTGCCACATATTTGTAGAAAATAGTTATAATATTGATAGCATTCATCTTCCTATAAATGTATAGGGAAATTTTTGAATGTCTTGGCTATTTAAGGCGTAACAGGGTAGTATGAAAATGTATTGTGTATATAAGTGAATCCTAAGGAAGACAGCGCAGTAAGTCAAATGCTGTACCAGAGCATCGATGTTTAAATCGTATACCTGATGCTAAGTCGTTAAATTAAAACAGGGATACTTGAAACGCAATTTTCATTCATGTAATGGCTAATGCAAACTATTTACGCAAATAGGAAACTATTATATTCACACTGTAAAGTATAAACTGACCAATTATTTACGATTGTTAATCTTAAGCTCAGTGATCTCGAGTGGACCATTTTTGTGTTCTCGATTGAACTATCTAGTCGGACTAAATTAACATCACAGAACTTGTAGTGTTGTGAAAGTTCAACTGAATTTTAGAAAATATTATCTTTATACGGACAATTAAATTATGAGTTGCCCACTATATCTCCGGCGGAGTTATACAATATAAACTGACACAGAGTACTTAATGGTTTCTTTCTTTTACTGAAACATGTGATATTTATGTATTGAGTTTTATTTTTTGTTCTATCTGAACTAGAAGAGTTTTAAATCTCTTACAGAAAACAGTGCAACTGTGGGTAAATATTCCATGAAATTCCGTACAATTTGTACTATTTTTTATTTTGTGTGTATAAAACACTTATATATAAATCATTTAAAACCTTCTATGCACAGAAATATTTATTGTTTACTTTCAGATTTTTTATCCCCATATCTTGCCTCAAAGAACTTTCATTTGTCCTACATTTATATTTTATGCAATACTACACTACTGTAAGTTCCAGTTGTTATTGTTATTCGTAAAAAATCACATGCATTATAACAAAACCTGTCGTACAGGTTTTATGTGCTATCCTCAGTTATACTAACAAAAAGTGAAAGACCTGGAGGATGATATAGGCATAGCACATAAAGGGGAGCCCAGTACGTGGGGCCGAGTAAACAAGATTGTACAATCTTGCAGTATTTTTGTGTCCGTGAATTTTGTGGCGTGTTACACTTGTTACTTCACATTTGCCAAATACACGTCTCTACCAACGACGTATGCTTATGGTCTACGTAATTAGGCTAAGATCCACTCTGATATGGTCAGCGAAGCAGACAGGAGAATCACCGACAATGACACTTTGTCAGCGTCTTCAGAGTTCATGTGTTCACCAGATGGTCTGATGAATGTGAACCGTTTGTTAACATCACCCCCTAGAACAATAGATCTGACACGGGCGCATTCGGACAGCGACACGCTAGAAAATAGTACCCCAGACTACTGAAGTTACTACTAGGCAGACGTAGGTACCAGTGAGCATCAATTTGGACAGATTATATGTGGATTCTATGATGACAGAGACTGCGCATATTGCTTGTCCTAGCAGAGTGACAGGCCCCCTGCCCCAAAAGGACATTTTGATATGAGACATCTAGAGCAGATGTTTCTGAGTCTAAATGTAGACCTGAATCAGGTGCTAACAATGCTCGGCACTGTGCAGTCAGACCTCACCACAAGTTTTGACACTGTACAAGTAGACCTGAATCAGGTGCACACAAGGCTCAACACTACAGTCAGGACTGGATAACATTGAAAAAAGGTTGCAAACTGATCTCAACAGCCTGGAGGGCCGATTAGAGACTCGGTTTAAAGAACAACGCACAACCTTGGAGGTCTGACCAAGTGACTCAATGACAAATTCGAGTGGAAGAGCATGTAGGCTGTTAGTGCAAGGGGTATAGGAGTTCGAGACAAATGCAAGGCCACAGTATTAATTTGTATTTTTTTTTGTCACAACTATATCATAGAATCAACAAATTGCCATGTAAAAATTAAATTACAACTTTTTTAAAATGGAATTAAACTTTTAAACATCCTATATAGTAGTATATAATAGTATGTCCGGAAACAGGCGCCAGGCGGTGGATTGAAGATTGTCGGTACGCCATCTTGGATTCTGACGTCACGGCGGCCATATTGGATTGTGACGTCACGGCGGCCATCTTGTATAAGCGTAACGGGACACAGTGTAACGGGACACAGCGTAACGGGACATAACGTAACGGGACAAGTAGATCAAGGCGGCCATTTTGGATCCGCCATCTTGGATGACATCATTGTGTTCTAGAAAATTCCGGTGATGTGTTTTCCTCCATTTTGAATGATGACGTCACCGTTGCAATTTTCGTTACGGCCGCCATCTTTAACTTTTTTATTTATTATCCGATTTTAACGAAATTTTTTTTAAAATTTATAAAAAAATTCACTTAATAAAATTTTAATAAATTATTAATAAAAAAATTACTTTTTCGACACGGAGCTCGGAGTCCTCGGTTCGAACCCGACAGAGACAAAAAAAATTAAAAAATGACGACCGATCCTTCCCCCGCGGTGGACGCAGGCAGAATGAACCCCACCACTTTTACCAACACATATACGAACTTAACCCCCCCCCCTTTTTTAATTTATTATTTTTTTCTCGCACATGAAGATCCGCCCCTCCCCCACCACCCTTTTGTAATTTATTATTTTTTTTATCTGTGAAAAAACTTTGTAATCAAAAATAAATAAAAAAACCTTATAAGGTTTTAGATGATAAAGTATGCATTAAAAAAAATTCTACGTCTATTTGTCACAAAGAAGGTACTCGGTAGGGGAGAGGAGGAATTGAGGTAAAAACTAATGTATATATGTATGTACGATTACGTAGAAAAAAAATTTAATGTTTGTGTTTTATCATAATAATAAATCCTCGAGTCACTATACTCAATTGTTTTTTTTTATATAATCTTTAAAACTTTATACCTGGAAAAAAATTATACATCTTTATACTTGTAAAAAAATAAATTCTTTATGACTTTATACTTGTAAAGAAAATTAATTCGTTATAACCTTATACTTGGAATAAACCTTTTCATTTCGTCTTTATAGTTAAAAATATTAAAAGTTACTCTTAATAAAATAATTTTTGTAATATATTGTTAGCAAGCGGCGACCAGCACACGTGTCCTGGAAGAGGACATCTGGTCTGTGCCCCCAGCGCTGTGTCCCACGGTCCGACGAGCGGCATGGAGGGGGAAGATGCACCTGCATGGGGCAGGAGTGAGGAGGAATCATATTTCTGCAAAGTAAGATCTCCACCACCTCCCACCCTGCCACCACCGCCGCGATCCCCCCCCACCACCGCCACGGGCGCTGTGGAGGGGGTAAAAGCCACGACAGTCGTCCAACGTCTTTCGGCCGGGACGGTCGCGCTTCTTGTACGCTCCCCGCATGACGCATATATACACGTACAGAAATAAATAAAAAATACAATTTATTACATACAAAGATTTATTTATACAAAATATGTTTTACACACAAGTTTTTACACAAACTCATAGTTTTAAAATATCCTTTTCATCAATCCACGAGTCAAACTCTGGTCCATGATGCAACCATCGTATTAATGCCTTACCCTTCTTATGCCGTAACACTTTTTCAACGAGAAAAGTATCTGGAAATTTAGTTTTCATAATTTCTTCTCCATAAAACGCTCCTTTTATACGTTTTCCTTTCAGATCCTCGAGAAAATAAGTATGTGGATACGTATTTTTTATTATACATACACGAAAAAGTTCACCAGTCCAATTCCCCTTGTAAGGCCTGTGAAAAATTCCGCGATTTTTCGAAATCCGCACAATGTCGCCGATATTCGCTTTTTTCTTTCGCGAATCTAGTATATTCGTCTTGGAGTTCACAGTTCGAAGCAGTCGATTATCCTTTACGTCCTTCGGCTTCATTTTCGTGGTAGAATGCACAGTAGAATTGTATTCTCGCACGAGTTTAGGAAGTAAACTCAGCCACCTGTAATTACCGTTCGCTGTAAAATTCCTATACAGTTTATTCTTCATCGTACGAATCACACGTTCTGCCATTGATGCTTTGACACCGCTAAACGTAGAATAATGCGTAATGTCAAACTTTTTCATTAGTGCCTTGAATGATGCATTGTAGAATTCTTTACCGTCGTCCGTCTGCAGTAACGAAGGTCTTCGTTTATGTTTCAAAATATTCGCCATGACACTCGTAACTTCCACGGTGGTTTTCCGTTTTAAGAGTCTAGCCCACAGGAACTTTGAATATGTGTCTATGACTATGAGAATGTACCTGTAGCCCTTGTTCACACGCGAATATTCGTACATTTCGAGCAGATCAGACTGCCAATTGTCGTCCAATCTTTTTCATTTTGATTTTTCGACGTGGATAATTACGTCTTGCGGGTTTATGCAACTCGCCCGCAATGGCAAACTTTGACATGATAACTATTCAATATAACCCGCTTCCCGTAATTCTTCAAGTATGGAAGTGATTTCGTTGCTGTGCGAATTATTTCCCACGCTCTGAGATGCCTGCTGCAGTCTAAGACGATCAACTATTTCATTGGGGTCGTCATAATATACATAGTCCAATTTTCTACCAGTGTCTAATTTATAAAGTCCGGCCCCTTCGATGTCTAAGAAAAGACTAGCTATCAAAGGATATTTCTCATGTTCATAATCTTTGAATCGACCCGTTTTCGGGTCATTTTTCGCGTAAACGGCGTTGGAAGCATCCAGCAATCTTCTATATTTTCGCAAATCCACCTCTGAATATCGCCGCGGTTTTTTACGAAACAAAAGTTCGCATAATCCACGAGTAAGTTTTATCACCTCTTTTCCACATTCAATATTATCGCCGGATACGAAATGTACTTCCTTCGAACCAAGGACCCATTTACTACCTCGTTTATGCACGCCATACGTCGCGTCGCCGTTTCGAGGCACAGAGGAGGCCAGGTACTCGCTAGCAAGAGGACCGACTTCAAACCTTTTTTGTTTCGAGGTTTCTTCCTAAGATTCGACCGACACGAACTTCGTCTTCGCTAGTAGATACGTTGGAATCGTCTGTTAATTGTGGACTTCGCTTTCGTTTGCCCGTGGACGTAGTTTGCGGCTTTTCTTTTACTTCGATTTTAGTCGGTTTCTCGTTTTCGACGTCCCCTCGCCTGGCTATGAAACTATCCAGACGGGCACTCAAGGGCTTCAACTTTTCCTCTCTTCGAACCTCGTCGCTTAATCTGTGTTGCTTGGCGAGCAAGTACTTTGTTCGTATGGCCTCGATGACATCGTGCAGTTGCTTAGCCAAATCGGTGTTAACATCCATACTGTTTATTTCGAAGCACCTTTAGACACCAGACGTGAATTAAGTTTTGACAGAAGAGACTTTAGGTCGTCGCGTCTTTGTGCATTCGAAACTTCGATCATGTCGCGAATTCGAGAATCCGAAGCTTCCACGCGCTGGTCTATGGCTACGAGGTACACTATTATTTCGTCTTTTGCTCGTTTTATGTCTTGGCCAAGTAGCGAAATGTATTTACGTATTTCATCATCGTGTTTCACGGTGCATAGTTCGGTACGCGGAGCTCGACTGCTGCGTCCAAATTTAGAAATGCTATGATTCATGTTTGACGATAAACTGGTCGAAGCCTTGTCTGTACCTGCCCTTATATAGTGGCCAGTCCTTTACGATGACTATGAATCCGTGTTCATCTTTCCAACACAAGGAGCACATGTCTTTGAATTCCTGAAACGTCATGTCGGTGTTTACGTGATCGTCGTAAGCGTGGCATAAATTAAGTTCGTCCATGCGAAACAAAACTATGACATTCGCATTATCACGCAGCAAATGTTTGGGTATTCTACCGTACGTCTGACACAGGTATACGCAGTCTACCTTGGCGTGTCTGCCCATGGAAAAGTACTCTTGTATTAGGCCTTGTTTCTCACAAGCCACATCATCGAACACAAACACGGAATTAGGCTTTGCTTCGGCGGTAGACACCACATCGGTATTAGCGCTAAACGGAAAATACTCCAGACCATCCACCGAGCGAAGAACAGCGGCCAAGCGCTGGTACTTTGGCTGTTGCAACGACTTGGAATACAAGTAAACGTTCTCGAACCGAAGACCATTTGGCTCCTCCAGTAAACTCAGTAAAACGCACGTCTTGCCACAGTTGGACGGTCCCGCTATGATGCAACGTACGGTGGACGATAATAATATACCATGTCGTGATTCACGACCGATAGTTTCATCGTCCTGCGTAATGCACACTGGCAAACAAATGTCTTGCTTGACTACCTCCATCGTACTGATGGAAATTCTATAAGAGCAATCGTATTTATTGATTTTAGGTCAGTTGCATGTAATGTCTCGAAGAGGTAAGAAAAAAAAACACATCGGCGCGGGACTCGTAAACTCGCTGATAAACAACCTACCATTCGAGCTACACATTCCCGGCTACAGATTTTGCGGCCCCGGAACTAAACTAACGAAAAGGTTAGCTCGCGGTGACGTGGGAATTAATTCTCTGGACGAAAAGTGCAAGCAGCACGATATCGCATATTCATTAAGCAAGGATCTGGAATCTAGGCACAGAGCAGATCAGATATTGGCACAGGAAGCCGAAGATATAAGCAAATCGCCGGACGCAGGATTAGAAGAGAAAATCGCGGCCTGGAGCGTATCTAAAATCATGAAGGCAAAGACGAAATTAGGAATGGGTGCTCGTAAACCCAGAATTCGCAAGTCCAAGAAGCGCAAGATACAACGAAAGAACAAGAAAAAGGGCGGATTTCTACCGCTGCTGGTGCCTGCTATAGGTGCACTAGGCGGGATCGCAGCAGCCGCGGCAAATATCGCTAGAGCAGTCAACACTAGCAAGAACCAGCGAAAGCAGTTGGAGGAAGCACGTAGACATAATTCAAGCATGGAAGCCATTGCCATCGGTAAAAAAAACGGCGCAGGACTGTACCTACGGCCTCACAAGGCAGGCCGAGGCATGAAAAAGAAACGAGTAAAGAGAAAATCCTAAGTTCCCTGCCGAAACGACCGCTCACCAACGTAGATTTAATAAAGTACGCACGCAAACTTAAAATACCACATTTCCACGGCGTGTTTATGCGAGACACTTTGCCCAGCAAGCCAAACACACGTGAGCGCGCCATAATTAATTTAGACACGTCGGCGGGTCGCGGCATGCACTGGGTGGCCTATGTAAAGACGGGGAAAAAAGCTACTTACTACGACAGTTTCGGTAATTTACGCCCTCTGCCCGAACTGCGACAGTACCTGGGCCGGACCACTACGATGTTTTACAATTACGAAACGGAACAGAGGCCTAATCAAACAAATTGCGGACACTTGTGCTTGAGATTTCTGACCAAATATGAAGTATGAAAAACAAGTGTATATTTTTTCGTATATAAAATAAACGTACAGTAGCGAAAATCAATCAGTCATGTCCGTAACACTCATATTGACAGGTCGTAGCTCGCAGCTACGAGCCACAATCTACCCTCCGCTGGACTTGAACGGAGAATGGAGCATCGGGCTCGTAGATTTTCAAACGTATAATGCCATACCTAATATCGACGAGGAAAACTGAAAAATGTGCTTCTTGAAAAGTGATGGAACAACAGCTCAGGAAGTTGTCATACCTACCGGCGCATACGAGTTGAGCGATATTACAAATTACATCAAGAAGCCCTGTCTCCAAACACAATTTTCGAATTGCGAGATAATCCAAACACGCTACAGTGCGAACTTTACTGCAGTGAAAATGTCGACTTTACGAAACCTGGCACCATAGGTACCATGCTAGGATTCGAACCGAAAATATACGCAGCCAAGACCTTGCACGTCTCCACGCGACCTGTAAATATCATGTCGACAAATGTAATACGCATAAACTGTAATTTGGCAAGTGGAACGTACCTCAACGGACGACTAAACAACATGCTACACGAGTTTTCGCCAACGGTTTCGCCCGGATATAAACTGGTCGAAGTACTGCAAAAAAACATTTACGCCCCTGTGCTCGCCAAAACAGTACACAAAGTGGTAGTGGACATTGTCGATCAAAACTATAAACTAGTAAATTTTAGAAACGAAGAAATTACACTACGTCTGCACTTGAAGCGATGGGACTGATTTTCAATACCTATAAATCAAAGAAGCGACACGAACCCAGAACCAGTCTGTTACGAGGACGCGGCGCGTCAACACCTCTTAATGTTAAGTATCTCCGCAGTTTAGGCTACAAAGTTCACAAGCATGGAAGATTATTTAAACGTGTCAGAAAAAGCTCAGTTTAGCGACGATGTAAATAAATTTGAATATCACTGCTACGCTCCCTACCTCCAAGGGCCGTATATGCCCGGTAAGGAAATACGCATCCCGGTACAGAAACAAGACGTTTACACTCTACCCTGCCAGTCGTTTATTCGTATAAGAGGCACGCTGACAAAGGCGGACGGAACACATCCCGCAACTGCATACTTCGGACGAAACGGAATATTGCATTTATTCGAACGAGTTATTTTCGAATTGAATAATATTGCGATCGATGAATCGTGGGACTTGGGCATTACCGCCACGATGAAAAATTACCTGTCTCTAACACCGAACGACATGAGCGCGACCAAAATCGCGGGTTTTGGAATGGAACCCGATTTCAAAATTCCCATCTACGAATCTGGAAAATTCGAAGTTAGCATACCGCTTTCGATGCTTCTCGGCTTCGCGGAGGATTACAAGAAAATATTGATTCAAGCCCGCCAAGAACTCGTGTTAATTCTAGCAACATCGCACCTGAATGCTGTCGTGGGAGCACCCGGAAACGACCCCCAGCCGGTCGCAGTCACCGTCACGAGCACCGAGTGGTTTGTTCCACACATAACCGTCAGCACAAAAGAAAGAGTCAGACTTTTAAGTTACGTCAGAAAGGACAAGACGGTCGAAATTGCGTTCAGGAGCTGGAATCTCGTAACGTGTCCCTTACTGACCCAGAATAGACGCAATTACTGGGTGGTCAAGACGTCGAGCAGTACGGAAAAACCTAGATATATAATATTAGCTTTGCAGACAGACAGACAAAAGAACCTCAAGACCGAGAGATCGGTGTTTGACCACTGTTGTATGGAAAATGTAAAACTATTTTTAAACAGCGAAAGTTACCCGTACGTGGACATGAACATTGATTTTGAAAATGGCGGTATTTCCTTGCTGTATCACACGTACACGCAGTTCCAATCTTCGTACCATGGACGAGAATCGCACCCGATCCTGAGTCTAGACACCTACAAAGCATTAGCTCCGCTAATCGTATTTGACGTGAGCAAACAAGACGAATCGATTCGCAGTTCTATGATTGATTGTCGATTAGAAATTTCCACGAAAGATGACGTACCGCCACTCACAACGGCGTTCTGTCTAATCCTACACGACAGAGTAATTAATTATGACGCGTTTTCAGGTCTCGTGAAAATATTGAACTAGATATAGATACGTCTGCATGTACCGTCCCATCATCAGTTGGTCTCAGGATGTACTGTAACATGCAGGGGTTCCAGAGCCAAAATGGATTCGTGCTCAAGGAAATTGGTGTCACTCACGACGGCTGGACTCGAACCCGCAGCTTCCGACCCCCGTATCCGTGGAAACTACTAGACGAAAAAAGTAAACGGTCGAACGAATGGCTATATAAATATTATCACAGACTAGAGTGGGACGAAGGAAAAATTCCGTACCACCAAGTGAAAATCACACTTCAAGACTTACTACTTCAAAACGAAATAATCTACGTCGCCGGACCTGAACAGAAGAAATGGCTACGAGAACTGTGTGACGTCGGAGCAGCTGAAATCGTAGATATACAGACCGACTACGGCTGTCCTTCCCTGCGCAAACTCTGTGCAATGTACGAAGCTAAGCATCCAAGCGACAAGTTTGAACGTGTCTGTGCCTGCACAAACTCGCAGCTAATGCAGAAATGGCACGTGCAGCAGTGCGAATAAATTTTTTTAAATATTGGCAAACCCGATTTTTATTTGCCAAATATTGGCACACCTGAATTGTAATTTTAGTATAAATAGCTCGACAATCGAGCACTATCAATCAGTTGACGTTCGGACACGATGACGCCATTCCAGCCGGAAACCGAGTACCTGAGTGCGAAACCAGACTACAACTGTATTGAACACAGTTTCCTGGACGGAGAAGAAAATTTACGCACATATACGGAAATATGTTACGGCGGAGTCTTGCATTTCCTAATGGCTCATTCGCCACGCAGTTATGAGCCATCACAACAACAAATAAACTGTTGCGGGGTGGAAAAGTGCGTCGTGTTTAACCTCAGACCAACAACCATTCTTCCATGCACCAAGGAAGAAATTCTCGGTACAACTCTACACACATCCGACTGCACGCCAGAAGACTGTAGCGGTATCGACCCCGGCACCCCGGGCTGCAGTGAGCAGTCCAAACACGAGGTTTCGAAGCGCAGCGACATGTCCAAACTCGTCGCTTCGAAACGCAGCGACATGTCCAGACCTGAACTCAAGACTAGGACTCGCCGTCGGCCCTCTCCCAGACTCGAACCGGCAACTCGGCGCCGAAGCATCAAGAAACGTGGATTGAGCGCCGATACGCCACACATCTACAGCGATAATGCTACGGACTGTTACGAATTTGATTCTGTAAAAACCATTCGCACCGCCCTGTGTTCTGTACTCTCTGCCTTGTTAGATGTTTTGAAGTAATAAAAAAAAATTAAAAACTATTGTTATGACTTTTTATTTCCCCTTCCGTTTACAAATTAATAATTTGCGGTTGAAAAGGTAATCATAAAATTAAAAAACAAATGATATTTTTCAGTAAATTATTTAAATATGAAAGTGATGAAAATAACCTAATCTATAAAGTGTCATAATATATAAATTTTCAATAAGTTGGTAATTATTTCGTCTGGAGCATTGAGATTCACGTGGCAACTCTTCCAGCTGCCAGGAGCTGAATGATTCTGATTGGCTAGTGAGTATCCCCCCCACCAAACAGTCAACATTTCCTGCCCCCCCCTCCTGATTCCCGCAACATTCGCTCCTCCCACTTTTCCCTCATCCCTCCCATTAATTCAAAAATAGTGCTGACCATGCTGCAGTTTTCGCGGAACCTGATTGGCTTGCGCCTTTGACAAGGGGGGGGGGGGGGGGGGGTAATTTACCTATAAATTGCCGTGTGAGACGTCGGGGGCTTCACTTTTGGTCTTACCGCCGTCGTCGTATGATCGCGTTCGAGTTCTCCAGCTTTACTTCCCGTCTCTACAACTCCAGCAGCTTGGTAAGTACAACTTCTCCGTAAATCTTAACTTTGAAAATTTTGACGTAAATTTTAACTTTGAAATTTTTCCGAACGTTTTCAACTTTGAAATTTTTTCGTAAATTTTAACTTTGAAATTTTTCCGAACGTTTTTAACTTTGAAATTTTTCCGAACGTTTTTAACTTTGAAATTTTTCCGAACATTTTCAACTTTGAAATTTTTTCGTAAATTTTAACTTTGAAATTGTTTTCAACTGTAATTTTTTTTTATTTTAACATTATGGTTTCGCGTGTGTGTATGCCTTCGCTACGTCCTTCACTCAGTCAGCAAGCCTAACAGCTGGCCACTGGGTGAAGGCCGCTGCTGAGCCAGCTAGTACGTGACGTGGTGATAACACTCGAGCGAGCGCGCACGGCTGACGAACCGCCCGCCGGCTCCCCGGCCAGCCGGCCGGCAGAGAGAGCGTAGGAAAAATAAAAGTACGCACTAGGCTTAGTAATCGTCTGTTTTCCAAAAATTTGTTTCAGAAATTATTACAATTTCCGTCCCGTAATTTTTTCGAGTGTATTTTTCACGTCTAAGATTGGTACTGCCTAGATGATGTGTGCGAGTGGAACTGTTTAGAGCCTGCGTTAGGTTCAGTATTAATATTTTACAGTTGTGATTATTACAATTTTTTTTCAGTCGAAATTATTAGTGCTATCAGTTGCAGTATATTTCATCTTGTAATAATAGTTTTCCCTGGCATACATGTTAGTTATTATTCATGCATGATCGACTTAGCTCGAAACAAGATGGATGCTGTGCACACCCGTGTCCTACCGACGGGCAGCGCGCGCAGAGCATGCCCTCCCCCCTCCCTGCTTCAGCCCCCCCACCAATGGTGCGCTCCCCTCCCTCCTCCTGGACGGAATGTCCCCCCCTCATCCACGCCGCGTGTGGACCCTACCGACCCCCCGCGCTCCCTGGTCAACCCGTGCACGGAGCGATGTTTCCGCCGCACCCTGCAGCTTACGTCTGGCTAGTTACCGCGCACCGCCGCATGGGGCGCCCAGGTCGCCCTGCCTGCCCCCTCGCCTGGCCCAAAAAAATAAATAACAGATGCACGCGCAATTGCTATCATAATCAAATAGAAAAAATAAATTTGTTTCATAAAAAAATAGAAAAAAAAAATACAAAAATATACCAAAGAAATACGAGTAAATTACTATTGTAGTATATTTCGTAAAAAAATATTGTATGTGTTGCAGGTATTCAGTGCTTCTCCTTGCGTCGAGCTACTCCCCAGTGTGATCCGCTTGGAGAACGTCTGTCTGCCCTCTGGAGTCCTGCACCGTTCCTCTTCGATTCCGGTCAGTACATAAAACATAAAATTTTGACGTCAGTGTCTTTGCGCTGTCTTGATAAAAAAATTCCAAATGCTAAGCCAGGTGGTCTCTTTTCTATGTTACAGGTTACAGTGTGCTGTACGACGTTCCTGCCCTCCTCGTTGTGCGTGCGTGCAGTACACACAGAGTCGTTCCTGTGTTCTTCTGGTAAGTGGAATTTAATTATTATTTATGCGTGTGTGCTTGTTTCTAATGTTTTGTGTGTGCGTGTAGCTGTCTTTATGCAAGTGTATTTTGTTTGTGTGTAGGTGTGGTTGTATTGATGCACATGTATTTTGTTTGTGTGTGTGTGTGGTTGTATTTATGCACGTGTGTGTGTGTGTGCGCTCGTGGTTGTATTTATGCACGTTTATTTGTTTGTGTGTGTGATAATTATGATGTTCTTGTTGCTATAATTTTCCGCCCGTGTTGCAGAGTCCATCATCGTCATCATGAAGAGGACCGCGTCTGGTGTTCCCGTGGCAGCCGGCCAGCCCTCAGCATCGGGAGCCCTCCAGCCCTCGACCTCGGGAGCTGTCCAGCCCTCGACATCGGGAGCCTGCCAGCTTGTGTCATCTCAGGTATGTGCACCATCATCAGGGAATGGGTGTGCGTACTGTGGCAAAGGTTTTACCAATACCCAAAATGCCAGACGGCATGAGCGCATCTGCGCAGCTAATCCTGGCTGTAATACAGCAAGCCAATGTCATATCTGCGGTATGACAATAAGCCGCAAGGACAGTTTGGCCCGCCATATGAGAACGTGTGAGGGCACCGTCGAGCACAGCACAGGCTCGAGGTGCATTCACTGCGGGCTGCAATTCAAATATAGCCGTGATGCCAGACGCCACGAGAAGAGCCAGTGCTCATTCAACCCTGAGCGCATTGCATTTACATGCACTACATGCCAGGGCGGGTTTACCCGCAAAGACAATCTATTGATGCACATCAAGACGTGCAATGGCCTGGCCGCTAAGAGACGGTGCGTAGACGAGACCTCCGGCCTGCAACAGCCCGGCCCCAGCACTCGTCCGCAATACGTGGCGAGTGTGCCCGACCAGGCACAGCGAGACTTGGAGGCGCAAGCGCCTGACCAGGCTCAGGTTGACTTGGAGGCAGGCGGTACCGGGTTCGTTGAGGCGGAGAGTGCGTTCCGCAGAAATTTAAAGACCTTAGTGGCAGTCAACAATGGTGCGACCAAAGATATTTGCACGTACCTGGGCGAAATGAAAAATAACATGATAAATCGCATTTCCCAGGAAGTACGTGAAAATGGCCCAGTGAAGTTCAGTGTATGGCTTGAATGCGATTATGCCAAGCCCGCTCCCATCGATGAAGGTGTCGACAAGAGGGCGTTCAAGACGAAGAATGTACCCATCTACGAAGAGAGCGACATTGAAGAGGCAGTAACGGAATGCATTGAGAAAATATGTAGGGAGGAAGACGAATACGTCAGCAAGGGATCCGGGTGGACTCTGTCTGCAGTAAAGAAAATTCAGCTCCGTTTCAACAAGTTAGTACCACTGCGAGTCGACTACTACATTGATCTGCCTGCTGTCATCAAGAACCGTGAAGCATGCATAAATCCCATGAACCTGGAAGACAACGAGTGCTTCAAGTGGGCCATACTGGCGCGGTACGTGGAGGGGGAGAATCCACGCCGGGTCGACAAGCGCTACCACGACCCGGAGGGAAAATTTGATTTTTCAGGATTGGAGTTCCCTACCCCCCTCCACCAAATCAGAGTGTTTGAGCGAAACAACAAAGGAGTGTCTGTCAACGTCTACAACATTGACGAGAACGACAAGATCGCGCCAGTGCGTGTGGGGAAGGAGGAAAAGCAACATCATTTCGACCTCCTGCTTCTGTCGAACGAAGATAGTAACTCTCATTTCTGCTATATTAAGAACTTCTCAAGACTCGTCAGGCCTCAGATCACCGCCCACACAGAAAAAATCCATGTCTGCAAGAGATGCTTCACGTACTACGATGACCAGCACCGAGTTTCAGGGCTGACAGGGCAGCAGTGTATCGACGCGCACAGAAAGTTCTGCAACACCCATGCTCCCGTACACGTCGAGATGCCTAAAGCTGACAAGAATGGCAAGCCACCTGTCATGGAGTTTAAAAACTATCATCATATGACAAAGATGCCAATCGTCGTTTATGCGGATTTTGAAGCCCTGCTAGTACCCATCTCATCATGCCAGCCGGACCCCCAGCAATCAAGCACCTATGCATATCAAAAACGTGAAGCATACAGTTATTGCATATATGTAAAGGTCGACAATAGCGTGATCCCAGCCACGCTCACCGCCTCGCTGCCGCAAGAGCCGATGCTATACAGGGGGCCCGATGCTGAAGCAAAATTCGTGGAGGACATAGTCAATATTGGGAATCAGGTGAAGGACATATACCAGACCAGCTTGCCCATGACGCCGCTGACGGCTCAAGAGAATGCCAGATTCGCCGCAGCCCAACAGTGATGCTACTGCAATGCGGTATTTACCATGGAAAATTATAAAGTAAAGGACCACGACCACTTCAGTGGAAAGTACCTTGGTGCCGCCTGCAACAGCTGCAATCTTCTGCGCAGGCGGCCCAAGAAGCTTGTTGTGTACTTCCACAACCTCAGCTACGACGAGAAGTTTATCATCAAGAAACTGGGCTACGACAACAAGGAAATATTCATAATCCCCCACACGCAGGAAAAAATGATAACATTTTCGAAAAGCCTGGGCAACAAATTCTCCGTACAGTTTATCGACACATTCAGGTTCATGGCACGAAGTTCGGCGTCCCTCGCATCGTACCTGCCAGCCGACAAATTCAAAGAGACTTCTAAATATTTCACACTAGAAGAAATGTCCCTCGTCACGAGAAAGGGTATATTCCTCTATGATTATGTTTCCAGCTGGGAGAAACTGGACGAGCCACAACTGCCTGCAAAGGAAGATTTTTACAATATGTTAAATGACAGCCATATCAGCGATGCAGAATACAGTCATGCGCAGGCAGTGTGGAACCAGTTCGGCTGTGTGACCCTGGGCGAGTACAGCGACGTATATTTAAAGACGGACGTGCTGCTTCTTGCAGACGTTTTCGAGAACTTTCGTCAGCTCTGTCTCGACATGTACGGGCTTGACTGCAGCCACTACGTCAGCTCCCCAGGGTTCACGTTCGACGCCATGTTGAAACAGACGCAGGTACGACTAGAGCTTATAACCGACTATGACATGTATATGTTCATCGAGGCTGGGATCAGGGGTGGGGTGGCACAAGTGGTCAAGCGCCACTGCAAGGCCAACAACGTCTGCCTTCCCCGCACCTACGATCCCAGCCAGTCATCGAAGCACATACTCTATCTGGACGCCAACAACCTCTACGGATGGGCCATGTCGCTGCCGCTGCCAGTCAGAAGCTTCAGGTGGGTGGGCGCTGATATCGACGTGATGACGATACCTGACGAGGGGCGGATGGGGTACATCCTAGAAGTTGATGTAGAGTATCCGTCTGCCCTCCACGAGGAACATAAGTACCTGCCGTTCCTGCCCGTCAGCCAGTGCCCGCCCGGCTCGAGACAAACTAAATTAATGACAACTCTCGAGCATAAGGAAAATTACATCATTCATTATAGAAACCTGAAGCAAGCTCTCCAGCACGGACTGCAAATAAAGAAAATTCATAGAGTACTTCAATTTGAGCAGCGTGCGTGGATGAAGTCCTATATTGAAAAAAATACGATTATGAGACAACATGCTACAAATGATTTCGAGAAGGAATTCTTCAAGCTGGCAAATAACTCCTGCTTTGGCAAGCTCATGGAAAATAAATTCAAGCGGCAGTATGGAGCTCGTATGCAGCGAGGCAAGGCTCCGAAAGGTTATTGCCAAGCCAGCATTCCAGGACCGAACCATTTTGGACGAAGACCTATCGCTAATAAAACTCCAACATGAGAAAATATATCTTGACCGCCCTATATATGCGGGGTTTGCGGTTCTGGACTTGTCCAAAACGCTCATGTATAATTTCCACTATGATGTGATGAAGACAAGATATAAGGACAACATTTCGCTGGCGTACATGGATACGGACAGTTTCATCTACGAAATTAAGACGCGCAATTTCTACCAGGACCTGGTCGACGACTCTGCGCTCATGAGCTTGTTTGACACGAGCGCGTATCCCATTGGTCACCCCTGCTACTCACCCACCAATAAAAAAGTGGTGGGCAAATTCAAGGACGAGTGCAATGGGGTGACGATGGAGGAGTTTGTCGGCCTCCGAGCAAAGCTATATACATACAGATATGGGGAAACGATTACAAAGAGAGCAAAAGGAATACAAAAGTGCGTGGTAAAAAATAAAATTACATTTGAAGATTTCCTCGAGGTCCTGGAGGAACACGCAACAAAGCGCGCGCAAGTCCGGTCCATACGGTCGCACCAAATGACATTATACACAGAATGCTCGAATAAAATATCACTCTTATGGCACGATGATAAACGCATAATATGCGATGATAGTATACACACATTACCATATGGGTACAATGGTTAATGTTATTTTAACCATACCGCAGTATTTATGGAAAAATTAATTTTTTTCCTTCCACGAAAAAAAGGAACTGAACAAATAACATGAAATGTTGAAACTGGTGTCTGTGCTCGTACGTTTCGCGCAGGATTCTCTGTCGGGGTCCCAGGCTTTTGCTGTGGTAGCCGAGAAGAAGACCCTGACGGGAATCTGTACCGTGATGTACGAGTATGGGACTAGTATTGGCCACTTGGTAGCCACCCATGTCTCTGTTGATTTGGTGTACATAGCCTTCGTCGATGGATTTTTCATCGTTGGTTTCCTGAGTCCGCTCGTTGTAATTATGTTGCACCCACACTCTTTCGTGGTGCTTTTTTTTGTTTGTTTTTTTACACCTAGATTTTTGGTCTTCTGGTGCTATTTTTCCTTGATTTCTTGCACTCCACACTGATTTGTGGTGCGATTCGTTTTGTTCATGCACCTACACACTGTTTCGTGGTGCTTATTTGGTTGGTTGGTTGGGTTGGAAGTGGTGGTTTTATGCACCTACGTTAAATTGTGGTGCTGTGCTCTCTTGGTTGGTTGGTTGGGATGGAAGTGGTGGTTTTTATGCATCCTCGTTGTTTGTGGTGCTACATTTTTTGGTTGGTTGGTTGGGTTGGAAGTGGTGGTTTTATGCACCTACGTTAATTTGTGGTGCTCCGTTTTTTGGTTGGTTGGGTTGGAAGTGGTGGTTTTATGCACCTACGATGTTTTTGTGGTGCTACATTTTCTTGGTTGGTTGGTTGGGATGGAAGTGGTGGTTTTATGCACCTACGTTGTTTTGTGGTGCTGCATTTTCTTGGTTGGTTGGTTGGGATGGAAGTGGTGATGTTTTGCACCTACGATGTTTCTGTGGTGCTGCGCTCTCTTGGTTGGTTGGTTGGTTGGGATGGTGGTTGGTTGGTTTTATGCACCTACGTTTTTTTGTGGTGCTGCGTTTTTTGGTTGGTTGGTTGGGTTGGAAGTGGTGGTTTTATGCATCCACGTTGTTTGTGGTGCTGCATTTTCTTGGTTGGTTGGTTGGGTTGGAAGTGGTGGTTTTATGCACCTACGATATTTTTGTGGTGCTGCGCTCTCTTGGTTGGTTGGTTGGGTTGGCCGTGGTGGTGTTTTGCATCCTCGTTTGTGGTGCTGCATTTTCTTGGTTGGTTGGTTGGGATGGAAGTGGTGGTTTTATGCACCTACGATGTTTTTGTGGTGCTGCGCTCTCTTGGTTGGTTGGTTGGGTTGGCCGTGGTGGTGTTTTGCATCCTCGTTTGTGGTGCTGCGTTTTCTTGGTTGGTTGGTTGGGATGGAAGTGGTGGTTTTATGCACCTACGATGTTTTTGTGGTGCTGCGCTCTCTTGATTGCTTGGTTGGGTTGGCCGTGGTGGTGTTTTGCATCCTCGTTGTTTGCAATGCCACGTTTTTTGGTTGGTTGGTTGGTTGGGATGGTGGTTGGTTGGTTTTAAGCATCCTCGTTATTTGCGATGCTGCGCTCTCTTGGTTGGTAAGTTGGGATGGAAGTGGTGGTTTTATGCACCTACTATGTTTTTGTGGTGCTGCATTTTCTTGGTTGGTTGGTTGGGATGGAAGTGGTGGTTTTATGCACCTACGATGTTTGTGGTGCTACTTTTTTGGTTGGTTGGTTGGGATGGAAGTGGTGGTTTTATGCACCTACGTTAATTTGTGATGCAAGAATTTTTTTTTACACTGATGCATTTTTTTACACCGATACTTTTTTTACACTCATGCATTTTACACTGATGTGTTTTACACTGTGGCGCTTTACACTCTTGCGTTTTACACTGATGCGCTTTACACTGATGCGTTTTACACTCATGCGTTTTACACTCATGCGTTTTACACTGATGCGTTTTACACTGATGCTTTTTTTACACCAATACGTTTTTTTTATGCATCGATGGGCTCCTTACGCCGATGGTGTCAAGCCGATGGGCTCCTAACTGAACCCCCCTTTGTGCTTGTGCCATTGGGTAGTACCTTTATTTATAGTCCTGGAAGCCGCTTATAGCCACACAAATGTTCGATGAAACATCCAGAGGGCACAAGGGAGAAACGGAATGTCCAAATGGTGTTCCTCAAGTAAACCTTAGAGAACACTGTGGATCGTTAACGTTAATAAAAAAAATTAACAACTAGATAAAAAAATACAACATGGGTGATTGTGCCATATTCCCTTGTTTATTTGTTAAAGTTAGAATTTAAAAAAAAAACCATTTCTGTTGTTGGTATTTTCTGAATTTCGGACATATTATAACTTTACAATTTCAATACATAATAATATTAGACAGATTCAATTTACTAATTCAGGGGCCCCTCTAAAAAGAAAGAACATAGACAGAGGTTAATAATAATTTTTGCGTAGTCTTTTGTCTTATAACAAAACCTTCGTAAAATCAGTTCTGTTATTTTAACAATATTAAAAGTTCACCGAAGACTGGCCATGACGAGGGGGTCGGGAGAAATAAGAATGTACTGTACCACAAGCATGATCTGGACTTATTGCCGAAAATGTCGTTGAGATGCAA
Organism: Bacillus rossius redtenbacheri; assembly: GCF_032445375.1. Lineage (NCBI taxonomy): Eukaryota > Metazoa > Arthropoda > Insecta > Phasmatodea > Bacillidae > Bacillus > Bacillus rossius. The sequence goes on along the minus strand of NC_086330.1, from coordinate 214,973,097 downwards.
TAGCTTCCCGGTTACCGGAGAAGGCTGGCGATTTTCAGGGGGCTCCGCGAAGTTGGAGCCGAACTCCAAGAGGTTGGGAGGGTGGTACTCCGGAGATTTGGAACCCGGAACTTTGGAACTTGGGACTTTGCACCCTCATTCTGCTGAGGGTGAATTCCGAAGAAAACGGTCCACGGGATGGCACTCGCGGACGCGGCTCGCGTAAGCGAACATAACTAGATTACTACGGTGATGTAAACAATAATAAAAAAACCAACTAGTTAACTAGAAAAAAGAGACGGGACTGCTCCCGAAACTCTGGTAATCACATGCCTAAACTTTGTTGGAGCTCTCCGACAGCAAAAGAAGAAAAACCGACGAATTGGCGGGAGCCAAGTCTTTAAGACGACCGTTCGCGACGAGAGCTCAAGAAAAACTCTCCCTTTTTCCTAAGTGCCACGAGGTAACAACGGCTAGCCCAGGGAAGCTGGGACTCGAGGGGAAGGGAAGATTAGCTGATTGGCCGAAGACGCCTTGGTGGAGGTCGCTCGAAGGGGCTAAAAGAAATTATAAAAAAAGGGGGGGGGGATAAGTTCTGTTGGTCGGGCGGTGCTGCTCTCTAGGTAGGTGACACGAGAAACTAAGGGTTAGCCGACAGCTCCGGGACGAGCGGGAAGCCTACTTACAGGCGTTCGGGGGTAATTTAGTTCAAAACATTGCCACTAGATGGCACGGGTGAGTCGTTTGGCGCTAGCAAATGGCCCCGAAGAGTCTGGCGGGCTGCTTCTGAGAAAACATGGGGGGGTGGGGGAGGGGGAAGGGGAAACTGCACTGTCTGTGAGAAACGACGGTCGTTCGTGACGAGACGTTATGCTAACGTCGGGTGGGACATGAGCCGCGCATGACAAAAGGTGCTCATGTCATGCTGCTACTCGGATCTGAGCTCGTCGTGAGAGATTGTCGATGGCAGCAGTTCCTGTCACGAGAGGGGATCGAAATGACAGACGGGAGGCGTGTGGCTAGGCGAGGAAAATTTGAATCGCCCTGCTGAGTTTAGCAGGCGTCGGCGAGAATGCGGGGGGGGGGGGGGGGGACTTAGGCTTGGGAACTTGGCAGGGCCACTGCTATAACAAACTTTAGGTGAGAGTGTACTCTGAGGGGGGAAAATTAAATTGAGTCGCAAATTTAATACGTAAAACACAGATTAAAAAAATTGAAAATTTTTGAAAATAGGGCTGAAAATCTAAATTGGCGGCACATACTCCCCCGCTGAAAGGCGGAGCCAGGGTAAGCGACCAGAAGTAAGCAAAAGGTCAAGGGAACTGACCGACTTACCCTGTACCAGAATCGACTAACATAAACTACTAACAATAAACGGTCTCCTTAATACTTAACTCACATGATAACACTTCATAAACAAACTTTAGAACTAAGTGGCGCCACTTTAATCTAGACATCTTATCCTAACATACATGTAAACTTTACTGCATTAATACACTTACAATTTGTGCCAGCACTCTTACAAACTAGTACCATGGTTTTTTTTCTTATAACTAGGACCTAGGATTTGTGTTCAGACTCAACAGCACGTGTTGAGTGAGGCATGCCGAATTTTTGACTTCAGCTCCTTGGTTCGGAGTAAAAAGGGAAGAAGGAGGCACCTACTTCAGGTTAGGATGCACTTTCTTCAGGTGCGAAATATGCGCACGAGTAAAGAAGGCACCAGAACTGGGGTCGGCTAAGGCGACTGTTACTGGTGTTAGAAAACGTTGGATTTGCCAAGGACCACTCCAACGGTAGGCGAGTTTGGCTGATCTCTTATCGATCGCCTTGCTTTGTGTGTGTGATTTACACAACACCAAATCGTTTATTCTATAGGGATTGTCAGCACGTCCCTTATTGTACCTTTTCTTACTGGTTTCATGGGCCAGGTTTAAAATTTTCTGAGCACGCCTCCAAACTTCCTTTATATCACGAGGGTCGTCTGGCAGAAGATCATTTAAGGACCAGAGATTTGAGAGCGGGTTGTTGGGTCTGTAAGTGAACATGAGTTCGAATGGTGTTGTTTTATGTCCTTCGTGACGAGCATAATTAAATGCCATCTGTAACCATACAAGGTTGGTATCCCACTTATCCTGCGAGTTCGCATGGTATGCTATTAAAGCAGACCGGAGGTTCCGATTGAAACGTTCCGCATGAGAAGGCTGTGGATAATACGGGGAGGTGGTCACATGTTGAATGCCATGTGAGAAGCACATATTTTTGAATTGTCTGGATGTGAATAGGGATGCGTTATCTGATACAATAATAGAGGGTAGACCAGATATCTTGAAGATATTGTTTTGCAATGCTCTTATTGTAGTTTCTGCTGTAGCTCTCCTGAGTGGAATGAGCCCGACGAATTTGGAGAAGGCATCTATGCATACAAGAAGCATGGAATGTCCAATTTCAGATCGGGGAAAAGGTCCCACAAAATCTATAAATAATTTTTGCATTGGTCTTTCGGCCACATCAGAAGTAAGGAATCCGAATCGTGTTTTCTGAGCGGGTTTGCTCAGTGCACATAATTTGCACAATTTTATTCTCTCAGCAATGTCCTTGTGCATTCCGTCCCAGCTAAAATGGCGACGTATGCGTTCAATTGTTTTGTAGGTGCCCAGATGTGCTCCAATCGGTGAGGTATGATAATACCTAAATACCATGTCTCTTAGGTTTTGAGGGAGGACAATTTTGAATGTTTTGCTTTGTTTTGTGCGCCTGTACAACAGTCCTTTTGAAAATTTATAGTATTTTGGAGGTGAATTTGATTTCATGTCTTGAATAATTTGTGATAGGTAGGAGTCTGAGTTTTGATGACTCTGCAAATCCGAGAAAGCTAAAGGGAAATCGGTTAGAAGTGCCTGACACGAAATCGTAGGTTCCTCCTGAAGATTAGAGTTGGAGGGGTTCTCGAACATTCGAGAGAGAGTATCAGCTACTATATTTTGTGAACCTCGAATATGCCGAATGGTGAACTTTAGTGATGAAATTTTTGCAATCCATCTGCCAAGTTTGCCTAATTGTTTGGGGTGGGCCAAAAGCCAAGCAAGGGCCTGATTATCGGTTTCTAACAAAAACTCTTTGTGTTCAAGATACTGCCTAAATAACATTCGAGAGAGAGTATCAGCTACTATATTTTGTGAACCTCGAATATGCCGAATGGTGAACTTTAGTGATGAAATTTTTGCAATCCATCTGCCAAGTTTGCCTAATTGTTTCGGGTGGGCCAAAAGCAAAGCAAGGGCCTGATTATCGGTTTCTAACAAAAACTCTTTGTGTTCAAGATACTGCCTAAATTTATCTATTCCAAAAACGACAGCTAGGCACTCGAGTTCGTAAACGGATGAAGACTTCTTTTCTTGATGAGTCAGAGTGCGAGAGGCGAAAGCAATCGGTTGTCTGTGTCCATCAAAGTCTTGGGACAATACTACTCCCAAAGCTACGCTGGATGCATCGGTTTGGAGAATAAATGGCTTAGTAAAATCTGCCATTCGGAGCACTGGTGGGCTGATGATTGCCTGTTTCAAGTAATTAAATGCTTTGTCCTGTTCTGGGCCCCACTTAAATGCTGAATTTTTCTTTCTCAGGGCGTTGAGTGGAGCTGCCTGTTCCGCAAAATTAGGAATAAATTTGGAATAAAAATTAACCATGCCAATAAATCTTGAAATGCCTTTAGTGTCTTTAGGCGGCTGAAAATCTACGATAGCCTGTGTGCGGCTTGGATCAATCGTTACTCCTTTACTTGAAATAATATGGCCCAAAAATGAGATTTCAGGGACAGCGAATTTCACCTTTTTTGTGTTTACAGTTAAGCCAGCATGGCGTAATCGTTCCAGGACTTGAGTCAAATGAGTTATGTGTTCCTCAAAGGACTCTGAATAGACCACAACATCGTCTAAGTAGTTGAATACAAATTTAAATTTAAGATCGCCGAAAACTTGATCGAGGAGGCGAGTTAAGACTTGTGCGCCAGTAGCTATTCCAAAAGGGACTACTTTATACTGATATAGGTTCCAGGGTACACAGAACCCGGTGATGTGTTTGGATTGAGGAGTTAAAGGTATTTGGTGGTAAGCTGAATTTAGGTCAAAAACACTAAAATATTTGGCCTTACTAAACCAATGACAAGCTGAATTGAGGTCAGGGAGTGGAATTTGTTCAACGTCTATCTTCTGATTGGCTAATCGATAGTCGATAACTAGGCGGTGACCTTGACCTTTGGGAACCAAGAAAGCAGGTGACGAATAACTAGAAGTTGAAGGCTCAATCACATCCTTATCAAGTAAGTCCTGGATGTGTTCTCGCATAATTTGCATTTTGGGTCCTAACAACTGATAAGGGTGACATCTCACTGGTGTTTTGTCCAAAAGTTTAATTTCATATTCAATAAGGTGGGTACGTCCTAATTTTTCTGTCAAAACATCAGAAAAACAGTTACATAAATTTTGTACCTCTGTTTGTTGAGCTGGTGTAAGATGGTCCAAATATGATTCATTTCCATCTTTGACACTTGTGCGAATGGCTTTAACCTTACCCTGACATTTTGTTCCCGGCGAGTCAAAAGAGATATTAACTTGTTTATTAAATTTAAACTTAAAATTTCTTGCTTGCAAATCAATTATCAATCCTGTTTTGGCTATGAAGTATGATCCAAAAATAAGATCTGTTGCTAGATCCTGTGCAACTAGAAATGGGAAAGTCCAGGAGAATAAGTCGATTTTAATTTTAAGTAAGGCGATTGTGTTCACTTTTAATGGCTGCTCTGATGCAGTCACACATTGGATATTAACTGGTTCAGTTTTGTGAATTACTTTTTCTTTCTGTAAAACTTCAAACAGATGCCCAGAAATGAAACTTCGGACTGAGCCTGTGTCGATCAGTCCTGGAGTTTCGTGGTTGCCAATTAAGGTTTTGGCATAAGGTAAAACTGTAGGTAAATTTGCAAAAATATTATGACAGGTCCTCTTGTCTTGTTTTGGATTGATGCAGTGTTTACAGTACTCTGTAGGCTCATTATAATTTTTTATGTTTTTAGACTTAGTTGCCAATGTGTTTGTCTGTTGGTTATAGGTTTGTTTTGAATTGGACGGTTTTTTGGAAATTTTTTGTTTCTTTTTGCGTTTTCGTTTTGTCTTGTTTTCGCCTGGAGGGTGGCGATTTTCATTGACTGAGTTATGCCAATCAATTTGTTTATTTGGTGGCACAGAAAGAAAACTTTCTGGCCACCTACCTACATGTTTTTTTGGTTTGTGTTGGTAGTGAAAAGGCTGTTTGTTTTTGCTGTAACATTGTTCAATTACATGCCCGGATCTCTTACAGTATTCACAAAATGGTATGTTTCCCTGCTGTTGCCTATAATTTCCCTGGTGATTACTGTGAGGCTGTGATTTAGGGTAATTGTTAGTGTTCGTGCTTCCCTTGTTGGAGTTTTGGGAGGTCGGGAAAATGGGATGATTAGCCGGGAAATCTGGATAGCGGTTCCTTTGGTAATCGGCAAATTCTACATTGGTAGCATGAATACACAGTCTGTCCAGCTCGGCAAAGTTCTGTGGTCGGGTCTGGAAGACCGCTCGTGACCTTTCGGCAGGATTAATGCCATCAAGAATATTTGATACGATATCATTCTCTGTGACTCCTAAACGAAGAACTAGGGCCGCTTCTTTAATGTCGGCGATGTACCTGGACAAAGGCTCATTCCTGTGTTGTAATCTATTATACCAGTCAAGCCTGAGATTCGTGAGCATCCTGGCAGGAATAAAAAAACTTATTACATCTGCATGGTATTGATCAAAAGTTAAATTATTTTCAATGGCCACCGAGGTTCTTTCACTCAAGGGTGGCTGTGTAAGGGGGAAAACTAATTCGAAAAGTTCCCTCGTTGGTATGTTGCATTTTTGGTGCAACCTAATAAGTTGTCGTAGAAAGTCAATTAATTTGTTTGGGTCCAAACCATTGGTTTCAGGTAGATTATTTAGTAGCCTTTCGGCTGGGTGGGGAATTTTGCTGTAGAAATGCGAACTATGGCCTTGAGGTTCTGATGTTGGTGGTTGGTGCTGTGTAGTCGCTGGTTGTTCATTAGACAAAGGGGGGTGGGGGTTGTGTCGCGGAAGAGGGGCGGCAGGGGCGAGTGGAAGGTATGTGGTTGAGGGACTGACCTGTGGTATTTGTGGATCGGGTATTGGAATGGTTGGCATGACAGTTGTTTGTGCCCTTATTTCTGTCGAGGTGGATGTGACTGGCTGTGCTGAGGGTGTGATTGGGATGCTAAATGCCAAGGGGGAGGGGTGACGTTCAGGGGTGGTTTGAAGTGATGAGAAATGAGATGTGAATTGATGGAATGATTGAAAATGGCTCCTGAGGTGGGTGGAAAACACACAGATTGGTAAGGGTATGTGGAGTATTCTGGAGGAGGTCTGGTGTAAGTGACCTTGGTAACAGTCTGCGGTATTGGTCTGATGACCGTCCCGGGTGGAAACCACACGTGGGTGGATGGCTGACTGACAGTAGTGAATGTGGGTGGACTAGGAAGTTGATTTGTGGAAAATGAAACTGGAAAAGGTGATGCAGGGAGGAGTGGAGGGGAGACTGGTAATGATGCGCCCTGAGTGGTCTGTGTTTGTGCTCGTTGTGTGTCAGTTTTAATCTCTTCGAGGGGTGGTGTGTTCACTTCAGACCTTTGTGTCTGGATGTCGGGAACTAACCCAGTCGCCTCGAGGCTTGTGTTTTGTAGAGCATTGAGTCTAGTTCTCAACTTGAATCGGAGATTAGGGATCTGCTGACGGCATTGGTCTATTTCCTTTTGATAAACCCCATTTAGTTTGCCTTTTGACAATATTACCAGGTTTGCTAGCCTGGTGGCAACGTGATCGAGTCGGGCGATCATTCTTAATATGTGGGGTTTGTTTGTTTCGGTGGACACTACATTTGCAAATGCTGCAATATCTTGGAATTTACTGGTGGTGACAGTAAATTCACTAAGAGGGTCTAAGTTCAAATTTAGAAGTGAGTGTTGTGTTTGTGGTTGGCAAGACCTGAGTCTTTTTCTCAGCTCTTGGGCGTCTCCTGAAGTGGACTGCCCACGAAGTGCTAACTCGTGGATCACCTCGTCTTTCAAAAGATACTCTGGAGTAATCATAGTGAAAATCAAATTTAGTGTACCCTTAAACCACAGAAGGCTTAAGAAGGAGTGAGCGTCTGCTCACAATGAACTTGAACCTTACCCTAGGCTTACTTACTAAACATAAAAACACTCTTAACTTAACTTAGACTAGTAACTCACAAGGAGCCTTATTATTTTTCCTTTCTGGTCGCCACCCTGGTCGCACAGATTCTAAACCCACAAATTGTAACGCAAAAATTACGTTTGTCAGGGGTAATGACCTTTAAACAACAAGGGAGGGGAGGTTCCTCTCGCTCGGCGGGCGTGCGCGCTGATTAGATAAGTCGACACCGCGCCCGTCGCTGTTTGGGTTGCCGGGTTGTGAGGGGGGGGGGGAGGAAGGCCGTAGTGGAGGCACGTTTAACTGATAACACACGTGCGCGCATCCGAACACTGGCCGCGAAACGGAGTGGGTGGGGAGGTCAGCTGGGAGGCGCGAGGAAACACTCGCCTGTCTACTGATGTGCAGCGGCCATATTCAACATGGCGGACACTCTATGGTCCGTAAAAAAAAATACCGGACTATACGTACACATACTCATTAATAAAGGGGAGATAAAAGAATTATAATGGTGAGTGTAAATTTCCATGCAAAAAGACTTACTATAGTAAAATAGATATAAAAATACGCGTTAATTGGCCAGTCAACGTTTACAATACTATAAACTATAGTTAAAAATTATGTTTTTAAAAAAAACTGCTAACACTTATTATCATTTAGTTTGAAAGTATTTGTAATTTAGCCAAAATAATAGCAATGACCACAATAAACACAGTTTTGATGCAAAATTACGTTATTACAGATCCGATAAATTATATAAACTAAAGTTACTGCTATCACTTCTTGAACTCTCTTTATGTTCTATTTAAAATATACCCTGTCAAAATTTATTAATTTAAATTAATTTTTTTTTCTTAAACTATGCTTATAAAGTATGCTTCTAACAAACCATGCTCTGCTACCACTTTCTGAACCCCCCCTTTGTGCTTGTGCCATTGGGTAGTACCTTTATTTATAGTCCTGGAAGCCGCTTATAGCCACACAAATGTTCGATGAAACATCCAGAGGGCACAAGGGAGAAACGGAATGTCCAAATTGTGTTCCTCAAGTAAACCTTAGAGAACACTGTGGATCGTTAACGTTAATAAAAAAAATTAACAACTAGATAAAAAAATACAACATGGGTGATTGTGCCATATTCCCTTGTTTATTTGTTAAAGTTAGAATTTAAAAAAAAAACCATTTCTGTAGTTGGTATTTTCTGAATTTCGGACATATTATAACTTTACAATTTCAATACATAATAATATTAGACAGATTCAATTTACTAATTCAGGGGCCCCTCTAAAAAGAAAGAACATAGACAGAGGTTAATAATAATTTTTGCGTAGTCTTTTGTCTTATAACAAAACCTTCGTAAAATCAGTTCTGTTATTTTAACAATATTAAAAGTTCACCGAAGACTGGCCATGACGAGGGGGTCGGGAGAAATAAGAATGTACTGTACCACAAGCATGATCTGGACTTATTGCCGAAAATGTCGTTGAGATGCAATAGCTTCCCGGTTACCGGAGAAGGCTGGCGATTTTCAGGGGGCTCCGCGAAGTTGGAGCCGAACTCCAAGAGGTTGGGAGGGTGGTACTCCGGAGATTTGGAACCCGGAACTTTGGAACTTGGGACTTTGCACCCTCATTCTGCTGAGGGTGAATTCCGAAGAAAACGGTCCACGGGATGGCACTCGCGGACGCGGCTCGCGTAAGCGAACATAACTAGATTACTACGGTGATGTAAACAATAATAAAAAAACCAACTAGCTAACTAGAAAAAAGAGACGGGACTGCTCCCGAAACTCTGGTAATCACATGCCTAAACTTTGTTGGAGCTCTCCGACAGCAAAAGAAGAAAAACCGACGAATTGGCGGGAGCCAAGTCTCTAAGACGACCGTTCGCGACGAGAGCTCAAGAAAAACTCTCCCTTTTTCCTAAGTGCCACGAGGTAACAACGGCTAGCCCAGGGAAGCTGGGACTCGAGGGGAAGGGAAGATTAGCTGATTGGCCGAAGACGCTTTGGTGGAGGTCGCTCGAAGGGGCTAAAAGAAATTATAAAAAAAGGGGGGGGGGGGTAAGTTCTGTTGGTCGGGCGGTGCTGCTCTCTAGGTAGGTGACACGAGAAACTAAGGGTTAGCCGACAGCTCCGGGACGAGCGGGAAGCCTACTTACAGGCGTTCGGGGGTAATTTAGTTCAAAACATTGCCACTAGATGGCACGGGTGAGTCGTTTGGCGCTAGCAAATGGCCCCGAAGAGTCTGGCGGGCTGCTTCTGAGAAAACATGGGGGGGTGGGGGAGGGGGAAGGGGAAACTGCACTGTCTGTGAGAAACGACGGTCGTTCGTGACGAGACGTTATGCTAACGTCGGGTGGGACATGAGCCGCGCATGACAAAAGGTGCTCATGTCATGCTGCTACTCGGATCTGAGCTCGTCGTGAGAGATTGTCGATGGCAGCAGTTCCTGTCACGAGAGGGGATCGAAATGACAGACGGGAGGCGTGTGGCTAGGCGAGGAAAATTTGAATCGCCCTGCTGAGTTTAGCAGGCGTCGGCGAGAATGCGGGGGGGGGGGGGGGACTTAGGCTTGGGAACTTGGCAGGGCCACTGCTATAACAAACTTTAGGTGAGAGTGTACACTGAGGGGGGAAAAATTAAATTGAGTCGCAAATTTAATACGTAAAACACAGATTAAAAAAATTGAAATTTTTTGAAAATAGGGCTGAAAATCTAAATTGGCTGCACATACTCCCCCGCTGAAAGGCGGAGCCAGGGTAAGCGACCAGAAGTAAGCAAAAGGTCAAGGGAACTGACCGACTTACCCTGTACCAGAATCGACTAACATAAACTACTAACATTAAACGGTCTCCTTAATACTTAACTCACATGATAACACTTCATAAACAAACTTTAGAACTAAGTGGCGCCACTTTAATCTAGACATCTTATCCTAACATACATGTAAACTTTACTGCATTAATACACTTACAATTTGTGCCAGCACTCTTACAAACTAGTACCATGGTTTTTTTTCTTATAACTAGGACCTAGGATTTGTGTTCAGACTCAACAGCACGTGTTGAGTGAGGCATGCCGAATTTTTGACTTCAGCTCCTTGGTTCGGAGTAAAAAGGGAAGAAGGAGGCACCTACTTCAGGTTAGGATGCACTTTCTTCAGGTGCGAAATATGCGCACGAGTAAAGAAGGCACCAGAACTGGGGTCGGCTAAGGCGACTGTTACTGGTGTTAGAAAACGTTGGATTTGCCAAGGACCACTCCAACGGTAGGCGAGTTTGGCTGATCTCTTATCGATCGCCTTGCTTTGTGTGTGTGATTTACACAACACCAAATCGTTTATTCTATAGGGATTGTCAGCACGTCCCTTATTGTACCTTTTCTTACTGGTTTCATGGGCCAGGTTTAAAATTTTCTGAGCACGCCTCCAAACTTCCTTTATATCACGAGGGTCGTCTGGCAGAAGATCATTTAAGGACCAGAGATTTGAGAGCGGGTTGTTGGGTCTGTAAGTGAACATGAGTTCGAATGGTGTTGTTTTATGTCCTTCGTGACGAGCATAATTAAATGCCATCTGTAACCATACAAGGTTGGTATCCCACTTATCCTGCGAGTTCGCATGGTATGCTATTAAAGCAGACCGGAGGTTCCGATTGAAACGTTCCGCATGAGAAGGCTGTGGATAATACGGGGAGGTGGTCACATGTTGAATGCCATGTGAGAAGCACATATTTTTGAATTGTCTGGATGTGAATAGGGATGCGTTATCTGATACAATAATAGAGGGTAGACCAGATATCTTGAAGATATTGTTTTGCAATGCTCTTATTGTAGTTTCTGCTGTAGCTCTCCTGAGTGGAATGAGCCCGACGAATTTGGAGAAGGCATCTATGCATACAAGAAGCATGGAATGTCCAATTTCAGATCGGGGAAAAGGTCCCACAAAATCTATAAATAATTTTTGCATTGGTCTTTCGGCCACATCAGAAGTAAGGAATCCGAATCGTGTTTTCTGAGCGGGTTTGCTCAGTGCACATAATTTGCACAATTTTATTCTCTCAGCAATGTCCTTGTGCATTCCGTCCCAGCTAAAATGGCGACGTATGCGTTCAATTGTTTTGTAGGTGCCCAGATGTGCTCCAATCGGTGAGGTATGATAATACCTAAATACCATGTCTCTTAGGTTTTGAGGGAGGACAATTTTGAATGTTTTGCTTTGTTTTGTGCGCCTGTACAACAGTCCTTTTGAAAATTTATAGTATTTTGGAGGTGAATTTGATTTCATGTCTTGAATAATTTGTGATAGGTAGGAGTCTGAGTTTTGATGACTCTGCAAATCCGAGAAAGCTAAAGGGAAATCGGTTAGAAGTGCCTGACACGAAATCGTAGGTTCCTCCTGAAGATTAGAGTTGGAGGGGTTCTCGAACATTCGAGAGAGAGTATCAGCTACTATATTTTGTGAACCTCGAATATGCCGAATGGTGAACTTTAGTGATGAAATTTTTGCAATCCATCTGCCAAGTTTGCCTAATTGTTTGGGGTGGGCCAAAAGCCAAGCAAGGGCCTGATTATCGGTTTCTAACAAAAACTCTTTGTGTTCAAGATACTGCCTAAATAACATTCGAGAGAGAGTATCAGCTACTATATTTTGTGAACCTCGAATATGCCGAATGGTGAACTTTAGTGATGAAATTTTTGCAATCCATCTGCCAAGTTTGCCTAATTGTTTCGGGTGGGCCAAAAGCAAAGCAAGGGCCTGATTATCGGTTTCTAACAAAAACTCTTTGTGTTCAAGATACTGCCTAAATTTATCTATTCCAAAAACGACAGCTAGGCACTCGAGTTCGTAAACGGATGAAGACTTCTTTTCTTGATGAGTCAGAGTGCGAGAGGCGAAAGCAATCGGTTGTCTGTGTCCATCAAAGTCTTGGGACAATACTACTCCCAAAGCTACGCTGGATGCATCGGTTTGGAGAATAAATGGCTTAGTAAAATCTGCCATTCGGAGCACTGGTGGGCTGATGATTGCCTGTTTCAAGTAATTAAATGCTTTGTCCTGTTCTGGGCCCCACTTAAATGCTGAATTTTTCTTTCTCAGGGCGTTGAGTGGAGCTGCCTGTTCCGCAAAATTAGGAATAAATTTGGAATAAAAATTAACCATGCCAATAAATCTTGAAATGCCTTTAGTGTCTTTAGGCGGCTGAAAATCTACGATAGCCTGTGTGCGGCTTGGATCAATCGTTACTCCTTTACTTGAAATAATATGGCCCAAAAATGAGATTTCAGGGACAGCGAATTTCACCTTTTTTGTGTTTACAGTTAAGCCAGCATGGCGTAATCGTTCCAGGACTTGAGTCAAATGAGTTATGTGTTCCTCAAAGGACTCTGAATAGACCACAACATCGTCTAAGTAGTTGAATACAAATTTAAATTTAAGATCGCCGAAAACTTGATCGAGGAGGCGAGTTAAGACTTGTGCGCCAGTAGCTATTCCAAAAGGGACTACTTTATACTGATATAGGTTCCAGGGTACACAGAACCCGGTGATGTGTTTGGATTGAGGAGTTAAAGGTATTTGGTGGTAAGCTGAATTTAGGTCAAAAACACTAAAATATTTGGCCTTACTAAACCAATGACAAGCTGAATTGAGGTCAGGGAGTGGAATTTGTTCAACGTCTATCTTCTGATTGGCTAATCGATAGTCGATAACTAGGCGGTGACCTTGACCTTTGGGAACCAAGAAAGCAGGTGACGAATAACTAGAAGTTGAAGGCTCAATCACATCCTTATCAAGTAAGTCCTGGATGTGTTCTCGCATAATTTGCATTTTGGGTCCTAACAACTGATAAGGGTGACATCTCACTGGTGTTTTGTCCAAAAGTTTAATTTCATATTCAATAAGGTGGGTACGTCCTAATTTTTCTGTCAAAACATCAGAAAAACAGTTACATAAATTTTGTACCTCTGTTTGTTGAGCTGGTGTAAGATGGTCCAAATATGATTCATTTCCATCTTTGACACTTGTGCGAATGGCTTTAACCTTACCCTGACATTTTGTTCCCGGCGAGTCAAAAGAGATATTAACTTGTTTATTAAATTTAAACTTAAAATTTCTTGCTTGCAAATCAATTATCAATCCTGTTTTGGCTATGAAGTATGATCCAAAAATAAGATCTGTTGCTAGATCCTGTGCAACTAGAAATGGGAAAGTCCAGGAGAATAAGTCGATTTTAATTTTAAGTAAGGCGATTGTGTTCACTTTTAATGGCTGCTCTGATGCAGTCACACATTGGATATTAACTGGTTCAGTTTTGTGAATTACTTTTTCTTTCTGTAAAACTTCAAACAGATGCCCAGAAATGAAACTTCGGACTGAGCCTGTGTCGATCAGTCCTGGAGTTTCGTGGTTGCCAATTAAGGTTTTGGCATAAGGTAAAACTGTAGGTAAATTTGCAAAAATATTATGACAGGTCCTCTTGTCTTGTTTTGGATTGATGCAGTGTTTACAGTACTCTGTAGGCTCATTATAATTTTTTATGTTTTTAGACTTAGTTGCCAATGTGTTTGTCTGTTGGTTATAGGTTTGTTTTGAATTGGACGGTTTTTTGGAAATTTTTTGTTTCTTTTTGCGTTTTCGTTTTGTCTTGTTTTCGCCTGGAGGGTGGCGATTTTCATTGACTGAGTTATGCCAATCAATTTGTTTATTTGGTGGCACAGAAAGAAAACTTTCTGGCCACCTACCTACATGTTTTTTTGGTTTGTGTTGGTAGTGAAAAGGCTGTTTGTTTTTGCTGTAACATTGTTCAATTACATGCCCGGATCTCTTACAGTATTCACAAAATGGTATGTTTCCCTGCTGTTGCCTATAATTTCCCTGGTGATTACTGTGAGGCTGTGATTTAGGGTAATTGTTAGTGTTCGTGCTTCCCTTGTTGGAGTTTTGGGAGGTCGGGAAAATGGGATGATTAGCCGGGAAATCTGGATAGCGGTTCCTTTGGTAATCGGCAAATTCTACATTGGTAGCATGAATACACAGTCTGTCCAGCTCGGCAAAGTTCTGTGGTCGGGTCTGGAAGACCGCTCGTGACCTTTCGGCAGGATTAATGCCATCAAGAATATTTGATACGATATCATTCTCTGTGACTCCTAAACGAAGAACTAGGGCCGCTTCTTTAATGTCGGCGATGTACCTGGACAAAGGCTCATTCCTGTGTTGTAATCTATTATACCAGTCAAGCCTGAGATTCGTGAGCATCCTGGCAGGAATAAAAAAACTTATTACATCTGCATGGTATTGATCAAAAGTTAAATTATTTTCAATGGCCACCGAGGTTCTTTCACTCAAGGGTGGCTGTGTAAGGGGGAAAACTAATTCGAAAAGTTCCCTCGTTGGTATGTTGCATTTTTGGTGCAACCTAATAAGTTGTCGTAGAAAGTCAATTAATTTGTTTGGGTCCAAACCATTGGTTTCAGGTAGATTATTTAGTAGCCTTTCGGCTGGGTGGGGAATTTTGCTGTAGAAATGCGAACTATGGCCTTGAGGTTCTGATGTTGGTGGTTGGTGCTGTGTAGTCGCTGGTTGTTCATTAGACAAAGGGGGGTGGGGGTTGTGTCGCGGAAGAGGGGCGGCAGGGGCGAGTGGAAGGTATGTGGTTGAGGGACTGACCTGTGGTATTTGTGGATCGGGTATTGGAATGGTTGGCATGACAGTTGTTTGTGCCCTTATTTCTGTCGAGGTGGATGTGACTGGCTGTGCTGAGGGTGTGATTGGGATGCTAAATGCCAAGGGGGAGGGGTGACGTTCAGGGGTGGTTTGAAGTGATGAGAAAGGAGATGTGAATTGATGGAATGATTGAAATGGCTCCTGAGGTGGGTGGAAAACACACAGATTGGTAAGGGTATGTGGAGTATTCTGGAGGAGGTCTGGTGTAAGTGACCTTGGTAACAGTCTGCGGTATTGGTCTGATGACCGTCCCGGGTGGAAACCACACGTGGGTGGATGGCTGACTGACAGTAGTGAATGTGGGTGGACTAGGAAGTTGATTTGTGGAAAATGAAACTGGAAAAGGTGATGCAGGGAGGAGTGGAGGGGAGACTGGTAATGATGCGCCCTGAGTGGTCTGTGTTTGTGCTCGTTGTGTGTCAGTTTTAATCTCTTCGAGGGGTGGTGTGTTCACTTCAGACCTTTGTGTCTGGATGTCGGGAACTAACCCAGTCGCCTCGAGGCTTGTGTTTTGTAGAGCATTGAGTCTAGTTCTCAACTTGAATCGGAGATTAGGGATCTGCTGACGGCATTGGTCTATTTCCTTTTGATAAACCCCATTTAGTTTGCCTTTTGACAATATTACCAGGTTTGCTAGCCTGGTGGCAACGTGATCGAGTCGGGCGATCATTCTTAATATGTGGGGTTTGTTTGTTTCGGTGGACACTACATTTGCAAATGCTGCAATATCTTGGAATTTACTGGTGGTGACAGTAAATTCACTAAGAGGGTCTAAGTTCAAATTTAGAAGTGAGTGTTGTGTTTGTGGTTGGCAAGACCTGAGTCTTTTTCTCAGCTCTTGGGCGTCTCCTGAAGTGGACTGCCCACGAAGTGCTAACTCGTGGATCACCTCGTCTTTCAAAAGATACTCTGGAGTAATCATAGTGAAAATCAAATTTAGTGTACCCTTAAACCACAGAAGGCTTAAGAAGGAGTGAGCGTCTGCTCACAATGAACTTGAACCTTACCCTAGGCTTACTTACTAAACATAAAAACACTCTTAACTTAACTTAGACTAGTAACTCACAAGGAGCCTTATTATTTTTCCTTTCTGGTCGCCACCCTGGTCGCACAGATTCTAAACCCACAAATTGTAACGCAAAAATTACGTTTGTCAGGGGTAATGACCTTTAAACAACAAGGGAGGGGAGGTTCCTCTCGCTCGGCGGGCGTGCGCGCTGATTAGATAAGTCGACACCGCGCCCGTCGCTGTTTGGGTTGCCGGGGTGTGAGGGGGGGGGGGGGAGGAAGGCCGTAGTGGAGGCACGTTTAACTGATAACACACGTGCGCGCATCCGAACACTGGCCGCGAAACGGAGTGGGTGGGGAGGTCAGCTGGGAGGCGCGAGGAAACACTCGCCTGTCTACTGATGTGCAGCGGCCATATTCAACATGGCGGACACTCTATGGTCCGTAAAAAAAAATACCGGACTATACATACACATACTCATTAATAAAGGGGAGATAAAAGAATTATAATGGTGAGTGTAAATTTCCATGCAAAAAGACTTACTATAGTAAAATAGATATAAAAATACACGTTAATTGGCCAGTCAACGTTTACAATACTATAAACTATAGTTAAAAATTATGTTTTTAAAAAAAACTGCTAACACTTATTATCATTTAGTTTGAAAGTATTTGTAATTTAGCCAAAATAATAGCAATGACCACAATAAACACAGTTTTGATGCAAAATTACGTTATTACAGATCCGATAAATTATATAAACTAAAGTTACTGCTATCACTTCTTGAACTCTCTTTATGTTCTATTTAAAATATACCCTGTCAAAATTTATTAATTTAAATTAATTTTTTTTTCTTAAACTATGCTTATAAAGTATGCTTCTAACAAACCATGCTCTGCTACCACTTTCTGAACCCCCCCTTTGTGCTTGTGCCATTGGGTAGTACCTTTATTTATAGTCCTGGAAGCCGCTTATAGCCACACAAATGTTCGATGAAACATCCAGAGGGCACAAGGGAGAAACGGAATGTCCAAATGGTGTTCCTCAAGTAAACCTTAGAGAACACTGTGGATCGTTAACGTTAATAAAAAAAATTAACAACTAGATAAAAAAATACAACATGGGTGATTGTGCCATATTCCCTTGTTTATTTGTTAAAGTTAGAATTTTAAAAAAAAACCATTTCTGTAGTTGGTATTTTCTGAATTTCGGACATATTATAACTTTACAATTTCAATACATAATAATATTAGACAGATTCAATTTACTAATTCAGGGGCCCCTCTAAAAAGAAAGAACATAGACAGAGGTTAATAATAATTTTTGCGTAGTCTTTTGTCTTATAACAAAACCTTCGTAAAATCAGTTCTGTTATTTTAACAATATTAAAAGTTCACCGAAGACTGGCCATGACGAGGGGGTCGGGAGAAATAAGAATGTACTGTACCACAAGCATGATCTGGACTTATTGCCGAAAATGTCGTTGAGATGCAATAGCTTCCCGGTTACCGGAGAAGGCTGGCGATTTTCAGGGGGCTCCGCGAAGTTGGAGCCGAACTCCAAGAGGTTGGGAGGGTGGTACTCCGGAGATTTGGAACCCGGAACTTTGGAACTTGGGACTTTGCACCCTCATTCTGCTGAGGGTGAATTCCGAAGAAAACGGTCCACGGGATGGCACTCGCAGACACGGCTCGCGTAAGCGAACATAACTAGATTACTACGGTGATGTAAACAATAATAAAAAAACCAACTAGCTAACTAGAAAAAAGAGACGGGACTGCTCCCGAAACTCTGGTAATCACATGCCTAAACTTTGTTGGAGCTCTCCGACAGCAAAAGAAGAAAAACCGACGAATTGGCGGGAGCCAAGTCCCTAAGACGACCGTTCGCGACGAGAGCTCAAGAAAAACTCTCCCTTTTTCCTAAGTGCCACGAGGTAAAAACGGCTAGCCCAGGGAAGCTGGGACTCGAGGGGAAGGGAAGATTAGCTGATTGGCCGAAGACGCCTTGGTGGGGGTCGCTCGAAGGGGCTAAAAGAAATTATAAAAAAAAGGGGGGGGGGGGGTAAGTTCTGTTGGTCGGGCGGTGCTGCTCTCTAGGTAGGTGACACGAGAAACTAAGGGTTAGCCGACAGCTCCGGGACGAGCGGGAAGCCTACTTACAGGCGTTCGGGGGTAATTTAGTTCAAAACAGTGCCACTAGATGGCACGGGTGAGTCGTTTGGCGCTAGCAAATGGCCCCGAAGAGTCTGGCGGGCTGATTCTGAGAAAACATGGTGGGGCGGGGGGGGGGGGGGGAAGGGGAAACTGCACTGTCTGTGAGAAACGACGGTCGTTCGTGACGAGACGTTATGCTAACGTCGGGTGGGACATGAGCCGCGCATGACAAAAGCTGCTCATGTCATGCTGCTACTCGGATCTGAGCTCGTCGTGAGAGATTGTCGATGGCAGCAGTTCCTGTCACGAGAGGGGATCGAATTGACAGACGGGAGGCGTGTGGCTAGGCGAGGAAAATTTGAATCGCCCTGCTGAGTTTAGCAGGCGTCGGCGAGAATGGGGGGGGGGGGGGGGGACTTAGGCTTGGGAACTTGGCAGGGCCACTGCTATAACAAACTTTAGGTGAGAGTGTACACTGAGGGGGGAAAAATTAAATTGAGTCGCAAATTTAATACGTAAAACACAGATTAAAAAAATTGAAAATTTTTGAAAATAGGGCCGAAAATCTAAATTGGCGGCACATAACATCGATGGTGTCATGATGATGGGGTCACTACAATGGGCTCCTATCATCGATGGGGCACATGACGTTGGGCTCCTTACATCGGTGGTGTCATGTGGATGGTGTCATCGCTGGACTGTTACGCCGCTGGGTTCCGCAGTCGATGACGTGCAAGATTTCAGCGTTGTGTTTCACCGCTGGACTGTTACGCCGCTGGGTTCCTTAGTCGTTGGCATGCAAGATTTCGGCGTTGTGTGTCACCGCTGGACTGTTACGCCGCTGGGTTCCGCAGTCGATGACATGCAAGATTCCAGCGTTGTGTGTCACCGCTGGACTGTTACGCCGCTGGGTTCCTCAGTCGTTGGCATACAAGATTTCGGCGTTGTGTTTCAACGTTGGACTGTTACGTCGCTGGGTTCCACAGTCGTTGGCATGCAAGATTTCGGCGTTGTGTGTCAACGCTGGACTGTTACGCCGCTGGGTTTCTCAGTCGATGACATGCAAGATTTCGGCGTTGTGTGTCACCGCTAGACTGTTACGTCGCTGGGTTCCACAGTCGTTGGCATGCAAGATTTCGGCGTTGTGTGTCAACGTTGGACTGTTACGCCGCGGGTTCCGCAGTCGATAACATGCAAGATTTCGGCGTTGATATATCGTTGTTACTGGGCAATTTCAGCGTTGCTATGTGTTCATATGCTAGTTTAATCACGTGCTTTGTGTCATTGTATCATGTGGTAGTTCTTTCTGGTAGGCTTGCATCGTTGTAATGGGCCACGGCTAAATAGAGACGTTGTTCATAAGTACTTGACTACATATGTGACGTATATTGCATATGGAGGCAAGGGGCTTGAGCGCGACCAGCCTGTTTAGCGGTGTCGGTCTCCAGCCCGTTCCGAACACAGAGAGCTGCGATGCAAGCTTTTTGTTTAAATGACTAATATTCTGTTTAAGTATTTAGCAGGTGAGCAGTTGCTGAGATGGAGAGAGATTCGGTGTGGGGCGGGGAGCTGGTGAGAAGGAGAGAGACGACGGGGCGAGCGTGGGCTGCTGGGAGAGAGAGGAAGAGACCTGCGAATCTACACACATGCATACATGTCAAATAAAATATGGATATAATTAAATGTATATGTTAACGAATATATATATATATCTGTAAAAAATTTTTTTGAGTTTTATTTCTATAATACTAATACCCTTGTTTTTTTATTTGCTGATTTATTTTTTCTTGAGAATTTTTTTTTTATAATGTATGTTTGGAATGAAAATTGTTGGAAACAGTAATAGTGATTATTATATTTTAATTTTTTTCCGAAAGAGTATAATTAATAGACTTTACATCACAAAAAAAATACAATGAAATTAAGGTGAAAAGAAAACGGATAAATACATTGGTTTATATATATTTTATTTACATAATTCCATCACCCCTCACATCAGTCGATGACATTGGAAACATTATTTACAATTGCAATAAGGAATAAAAAAATTAAACATCACTGTAGTAATAAGGATGTTCATAGAGCCACAGCTTCAGTAACTGACTATTACAATGTGCACAGTTGAAACCATTATAAAATTTATCACCCTTTTCAATTTGGTTTCCGTACATCTTTAACAGTGTTTTGAAGGAAGGACAGTTTCCTTGTTTATGTAGGTCAATTACATTGGCACTACACAAATCACTCACCATACGTTTCTGTTCATTACCACGGACGTAAACAACGTCGTCTTCCGGCTCGACGAGATCACGTAGCACAGATGTAAGTTGTTCATAGTCCACATCACCTTCATTCCACGAGAGTCCGTTCACTTCATAGGTTAGACGACGGTTCTCGCGTTGTGACTTTCTGTCTAGCTTAGTCCAGTCACACGGTGGTTTAAATATGTATTCGCTAGTCTTGACTTCGTCACCGCCAATGACGGACGTCACGGACAGTTGCTTCACTACAGGTCCCTTTTGGGACGTAAGACACTGGACGTTGACAAGAAAGAGTGTCATATTGTCATTACTCACAGTTACACATACGGCGAGGCTGGAGTGACGTGACTAAGATGCTGGCTCTGCGAGGATGGCGCTGCGAGGCCGGAGAGCTGACACTACAAGGCTGTGAGGCTGGCCTTGACGGAGACTGGGACGTCTGGATGCTTGCAGCTGTGACCCCTGGCACTCAGGAGCTAGGCTGCTGCTGCCGCTGCCACGCATCTCGTCGCTTCTTGCACCGCGATTTCATGTGCGGCGTGTCGGGCACGGACGACATATCCTTGTCGCACTCGGTGCATGGTAGACAGTCTTGGATGTCTGGGTCTAGCTGCAGGTACACCGGCAGGAACTTGTAGACGTATCTTATCTCTTGAGGGGCGTAGACCAGGAGAAACTCCTTTGGTAGATAAGGTAACTCCGTCTCCTTATCCAGTGCCGCAAGCGTGCGCACTTTACCATATGCTAAGATGGCCGTCAAGATCTTTGCTCCGCTCCCACAACAAGCAAACATCGTCTTTCCTTCAGGCTGTGAGCTACGGCAAAAACTGAAGGCTTCCCGGGTCCTGCGGCCGGTATTTATACTCTAAAAGGTAGAATAGGGGTGAGGACGAGGGTAGGGGTGGGAATGACGGTAAGGTGAGGGAGGGAGTGGAAAAATACAAGAGTAGTGGTGGGGGGAGGTTATTAAGATGAAAAATAATAAATTAAAAAAGGGGTGAGTAGGGGGAGGGTTTAAGTTCGTATATGTGTTGGTAAAAGTGGTGGGGGTCATTCTGCCTGCGTCCACCGCGGGAGAGGGATCGGTCGTCATTTTTTAATTTTTTTTGCCTCAGTCGGGTTCGAACCGAGGACTCCGAGCTCCGTGTCGAAAAGTAATTTTTTTATTAATAATTTATTAAAATTTTATTAAGTGAATTTTTTTATAAATTTAAAAAAAAAAATTCGTTAAAATCGGATAATAAATGAAAAGTTAAAGATGGCGGCCGTAACGAAAATTGCAACAGTGACATCATCATTCAAAATGGCGGAAAACACATCACCGGAATTTTCTAGAACACAATGATGTCATCCAAGATGGCCACAGTGATCTACTTGTCCCATTACGATGTGTCCCGTTACGCTTTTCCCGTTACGCTTATCCAAGATGGCCGCCGTGACGTCACAATCCAAGATGGCCGCCGTGACGTCAGAATCCAAGATGGCGGTCGACAATATTCAATCCACCGCCTGAGGCCTGATCTCGGACCGGCCAATATATACTACTCTATATATATATATATAAAATAATATATATATGTAAGCTCGCTTTAAGTCATGTATTAAGACAGCAATGTGAATTCTACCTTAAATGTCACTCTGCTACAGTCGATAATGTGGTAAGCCTGAGGGTCCGCTCTCTGGGCGACTAGGGCAGTTCCCGCCCGACTTAGTCGCTTCATGTACATAATTGTACTAGCGGTTTTAGTTTAGGTAGCCTCCTCCCAGTAATAGTACTTAAACGGCTGATTGGCGGCCTATCTGCCGTGCTGGGATTGGGTCTCAACGAGGAGGCAGAGTGGAGCAAGATTGAACGGGTGAGAGACACCACCCGCCCTTCAAAGATTGAATAGATGTTCGCACGGAGAAGTGGTCACTCGGACAAGTTGTGCCATTGTGCACTTGTTGTGTGGGCATGCGCCCATTATTGCTTATATATTTTGTTTAATTAAATGCAAACTGGGAGGCTAAATTTTTTTTATTATATCGCTTTGCAATACCTAATTGTTTTTAACTTTTGGATTATTTGAAGTATAATGAAATTATTATTATCTTAAGTATCAATTTGTAAGAAAT
Organism: Bacillus rossius redtenbacheri; assembly: GCF_032445375.1. Taxonomy (NCBI): domain Eukaryota; kingdom Metazoa; phylum Arthropoda; class Insecta; order Phasmatodea; family Bacillidae; genus Bacillus; species Bacillus rossius. Next base: position 214,950,594 of record NC_086330.1, on the reverse strand, counting down.
AGTTGTTATTGTATAAAAATCATTTTTTTGTTAAAATATATTTATGTCTTTGTTAAGCTTGGTGGATTTAAAAGAAAAACATATGGACTTCAAAAGACTTTAAACATCATAAATTAATTTTTGCTTTTGTTTATATAAATATTGTGGTTAAGACTTAATTACTGAGTTATTGCAGTTAAGTGCAGAAAAGTGTAACCTATGTTAAGATTCTCATCTCTACGTATTGTCATATATATGGTCATCTCCCTATTGAAAAGGAAAAGGTAATACTTTCCTTTCTACTTTTGTCAGCCATGAAGTAGACTTCTAAATTTTTGTGCTCCTCAAGTATCCATCGACATCCATGTCGAAAGTTGTGTATTTACTACCGCATTAGGTGAGTTTTACTGCCTTTTCCCGGGAATCATGGTTTTATAATTATTTATGGGATAGTTATATTTTTTGTTGTTATAAACTTGTTTAGCGGTCCGGGTGTTGGCGACCTCTCGCTGCCCCATGCCTGAGGCGTGATCAATAAGCTTGGCCCATAACATCTGAGCACCCCAGGGCTTGTCCCGTGGTTCTACGGCGATGGGAGCCGCCAACAAAAATCCCAGGAAAGTTTTCGTCGACTAATTCCTAATCATGCAGCATGGGTAGTTAACCTGTTTCGGCCACGTGTATCTTCTTGCAATTTCATCGACTATTTCATCAAATTACCCCTTTGGCATCGAAATCAACATTTAGTTTAGGAATAATATTTTAATGATAATATTTTAATACTTTCTGTATCTTAAATTTACCTTAATTTTTGAAAATGTAACTAAGTAATAACATTTGTGTAAGGGGCCCCACTTTTGTGTTGACTGTACGAATACTCAACTAATATCTTTTATTATCTTGTTTCAATAAATATGTTTTGTTATGGCTGACCTGATATCAGTGTGTATTTTATGTTGCAGTCTCCTTAACCATTTATTTAATTTCTTATTTATATAAATTCTTAACAGGTTATCAACTTTTGTTCTGTAGTTTTCCCAGTCAGCATATTTCCTTTATACTCGTTTTTTTTTAATACAACACAGTGCCGTGCCATTGAGCCTAAGGTCCTGGAGTCTTCCGTCGTGATTTACCTTGGTGAGGTTTGGTAAACCGAACCAAGAGTAAATTAAGGGCTCAAAGTGATCCTTCGAACAAAAGGAGCTCGGAAAAGTGGTTAGTGTTTATTTGGACAAATTGACTTTCGGACAACTGGTAGGCTCCCGCTTCTATGTGTTAATCCCGGGAAAAAGTGGATGGAGAATCGAAACCAGGTTTGTTACAGAAATGCAGGGAGATGATTCGAGGATGTAATGTGCCTGCAACAGTCAGTCGGCAGTGTGAGCTATGAGCTGCATTTTTTGTAAATAATATTGCAGAGCCATTTGGCACATGACACATAATATGTGATTATGCTATCACCAACCTCTCCCCAACCTTGTTCGTTAGATACACTATTTGCCATGACTCGTCCTGCCACTTCCCTCCCTTTTGCCATGTCTTAAACCTGATACATATGTTTATTTCCTCCACAGTTCAAATACTGTAAAAATAATATTCTTACTAATATTAATGCATTTTAAAATATATTGTTTCTTTAAAAGTACTCACGATTCACAAGGAATATATATTTTTTCTTATTTGGTGGCAGTTTCTACAAGGTGTGGCACAAAATATGTAGTGTATGTTGGGTAAGGTGATTAAAAAATAACTATTTAGGACAAAAGTGTCAGTGCACAGTAAATACTGTTAGGACAGAAGTTATTTGAGGCTTTATGGGAGATAAGAGGTAATAGGTGCAGTAGTGACATCAGTGAAAGAAGAAGCAGTAAATCCATACTGACGGCTGGCACAGTCCTGTATGTCGAGAGGAGTATCCAGGAAGGTGCAGGTGTTCAGCATGGACATGGCAGTACAACAGGAGGAAGTATCGCACTAGCGATAGCAGAGGCAGTATAGTAGTAAGGGCAGTAGTAGTGCCCGAGTCTGACCAGCACAGCGGTCCTGGATGTCGAGAGCAGCGGCCAGGAAGGTGCAGGCGTTCAGCACAGACATGGTAGAGGCAACGTGGTCCTCGGCGGCCTTGCGCAGAACTTCCACACCCAGCTCCTGCGCCAGGCACAGAATCTCGAACACACCGCTGTCCTGCAGTATGATCTGCACATACATGTGACTGCTTCAATTCCTCGCTCTTGTAGCAAGGATTGTGGGTTCAATAGCAGCACGATGGTATGACCTAACTTATGAGGAAGTTTTTAATGTCTAAGTGTTTAGTTACAAATTTGGAAACACAAGAAAACACAAGTGAAACTGATATCAGTGTCGTGCTCACAGATTTAATATGCATCAATTTTAGTGATAAATTTTTGTAGTTGGCTAACGATAGAACAAAAAACTCATGAAACAGTAGGACTAACCGAAATGCGATGTTGCATTGTTGATGTTGTTCTTCCTCTTTCCCCTCAACCTCCTTCAAGATGTTACATTCTACTCTGACACTTGGGTCAGAATAGTCGAGGGGTCAGATCTCTAGTCGCTTACATCTACCGGATACATCTTAAGAGCTATATGTGAAGGACAATTTCTTTATACAGTTACTTCGATTTCATCTCACCATCCCAAAAGTCAATGGGAGGTTAAGACCTAATTAATTATTTCCTATTGTCCAGTTATATATTTATTCATCTGATACTATGTCCCCTAGCTGTATCACATACTTTGAACTCCGGGGACAGGCAAACATGAGTAATTTTTATTCGTTTGTTCAACTGAAGAAACGAAGAAATTGTCATGAAGTGTTTTAAAAGAACTTGATGTCATAAGTGCTTCAATTTACTGCAATGATTGTTATAAGAAAAAAAAAACATAATATTAAAATATTTTCCCAGCATTTTCTGGCATTGCTTTAGAAATTGATGACATACTATTGCTCTATTCCAACACCTCCCAAATTAAAAATATGCACTCACTTCTTTAAGACACCTGTAACTATGAATAAAAAAGTATTTTATTGTCAAACATAATTTCATAGGTGTAAAACCACTGATATAATAAAAACTGCTTAGCTGCATATACTTTTAGATAATAACAAAAATACGTCCAAAATTAAATTTCAAGAGCTCATAAAAAGGGTTGGGGGGGGGGGGGGGGGGAAGCGAGGCAAAATAAATGCTTACCAAAGATGTGGGAGTAGAAGGATAAAGATCAGTGATGCTAAACTTAAAGCAGGTTGTTGCTCTTTAAAAACCACACGGCGAGGGGTCAATTATTTTCTAAGCATAAATTTTGTCATCAGTTGGTTCATCAGGTTGGAGGTAGGTGTTGCTCATCTCAGGAGCGCTGTGATATTTTTAATAAAATTATGATTACAGTGTCTTAGGCCCGAACCAGGGATGCATGCAATCATCTTCAAATTGCAGGCAGAGACCTTTGCCACAGAAATACCAGATCGGTTGAAAAACAAATAATTTATAAGGAATATATGCTTTCAAATTATGCTTTTGATTTAAAATAGGGAAAACCTAAATTCAATTTCAAAAAAGTAGTTGGCAAAAGGTGCAAAATTTAATTTTAAAAAAAATTGGTTGCCTGTATGTAAAGTCGGTTGACGAACGATAGTTTAACGTGACAACGTCATAAAAAAACATTGATGAAATTATTGCATACTTTTATGAATAAAATTAAATCATTTTTATTGAATTATCACTATTTTGTATGGATACAAAGGAGTGAAATGAAGTCTACAATTTAATTGATAAATTTACTTTTATTTGCACTCATTAATTCAAATAATGTTTATTACTTTATCGAAGAGATTATTTTAACTATAAATGTTATACATGTTTGCTATTTAACTTCTTCCAATCTGTGTGATTCTGTTAAGGATAGGACGATGATAGGAAAAGTAGGAAACGAATAGTAGTGTTTCAAGTTTAATGTGCCTCGAAAAAGTCAAATCGATGGTTGTTCCAATCGAGTGGAAGAGAGATAGATGCGGCGCAAGCGTACAATGAGCGTAACGGGACACAGCGTAACGGGACCCTTTTTTGTGCGTGCAGCCGGCGTTCATCGATTTATTAGACGCTGTTACGTCAAAAAATTGGTTGTCTGTGAAGTCGGTTTACGGACGATAGTTTAACGTGACAACGTCATAACAAAACATTGATGAAATTATTGCATACTTTTATGAATAAAATTGAATCATTTTTATTGAATTATCACTATTTTTTATGGATACAAAGAAGGAGTGAAATGAAGTCTACAATTTAATTGATAAATTTACTTTTATTTCAACCCATTAATTCAAATAATGTTTATTATTTTAACAAAGAGATTATTTTAACTATAAATGTTATACATGTTTGCTATTTAACTTCTTCCAATCTGTGTTATTCTGTTAAGAATAGGACGATGATAGGAAAAGTAGGAAACGCATGGGAGTGTTTCAAGGATGATGTGAAGGAAAATGGCTTACCCAACACCAAAATGCAGTCAAAAATAATATATTTGCGCCACGGACTCTGCAGCAATGCTAGGAGTAACGGATTAGCAAAGAGCATTGAAAATGTTACATTAAAATGCATGAAAACAGAATTACTCCACGGACTCGATCGCAATGCTAGGAGGTTCAGGTAAGCAAAGAGCAATATAAAATGAGCGTAACGGGACACAGCGTAACGGGACAATGTGCGTAACGGGACACTTTTTTCGTGCGTGCAGCCGGCGTTCATCGATTTTTTAGACGTTGTCAAGTCAAAAAAATATTTGCAAGAAGGCATCATTCTTATTAACAGCTGTTGATTCTAGAATGTCATGTACAAGTGATTTCCTTTGGTTGCACCATATTTAAATTCAAATACCTACTTAAAAAATGCAACATTTATTTTTAAAAAAACTGGTTAAGGACATTACCTTTAAATTTACTGAATGTACACATAGTGCACAAGGAAAGCCTTTAATGTGCTACAATCCCCACCTTGGTTTAAAATTGGGCCATCTTGGATGGAGATGTATAGGCCTGATGCACCTAATGATTCATTCGTTGACATGCATAAGGTACACCAATAAAAACTTTCAATATGCCACATCCTCTACCATCTTAGAATGAGGAAAAATTCCATCTGGGATGGAGAGGCGTAGGTATAGTGTGCAAGCATTCCTTTACATGCATTAGATGCACACATGAGATACAAGAAATTTCTCAAATTGTTAAAGCAAAGTTTTTGACGTGACAACGTCTAATAAATCGATGAATACCGGCTGCACGCACGTAAAAGTGTCCCGTTACGCACATTGTTCCGTTACGCTGTGTCCCGTTACGCTCATTGTACGCTTGCGCCGCATCTATCTCTCTTCCACTCGATTGGCCTATGCGTCTGAGGAGAAGAAAGACAGCGGCAGCTCACAACTTACATCTACACGTGAACTGTTTCTTCGACTGTTTATAAAGTGAAGTGAAAAGTTAATGATGTTTTCATTGCTTATTACAACAACAATTTTGGCAATAAAGGTAAATTATTCTTGCATTTTAAAAATCTGATTACTAGTATAATTTCGAGTATTTATTCTTTTATTATTAAAGAAAGTAGCATCTGTCTGCGAGTGCAGTAATAATAGATTATGTTAGATATTTGATTACAGTTTATTTATATGAAAACTTGTTCATAATTATATTTAAACGAAAAGTTAGTGATTTTCATTGCTCATTACAACAATTTCGGCAATAAAGTTTAATTATTCTTGCAGTTTAAAAATCTGATTACTTGTATAATTTAACTTATTTATTCTTTTATTATTAAAAATAGTAGCATCTGTCAGCGAGTGCAGTAATAATAGGTTATGTTACATTAGACTAAAAAATTATGGTGATTCATATAATTGATGATAGATATTTTACTACAGTTTATTCAAATGACAACTTGTTCATAATTATATTTAAACTTTATAGCTAAACGCCAGTTTTTAAAATAAATTACAAGTCACCTACACGTGAACTGTTTCGTCGACTGTTTATAAGTGATGTGAAAAGTTAATGTGGTTTTCATTGCTTATTACAACAACAATTTCAGCAATAAAGGTTAATTATTTTTGCATTTTAAAAACCTGATTACTTGTATAATTTCAAGTATTTATTCTTTTATTATTAAAATAAAAATGATTATAATTGATTCATAAAAGTATGCAATCATTTCATCAGTGTTTTGTTATGACGTTGTCACGTTAAACTATCGTCCGTAAACCGACTTTACAGACAACCAATTTTTATAGTGGTATGTATTCCTATAAGGATAGTCATATTTAGGAATCAAAGTAAATTAATTATTAATAGTAGTATGTAATAGCCGGTACTAGATCAGGCCTCAGGCGGTGGAGCCGAGAGCCGGCTCCGCCATATTGGATTGTGACGTCACGGCGGCCATCTTGGATGGTTGTGACCTTGACCTTTGACCTTGACCTTGAATTTGATCCTCAAAAATCGCCAAAATTGGGCAAAATTTGCCCAAAATACGCCAAAATTTCCATTTCTTTGGAAAAAAGTTCCGCCAAAAAAATCTCAAAAAATTCCACAAATTAAAAATTTCTCATTTCGAGGGAAAAATTTCCCGTTTCGAGAAAAAAATTCCCGTTTTTAGTCCTTAAAAATCCCAGCGGCTGAAAATTCCTAAAACTGGCTTAAGCATCCTTAACTCAAGCCTCAGTTAAGCCATTTCTAGGAATAAGGATACCATGACCGCCATCTTGGATTATGTCGTCACCGTTGCAATTTTCGTTACGGTCGCCATCTTTAACTTTTTTATTATCCGATTTTAATAAAAAAAATTAAAATTTATTAAAAAAATTCAAATAATAAAAATTTAATAAAAATATTTAAAAAGCATACTTTTTCGACACGGAGCTCGGAGTCCTCGATTCGAACCCGACGAATGCAAAAAAATAAAAATGACGACCGATCCTTCCCTCGTGGTGGGTGCTGGCAGACTGACTCCCACCACTTTTTATCATCATCTAGTATGACGTCATGGCCGCCATCTTGTCTTCGATGCTGGAAGCCATCATCATTGTATCGTCGGCTAGAGTGCGCCGATGACATGTTAGTTTAATTCGTATCCGCTAGAGTGCAGTAATAATTTATTACTGTGACACCCGCCATCTTGTCATTTGGCCGCCATCTTGAAAATCCGTAATTATTTAGCTAGAAATTCGGGAAAAGTTCCAAAATTCATTAAATAAATCACTCATTAATTTACATATTGATTCGATCGATTCCCGTCCTCGGTTCGATACCCGATCGTTGCAATAATGTTTAATCTTATGTAAAAAAAATAATTTAAATAAACCATGTTCAACATTCGTAAAGAGACTCTAAATCCTCTACGACCACCATCCTATCAGACATCAAGACCACCATATTGGAAATGTGTAATTTTAATGCTAGAGATCCGGGAAATAGTTCAGAAATCATTAAATAAATTTGTAATCCATATAATGATTGATTGGATCGACTAAGGTCCTTGGTTCGATCCCTGGCCGATACAAAACAACTTTAATTTAAAAAATACTAAAAAAGTGTTAGGTTTGAGAAAATAAAAACACCACAAGTTCTTTTAAAAAAAATTTATTACATAAATTCAATACACTATTACAAGTACAAAAAAATACACAGACAAATTACTAAAGTTTTGTGGATTTCTCGACATCTGCATCTGCCACCCACGAATTAAAGCGAGGTGGAAAGCCCCACCACTTGACGTAGGACCGTCCATTTTTTCGTTTTATAATCTTCTCCACCAAGTACGTATCGGGATACAACGTAGGCTGAATCTCTTCGGCATAGAAGCCTCCATGGATAGGTTTGTGGTCCAAATCTTCGAGGTAGTAGGTCCTAGGCTCTGATTCACGAACATGTGTCACACGGAAAAGTTCGGGACTCCAGTTTGCAGTGAAACCTTTCTCGAAGATACCTTTCTGCTTGGAGATTCGCACAATGTCACCGACGTTAGCTTTACGCTTTCGTGGATCTTTCTTCTTCGTGTTGGAAAACACTGTTTGAAGCAGGCGATTGTCCGTTACGTCCTTTGGCTTCATTTTCGTGGTAGAATGCACCGTGGAATTATACTCGCTTATTAGTTTCGACAAGATGTCAAGCCACTTGTAATTTCCGTTAGCCGTGAACTGTCGCCACATCTTGGAACGCAAAGTTCTGTTAAACCTTTCGATAACGGAGGCCTTGACGTTACTAAATGTAGAGTAGTGTTTGATGCCATACTTCTTCATCAAAGCCTTGAAGGTTGCATTGTAGAATTCTTTCCCGAGGTCCGTTTGCAGGTGCGACGGTACACGTCCATCACGCAAAATATTGTTCATGGCCTTGGCTACGTCAGTTGCAGTCTTTGATTTGACAGGTCTAGCCCAAGCGAACTTGCTATAAACATCGATGACTGTCAACATGTACTTGAAACCTTTATTCAATCGGGAATACGGTATCATCTCAACAAGGTCCGCCTGGAATAAATCATCAATTCCACGAACTATGACTTTGCGACGAAGGTATTTTCGTCTAGCAGGAGCATGAAGTTCGCGAGCGATTCCGGTTCGACTCATTGTATGTAGCCGGCTTCCTTCAGTTCTTCAAGTATGGAGACTATTTCGTTGATGTGCGAATAGTTTCCTACACTAAGCGAAGCATGTAGAATTCTAAGGCGATCAACTAATTCATTAGGGTCGTCCCAATATACATAGTCAAATGTCTGACCACTTTCTAGCCTTTTTAAACCTTCTCCGTGTATTGTTAGTTCACTGAAGAGATTAGCGAGAATGTCCATTTTTTCATGATCTACATCTTTATATACACCACTATCTGGATCGTTATCGCGAAAATGTGCATTGGTTAGCTCTAGCAGTTTTTTGTACTCTTGTAAGTCGTTGTGAGAATATCCTTTAGGTTCCCTGCGAAACAGCATTTCGTACAGACCCGGAGTCCCGCGCGTTTTGAACTCTGCTACGCGCACGATGTTTCCTGGTAGAAAGTCTATTTCTTTAGCACCGAGGAACCACTTATTATGTTTTCTGTACACTCCGTAGGTCGTGTCATTATTCCGGCTCGTAAACGATGTCAGGTATGGTCGGACCATTGCATTAACTTGATGTCCCTTTTTCGGTATTTTTTTATTGTGCATGGACTCTGTACTTGTTAAGTCCTCTTCTTCTCGATCTGGTTCATACTTTCTCTTCTTTACAGTCGGCATTTCATCTTCAACTTCTGTCTTCACAATGAAGGCTGGTTCTTCCTTGTTTTTAAGTTCGTCGAGGCGACTAGTGATTGGTTTAAATATCTCCTCATTTTCCATCTCACATGCAAGTCTGGTTCGTCTAGCAAGTAAATATTTTTCGCGAACAGACTGTATAGCTCGATGAAGGTCACTGGCCAGGTCCGACATTGTACTGGCTGAAAACTTATTGCAAGACCTCCTTATATACTTTTTTATTCGTTCGCAGAAACTTCTTTCTTGTGTTTGGCCAAATCTGAATTTGTTGACGATTGAGATAGTGATGCTTTCAGACTACTTTGAAAAGTCCTCAGATCGTCACGTCTTTGTGCATTCGATACTTCAATCATGTCGCGAATGCGAGAATCCGAAGCTTCCACGCGCTGGTCTATGGCTACGAGATACTCAAGAAATTCCTTTTTCACCCCGTCTACTTTTTGAGCCAGTAGCGAAATGTATTTGCGGATAACGTCGTCATGAGACTTGAGAGCAGTACCTAAGTCTCGTCTGCTACGGCCGAATTTCGAAATGCTTTGACTCATGTTTGGCGATAAACTGATCGAAACCTCGTCTGTACCTGCCCTTATATAGAGGCCAGTCTTTGACTATAACTAGGAATCCGTGTTCTTCTTTCCAACACAAGGAGCACATGTCTTTGAATTCCTGGAATGTCATGTCGGTGTTTACGTGATCATCATAAGCGTGGCGTAAATTAAGTTCGTCCATGCGAAACAAAACTATGACATTTGCGTTGTCTCGTAGGAGATGTTTTGGAATACGACTGTACGTCTGACACAGGTAAACACAATCTACCTTGGCGTGTCTGCCCATGGAAAAGTACTCTTGTATTATGCCTTGTTTCTCGCACATTACATCGTCGAAAACAAACACGGAATTGGCTTTTGCTTCGCTTGGGGGTACAACATCGGTATTATCGCTAAACGGAAAATACTCCAGACCATCCACCGAGCGTAGAACAGTAGCTAGGCGCCGGTACTTTGGCTGTTGCAACGACTTGGAATACAAGTAGACGTTCTCGAACCGAAGACCATTTGGCTCCTCCAGTAAACTCAGTAAAACACACGTCTTGCCACAGTTTGACGGACCCGCCATTATGCATCGTACAGCAGAAGGCAACAGTAAGCCATGTCGTGATTCACGCGCACTAAATACATCGTCTTGCGTAATGCGCACGGGCAAACACACGTCTTGCTTGACGACCTGCATTGTACTAAAGTAATTGTATAAAAGAAGCGTATTTATACTTTCTGGTCAGTTGTGCGTAATGACTCGAAGAGGTAAGAACAAAAAACACATCGGTGCAGGACTCGTAAACTCGCTGATAAACAATCTTCCATTCGAGCTACACATTCCCGGCTACAGATTTTGCGGCCCCGGGACTAAACTAGCGAAAAGGTTAGCTCGCGGTGACGTGGGCATTAATTCTCTGGACGAACAGTGCAAGCAGCACGATATCGCATATTCATTAAGCAAGGATCTGGAATCCAGGCACCGGGCCGACAAGACATTGGCACAGGAAGCCGAAGATATAAGTAAATCGTCGAACGCGGGACTTGGAGAGAAAATCGCAGCGTGGGGCGTTTCCAAAATCATGAAGGCAAAGACGAAATTAGGACTGGGCGCTCGTCGAGCCGGCTCCATCAAGTCAAAGACTAACTCGCGCAAGACCAAACGCAAGACTGGTGCAGGCGTACAAAAAGCCAAGCAAAAATTACAGACTCTCGACAAGAAGATTATAGGAGGATTTCTTCCTTTGCTTTTGCCTGCATTGGGTGTTCTCGGCGGCCTCATCGGTGCAACGAGCGGTATAGTGCGGGCAGTCAACACTTCGAAGAATGAACGCAAGCAGTTAAAAGAAGCACAGCGACATAATGCCAGCATGGAAGCCATTGCCATCGGTAAAAAAAACGGCGCAGGACTGTACTTACGGCCGCACAAATCAGGCCGAGGCATGAAAAAGAAACGAGTAAAGAGAAAATCCTAAGTTCCCTACCGAAACGACCGCTCACCAACGTAGATTTAATAAAGTACGCACGCAAACTTAAAATACCAAACTTCCGTGGCGTGTTTATGCGAGACACTTTGCCCAGCAAGCCAAAAACGCACGAACGTGCCATCATTAATTTAGACACGTCGGCGGGTCGCGGCACGCACTGGGTGGCCTATGTAAAGACTGGAAACATGGCCGAGTACTACGATAGTTTTGGAAATTTACGGCCTCCGTCCGAACTGCGACAGTACCTGGGTCGGACCACTACGTTGTTTTACAATTACGAAACGGAACAGAGGCCAAATCAAACAAACTGCGGACACTTGTGTCTTCGCTTTTTAACAAACAAAAATTAGCTGACCAATAAAAATTGCTACTTAAAGGTTGTGCAGTGACGATAATTTATTATTCATGTCGATAACACTTACCTTGACAGGTCACGCATCTGAGCTGCGGGCGGTTCATTTCCCGCCTCTGGATTTAGACGGAGAATGGTGTATCGGACTCGTAGATTTTTAAACGTATAATGCCATACCGAACATCGACGAGGAAAACTGCAAGATATGCTTCCTGAAAAGCGATAGGACCGCTCATGAAATACGGTTACCTGTTGGCTCTTACGAAATAGATGACATTGCAAATTACATCAGGGATATGTTACCACAGGATGTAGACTTTCAACTGCGTGGAAATCCAAACACTCAAAAAAGCATTCTAACATGCAGTGAAAATGTCGACTTTACGAAACCTGGGACCATAGGTACGATGCTCGGATTCGAATCAAAGGTGTATGGTACAGGAAGAACGTACGAATCTACGCGCGCAGTAAACATTTTGCCTGTGAATGTCATAAGAATAAACTGTAATTTGGCAAGTGGAACGTATCTCAACGGAAGATAAAGCAACATGCTGCACGAGTTTTCGCCGATGGACCCCCCAGGATATAAACTGGTAGAAGTACCGCAAAGTATCATTTACGTTCCAGTCGTCGTGAAGTGCGCACACGAAGTCGTCGTCCGAATCGTTGACCAGCGAGGACGATTGGTGAATTTTCAAGACGAAGAAATTACATTACGTCTGCACTTGAAGCGATGGGCATAAAGTTCGTAACACCGAACAGTTATAAAAGAAATCGTATTGTCGTGAATAAGAACAGTTCTCTACCAGACATCGGTGCATTAACACCTGACAACATAAAGTATCTTCTCAGTATTGGACAAGTGCCGAATAAATATGGAAGACGAAATCCTCAACGTGGAAGATCCGGTCATTTTTGATGACAGCATTACTAAAATGGAATTGCACGAGTACCAGCCTTTCCTGCTCGGACCGTACGCACTACCATCGGAAGTACGCATTGCTGTACAGCACCAAGATATTTGTACTTTACCTTCGCAGTAATTTCTACGTATAAGAGGCACGCTTACAAAAGCGGATGGTACGCACCCGACAACGACATCAATATCCTGCAATGGTATTCTTCAACTAATCGAGCGCATTACTTATGTACTCAATGGTGTCGAGGTAGACCAGACGAGAGATGTAGGCATAACATCTGCTATGAAAAATTACCTTTCGCTCACGCCAAATGAACTGTCTGCTGCAAAGATGGCCGGTTGGGCTCTCGAGGATGAATATAAGCTTCCGGTTTATGCCGAAGGGAAGTTCGAAGTTTGTGTTCCTCTGTCCATGCTTCTCGGAGTCGCTGAGGACTACAAGCATATAATCATTAATTCGAAACAAGAGCTCGTACTGCTTCTAGCCAACACGCACATTAATGCAATTGTCGCCGCTGCTGAAAACCCTCAAGATGGATCGCTAACACTTCAGTCTATCGAGTGGATGCTGCCCCACATCCAAGTGAGCACCGTTGAGCGAGTCAAGATGTTGAAGAACATAGAAAATGGCAAGAACTTCGATGTGCCATTCCGATCCTGGAGCCTGGAAACTTATCCTGGCTTGCCTCATAGTCAGCGTATCAATTGGATAGTAAAGTCCAGCTTCGCTACGGAAAAACCAAGATACATCATCGTCGGACTTCAGACCGGAAGACAGCTTAATGCAGGAGTAAGTCGCTCCGTATTCGATAACTGTCAAATACGTAATGTAAAAATATTTTTAAACAGCGAAAGTTATCCGTACGTTGACATGAACATGGATTTTGAAAGTGGAAGATTTCTTCTAGCATATCAAATGTATGCCAAGTTTCAGCAAGCTTACTACGGGCGGATACAGTCACCGATACTGAGTCCCGACAGTTTCAAGAACAAGGCACCGTTAATGGTGTTTGACGTTTCCAAACAGGATGATCGTATAAATTCAAACATCATCGACTGTAGGATCGAGATAACGACTAGCGGAAATATTCCGCCAAACACCTATGCTTTTTGTCTGATACTTCACGATCGGCTTGCATCGTACAATTGTCGAGACAAACTTCTGAAAATTCTGACATAAATACCGTTTCGTTTTCTATGATAATTTAGTTACGACCGAGCATTGCTAGCGACAAGATGTACTGCAACCTGCAAGGTTTCCAGAGCCAAAACGGATTCGTGTTCAAGGAAATTGACATCACTCACGACGGCCGGACTCGAACACGCACTTTCCGACCTCCGTATCCGTGGAAACTACTAGACGAAAAAAGTAAACGGTCGAATGAATGGCTATGTAAATATTATCATGGACTAGAGTGGGACGAAGGAAAAATTCCGTACCACCAAGTGAAAAACACTATTGAAGATTTACTACTGCAAAACGAAATAATCTACGTCACCGGACCTGAACAGAAGAAATGGCTACGAGAACTGTGTGACGTCGGAGCAGCTGAAATTGTGGATATACAGACCGACTACGGTTGTCCTTCCCTGCGCAAGCTTAGTGCAATATACGCCGTGCAGCTACGTGACAAGTTTGAACTTGTTTGTGTCTGTACAAACTCGCAGTTAATGCAGAAATGGCACACACAGTGTTAGTAGGAGCCTGCATATATATAAATGGCGCACCTACGTACGTGCCTTCAGTTGTCGTTCGACCTGCAAGAAGATGTTTACGTTTCATATTGCTAACGTGTACGTGAGCGCAAGACCTAGCTTCAGCAGTGTCGAGTACAGCTACTGGGATTCCGGGTATCTACGTACATATACAGAAACCTGTGATGGAGGCGCTCAGCATTGGCGGTTTGCGCACTTTTCTGTGTCCTACGAACCGACCCAGCAGCTGGTAGATTGTTGCGAACCTGGAAACTGTGCCGTCTATCACATGAGACCACACACAATCCTTCCTGCCAGCATCGCTGAGGTAGTCGCCTCGTCTGCACGTGCAACACCAAACAAGGACGTGTTGCAACCTGTTGCGGCCTGTGATGCTTCTACGCAGACGTCCAAACGGTGTGCGTCTCGTCGTCGCAGTTCAGGCAGTGAATCTGTCCCAACTAGCACTGAGCCAAAGCCCAGGTGTAGACGTGGTCACAGACGTCATCGACCATGTCTTGTCGGAGTTGTCGACATCGCAGAAGATGACCAGCTGGAAATCTGTGTTCCTGATCTCGTGGCCTGCGAACCAGTTGGAACCGGAGTCGACGAGTCAGTTCGTGCGGCATTAAAGACTTTGCTTGTGAAAATGCTTGATTCCTTAACCTAATGTGTATTTGTGTACTCTTTATAAATAAATGTGTAAAACTTGAACTCGTGTGTTTTTATTTCTATAATTTTTAGGTACCTAATAAAAAAATTAATTTTAAATACAGACATTATTTTGACTCATGTAGCATACCAGTAGACCGTGGGTATATAAGCGAGGTTCGGACGACTGAACCCGCAGTTCACCTCTGGCCGCAGTGCTGTACGGACGTGCTCTCTCCATTAAGTTTCGTGAGATTTAGTTATGTCGACCGGAATAGAAAGTTTACCGTCAGCAGCGGGGACCTCGATGGCAGCAACGATGATGGAGACGGAGATCCCGATACCATTAGCAGAGGAGACCATGGCAGCGGAGGGCTCAATGTCTGAGGTGACGACAGCTGTGAAGATCCCGATACCTGTTGCAGAGGAGACAACGATACGTGCTGTTCCACCATCAGCTGACATTTCATCATCTGCATTCCAGACATCAATTAATGAAGAGCATACATCGCATCAATGCAAATATTGTGGTCCATCATTAACTAGAACTTCAAATGCGCGCAGACATGAAAGAAGCAGCTGTCAGAATAATGCTCAAAGAATACTGTTTCAGTGCAATAAGTGCAATAAACTAATTTCACGTCTCGACAGCTTACATCATCATTATAAAAAATGCTCCGAGAAGTATAATGAACATGGTTATTGATTTGACTCATGTGTTGAACAAGCAAATGAGACTATATAAGTGAGACCCTAGGTGATATGTACTTCAGTCTGTCTCTGACTGCGGTGATGAACGGCTCGGATAGTTAGACTTGTATTACATAATAGACCAGTATCTAGCTATTCTTGAGAACTCGATGGTATCATTACCAGTATCAACACCAACCTGGATCGAAGGTCTACCATCATCAGTGCAGAGCACGATGACAACGACGTCTACAGCTACACCTGCTCTCTCAGCACAGCAGGAGATTTCGACGCGTGCAACATCTTCCGCAGAGCAGACCTCAACGGCTTCAGAAGTTAACATGTCAGCAGTGTTACAATGGTTGTCAACAGTTCCAGTGGCATTGATGAAGGAAGGAGCATCCAACGGTGTTCCATCACCCGACTGCACATACTGCGAGAAGATCAAAAACTTGAAATTACGTGATTATGTAATACACAATTGTAGTAGTAACTCTGAACGCATTAAATATCAGTGCAACAGGTGTTTAAGCAAGTTTATAAACTATGGAAGATTAAAACGACACCTCAGGAATTTAATAGACTAGGTGTACATTCATCAGAATCAAGCTGTATATTTTGTAACAAAACATTAGCAACTATTCGAAGTGCAAAACAACATGAAATATATCACTGTCCTTTTAATGAAGTCGATAATTCGTATTTGTGTGAAAATTGTGGTGTACCAATATGTCGACCTGATAGACTGAATAGACATTTCAAGTCATGTAAAGGACTTAGTCCATACAATAAGAAGACTGTTTGAATCGAGAAATCCACAAAACTTTAGTAATTTGTCTGTGTATTTTTTTTGTACTTGTAGTAGTGTATTGAATTTATGTAATAAATTTTTTTTAAAAGAACTTGTGGTGTTTATTTTCTCAAACCTAACACTTTTTTAGTATTTTTTAAATTAAAGTTGTTTTGTATCGGCCAGGGATCGAATCAAGGACCTTAGTCGATCCAATCAATCATTATATGGATTACAAATTTATTTAATGATTTCTGAACTATTTCCCGGATCTCTAGCATTAAAATTACACATTTCCAATATGGTGGTCTTGATGTCTGATAGGATGGTGGTCGTAGAGTATTAAGAGTCTATTTACGAATGTTGAACATGGTTTATTTAAATTATTATTTTTTACATAAGATTAAACATTATTGCAACGATCGGGTATCGAACCGAGGACGGGAATCGATCGAATCAATATGTAAATTAATGAGTGATTTATTTAATGAATTTTGGAACTTTTCCCGAATTTCTAGCTAAATAATTACGGATTTTCAAGATGGCGGCCAAATGACAAGATGGCGGGTGTCACAGTAATAAATTATTACTGCACTCTAGCGGATACGAATTAAACTAACATGTCATCGGCGCACTCTAGCCGACGATACAATGATGATGGCTTCCAGCATCGAAGACAAGATGGCGGCCATGACGTCATACTAGATGATGATAAAAAGTGGTGGGAGTCAGTCTGCCAGCACCCACCACGAGGGAAGGATCGGTCGTAATTTTTATTTTTTTGCATTCGTCAGGTTCGAATCGAGGACTCCGAGCTCCGTGTCGAAAAAGTATGCTTTTTAAATATTTTTATTAAATATTTATTATTTGAATTTTTTTAATAAATTTTAATTTTTTTTATTAAAATCGGATAATAAAAAAGTTAAAGATGGCGACCGTAACGAAAATTGCAACGGTGACGACATAATCCAAGATGGCGGTCATGGTATCCTTATTCCTATAAATGGCTTAACTGAGGCTTGAGTTAAGGATGCTTAAGCCAGTTTTAGGAATTTTCAGCCGCTGGGATTTTTAAGGAATAAAAACAGGAATTTTTCCCTCGAAACGGGAAATTTTTCCCTCGAAATGAGAAATTTTTAATTTGTGGAATTTTTTGAGATTTTTTTGGCGGAACTTTTTTCCAAAGCAATGGAAATTTTGGCGAATTTTGAGGAATTTTGGGCAAATTTTGCCCAATTTTGGCGGATTTTAACGATTTTTGAGGATCAAATTCAAGGTCAAGGTCAAAGGTCAAGGTCACAACCATCCAAGATGGCCGCCGTGACGTCACAATCCAATATGGCGGAGCCGGCTCTCGGCTACACCGCCTGAGGCCTGATCTAGTACCGGCTATTACATAGGTACTACTATTAATCTTTATAGTATTATTCAGTAAGTGGTAGCTCTGGTTATAAGCCATCATGATTCTGTTTAGTATTGTAATAAACATATTCAGTTTGTGATAGCTCTACAAGTATAGCTCACCACTATACTTATTTTATTAAAAATTAGAATTTTTTAATAAGGTTTAATAAGGTTTAAGGAGAAAACCTTAGAGTGTTATATTAAAAACGCAATTTTTCCCCAAATGGCAAGCCAGCCTTCTTGCGCAGAGATATGAGTGCATTGGCTGCAGCTCTGTGAGAGACTTGAAAATTTAATTCTCATGTAGGTCTGATCACACGAGCCTTGCTCATACAACGAAGTTAGCTTTGTAAATCAAGATGCGAAGCTTTGAAACAAATTATTGCGAGTTCCATGCTCACGATAGTGTAACATTAAGTGCAATGGCTACGAACTGCACGAGCCAGCAATGAAACATATTAAAATTACATGTACCTGACAAGTTTTCAGGTAAAATTAACGCAAATAGCAGAATGGGATATTGAAATAATGTAGGTGAATCAAAAAAATTCATTTGAAATATATTTTCATTATTTTTTTTTTTAAATTGTCTTTAGCAAATACATTTGAAACCACCTGGGCAGTAAATAGTTTTTGGATTTGTGGTGGGAGCAGGTAAAGGCGAGGCGGTAGCCCCACACCTTCTCTATGGTGAGGATTTGTCTCAAGCGACACATGCCTAAGGACTCCACCATAACCTCCTTCACCATCAACACATCCTCTGGCAGCAGTGGCAGGTCGGCCACGTCAAAGGAGGTGGATGAGGGCATTGTGTCCTCTAAGGACACAGGTGGCATCGCCTCTTTAATGTACTCCTTAAAGAAGGGTGCAAACAGGTCTAGAGGTCTGACTCCCTAATCCACCTCCTCAAAGAAGGAAGCAGCCTCATGGTCTGAAACCTTCTCTTGACTGTAAAACATCAATTATTCAAGGATCCGTTTTACAACTATTGTGTTAAGAAAGAAATTAATAAAGTGGATAAAATTATTTAAAGTTATGATAGAGGCTATCATTTTACCATTTAAAAGAGTGAATAAAAAGGGTTTGATGATACAATAGGGGCAATCAGTTATATCATTATAGTAATTATATCAGAAGCCTGTAAATCAGGAGAGAATTAAAAAAAAGACTATCATACATTAAATAACATAATTTTTGCCACTTGAAAATTGTTTGAAAAAAGGGGCTATTAAACTTTTGCAACATAGTAGATAATATGAAATCAGTTTATTTTTGGAACCTTCTTAGTTGGGTTAAACATGTAGGAGTTTTTAACAAAGGCGAAACATACCAACAGTTTTATCTCCACATGTGCACTGGACGCATCCAATGGCGCAAGATTAAGTGCTGACTCGTCCAAGGGGTTGAGGATGAGTTATCACTGACATTTTCTGAAACCACCCATGGGAGTCAGTTGGGGAGGTCAAATAGAGTAATGTTTTGTGGTTTCTAGCTAGATAGCCCTCCAAGCAGGATAGTATAAAGAGCACTGTGATTTGTTCTAACACCACTCAGAGGCAACGTCAGCAGTGTTCCGATCACATCGTAAAAGAATAGTCTGCTTAACGAAGGAAAAAAAAACGAGGAATGGGGGAAAAAAAGATTCAATATAGAGAGGGCGCGGTTCTCTTGTAGGATTTTGATACGGGTCTACAACCCATTATGTTAACTGGAAGAACACTTAACAGACATGAAAAAGGTTACAGTACATATGAAAAGGAAGCCCTTGCTTGCGTGTATGCCTTGGAACGCTTTGAGACCTACCTAGAACATGACGAATTTGACCTTTACACGGACAATCAGGCTTTAACCTGGTTGTTTTCGCATCCGAGACAATTAGGAAAAATCTGTCGGTGGGTAATGAGGCCCACTCGATTTGGTTCAAAATAATTCATGTAAAAGGAAAGGACGGTGTGGTTGCTGATGCCCTCTCGCGGATGTTTGAGGAGGAATTGGGTGAGCAGGATTTGGAAGAGGAGAGGGGAGTAATAAATTGTGGGCATTTTACAGTAGAGCCAGAACTATTCAACAAAGTAGAGGAGGTGTTAGGACAAGATTTTGAAGGACAAAATATTATGCAGGAGGTACAGCAGGGAGAAAATAAGAGTTTCACGATACTGAAGCGTAGATTATACTATCAACCAAGCGGGAAAGAAAAAAGACTTTACATTCATAAGCTTTTACGGCCTATGGTGCTAAAATATTATCACGATAGTGCGTTTGGGGGTCATGGGGGGTGGACAAGACATATAAAAAAATTGAGGGATGAAGTCTATTGGGCGGATATGAAACGGGATGTGCAGAATCATGTTAGCACTTGTGAAGGTTGCCAGTTAAATAAACAAGCGATACATTCTAAATTAGGTAAATATTCCGTTTCCCCTCCCACTCGTCCCTGGGAGAATGTCTTCATAGATATATTCGGTCCATTGCCTCGATCTCGAGGAGGGAATAATTGCCTTTTGATTGTCGTGGATGGTTTCACTAAATTTATTTTTTTCCTACCCTTATCTGACATGAAAGCGGCGAGAATTGTCAAGGCCCTTACGCAGAAGATATGGCAAATTTAAGGAGCACCTGAGAATGTGGAATCTGACAATGCGACGTATTTCAATAGCCAAATATATGGGAACATGTGTTTTCGTTGGGGAATTTGCCACATTAACACTAGCCCGCATTATCCTTGCCCTAATCTGGTAGAAAGAGTAAATAAAAATATCAAGATTGGGCTCACTATCTATCTTCACCAAGACCATCGCCAGTGGGATGAAAATTTAGATATGCTGAGTTTAGGTTTCAATATGGCTAAGCATGACTCCACTAATTTCATTCCCACGGAATTGTTTTTGGGACGGAAAACACCACACCCTCTTTTAAATGTTTGGGGCATAGGAGAGGAATTATGGGAGACCAGTAGTCCGCGTTTATTAGAAGCTAAATGGGTAGAAGCTATAAAAAAATCTCCAGAATGCTCAGAATAAGGTCGCCAAACAATAAAATAAGGGGCGCTTGGAAAATCCTTTTAAAGTGGGAGATTGGGTAGGTACTTTGTAAAAATTTTCCGATTAGCAACAAAGCGCTGCACAAAACGGCTAATTGGAGTTCTCTTACCAAGGGCCTTACAAGGTGATAAGGCATTTAGAGGGAGTAACAGTGCTCTTGCAACGAGTAGATAAAAATTTTGAGACACGTAAAGCGCATATCAGTCATCTTAAGAGGTATACACCCTATCAAAATAAATGATTGTCTTAACGCTTTGTAAGTAAGTGAGTAGGTGTTTTTTTTTTTTTTTTTTTTTTTTAGTTTTCCGCAGCTTGTTAACGAGTAAACGGGAAAGTGGCACAAAGCATTGGTTGGTCTTAATATGTGATTTTTTTGTCTGTCTCATGTGTTTTTTTTTTTCGCGTCTTTTTCTTTCTGTGTGCTTTTCCTCTTGCTTTTCTTTGATGTTGGATGCTTTGAATGGCATGTTTTTAGTACTTCCCCGTTTTCTCCACTTTTCTTGGTTTAAAGCTACATAATTTTTTTATTTGGGTTTGTGTTGGTTTTTTTTTAAGTGGGGGATATTGAGGCGTTTGATATGCCTCCGTTACCTTTTGGTTTAAATTAATTTGTAATTTTAACGTCTTTTAATTGATTTGGTTTATATTGTTTGTTTAAATGCTTAATTATGGATATTTTTTCTTGGTCTTGCCTAAAACACGCCCTGTAATGTGGTTCAACACAACGGACACTAGCGCTCTGCTGTTTTGTGTTTCTACGAGAGTAGTATAGGAATGACGGAACTGGCGCAGGCTTCAGGCTGAGGATTTAGGAGTGGGATTGTCGGTCCGCCATTTTGGATTGTGACGTCACGGCGGCCATTTTGGATGGTTGTGACCTTGACCTTTGACCTTGACCTTGACCCCGGCGGCCATTTTGGATCCGCCATCTTGGATCCGCCATATTGGATGACGTCATGTGTTCTAGAAAATTCCGGCGATGTGTTTCCCGCCATTTTGAATGATGACGTCACCGTTGCAATTTCCGTTACGGTTGCCATCTTTAACTTTTTTATTTATTATCTGATTTTAACGAATTTTTTTTAAAAATTATAAAAAAAATTAACTAATAAAATTTTAATAAAATACTTATAAAAAATTACTATTCCGACACGGAGTTCGGAGTCCTCGGTTCGAACCCGGTGAGGGCAAAAAAATAAAAATGGCGACCGATCCTTCCTCAATGGTGACTGCTGGCAGACTGACTCCCACCACTTTTTTTAAAGCATATATATCGTCACCTAGTATAACGTCATGTCCGCCATCTTGTCTTCGTTGCTGAAGACCACCATCTTGTTTTCGGCCGCTAGAGTGCGCTGACGCCATGTTAGTTTAGTTCTTATCCGCTAGAGTGCAGTAATCATTTATTATTACTAAGGTGCCCGCCATCTTGAAATTTGGACGCCATCTTGAAAATCCGTAATTATTTAGCTAGAAATTCGGGAAAAGTTCCAAAATTCATTAAATAAATAGCTCATTAATTTACATATTGATTCGATCCGCTCCTGTCCTTGGTTCGATACCCGATCGATGCAATAATGTTTAATTTTATGTAAAAAATAAAAATTAATTTCAATATACCATGTTCAACATTCGTAAAGAGTCTCTAAATCCTCTATGGCCATCATCCTATCAGACATCAAGACCACCATATTGGAAATTCGTAATTTTTATGCTAGAGATGCGAGAAAAAGTTCAAAATTCATTAAATAAATTGACAATAAATATATTGATTGAATAGATCGACAAAGGTTCTTGGTTCGATCCCTGGCCGATAAAAAAAAACAACTTTAATATTTTAAAAAAGTACCACAAAAGTGACAGGTTTGAGAAAATAAAAACACTGCAAGTTCTTTTAAAACAACTTTTATTACATACATACTACACTACTACAAGTACAAAAAAAATACACAGACAAATTACTAAAGTTTTGTGGATTTCTCGATTCAAACAGTCTTCTTGTTGTATGGTACTACAATTGTGTATTACATAATCCCGTAATTTCAAGTTTTTGATCTTCTCACAGTACGTGCAGTCGGGTGATGGAACACCGCTGGATGCTCCTTCCTTCATTAATGCCACTGGAACTGTTGACAACCATTGTAACACTGCTGACATGTTAACTTCTGAAGTCTTTGAGGTCTGCTCTGCGGAAGATGTTGCACGCGTCGAAATCTCCTACTAAGCTGAGAGAGCAGGTGTAGCTGTAGACGTCGTTGTCATCGTGCTCTGCACTGATGATGGTAGACCTTCGATCCAGGTTGTTATATATAGTGGTAATAATGCCATCGAGTTCTCAAGAATAGCTAGATACCGGTCTATTATGTTATACAAGTCTAACTATCTGATCCGTTCATTACCGCAGCCAGAGACGGACTGAAGTCCATATCACCAGGGTCTCACTTATATAGACTCATCAGTCGGTACAACACATGAGTCAAAACAAGAACCATGTTCATTATACTCACACTTAACTTTCTCGGAGCATTTTTTATAATGAAGATGTAAGCTATCAAGACCTAAATTAGTTTTTTGCACTTATTGCACTGAAATTGTATTCTTTTAACAGTATTAGAACAACTGCTTCTTTCATGTCTGCGAGCATTTGAGGTGATAGTAAATGATGCGTCACAGTATTTGCACTGACGCAATGTATGCTCTTCATTAGTTGAAGAATCCAATGCTGACGATGAAACTTCGAATGATGGTGGTATCACATCTTTTGAAATCTCCTCCAATGTTGACGCCCTCGTTGCCAACGGGATCTGCACCTTCTCCATCGTAGCTGTCGTCAAGGTTCCCGTAGACGATGGTACAACCTCCGAGTTCGACGTTAAAGACGGTAAAGATGCCATCGAGTTCTCAAGAACAGCTAATTGACACGACTTATGCACCAGAAGAAACAAACTAGGTGATCCTTACACCGCCGACGTCAGTAACAAACTCAGCGTCCTGCTGTCTAGGACTCGCTTATATACATGCACCGTATGAAATAATACGCTAGTCAAATCAAGAACCATTTACAATAATACTAGAGTCAAATCTACAAATTAAAAAAGAGGATCATTTGATCGAAAAAAAAAAAAAATTCGATCTCTCCAATATACGCCAGGCTCCAAGAGCTACAATTCACGTCATCAGATCCATCTACATTTTGCTCCTATGCTTCAATTGACCATTAGCTGCAAGTGCTCCAACAGCTCCATCAGCTTCAACACGTAATGTACGCAATGTACGCGCAATACATGCAAATTACACGCAATAAATGTAATGATTACACAGTACACACAGGAAACGGAACGTACACAAAGTACACACAGGAAACGGAATGTACACACAGTACACACAGGAAACTAAACGGACACACAGTACACACAGGAAACTAAACGGACACACAGTACACACAGGAAACGGAATGTACACACAGTACAAACAGGAAACTGAACGTACACACAGTACACACAGGAAACTGAACGTACACACAGTACACACACAGGAAACGGAACGTACACACAGTACACACAGGAAACTAAACGTACACTCAGTACACACAGGAAACGGAACGTACACACAGTACACACAGGAAACGGAACGCACACACAATACACACAGGAAACTGAACGTACACACAGTACACACAGGAAACGGAACGCACACACAATACACACATGAAACTGAACGTACACACAGTACACACAGGAAACGGAACGTACACACAGTACACACAGGAAACGGACCGTACACACAGTACACACAGAAAACGGAACGTACACACAGTACACACAGGAAACGGAACGTACACACAGTACACACAGGAAACGGAACGTACACACAGTACACACAGGAAACGTAATGATCACACATACAGTAGCGGAAACACACACAGGCTTAGTTGGAAATTAGAATACAAGAAATAAAAACATTAAATTTTTACTTTCAATATTTTATTACTTCTCAACATTACACAAATACAAGTAAAAGAAGCCATTATTGTATGTAGCCAGCTTTCCTCAGTTCTTTGAGTATAAAGGATATTTCTTTGATGCACGGATAGTTTCCTGCACAAAGCGAGCCATGTAGAAGTCTTAGCCGGTCAACCAATATGTTTGGATCTTTCCATGATGTGTAATCAATCTCTTCTACCACCATCTTACTTGTTTGTTTATTATAAATACTTTTAATATCACAATCATCCCAGTGATCATAATAAGCATTATCAGATTTATTTATTTTAACACGACGTTTCCATCGTTTCGGTCTCAGGACATCGCCACATTCTTCGATCTTGTCAGCTCTAGGTGCTTCATCACAGTCTATGCCTTTGTCAACAGCCTCAGAGTCACTGTAACAATCACTGTAGAAGACATCCTCTTCACCCAGATTACCGTATGAATTCGCTATCGATGATGTCGAAGTGTCTTCATCGTCTTTATGCTTTATTTTTAGGAGTCCATCATTTTTACAAAGAATGGAGGATCTACTGAATATAGGCTTGAATGTATTCTCACTTTTCACGGTGTTGATACTTCCATTAGTTTCAGTCTTCCCGAAGCCATTAGCATCCTTTAATTTATGTTCTTCCTCACGATCGGGTGAGCTAATACCATCACGCTCAGGACAAGGAAAATTATTGTCATAATGCAGATCACTCTTCTTTAGTCTAGTGGATCCATCGGTGTCCTCTATGCCGTAAGTAGTCTTGACTTTACATGTTCTACCATGTCTTTTTAAGCTGTCAAGTTGTGTTAACATCCTGCTACAACGATTACAGCTTAACATGTTGCGTAGTGGGTTTCTAGCACAATCATTCTTCTCATGACGTCTAGCATTCCTTCTCATGACAAAATCCTTGCCACAGTATCTACAGCGGCTTCCTTCCGATTCAGCTATAGATAACAAACCACGATCCATGGTAGCTTCTGTGACTAATGTTAGATACAAACTGTCAGTTTTCTCCAATTGGAACCATTTCTTAAATAGAGTTTTTGAAATATTTCATCAGCGAGAGTTAAGTTATCTAATGCAAAGCAAATTGATGCAAGTAGTTCTGGCTGTCGTCAACAGATGGCGCCACGTGTTGCTTGCAGGTAAATAATATATATTTCATTAATGTGGGATGCGGAACGCTCACTATCGATCGCAAAGGGAGGTTGGCTTCGATAGTATCCAAGGAGAAAAAAGATCGTCCTTCCTGCTAGTGCTTCTCAGATTTCTCACGGTCCGCCATCTTGGATTACGACGTCACGGTGGCCATCTTGGATGGGTGTGACTTTGACCTTTGACCGAAACCGCAGGAATGATCGCAAGCACACGGATTAACCATAAAAATATTGATAAGAATAATCAGGAGCACGCGGAGAAAACCATCATAATATTGGCAAGAATAATCAGGAGCACACGGAGAAAACCGCCACAAGTTTTCTTTGATATCATTTAAATACAAAAAAAAATTAATAAAAAATTAAAAATAAAAACGAAAAAAAAAATTCAAACATTCTGGATTGTACTAGAACTCTATTTTTGCTCAACAATGAAAAGTTCACAAGCTAGCAGAATGTTTGAATTTTTTTTTTCGTATTTATTTTTAATTTTTTATAAATTTTTTTTGTATTTAAATGATATCAAAGAAAACTTGTGGCGGTTTTCTCCGTGTGCTCCTGATTATTCTTGCCAATATTATGATGGTTTTCTCCGCGTGCTCCTGATTATTCTTATCAATATTTTTATGGTTAATCCGTGTGCTTGCGATAATTCCTGCGGTTTCGGTCAAAGGTCAAAGTCACACCCATCCAAGATGGCCACCGTGACGTCGTAATCCAAGATGGCGGACCGTGAGAAATCTGAGAAGCACTAGCAGGAAGGACGATCTTTTTTCTCCTTGGATACTATCGAAGCCAACCTCCCTTTGCGATCGATAGTGAGCGTTCCGCATCCCACATTATTGAAATATATATTATTTACCTGCAAGCAACACGTGGCGCCATCTGTTGACGACAGCCAGAACTACTTGCATCAATTTGCTTTGCATTAGATAACTTAACTCTCGCTGATGAAATATTTCAAAAACTCTATTTAAGAAATGGTTCCAATTGGAGAAAACTGACAGTTTGTATCTAACATTAGTCACAGAAGCTACCATGGATCGTGGTTTGTTATCTATAGCTGAATCGGAAGGAAGCCGCTGTAGATACTGTGGCAAGGATTTTGTCATGAGAAGGAATGCTAGACGTCATGAGAAGAATGATTGTGCTAGAAACCCACTACGCAACATGTTAAGCTGTAATCGTTGTAGCAGGATGTTAACACGAATTGACAGCTTAAAAAGACATGGTAGAACATGTAAAGTCAAGACTACTTACGGCATAGAGGACACCGATGGATCCACTAGACTAAAGAAGAGTGATCTGCATTATGACAATAATTTTCCTTGACCTGAGCGTGATGGTATTAGCTCACCCGATCGTGAGGAAGAACACAAATTGAAGGATGCTAATGGCTTCGGGAAGACTGAAACTAATGGAAGTATCAACACCGTGAAAAGTGAGAATACATTCAAGCCTATATTCAGTAGATCCTCCATTCTTTGTAAAAATGATGGACTCCTAAAAAGGAAGCATGAAGACGATGAAGACACTTCGACATCATCGATAGCGAATTCATACGGTAATCTGGGTGAAGAGGATGTCTTCTACAGTGATTGTTACAGTGACTCTGAGGCTGTTGACAATAGCATAGACTGTGATGAAGCACCTAGAGCTGACAATATCGAAGAATGTGGCGATGTCCTGAGACCGAAACGATGGAAACGTCGTGTTAAAATAAATAAATCTGATTATGCTTATTATTATCACTGGGATGATTGTGATGTTAAAAGTATTTATAATAAACAAGCAAGTAAGATGGTGGTAGAAGAGATTGATTACACATCATGGAAAGATCCAAACATATTGGTTGACCGGCTAAGACTTCTACATGGCTCGCTTTGTGCCGGAAACTATCCGTGCATCAAAGAAATATCCTTCATACTCAAAGAACTGAGGAAAGCTGGCTACATACAATAATGGCTTCTTTTACTTGTATTTGTGTAATGTTGAGAAGTAATAAAATATTGAAAGTAAAAATTAAATGTTTTTATTTCTTGTATTCTGATATACAACTAAGCCTGTGTGTGTTTCCGCTACTGTATGTGTGATCATTACGTTTCCTGTGTGTACTGTGTGTACGTTCCGTTTCCTGTGTGTACTGTGTGTACGTTCCGTTTCCTGTGTGTACTGTGTGTACGTTCCGTTTTCTGTGTGTACTGTGTGTACGTTCCGTTTCCTGTGGGTACTGTGTGTACGTTCCGTTTCCTGTGTGTACTGTGTGTACGTTCAGTTTCCTGTGTGTATTGTGTGTGCGTTCCGTTTCCTGTGTGTACTGTGTGTACGTTCAGTTTCCTGTGTGTATTGTGTGTGCGTTCCGTTTCCTGTGTGTACTGTGTGTACGTTCCGTTTCCTGTGTGTGTACTGTGTGTACGTTCAGTTTCCTGTGTGTACTGTGTGTACGTTCAGTTTCCTGTTTGTACTGTGTGTACGTTCCGTTTCCTGTGTGTACTGTGTGTCCGTTTAGTTTCCTGTGTGTACTGTGTGACCGTTTAGTTTCCTGTGTGTACTGTGTGTACATTCCGTTTCCTGTGTGTACTGTGTGTACTTTCCGTTTCCTGTGTGTACTGTGTAATCATTACATTTATTGCGTGTAAATTGCATGTATTGCGCGTACATTGCGTACATTACGTGTTGAAGCTGATGGAGCTGTTGGAGCACTTGCAGCTAATGGTCAATTGAAGCATAGGAGCAAAATGTAGATGGATCTGATAACGTGAATTGTAGCTCTTGGAGCCTGGCGTATATTGGAGAGATCGAATTTTTTTTTTTGATCAAATGATCCTCTTTTTTAATTTGTAGATTTGACTCTAGTATTATTGTAAATGGTTCTTGATTTGACTAGCGTATTATTTCATACGGTGCATGTATATAAGCGAGTCCTAGACAGCAGGACGCTCAGTTTGTTACTGACGTCGGCGGTGTAAGGATCACCTAGTTTGTTTCTTCTGGTGCATAAGTCGTGTCAATTAGCTGTTCTTGAGACCTCGATGGCATCTTTACCGTCTTTAACGTCGAACTCGGAGGTTGTACCATCGTCTACGGGAACCTTGACGACAGCTACGATGGAGAAGGTGCAGATCCCGTTGGCAACGACGGCGTCAACATTGGAGGAGATTTCAACAGATGTGATACCACCACCATTCGAAGTTTCATCGTCAGCATTGGATTCTTCAACTAATGAAGAGCATACATTGCGTCAGTGCAAATACTGTGACGCATCATTTACTATCACCTCAAATGCTCGCAGACATGAAAGAAGCAGTTGTTCTAATAATGTTAAAAGAATACAATTTCAGTGCAATAAGTGCAAAAAACTAATTTCACGTCTTGATAGCTACATCTTCATTATAAAAAATGCTCCGAGAAAGTTAAGTGTGAGTATAATGAACATGGTTCTTGTTTTGACTCATGTGTTGTACCGACTGATGAGTCTATATAAGTGAGACCCTGGTGATATGGACTTCAGTCCGTCTCTGGCTGCGGTAATGAATGGATCGGATAGTTAGACTTGTATAACATAATAGACCGGTATCTAGCTATTCTTGAGAACTCGATGGCATCATTACCACTATATATAACAACCTGGATCGAAGGTCTACCATCATCAGTGCAGAGCACGATGACAACGACGTCTACTGCTACACCTGCTCTCTCAGCACAGTAGGAGATTTCGACGCGTGCAACATCTTCCGCAGAGCAGACCTCAAAGGCTTCAGAAGTTAACATGTCAGCAGTGTTACAATGGTTGTCAACAGTTCCAGTGGCATTAATGAAGGAAGGAGCATCCAGCGGTGTTCCATCACCCGACTGCACGTACTGTGAGAAGATTAAAAACTTGAAATTACGGGATTATGTAATACACAATTGTAGTACCATACAACAAGAAGACTGTTTGAATCGAGAAATCCACAAAACTTTAGTAATTTGTCTGTGTATTTTTTTTTGTACTTGTAGTAGTGTAGTATGTATGTAATAAAAGTTGTTTTAAAAGAACTTGCGGTGTTTTTATTTTCTCAAACCTGTCACTTTTGTGGTACTTTTTTAAAATATTAAAGTTGTTTTTTTTATCGGCCAGGGATCGAACCAAGAACCTTTGTCGATCTATTCAATCAATATATTTATTGTCAATTTATTTAATGAATTTTGAACTTTTTCTCGCATCTCTAGCATAAAAATTACGAATTTCCAATATGGTGGTCTTGATGTCTGATAGGATGATGGCCATAGAGGATTTAGAGACTCTTTACGAATGTTGAACATGGTATATTGAAATTATTATTTTTTACATAAAATTAAACATTATTGCATCGATCGGGTATCGAACCAAGGACAGGAGCGGATCGAATCAATATGTAAATTAATGAGCTATTTATTTAATGAATTTTGGAACTTTTCCCGAATTTCTAGCTAAATAATTACGGATTTTCAAGATGGCGTCCAAATTTCAAGATGGCGGGCACCTTAGTAATAATAAATGATTACTGCACTCTAGCGGATAAGAACTAAACTAACATGGCGTCAGCGCACTCTAGCGGCCGAAAACAAGATGGTGGTCTCCAGCAACGAAGACAAGATGGCGGACATGACGTCATACTAGGTGACGATATATATGCTTTAAAAAAAGTGGTGGGAGTCAGTCTGCCAGCAGTCACCATTAAGGAATGATCGGTCGCCATTTTTATTTTTTTGCCCTCACCGGGTTCGAACCGAGGACTCCGAACTCCGTGTCGGAATAGTAATTTTTTATAAGTATTTTATTAAAATTTTATTATTTAATTTTTTTTATAATTTTTAAAAAAATATTCGTTAAAATCGGATAATAAATAAAAAAGTTAAAGATGGCAACCGTAACGGAAATTGCAACGGTGACGTCATCATTCAAAATGGCGGAAAACACATCGCCGGAATTTTCTAGAACACATGACGTCATCCAATATGGCGGATCCAAGATGGCGGGTTCATAATGGCCGCCGGGGTCAAGGTCAAGGTCAAAGGTCAAGGTCACAACCATCCAAAATGGCCGCCGTGACGTCACAATCCAAGATGGCGGACCGACAATCCCACTCCTCAATCCTCAGCCTGAAGCCTGCGCCAGTTCCGTCATTCCTATACTACTTACGAGTGCTCACCGCGTGGCGCGCTGAGCGGTCTGACGTCACGAGAGGTGTGATCGAGCCCGCGTCAGCGGCCGGCGAGGCAGACGGAGCGAGCGGCTGGTCGCGCGCGTATCGGCTTGCGGAAGCAAGTGTTTTGGCTGCAGCCATGGAAAGACGTACCGCATTCACCAACGCCACGAGGAGAGGCCAGCCCGGGTGGCCCTTGACGATACTGCATGCAAAAAAGTAAGCCTCGACGCACCTTTCTATTATCAACCGAACATCGGGTTGAGCTTTTGGTGGAACAAACTGAGCGGACATAAGTGGTTATGAATTGCGATGTTATTAGGCATGTTTGTTGTTAACTCACCAAACTAAACTTTTGCGTTTCATTTGGGGCTGTACGAACAAACTGGATTTACTCGAAGTGAGATTTAAACTCGTTTATGGTGTGGAGCTGGTATTCTGCACGGACTATTGCATCACGATTCGGACCAATTTAACGAGGTTTAATCTATGAATGGGAACGTGTGGAACACATTAAAGACAACTACTTGATCAACGATGACCTTTTCAGAACTATTAGTACGAACTTAAATTTGTTAAATGTTTGCAAATTTAAGCATAAATTGTATCAGTATTATTATTATTATTATTGTATTTATTAATGTAAGGTCGCGATATTCAGTTAGTGTAAACTTGTATGTAGTAACAGTACCCAGCCTATGCCATGGTGCAAATCGCAGAGAGATTAAACATGAGCCAGGCAGTGATGCATTATATTATTTTTTACGTCGTCCTGTCCTGCTTAGGGAGTCTAGTGTTCGCTGCCTTTACACTTTTTGCGCGATTGCGTTCTTTGACTCTAAAGTTGAGCGCCGCAAGTAAGGCCTCAAAGACTTAAGATAATAAAAGACTCTGTATCATATTATGCAATAAAACAGAGTCGATTCTGTTTTGCAAAATTACTAAACTCTAAAAATTCTTTACCCTGTGAGGGAAAATCGGAACGCACTGCTTGATACTGGTTGCACAGTATGCGAGTTTAATCAATCTTCGTCCGGAAAATACTTAATAACGTTAATGTTTTGACATTTTTAAATGCATTAATCTGGACATTATTTTACTTGTGACAAAATTATGGTGCTCTGACATGCTACTCAAGGTAATCGTCAAAACCTTTACAGGCCTCTGTCTTCACTCAATGTATATCAGAAGAGGCTGGATAGATGACTCAGATTCGTCAGTAAAACCATCATCAGTAATATTGCCCATAATGCACATGTAAGCATACACATTAATGTAAACGTTGTTTCATTCAAATGTTTTTATCTGATGGAGAGTGGAGAAGAAAGTCAAACCATTTGTATTAAAAACCATGTTTGTATTCTGATACAAATTAGCTCGGCTATCTTTTCCTTCCCTCGTCATCACACCTGCCATTATAGCATGCAGAAGGTAATGTTAGTAAAATCATCATTTGAGACAAAAACACGCATTTTTTTTGGCGCCATGCTAACTTTAAAAATTCTATATATTGAAAGATGGACATCCATGATTATAAAATGCTTTAGAGCCCAGCCACTGCCACGAGCAGCGAGATTGCTAACCTTCCTATTAGTTCCAGTATGAACACTGAACCCTGAATCATAGATTTATCCTACTTCATCACACCGCAGGATCACAATTGAGTGACTTGTGAATAGAAATGTCTCACTCTGGTTGACCTCCACAGATTCTTTAACAAATGAAGCCGAGAGGGAAAAGTAAACATTAAAAGGGCGAATTACATCAGAAGCTTAGGCCAGAAAGAGAACACTACACCTCTATGAAAAATGGAGCAAGTCAGGATCGACAGTCTCAATATCGTTGCTGATCCTAATGTCTACCATCCTAGTAGCAAAGGCATTGTCCGAAACAACACACTCTGCTAGGGAGGCAAGTCATCAGACTCGTGGATTTCTACTCCAGGTCCCCGCGTGTCATTGGATTCATCGTGAGAGCTTGACTTTGAAGCCTCAAGTTGAGCAAGATGGAGCCGCTTTG
Source organism: Bacillus rossius redtenbacheri (assembly GCF_032445375.1). Classification (NCBI taxonomy): domain Eukaryota; kingdom Metazoa; phylum Arthropoda; class Insecta; order Phasmatodea; family Bacillidae; genus Bacillus; species Bacillus rossius. The sequence goes on along the minus strand of NC_086330.1, from coordinate 214,917,426 downwards.
CCTGGCGAAGGAGATAAAGACATGGTGGGAAAGAAAAAATAAATTACATCAGCAGTACAGAAACTGAAAGAATAAAATCTGAAATAGAGTTATGTAAAGGATATAATCTTATTTTCAGTGATAACAGATTTCAAATCGGGGATGTGGGGAATAAACATATTGTTATGACTCGCTCTGAGCACTCTGGAAAGCGGCTTCGAGGCTCACCCTGAGTCAAACACGAGGTGTCAGCAATTTCAACACCGCCAGCGAAACAGCGGCGCGGGTCACCGAAGGCCGACCGCCGCTGCGAGAGAAAAGGGGACAACACGGAACATCAACACAGACGCGGACAGAAGGATAAAAACGACAGCCACCGTCGAGAAGGAGCTTCTTCTGGTCACCGGCGACTGGACGGCTAAAGTCGTGACAGCGGAACCACGGAGCGCCGTGGTCCTCGGCCGAGAACCTGCCGCGAGCATGATGTAAAGAAGAGGAGGTGAAACCATGCGCAGGTTTTCCCCCTCCACGCGCTCCCTTGCTACGTCACCTTGGTTGTAGCCAGCGCTCTTCTTCCAGGCGCTTCCCATCCATTTCATCTGCGTCTCGTGCGAACGTAGTTTTATGTAGTTGAAATGCCAAATTGTGCAGTGTTCGGATGTCACAATCATTTCAGAAAGACTCGAGATTCTGGCATAAAATATTTTTCTTTTCCAAAAAATGAAGATCTTTGCAATAAGTGGGTGAACGTACGCAAAAGAAAATTACAAATTGATTTATTTCTGTTGTAACAGGTAATTTTGATTGATGTATTAGGTTTCCGTCACATTTCTCTATAATTTTAATTGTTTCGCTTCCATTTGTATCGTTTAAGTTTATATCGGTTATTTCGCATTTATTTGTATTCAAGTAGTCTGTGTTAGCAGAGGTAAGTTTAAACAAACGTGATTTTAAGTAGAAATGTCACTTGTTTTATAATACGAGTATTTATTTTTAATTTTTTTATATGATCAACTGTAGGTTATTATTAGGTAAAGGAATAAATTTCGTGCAAAATACTGTGTTATTATCTATAATAATAAAGTCTTTCGCGGTAAAAAGGTAATGTATTAAATTGATTTATTAAAAATGAAATCTCAACGTATATACCCATTAATAAAAACTCAAATCAATTGTTTTTAAAATGTTTGTGTGTTCGGGCATCAGCGAGAACTACAGAATTTATTTCAATTTAACTTTTTTTCTTGTTTGTTATAGAACTAACCTAAACACTAGGTTGTGTAGTATTAATAAAAGGGGGGGGGGGGAATATTTCATCAATGCATGTAAACAAATCGAATGAAAGTAGGAATGTGAACCCCCTATACATCAAAAAGAAACATGCGCATTTTTTTTATTGTTCAAAATGTTCTCTTTAATGGAGTGGGGAGGACATATGATATCAATACGTTTAAATATATTTAATTATACACGCAAAACCGTGAGATAATAATTATAAAATATACATAAAATAAACAGGTTTACATACAACCACTTTTGAAATTCGAGGTCTAATATGTTTGTTTTAAATGAATTCGTTTAGGCTTTGGAAGAAGTTAATTTTTATCTCATTACGATATGTATTTAACTTAAAAATGTTTATGAAAAATACCACTCAAAATTCGGTGCGTGAAAGTAAATTACTTTTCTTGTTACATGTGATGATACTGATTTTAATAATATGCTAGTTACCTTAAGGTATTTTAAGATTTCAGCATTACAATCTGCTTGTGTTGTGTTTTGTTGTTGGTTTACACACAATAATGAAGATCAATGTAAATGAATTCATTGTTATCTAATTTTGTCTTTACAAATTTTTCCATTCAAGCGTTTAGATAATGGTACAATTTTGTTTCGTCTCTCCATGCAAGAGTTTGTGTTTACGCCTTTAATAGCATTTAATGCGTTAAAAAAACTGACGTTTTAAATACTTAAAAATAAGGTTTGCAGGGTCCATAGCTCAGTACATTCTCAGCGCACGTGCGTGTGTGCTCCATAGGTTAATCCAGAAGGGAGGGGAGGGGGGGCACAGGGGCACGTGCCCTCCCACCCATCTAAGGGTAAAATATGCATTGATTAATAACGACTTTTGCAGTAATAAACAGGTATCATACTAGGCCCAGACTCGCGGTCCTTCCCCCCCCCCCCCCCCCCCCCCCAGTAATTCCTGGATCCGCCCTTACTGTGTCTACAATCCTAACACTAACACAACTCGGCTATAACTAAAAACAGTGTAGCACATAAGTTTGCATGTTTGTAGGTATTCATTTTTCTAGATTCTATAACTATAAAGCGCATGAGATATATAAAAACACAGCTATGTATTGAAAATTGTACATGTGGACATTTGCAGCGCGGCCTTGGAATAGTAATTATGGAGGGAAGCGGCTTTTCCGTAAAACTAGATATAAGTGGGAAAAATGGTATTTCCGATTTTAATATTTCGACGATTACAATGATTTTATTATATTTCAATATTTTTATATTTGTAATGTTTTTATCACACCATTTCCCTTGAATTTATTGCCTTCAAATGATTTTAGGATTACAGAATCCAGGAGGAATCTTGAAACGCCAATTTTAAGGGAAATTAGATCAACTTAGATATTTATTTTATTTTTTTCCATGGAAATGCTAAGACTCTCTTCAATTGTCTTATCAAATTATGCGAGTGCCTGCAAATGCACAATGTACAGGCGGTAAAACAATACTTATTTTGTTATAACATGGCATTCTCAGTAATCAAAATTATAGCAAGCAACATTTTTGAGTTTTCAGAAGTTAACGTTATAAAAATGGAGAAAGAAACACCTAAAGCCAAGATACACGCGTTAAAATTACATTCAAATACCTATGAGGGACGGGAGTTCAAGCCATTATGAATAAATTTTGGCTTTAATAAAATGTACTGTAGAAGGCATACGGGTTTTGTGAAATTTTAACTGGCGAGTTATTTTGCAATTGAGTTATATTTAGTAATCAACCAACAATTAGGTGCCATGTTTTAACGCACAATGTACTTGGGGGATTTGAAAACTATTATATTTTTCCTCTCCAAGATAATAAACAAATCCAACCTTTTCGTTTTCTTTGCCGTGAATTTTTTTTTGTAATGCCTGCAAGCTGTTTTTTGCTGAATATTGTAGAGCTATTTGGTTTAATAATATGTTTTAAATATATTTTTTAAATATACTTTCTATCATTATTTACCCTTTTGTTTATTATTTGTAACTAAATAAAATTAAAATTAGTAAATAAATCAAAAGCGCTTATGTTTATGTAAATTACAAATACGTATTTATAGAAACTTTGCTTTGTCAGATGCTTTTTTTTTGTAATATGTTTGTATTATTATTTGTAGCCTGCATCCTGAATGTTTATTATATCAATTTAATAATATTCATAATAATTCATTCCCATTTCCATTAACAATCTGTGTTTACAAGAGCCAATCAACATTTTGAAGTGATGAAACAACAAAAATTTTGCTTCGTTGATTTTATTATTAATATAAACCCCGTGTTTGGTTGCTAATACATTTATTTAAACTGTATGTTCTAAATGCATGCTATACAATGCACATAGCAAAATATTTTTACGCTTCGTGGTCACTCTTACTATTCAAACGATTGTAAATGAACTTTCTGTGTCGTATTCCCGTAAGCGCGCTGCGTGTAGACCGGGCGGTGCGACCAAGGTGACGTAGTGCGCAGTGGAGGACGAGTTTGGGCGGCCGGACGGTTTCACATCCTCTTCTTTACATCATGGCCGCGAGCGCTACCCATCACAGCGTGGGTAAGGAACCTGCCGAGGTGTGGTAGCGAGGCTCCCTGACCATTGTCGGAATTAGGTGACAGCTAACACTGTAATAGTACGTGACAGTAAATCAAGTCTCCATATTGAATTGTCTTTCATTCTTAGTCTTGAGCCTCCTATCACCCTGTCTTAGAATAGTCAATAATTGAGATCATCTTATAGATGAATCATGACAATATATAAGAGAATTTTAATAACAAGAAACCATAAGAATTCACATTGGAAATAAATTAAAAGGACTTTATGTAGTAAATAAATATGTATACATCTACACTGCACTTGACCCACGTCGTACGGAAATGGGTCCCCACAACGTGAAAAACAGTGGCCATATGAATGTGACCCAGAATTTCACCAATTTTGGGTCGTCAGTTAAACTAAAGCACCGGTCATTTTACCCAGTTATAAATTTTTTGTCTCGATCAGATCATAAACATAATGTAAAGTAATGGAAGTGAGTAAGGCATGCATAATTTTCTGTGTGAAAAGGCGCCTGTTGTGCGCTCTATAGAACAAACTGAAAACCACTCTAAGGACAATCGATCATCGCCACATCAGCTCACTCCCTCATTTGCCAATGGTTTCCAATAAAAACATTGAGCCAGCTCACAAAACCAAAACTCCCCCCCCTCCTTCACACTCTCGTAGCTCACCTGACTTCATGGCTATCAAGACACCTCACACAATCAGTGGGCCAAAGTTTGCTAATGAACCTGAACTATTTTATGTACAGATAATTTTAAAATATTTTTCTACTTATAAATTATATGTTTATTATTTTAAAAATGCTTGTATACTTATGAAAATATTTTTAAATTCCATTGACATTAAAAGTAGGTAAATTTTTATTAAAAAATAATACAGAAATTAAATCAAGTGGATTTAAAATATCTCCAAACTTTCAAGTGATTTTCATAAGCACAAAATTGACCATTATATTTTGTATTACGCCAGTCAAGTATTGATGCTATGGAGTTTCAGCTGACTTGATGGAGGTGAGAGCAGGCACTGAAGACAGGCAGAAGTCAGGAAGATGGCAGCATTCAGGCATCCAACTGATCAGAGAGTGGAATGATTCCAGCATAGTGACATGTATTTATGAAATAAATTGGATGGCTGTCGGTGCAGCAATCGAGAAAGTTGTTGCTTTTACCGCCAGTAGCATGGTGGTTACAAATCCTGCATACCGCTTCTACATCAATTTTAACTTTTCCTCCCAGGGCAGGGCAGACACTTCTCAGGGCATACCTCTGCCAGTAACTAGCTGCTTCTCAAACATCTGTTTGAATTCTAATAAGATTGACAGCAGTTGTTAAATAAAAATATGTTGGAATTCATTTTCACGCAGTTTTATTCAATAGAGACCCTCTACAAACCTCGCACCAGGCGAGCACAAACATAGTCGAAAAATTGTACTTCAGTTTGATTCAATGAACAGTTTAACAAAATCAAAAGATAATATCATCTACCAAACATTAATATATTAGTGTTTAACATGTTTAAAGTTTAATTAATCAGTTACACATGTAAACAAATTATGCTGGTAAGCAAACAATAGTTATAACAGTTATAACTGTCAAAATAAAAAGTATGGTTAGTACACACCAAACACTCATATTTAAAAAATTAAGAATTGATTTACAACAGCAAAAAATAAAATAAGTATCTTACGTACGCAGACAGGACCGCGACGTGCGCCCTGTTCGGAGATGGCTGGCGGCCCCGCACAGCTACCACTGACGTCATGCGCTGTCCATTGACTAAGGCATGCCACGCATGCCTGACCGGATTACAAGTGTCGTCGCTACTCCCTCCCCCCACGCGGTATCCTGCCTCGGCACCGTTATCTATCGCTGAGCGGCCTTGAGGATTCCGCGGGCCGTTCCAAGAAGTGGCGAGAGCAAGCGACGCTATTCTCTATGCTTCAGGCGTCGGGTCGGCCCGGGATGACGATACTTGTTACAGTTGTTCTCGTCGGTTTGAGAAGGTTGCCACAGACTACGGCCTCCGCGACAGTTTGGTGACAGAGTCCCGCGACGGGGTGAGTGCGTGAGTGCTGCGGGTGCGGCGAGAGTTCATCGACGGGTGCCACATGAGCATGCGACGAGTCTCGCATCGCGACAGAGTGTGCCGCGTGAGTGCCGAATTCCGAGCGAGTCCCCCGACAGTTCCAGAGTTCGGAGAGTCCCGCGAGTGAAGGGAAGTGCGTCATCGGCGAAGAGGGTGAGGGACCCCCTCGAGAGTGGCGCGACCCGGAGTTTGACTGGATAGTGAGAGTGCGGCGACTGAGTGGCGCGAGACTGTGTGTATTGACAGGTACTTGGTAAGGGGCGAAACACTGTCGAGCCTAGCTTCAGTTAGGAGTGAGAACTGCTGAACTTGACAGACATTAAGTGATTTGAGAATTAACCTTTTTTAATGTGAGTAATTGGTGATTAAGCATTTTTAAGTAATATTTTTATTAGTGATGTAAATATTATTAATAAATAAAACTGTAAGTGTAAAACTTAATTGTGCTATCGCTTACGAACCCAGCAGTTCTCCCCACATTATAAATCGTAACAATATTTAATAGCTTTACACGTTTAAACAGCTGATTGAAAAATGACTGAGAAAATGATGTATTACACTGGTTAGTACTAAAAATATTTCAATAATGCCAAAAAAGAATATTTTCATTTAAACCAAAAAAACAAAAACTATTAAATATTGAATATTAATATGTTAAATCACTCAATGATTATTTTAAAAGAAACCACACAAGAAAATATATTTGTGTTTTAAGCTGCCTTACAACTTCATACTAATATATGTTACATTACAGAACGAACTTTAAATTACAAAAGAACATTTTATTACAATCTAAAAATCATCCATGAATTATATCTACATTTTAAGCTGAATTGTAAATACATAGTAGCGTATGTTATACTACACGACCAAGTTCAAAAATTGACAAATTAAATACAGTTTGTTTAGCAGCTTCAAAAGCGAAGATCATAAGGCGATATTGGCAACATCTCGCCCCAGTCTACTGGCGTTGGTGGGAAGCAATGATTGGAATTTTTACTAACGGGTCCTAGGAAGCTGAGGTCTCTAGTTTGAGCCTTGCGAGTTGCATTACTTCATTGTTGTTTCATGGGCACCGTTCTCACATGATCGCCGACTGTAGATTTCGATACTGTCGTTTCAGGGGTCATTTGATGACAATCGGGTGAATGCATTCTGGCTTTTTTAACGCATGATAATACACCTGTTTAACACTACAGGTCACTGGATTTACTTTTCTGATTAAAGTTACCGGACACCGGCCGTACAAAATGCACTGAATAACTTTCATAAAATGTAATTTGGTTCTGGATTAGGTAATAATCTTCTATGTATGAAATAGTCTATCATCTTGACGCAATTATTTAAAATACCATAGCTTCAACTAGAATATTCAACAGCAGATAAACCAAGAGTCAGGTTTTGATATTGATTTCCTTTGTGAAAATACATGTCTATTCCACTAAGATTGAAACCAAACTGATCCGAGACTCTGGATGTATATTTAAAATTATATTTAAAGCTTCAAGGAATAAGCATTCTATATATTCACAGAGGTTGTCTCACTTGTCGACATAACACATATGAGTGTTAAAACATGTAGGAATGTTATAACAGGTGGACTTGTTACAACACTCACATCTCATGCTTAATAATTTTAAGCGTAATGGTTATAGAAAATTTTTAGAATAGTTGTGACTCCAGCTTGAGAAAAAACAGGGGACACAGGAAATTATACTTTTCCTACTGAAAAGTTTGAGTATTTTAACACTTTTGTATGGAACACTGGACGCTCTACATTTTGCATGTCCAAATAATCATCATGCGAATAATGTCATAACACTTTCTCGGCAAGAGTTCATTTTCATTGCAACTTTCTGTGAAAGTACCATCATCTTTATCCATAGTTGTTCCAAGAACATCGGTAGTACAGGCATTGGGGTATCCTTTTTTTTTGGGGGGGGGGGGGGGGGGGGAAGGAGGGCAGAGTGGTAAGCCCCCTCCTGAAACTTAATAATTTTCAGATTTTCTCTTAATTTATTATCATTTATTTCCAAAACTACTCAATTATTTTACTGCAGTGCTATAGATAAAAATACATTTGTAAATAACAAATAAAATGTAATAAATACTTTAGTTCCATATGTACTAAAATTGTATTAGAAAATTTAATTTGACCCTCCCCTGAATATCATTCTGGATCTGAGTACAGGGCTGTTTTAAAAGAATGTGACCTAAGAGCACACAAAAGTTTATGTCTTAAAAGTGAAATGAAGTTATCAGTCTCATGGTAGAATATTACAAGACATTCAAGAATGATTTTTTTTTTTTAAAATACGAGGTATGGCTATTAAATAACTGGACTGAAGTCATAGCACTTTTTATTCGTCACCAATTACAGCATATGATTTATCGGCTTCAATGTACTCCCCTTGGCGATCCTACACCGCTACATACGATGTTTCCATTGTTAAAGCAGCAGTGTTGGAAGCCCTCTTTTGTCAGCTGGTTGAGAACCTCCGTCGCTTTTGCTTTAACCGCTTCCAAACTTTCAACTCTTGTCCCCTCCAGCGCCGAATTGACCTTGGGAAATAAAAAAACGTCACAGGGGCAAGGTCGGGTGAGTACGGTGTATGTTCCAACACGGCGATGCCGTATTTTGCGAGGAATGCTTTCAAATACAAGGCAGAATGGGCTGGTGCATTGTCTTGGTGAAGGATCCAGGACTTGGTCTTCCACAAATCGGGTCTTCATCTTCTCACACGCTCACGTAGGGCTATCAGAACCTCGATGTAGAAATGTTGGTTGACCGTCTGACCCTCGGGTACCCAGTGAACGTAGACAATGCCACGAATGTCTAAAAATACAACCATCATTGCTTTGAATTTGGATTTGCTCATCCTGGCTTTTTTTTTTGCCTTGGCGAACTTGGGCTCGAATCAATGCATGGATTGCCTCTTTGTTTCGGGATTGGAAGTAAAACACCACGATTCATCACAAGTAATCACCTTGTCTTACAAATCTGGATAAGTGGCGATGTTGTTTAGGATGTCAGTACAAATTCTCTGTCTTGATTCCTTTTGCTAGGGAGTGAAGAGTTTCGGCACCATTTTTGCGCAAATATTTCGCATGTTAAATGATTCATGCAAAATCTGTCGAACACTTTCTTTGTCGATTCCTGTCATTTCATCAAGCTCTCGGATGCTCAGACGACGCTCAGCGTGGATTTATTTACCAATTTGTTCAATGTTTTCAAACGCATTTGACGTTGAGGGCCGTCCTGGGCGCCGATCGTCTTCGGTCGTTTCACGCCCTTCTTTAAACCGTTAAAACCACTAAAAAATTTGTGTACGGGATAAACATTCATTCCCGTAGACTTCTTTCAACATTGCATAAGCTTCTGTGGCAGTTTTCCCTAGTTTAACAAGAAACTTGAGGTAAACCCGTTGCTCCGTCTGACCACTTGGCATTTTTCCGACGCGTCACTAGTGAGTAGAGTAATTCAATCAACTGCTCTAGTCAAACTGAGCGACCTGCTGGCTTGTCTAGTGAGCTCAGGGTGGCGGGAATGATCATCATACACAGTCATGTTCAAACATGTCGCGGCACGCTCGCAGTTTTCTGGGAGCAGCATCAGTCTGATTATTTAATAGCCACACCTCGTACACTGCCAGGCATTCACAGTCTCTGTCTAAGTTGTAATATATAACCTGACATAAGACACTGTGAAGGCTTGGATGCACATACACATATCTAGTCTCCTGGCTATCAACTTTTTTTTTGCGATAAAATGTCAGTATAGCTGGGATCTGTAAGTTATTATCTCTTTGACTTCTCTCGCCATACATAAGCTAAGGATAGATGCATATCAGATTCGCAAAAGTCACTCGCAGCCTCTGAAAATTGATAAACCTTTAAATCTAAATACTGCACATCTTCTAAAAGGAGAATTGCAATGTCCATATGCACACCGGATGTATTTAGCCTGGAGGATATGCTTTGTCTTATACACGCGATTTTTCCCTCGATGTCCTGTTGCGGTCCCTAACCCAGATGTGTATAAACACTCGAGATGCTGGATATCTCTGTGGTGTTGCTTGGCCACATCGATGGTACAACTCGCTCTCGTCAGCATTCTTATTCTCCTTGGGTCTCATGACTAGTTCATCGTCGCTCATCCTGCACACGACATTGTGGCAAGGCACACATCATGAACGGTTCCCTTGGTCAAGGAAGTTAGTGTGGGTTATTCTGCCACATGCCTCACTTCACCTCAGCACAATATAATTGGGGTGATTAGCTTTCTCTTAACAGAGCCATGCTTCTGGCTAGGCCACAGCTGAATAGATTCTGTTGTATTCGCATTGTTCAGTAGTACCAGGGAGCCACAGGGGAGTTGCAAGTCTGGCCAGAGAAAACCCACGTTACAATTCTTTTGAGTATATGACAGCTCCAAATGTTCGGGAATGCCACCATTAAGCTCACCAAGAAGTATGTGGCCTAGCATGGATGAAACATGCAGCCTGCCTCGACGGTCTGTGCTTCTAAAGCTGACCTGGCAAAATCCCAGCAGCACATCCTGGAATACTCCATTTTATATTATAATTGAATTCAGTCACTTGGCAGGTGAGACTTTTAGAGAGACTAGCTTCCCTAGGAGTGTAGCCTTCCATTTATAACACCAAAGGACCAACCAGGGTTTTATCCAAAATAATGACCAGCACTTATGTCACTTGGCAGTGTTCCAGAGCCCAAACCCGAAGCAAAATAGTATCATGCCTTCATGAGACAGGGTGTGTAGGTCTATTATTTTTGGATTATATTTTATTTAGTTCTTTCAGTGATGGACAACGGCACTCCGTCTGCATGTCTTCTATGATAACATGTTTCTTGACAATTTAGCAAGTAATATTTTTTGCTTGATACCTGCAGTCATTACCATTCCAGTTAAATTTCCAGCCAATTTATTTGATACCAAAGCATACAGTAATAACCTGTAATCCCAGTGCAGGCCACAAAAGCGTTTGATTAACTAATGATTAATTTTCTGGTGTTTGCTGTTGAGATGTTTCCATGCAAATGGTGCCTGACATGTTATAATAATAACTTTACCTTTATCATTCACCAAAATTATCTCTTTTAGGACAAACCCTTGTTAAGAGTAAAATACAAGAATGTTTGTATAAATCATGGTGTCCTAGAACAAAATCAAGGTAAAAGATATTTTGGCATGCCCGACATTTCACTTAAATCTTATTTAATTTTTAAAAGAAACATTTACTTTTTTGGTATTATGCACATTAAAACTTGTAAACCCATTTAATGAAATCATGTTTTAATGTTAATTTTTAAAAGAGTAAATATTATTATAGTTATATCAGGAAGAGATTAGTGTACAGACAAAAGTTTAGAGTGAAACAATAAGTTATGTTGGTAATATGTCCAAGAAAAAGTGAAAACTTTCAACAGGAAATTAATAATAATAATTATTTTTAGTATGAAACTTAAGTTATAATTTAGATATTTATATTTTTATAAATGCAGGTAGAAATATAAATTTATTTATATATACATTTTTAGCATTTTAAAATATCAGTTAATGTATGGGCATTGTTAGGTTTACTAGGGAAACGTTCTTAAGCGCGGCCCAATTATGGGGCGTCGAGGGCGCACGAAAAGCAGGAGGGGAGCGTGCTGTTGGTCATGGAGGCGAGCAGGCTGTTGGTCGTGGAGGACAGTGGGCTGTTGGTCGTAGAGGGGAGCGGGCTGATGGTCGTGGAGGGGAGAGGGCTGTTGGTCGTGGAGGAGAGCGGGCTGTCGGTAGTGGAGGGGAGCAGGTTGATGGTCGTGGAGGGGAGCAGGTTGATGGTCGTGGAGGGGAGCAAGCTGATGGTCGTGGAGGAGCGCGGGCTGTTGGTCGTGGAGGGGAGCGGGCTGTTGGTCGTGGAGGAGAGCGGGCTGTTGGTCGTGCAGGAGAGCGGGCTGTTGGTCGTGGAGGAGAGCGGGCTGTCGGTCGTGGAGGGAAGCAGGTTGATTGTCGTGGAGGGGAGCAAGCTGATGGTCGTGGAGGCGAGCAGGCTGTTGGTCGTGGAGGAGAGCGGACTGTTGGTCGTGGAAGAGAGCGGGATTTCGGTCGTGGAGGAGAGCGGGATTTCGGTCGTGGAGGAGAGCGGGATTTCGGTCGTGGAGGGGAGCAGGTTGGTAGTCGTGGAGGGGAGCAGGCTGATGGTCGTGGAGGAGAGCAGGCTGTTGGTCGTGGAGGAGAGCGGGCTGTTGGTCATAGAGGGGAGCAGGTTGAAGGTCGTGGAGGGGAGCGGGCTGTTGGTCGTGGAGTAGAGCCGGCTGTTGGTCGTGGAGGAGAGCGGGCTGTTGGTCGTGGAGTGGAGCAGGCTGTTGGTCGTGGAGTGGAGCAGGCTGTTTTCTGTGTGGAGGTGAGCTGGCTGTCGGTGCGAGCTGGTTGTCGGTCGTGAGTGGGAGATAGTTTTTCGTCACGGAGGGGAGCAGGTTGTCGGTCGTGGAGGCGAGAGCCTCGTACGGCGCTTCTCTTATGCGAGCATTCAAGGCTGTATATTAAGTGTGAAGAGCTTTTATCCACAAAATATTTTCACAATGATTGAAATTTGTGTTAACGAATTCAAGGTGATTTGTGGCTGCATGGCTGTGGGCTACACTAGCCTGCTTGTACAATGAATGGCACTCTCGCGAGCTCCTTGTGTTTACGAGGTGCAAAGTACAGAAAATTATACAAGAGGCATGTCAATTGGTGGTATTTTAATCACCGAGGAATGATCAAGTACGTGAGTTCGACCCAGTACCTTTTGGACCCCTGTCTGAAGTTTATGCTCGTCTTTAGAATTAAACACAAGTACTCAGCTGATTGCGACTGCGAAGTATATTGGATTTATAAAGATATATTGGACTTGTAATACATGTGCCATCGATCAAGGAATTTTAAGATCTTAGATTAATGTGAATAACAATGCGATCAAATTTTAAAATGCTTGAATTGAATAACATAGACTTGACTTTGCAAATTTAATGTTGTGAAGAATGGGCTGTTCATGTTTATGTTTGATCCCTTTCGGTAGACTTTTTGATTTTAAAAGTTGTGGAAATTTTTATGAATTTTGTACGATGTAGGTAAAATATAATACATATAACATACTAAGGTAAAATTCATTGTGCTTGAAATGTATATGAATGGTAATTTGCTGTAATTGGTTTTTAGTGTTATGTTTTATGGTGCATCAATAACTACTCATTCACATCCTAATATTTTGTATAGGAATTAAACCTTAATTAAAGTTTATGTGACTTTTTTATATATAAGGTTTAACCTTAATATATTTTATATTTATTTTACCCTTATCATTAATTCTTTAAATTTTGTAATTTCGCTAACACATTGAGAATTTGACCAATTTAGTTATTTATTCAGTACTCTGGTTTCGGGGAGAGTACTTCAAGGGAAGTGTATGGCTTTCATGTTGTGCACTATAGACACAGCTCTTTAGAAGGGTTTGGGCATTGTCTGTGTTCGCCCTGACAAAGGAGATAACCCACAATATATTTAATTAGAATTCGAATTTATTTATCTCTCTATTATAAGAATCTGATTGGTCGTATAGAATAAAGGCAAATGCTTAAATGCTAGTAGATTTTTATATGCTAATTTCTTTTCTACAGTCCACTATGTCACAGAAAATCTTCTCATTTTGTTTCGATACGTAAAAGAAAAAGAGGATAGCTATTTCTATTAAGTTTCGTGTGTAGGGTATGGGTAATTATTGATGGCCATAATACGATTCTTAAAGTCTCTGTAACAATTATTGGCTAGCAAACTGCTTCAGTAGTGTGTGGCTGTCCGAGCACTGGGTTTCTTGTAAGGTGCCGGTATGCCATCTTGGATTATGACATCACGGCGGCCATTTTGGACTCAAAATGACTCAAAATTCCTAAACATTAAAGGTTAATCGTCTTACGACTTGAAAGTCTCAGCGGTAGAGATGAAATATATATATTTATAAAATTATTGATTGAATTTTAGCGATGTACAATTTAAAATAACTACCTATTTATATTTTTTTGTCCTTGAGAAAAAATATAATTTTTATTCTTGCCACATACATATTTGATAATGAAGTAATAGCGACCCTTGCTTACTCATGAGTCCAGTATAATTATATATATACAAAATAGTTTAGAATATTTTATTATATAATATATTTCAATAAATATATTGAGTTAATTAGTAAAATGGATATAATTTATGTTGAATTTGTATAATTAATGTGAGTTTTTAAAATGTATGTTTATATTCAGTGATGTCCTTTTTTTTATTATATTGATGATATAATTACGGTTAAAATAATAAAAAAAGATAAATATTATTACAGTGGATCTAAAATATTATTGCTACTACTCCTAAGTACGTTAGTAATAAGACTATAGCGAAGCGAATAGATTGATAACATGACAAAGACTATTATAACCACTCATTGTTAATCACTAGTTGTCTCTCTGGGGACTGGATATAATTTCGACACCTCTTGAGCCTTATGTATACCCAGGTATTTGACCCCCATATTTTATTTGATGAAGTTGTAAAGTTATTTGTTTGTATTTAAAGTTTTTCAAGTTCCCATTGTGATCAACGATATTCACCAACATGTCCTGTATTTATTTCATATTGACTGAAACAAATATGACAAATTTTGGGAATTTTAACATCTTATAATCTGGAGGAACACTTGGATAAAATTCTTCAGTCGTTGTGTTTAGTTGTCCATTTAAATAGCTAGAACCAACAACGTTGGTAGTCATTTTATGCCATTGACTGGATAAATGTTCATATGTGGTACTGACTGATTTATTCGATTTGACTCATAGATCTTAGCTTCAAATCCAAGCATTTTTCAATGATTATAATTTTCTAAAAAATTAATGTTATAATTACAGTAGTATATAAAAGAGCATACTGGGACAGGGTTCAGGGTGTGGTGCCGGGTGCCGAGCCACATCTCTTTCGTCACGTCCATCTCTGACGTCACGGCGGCCATCTTGGATGGTTGTGACCTTGACTTTTGACCTTGACCTTTGACCTTCAAAATGTGCCAAAATTTGCCAATTTTGCCCAAAATTCCTCAAAATACACCAAAATATCTATTTTTTTAGAAAAAAATTCCGCCAAAAAATCTCAAAAAATTCCACAAACCAAAAATTAGGATTTCGAAAATCCTCAAAAGCTGTTTTATCTAAGAAAGAACCCAAATGCCTTAAAGCGGCTTAAAACTCCTAAGAGCTAGCCGCTTTTAAGACGCCGACCTTGAAAATAAGAATGTCATGGCAGCCATTTTAAAATATGACGTCACCGTTGCAATTATCGTTACGGCCGCCATATTTAAAATCTTTATTTATTATCCGATTTAAACAAAAAAAATTAAAATTTATAAAAAAATCAATAATTAAAATTTAAATAAAAAAAATTAAAAAAACAATAATTAACGACACGGAGCTCGGAGTCCTCGGTTCGAACCCGGTGAGGGCAGAAAAATAAAAATGACGACCGATCCTTTCCTCACAGTGGCTGCTGGCATACTAACCCCCACCACTTATGTCAAAGTATATATATCTTCACCTAGTATGACGAAAGGTCCGCCATCTTGTCGTCGATGCTGGAAGCCATCATCATTGTATCGTCGGTGAGAGAGCGCTGACGCCATGTTAGTTTAATTCTTATCCGCTAGAGTGCAGTAATCATGTATTACTGTGACAACACCCGCCATCTTGAAATTTGGATGCCATCTTGAAAATCCGTAATTATTTACCTAGAAATTCGGGAAAAGTTCCAAAATTCATTAAATAAATCACTCATTAATTAACATATTGATTTGATGGATTCCTGTCCTCGGTTCGATACCCAATCGATGCAATAACGTTTAATTTTAAAAAATACCACAAAAGTGACAGGTTTGAGATAATAAAAACACCGGAAGTTCTTTTAAAAAATACTTTTATTACATAAATTCTACACAACTACAAGTACAAAAAAATACACAGACAAATTACCAAAGTTGCGTGGATCTCTCGATTCAAACAGTCTTCTTACTATACGGACTAAGTCCTTTACATGACTTTAAATGTCTATTCAGTTTATCAGGTCGACATATTGGTACACCACAATTTTCACACAAAGACGAATAATCAACTTCATTAAAAGGACAGTGATATATTTCGTGTCGTTGTGCAATTTGAATATTTGCTAATGTTTTGTTACAAAATATACAGCTTGATTCCGATGAATGTACAGCCAGTCTATCACAATTCCTGAGGTGCCGTTATAATCTTCCATAGAGTATAAACTTGCTTAAACATCTGTTGCACTGATATTTAATGCGTTCAGAGTTACTACTACAATTGTGTATTACATAATCCCGTAATTTCAAGTTTTTGATCTTCTCACAGTACGTGCAGTCGGGTGACGGAACACCGCTGGATGCTCCTTCCTTCATCAATGCCACTGGAACTGTTGACAACCATTGTAACACTGCTGACATGTTAACTTCTGAAGCCTTTGAGGTCTGCTCTGCGTAAGATGTTGCACGCGTCGAAATCTCCTGCTGTGCTGAGAGAGCAGGTGTAGATGTAGACGTCGTTGTCATCGTGCTCTGCACTGATGATGGTAGACCTTCGATCCAGGTTGGTGTAGATAGTGGTAATGATGCCATCGAGTTCTCAAGAATAGCTATATACAGGTCTATTATGTAATACAAGTCTAACTATCCGATCCGTTCATCACCGCAGCCAGAGACGGACTGAAGTCCATATCACCAGGGTCTCACTTATATAGACTCATCAGCCGGAACAACACAAGAGTCAAAACAATAACCATGTTCATTATACTCGCACTTAACTATCTCGGAGCATTTTTTATAATGAAGATGTAAGCTTTCAAGACGTGAAATTAGTTTTTTGCACTTATTGCACTGAAATTGTATTCTTTTAACATTATTAGAACAACTGCTCCTTTCATGTCTGCGAGCATTTGAGGTAATAGTAAATGATGTGTCACAGTATTTGCACTGACGCAATGTACGCTCTTCATTAGTTGAAGAAACCATTGCTGATGATGAAACTTCGGATGATGGTGGTATCACATCTGTTGAAATTTCCTCCAATGTTGACGTCGTCGTTGCCAACGGGATCTGCACCTTCTCCGTCGTAGCTGTCGTCAAGGTTCCCGTAGTCGACGGTACAACCTCCATCGAGTTCGACGTTAAAGACGGTAAAGATGCCATCGAGGTCTTAAGAACAGCTAATTGACATGACTTATGCACCAGAAGAAACAAACTAAGCGATCCTTACAACGCCGACGTCAGTAACAAACTGAGCGACCTGCTGTCTAGGACTCGCTTATATATATGCACCGTATGGAATAATACGCTAGTCAAATCAAGAACCATTTACAATAATACTAGAGTCAAATCTACAAATTAAAAAAGAGAATCACTTGATCGAAAAAAAAATTCGATCTCTCCAATATACGCCAGGCTCCAAGAGCTACAATTCGCGTCATCAGATCCATCTACATTTTGCTCCTATGCTTCAATTGACCATTAGCTTCAAGTGCTCCAACAGCTCCATCAGCTGCAACACGTAATGTACGCAATGTACGCGCAATACATGCAAGTTACGTGCAAGAAATGTAATGATCACACAGTACACACAGGAAACGGAACGTACACACAGTACACTCAGGAAACGGAACATAAACACACAGTACACACAGGAAACGGAACATATACACACAGTACACACAGGAAACGGAACGTACACACAGTACACACAGGATATGGAACGTATACACACAGTACACACAGGAAACGGAACGTACACACAGTACACACAGGAAACGAAACGTATACACACAGTACACACAGGAAACGGAACGTACACACAGTACACACAGAGAACAGAACGTACACACAGTACACACAGGAAACGGAACTTACACACAGTACACACAGGAAACGGAACGTACACACAGTACACACAGGAAACGGAATGATCACACATACAGTAGCGGAAACACACAGGCTTAGTTGGAAATCAGAATACACGAAATAAAAACATTAAATTTTTACTTTCAATATTTAATTACTTCTCAACATTACACAAATACAAGTAAAAGAACCCATTATTGTATGTAGCCAGCTTTCCTCAGTTCTTTGAGTATAAAGGATATTTCTTTGATGCACGAATAGTTTCCTGCACAAAGCGAGCCATGTAGAAGTCTTAGCCGGTCAACCTATATGTTTGGATCTTTCCATGATGTGTAATCAATCTCTTCTACCACCATCTTACTTTCTTGTTTATTATAAATACTTTTAATATCACAATCGCCCTAGTGATCATAATAAGCATTATCACATTTATTTATTACAAAACGTCGTTTCCATGGTTTCGGTCTCAGGACATCACCACATTCTTCGATCTTGTCAGCTCTAGGTGCTTCATCACAGTCTATGCCTTTGTCAACAGCCTCAGAGTCACTATAAAACAATCACTGTAGAAGACATCCTCTTCACCCAGATTACCGTATGAATTCGCTATCGATGATGTCGAAGTGTCTTCATCGTTTTACCGTGTCTTTTTAAGCTGTCAATTCGGGTTAACAACCTGCTACAACGATTATAGCTGAACATGTTGCGTAGTGGGTTTCTAGCACAATCATTCTTCTCATGACGTCTAGCATTCCTTCTCATGACAAAATCCTTGCCACAGTATCTACAGCGGCTTCCTTCCGATTCAGCTGCAGATAACAAACAATGATCCATGGTAGCTTCTGTGACTAATGTTAGATACAAACTGTCAGTTTTCTCCAATTGGAACCATTTCTTAAATAGAGTTTTTTAAATATTTCATCAGCGAAGGTTAAGTTATCTAATGCAAAGCAAATTGATGCAAGTAGTTCTGGCTGTCGTCAACAGATGTCACCACGTGTTGCTTGCAGGTAAATAATATCTATTTCATTAATGTGGGATGCGGAACGCTCACTATCGATCGCAAAGAAAGGTTGGCTTCGATAGTCTCCAAGGAGAAAAAAGTTCGTCCTTCCTGCTAGTGCTTCTCAGATTTCTCACGGTCCGCCATCTTGGATTGCGATGTCACGGCAGCCATCTTGGATGGGTGTGACCTTGACCTTTGACCGAAACCGCAGGAATAATCGCAAGCACACAGATTAACCATCAAAATATTGATAAGAATAATAAGGAGCACACGGAGAAAACCATCATAATATTGGCAAGAATAATCAGGAGCACACGGAGAAAACCACCATAATATTGACAAGAATAATCAGAAGCACACGGAGAAAAAAGACTAACGTTTTCTTTGATATTATAAAATTACAGGAAAAAATATATATTTAAAAATAAAAAAATAATCATAAATTAAAATTAAAAAAAAAACATAAACAGAATCTGCTAGCTTGTAAACTTATCATTGTTGAGCAACCTTGACGACAGCTACGACGGAGAAGGTGCAGATCCCGTTGGCAACGACGACGTCAACATTGGAGGAGATTTCAACAGATGTGATACCACCATCATCCGAAGTTTCATCATCAGCAATGGATTCTTTAACTAATAAGGAGTGTACATTGCGTCAGTGCAAATACTGTGACACATCATTTACTATCACCTCAAATGCTCGCAGATATGAAAGAAGCAGTTGTTCTAATAATGTTAAAAGAATACAATTTCAGTGCAATAAGTGCAAAAAACTAATTGAACGTCTTGATAGCTTACATCTTCATTATAAAAAATGCTCCGAGAAAGTTAAGTACGAGTATAATGAACATGGTTATTGTTTTGACTCTTGTGTTGTACTGGCTGATGAGTCTATATAAGTGAGACCCTGGTGATATGGACTTCAGTCCGTCTCTGGCTGCGGTGATGAACGGATCGGATAGTTAGACTTGTATTACATAATAGACCTGTATATAGCTATTCTTGAGAACTCGATGGCATCATTACCACTATCTACACCAACCTGGATCGAAGGTCTACCATCATCAGTGCAGAGCACGATGACAACGACATCTACAGCTACACCTGCTCTCTGAGCACAGCAGGAGATTTCGACGCGTGCAACATCTTCCGCAGAGCAGACCTCAAAGGCTTCAGAAGTTAACATGTCAGCAGTGTTACAATGGTTGTCAACAGTTGTAACGCCCCTCGTGCCTCAAAGTTGAATTATTTTAAATTAATTAAAAAGAGCCTTGGAAACTTGCTGGGTAAGAAAAATAAGAAAATTAAGTAATTGACCAGAGGTGGCACGAGGTGGAGAACAAGATAATTTGGATCTCCCTGACACAAGCAACTTGGGAGGAGTATGGATCTTTTAAGGGAAGAAGGTATATCTTAATAAATTAACACTACACAAGTAGCTTGGTCTATAGGTTCCCTGGTTTATTATTAAGGAATTTTGTGTTCGTATTATTCAAACCTGACAATAAAAATCTTAGTAAATAACAAAGTTAAAGGGGGCGCCCCAGGAGTAATTAAAACAGTACATGTTACACCTTAGCAAAAATTATTACATAATTAAAATTTAAAAATTGCACCAAATTTGAATGTCCCAACAATTACATCGCTGATTAGTTTTGTTGATTCTACATATTCTTGAGGAAAGCACTGTTCGCTGGTAGGCTATTCATTTGATTTATGTAGTTCGTAGCTAGAAAGTGGGGGGGGGGGGATGTTGATTTCACATTACCACCCGGGTCTTCAAAAAATAACGTCGGGTCGCGGAAACCTCTCTTCTAACGTGACCCGCAGTGGAGGTGCGGGACCACGAGCTGGGAGCGATTTCTCTCTCCAGCACTTCGACCCTGTCTGAAACCCAAATCAAATTCAAAACGAATTAGACTTGCTTCCAGATAGTCCTATACCGTCGGCGCAAAAGGCCAACAAACGGGAAAGGGGGGGGGGAAAAGAAAAAAAATTACTCACCAACCAGGGTGTAGAGTTCGGAGCTCACTAGGTGTCTCGCGCCATCAGGATGCCGCGGACCGAGAAATCAGGATGCGCGGACGAAACCGGAATTTTTAGAATTAAATAAGAATAAATAAAAATTTAACTACGCATGACTTTTCTAAAAACTACCTCTGCCTGGCTACTGTACAAACGGGATCACATCCCTTAAGCAAACTGACTACATTCTCGTGCACGCGAAAATCACCGTTCCCGCAAAAAGCCTCTTAGCGCAGAGGACGTAGGTGAGACGAGGTCAGTAGCCGAGGTCAGAGGGCTGAGTGCCCCGCAATCGGCCAAAACCCCTAATTAAATCGGGCGGTAAGGCCCCGGGTCAAAGGAGGGGGTAGGTTCGGTTCTAAGCCGAAAATTTCCGAAGGAGTCCGAGGCGGTCGTGGCAACAACACGACATGCGCGCTCTCTACCGGACCGAAACGAAAACAAAGAACAATCGACTTCTCCGGGCCGCGAGAGGAAAGCATAGTGCCTTATGGCACCGCGACGCTGCCTTCTAGCGGCGTAAGGGGGAACTACTTGAGGTGGTGAGCAGACTTGCCACCAGGTGTCATGAGGGTAAGCTCTGCACGCTGGCGACCAGGCCCGCGGTTACTTTTTTTGCCGCTAGATGTCAGGGATGTGTCTGTCGGCCCTGGGAGAAGGTTTTCGCATGAGGTCATCGTCCCGTCCGGTCACTGCTCTTAGCTTAATTTCTCAGAACTAAAGTGAGGAGGAGAGAGAGGAAGGGGGGGGGCAGAAATAGCCACTAAGGTGGGAACGCAGCTCCACTGGAGACTGCTTCGTGACGAGACATGCTTTTCTCAGCAGGCCTCTACAAGGTAGCAGCTTGCAGCCCAGGAGCTGCTCAAAGCAGTTTTGGTCATGCAGGGAATTAAAATTACAAACTCGGAACGTGACTGCAGGCGAGAGAAATTTCAACCGGGCTGACCATGTCCACATTAGACAGCAAAATATCAGATTGGCCCCCTGGGAAAGGGCTTCGGTCCACTGGCACCAAGTTTAAATCGGTGGCGTACACCGGCCTAACAAAAAGTAAATCACCCCCATTAACCACCAGATAAATTTAAAAAAATGGAAACCCCAAAAAATTTTAAAATTATAGAATAAATTAAAAAAAGTGACGAAATGCCTAATTTCCGGCACATACTCCCCCGCTTGAATGCGGAGCATATAGGGAAAATAAAACAAACACTTACACTGCTCAGTAAAACTAGTACCAGGTTCGCCTGTATCCTACTACTTATATTCTAACACCTTTGAGACGCGTCCGCCTCTCAGGCACAACATATCGATAACCCTTAAACAATATTATTAACTAAGAGCTTATTAACTAAGTGGCCACTTAAAACTAATACAACGTAAAGCTAGCATTCTTATTTCTAGTACCATGGATTTTTAAGACCTCGAGGATTTCTGGCATGCCTAATATTATAGAGTTCCCTATGTTAGGGTAAAGAAATTAAACACATCTACTTTAAGTCAGCATGTGTTTTCTTTAGATGGGAGATGTGCGCTCTGGTCACGAATTCTCCTGAACTGGGGTCAGCTAGGCTAACCGTAACTGGCGTTAAAAATCGCTGTATTTGAAAAGGACCTCTCCAGCGGTACGCCAGCTTGGCGGAAAACTTATCCACTGCCTTGCTGAGTGGGTGTGCCTTACAAAGCACAAAATCGCCTACCCTATAAGGGTTAGGAGATCTGTTTTCGTTGTATTTCTTTTTTCTGCTCTCATGAGCCAGGTTGAGATTTTTACGAGCTCGTCTCCAAATCTCCCTGATGTCTCTCGGATCATCGGGCAATAGGTCATTCAAAGACCAAAGATTTGAAAGAGGGGTATTAGGTCGGTAAGTGAACATGAGTTCGAAAGGAGTACTTTTGTGTCCTTCATGATGTGCATAATTAAAGGCCATTTGCAGCCACACCAAATTCGAATCCCATTTATCCTGCTCCTGCGCATGGTAAGCTATTAGAGCAGACCGGAGATTGCGGTTGAATCTCTCAGCATGCGAGGGCTGTGGATAATAAGGCGAGGTTGTGACGTGCAGAATGCCATGTGAGAAGCACAGGTTCTTAAAAATCCTAGCCGTGAACTGGGTTGCATTATCTGACACTACTATAGACGGGACTCCCGACGTCTTGAAGATCTGATTACGTAGCGCAGATACAGTGTTTTCTGCGGTGGCTTTTCGCATGGGGATGAGCCAGACAAATTTTGTGAAGGCGTCAATACACACCAGCAGCATAGTGTTTCCTGTCTTTGAGCGCGGGAAAGGCCCGACAAAGTCGATAAACATCTTTTGCATGGGGCGCTCAGCCACATCTGAAGTTAAATAACCGAAACGAGTGTTCTGCGCTGGCTTACTCAGCGCACAGATTTTGCATAGTTTCACCTGCTCGGTGATGTCCTTGTGCATGCCGTCCCACACGAAATGACGTCGGATACCCTGAATGGTCTTATATATACCGAGGTGTGCGCCCACCGGCGAGGTGTGATAATAATGGAATATCATATTACGTAGATTTTGCGGGAGCACGATTTTGTATGTTTTTGATTGGGGGGTGCGTTTTTGCAACAGCCCCTTAGACATCCTAAAGTATTTTGGTGCCGTTCCTGAACTAAAACGTTTAATAATACTGGAAATGTGTGGGTCAGCTTCCTGCTGGCTCTGTAAATCCTGAAATGCCAACGGAAAGTCTGTCAATAGGGCTTGACATAAGAGTGGTGTTCCTTCGGGCGGAGTCTGAGTTGGGTTTTCGAACATGCGAGACAGTGTGTCCGCTACTATATTCTGTGTGCCCCGAATATGTTGGATTTTGAACTTCAAAGAGGAAATTTTTGCAATCCATCGCCCGAGTTTCCCTAATTGTTTCGGGTGTGCCAAAAGCCAGGCTAATGCCTGATTATCTGTCTCTAACAGGAATTCCCTGTGTTCTATAAATTTGCGGAATTTGTCAATGCCAAATACCACGGCGAGGCATTCTAATTCGTAGATCGAGGAGGCTTTCCTCTCGGCGTGGGTAAGTGTCCGCGACGCAAACGCAATGGGCTGTCTACAGCCTTCGACTTCCTGTGACAGTACTGCGCCTATAGCCACACTGGACGCATCAGTCTGTAAAATGAAAGGTTTGGTGAAGTCTGCCATGCGGAGTACAGGCGGGGAAGAAATCGCCTGTTTCAGGAAATTAAAAGCTTTTTCTTGTTCCGGACCCCATGTGAAAGGTGTGTTTTTCTTACGCAACGTATTTAGTGGTGCTGCGTGCTCAGCGAAATTAGGAATATATTTTGAGTAAAAATTTGCCATACCAATAAAACGTGAAATACCCTTAGGGTTTGTGGGAGGCGGAAAATCACGAATAGCTTGAGTACGTGAAGGATCAATGGTGACTCCCTTGCTAGAAACCAGGTGTCCTAGAAAAGACAGTTCTTGGACTGCAAACTTAACCTTTTTTGTGTTGACAGTTAACCCCGCTTTACGAAATCTACTTAGGACTTCCTCTAAATGTTTGATGTGTTCTTCAAATGTTTCTGAATATACGACGACATCGTCTAGGTAGTTGTACACTGTTTTGAATTTTAGATCTCCTAGTATCTGATCCAGGAGTCGAGTTAGTACTTGGGCTCCCGTGGCAAGTCCGAAAGGTACTACTGTGTATTGGTACAAGTTCCAAGGGACACAGAAGGCTGTGATGGGTTTTGAATCCGCAGTAAGGGGAATTTGGTGGTAGGCAGAATTTAGATCAAACACACTAAAATATTTGGCTTTACTGAACCAATGAAAAGCAGTGTTTAGGTCTGGCAAAGGTATGTTTTGTATCACTATTTTCTCATTAACTTTTCTATAATCAATTACACATCGTTGTTGATCCTTGCCCTTAGGCACCAGAAAAGCTGGGGAACTGTAGGCGGAGGTCGAGGGTTCGATTACCCCTTTTTCCAAAAGCTCCTGAACATGATTGCGCATCGTCTGCATCTTAGGGCCTAAAAATTTATAAGGGTGAGATTTCACTGGTATTTTATCCGCTAACTCAATTTGGTACTCGACTAATTTTGTGCGACCTAATTTACTAGTCAAGACATCTGGAAAAGTTCTGCATAATTTATCAATGGCGGCCCGCTGCTGTGTATTAAGGTGCTCGTGTGAAGTGGTGTTACCCTGATCCAAGATGGCTGCCGTTGGCTCGGCCGGAGCTGAAACTATTTGTTCAGGGGTCCCACAAGGAATAGGATTACCCATGTTGAATTTGAAAACGAAATTCTTCGCCTGAAGATTAATGATTAGACCTGTCTTGGCAATGAAATCAGACCCGTAGATTAGGTCTGTGGCAAGTTGATCAGACACCAAAAATGGGAAATTCCATGAATATAAATCAATCTTCACCTTGATCACAACTGCTAACATAATATTTAATGGCTGCTCTGAAGCTGTGAAACATTGTAACTTAGTGGTCTCAGTCTTTAGAATTAATTTGCTCTGTTTTAACTTGTTAAATAACTGCCCAGAAATCAGGCTGCGCGCTGATCCTGTATCAATTAGTCCCGGTACAGTGTGTTCGCCAATCGTTGTTACTGCATACGGAATTACTGTAGGAATATTACCAAAAATTTGGTGGCACTTTCTCTTGCCCTTATTTGTAGGATCAACACACGTTTTACATGAGTACGTGTGCGTTGAATTACCATATCCCTTATTTTTGTTATTTCTCCTGCTATTGTGCTTTCTTTCTTTATGTTTGTGACCTCGCTTGTTACTTTTATTCCTGGACTCCTTGTTGTTAGGATTATTGTTTTTGTGTAATGGTGTTTCTTGTGTACTGCCATTACTTGGCGCAAGTTGAACTTCCCACTTATAAGAAAAATTTTTA
The DNA here is from genome assembly GCF_032445375.1 of Bacillus rossius redtenbacheri. Taxonomy (NCBI): domain Eukaryota; kingdom Metazoa; phylum Arthropoda; class Insecta; order Phasmatodea; family Bacillidae; genus Bacillus; species Bacillus rossius. Next base: position 214,891,627 of record NC_086330.1, on the reverse strand, counting down.
ACACTTGAATTTTTTGGTGGCCCTGAATAAGGTTGTTCAGGCCACCGCGTTATGCGTTTTTTGGAGTGTCGCCATTTTGTTTGTTGTTTTTGTGGTAACACTGGGCCAGGGAATGCCCGTCTCTTTTACAGAAAGTACAATGTGCATTTTGTTGATATCTCCCTTGTGGCCTTGAAGAGAAAAATGTATTGCCCTGATGTTTCTGTGCTGCATTCTTATGTTGCGAATTACTGCGCTCCGTTCCCGCGCTGCTACCTTGTTGACTAGCGAATGTGGCTTGTTTATTTCGCTGAAAATCAGCGTATTCTATGTTTGTGGCGTGTACGCAAAGTTTGTCAAGCTCAGCATAATTTTGGGGGCGTGCCTGGAACACTGAGCGCGAGCGCTCCGCTGGGTTCAAACCGTCTAGAATAGTACTCACGACCTCTCTCTCGGAAACCTTTAGCCTGAGTACCTGGTTGGCTTCGCGTATGTCAGCCACGTAATTTGGCAAGGCTTCATTACGCTGCTGCAGTCGGTTAAACCACTCCAACCGGATGTTTGTGAGTAGCCTACTCGGTATACAAAAATTTAACACGTCTTCATGAAACTCGTCGAAAGTGAGGTCATTCTCAATGGCTGCCATGATCCTCTCACTTAGGGGAGCTTGGGTGTACGGGTAAACAATTTCAAAAATTTGTTTGTCGGGAATCCCTCCCTTTTGTCGTAGCTTTAACAAGACTCGAAGGAAATCAATCAGTTTGTGTGCGTCCAGACCCGACGCCTCTGGCAATTCCTTGAGTAGCCTTTCTACAGGATGGGTGATTTTTCCATAGAAACTGTAGCCAGTTTCTGGGGCTGTCGTGCTCCGCAATACTGAGTCGTGGGGCTGAGCCGCGGCTCCTGCCGGCTGAGGTGAAGGCTGGTGTGACACCGGGTGCGACTGAGTCTGTTCCCGAGTCGCACCCAAGGGGCTGATTTGTGGTGGAGTGAGCTGGGGCGTTGTGAGTGGCGGCTGCAGAATACCAGCACTCGGAAGTGGGGTGGTTTGCCATGAAGGAAACTGTGGCTGAAATTGAGCATAAGGGTTAAAATAGCCCTGAGCGATCGGATACGGGAAAAACATGTTTGGTGGGTATGGTTGCGTCATTTGGTGTGCCAAGGTTGGTAATCCCTGTGAAAATGTCACGCTAGTGACGGGGTGGGTTGTCACATGACTCGTTGTAATGTTTGTCGCCGCTGTCGTCGACTGCACAAGCGGCTCTGAATGAGTGGTAGATACGTGTATCGGTTGGTTTGGAAGCGACGTTAGTGGCTGTGAGTCAGGGGCTGCGTCTGGTAATCTGCTCGTTTCCGTCTCCTGTCTGTTTACCGTCGCCCGTACTTCTGATTGTCGCGTTTCGGGTTGCTCTACTCCCAGGGGCAAGCTAGGAGCGTCCCCTTCCGGGAAGGCGGGACAATCGATGCCTAAAGCCTGTGCCCCAGCCACATAATGCTGACTGCGTCGTGTGTCTTCCAAAACGGCTGCTCTCGCCGCCAATTTTGAATGGAAACCTGCCGTCTGTTGCAAACATCGTTCTACCTCTTTTATATAAATTCCATGGAGAAGGTCTGCCGAAAGCTGTTTCAGGTTTTGCAAACGTCGGGTAACATGTTTTAGCCTGACTATATGTCGCTCGACATTGGGTAAATTTTCCTCCACATCTAGATAGCTTACGAAAGCCGATATATCATAAAACTTGGCGCAAGCAAGGTTGAATTCTTCAGTTACATCTAAATCCAAATTCGCTACACTAGTGGGCACACCATCATGAAGGGCGGCCCTGAGCCTCTTCCTGAGGACTTGGACATTGCCACTGGAGGGCAAATTGCGTAGCTGTAACTCATAGGTCAGCTCATCTGACAGCAATAACTCCGGCTTAAACATACTGCTCGGACGTAAATTACTGCTAATTAAAACAAAAATTTAACACACATGTACGATTCAAACGTACACCATAAATACTCCTCTCTTAACAACTATCTTAATTTTAAATACCTCCTAAGGCTTCCTATATTAATATAAACTACCAACTAACCCCAATGCGCGGGGAGTAAGTCACACTTTCAAGGTGGGGGGGTATGTGCCCAAACTTATTTGCGTAAAGAGTCGCCGTACTACTCAGACAACTGCGCGAACGTCCCCTGTCAGGTTGACCTGCACCACCTGTATATGTCCACAAGGGGATTGACCTGCCGCTCGCAAGGTCGTCTCCCACGATGGACAAGGGAGAGGGGTGTGCGGGAGGAACAGGGCCGTGTCGTCGCCCTCAGATAACGGGCGTGTCGCTGGCTCAAGCGGGGTGATGGGGAGGGGGGGGGGGGGACGCCAGCTGAGGCGAGAGATAAGACACGTCTCGCTGCCGGCCTGCTAGCGGACCGGACGCCGCGACTTCTTGCGCTGCGCGCAGACTAAGTCCGCACGGGACTTTAAAACTCAATCATAACTTTAAAATAGAAAAGCAATATAACTACCGGGTGTACCAGCGATCAGTTCACAATGTTATTATTACAAAATTGCTATCACAAAAATTAATTAATTTAATTTTTAAATTTTTTTTTTATATTTTATTTTAGGTATGCCTACTTTATTTAGGTATGCCTATAGACCAAACCATGCTCTGCTACCAATTGTAACGCCCCTCGTGCCTCAAAGTTGAATTATTTTAAATCAATTAAAAAGAGCCTTGGAAACTTGCTGGGTAAGAAAAATAAGAAAATTAAGTAATTGACCAGAGGTGGCACGAGGTGGAGAACAAGATAATTTGGATCTCCCTGACACAAGCAACTTGGGAGGAGTATGGATCTTTTAAGGGAAGAAGGTATATCTTAATAAATTAACACTACACAAGTAGCTTGGTCTATAGGTTCCCTGGTTTATTATTAAGGAATTTTGTGTTCGTATTATTCAAACCTGACAATAAAAATCTTAGTAAATAACAAAGTTAAAGGGGGCGCCCCAGGAGTAATTAAAACAGTACATGTTACACCTTAGCAAAAATTATTACATAATTAAAATTTAAAAATTGCACCAAATTTGAATGTCCCAACAATTACATCGCTGATTAGTTTTGTTGATTCTACATATTCTTGAGGAAAGCACTGTTCGCTGGTAGGCTATTCATTTGATTTATGTAGTTCGTAGCTAGAAAGTGGGGGGGGGGGGGGGGATGTTGATTTCACATTACCACCCGGGTCTTCAAAAAATAACGTCGGGTCGCGGAAACCTCTCTTCTAACGTGACCCGCAGTGGAGGTGCGGGACCACGAGCTGGGAGCGATTTCTCTCTCCAGCACTTCGACCCTGTCTGAAACCCAAATCAAATTCAAAACGAATTAGACTTGCTTCCAGACAGTCCTATACCGTCGGCGCAAAAGGCCAACAAACGGGAAAGGGGGGGGGGGGGGAAAGAAAAAAAAATTACTCACCAACCAGGGTGTAGAGTTCGGAGCTCACTAGGTGTCTCGCGCCATCAGGATGCCGCGGACCGAGAAATCAGGATGCGCGGACGAAACCGGAATTTTTAGAATTAAATAAGAATAAATAAAAATTTAACTACGCATGACTTTTCTAAAAACTACCTCTGCCTGGCTACTGTACAAACGGGATCACATCCCTTAAGCAAACTGACTACATTCTCGTGCACGCGAAAATCACCGTTCCCGCAAAAAGCCTCTTAGCGCAGAGGACGTAGGTGAGACGAGGTCAGTAGCCGAGGTCAGAGGGCTGAGTGCCCCGCAATCGGCCAAAACCCCTAATTAAATCGGGCGGTAAGGCCCCGGGTCAAAGGAGGGGGTAGGTTCGGTTCTAAGCCGAAAATTTCCGAAGGAGTCCGAGGCGGTCGTGGCAACAACACGACATGCGCGCTCTCTACCGGACCGAAACGAAAACAAAGAACAATCGACTTCTCCGGGCCGCGAGAGGAAAGCATAGTGCCTTATGGCACCGCGACGCTGCCTTCTAGCGGCGTAAGGGGGAACTACTTGAGGTGGTGAGCAGACTTGCCACCAGGTGTCATGAGGGTAAGCTCTGCACGCTGGCGACCAGGCCCGCGGTTACTTTTTTTGCCGCTAGATGTCAGGGATGTGTCTGTCGGCCCTGGGAGAAGGTTTTCGCATGAGGTCATCGTCCCGTCCGGTCACTGCTCTTAGCTTAATTTCTCAGAACTAAAGTGAGGAGGAGAGAGAGGAAGGGGGGGGGGGGGGGCAGAAATAGCCACTAAGGTGGGAACGCAGCTCCACTGGAGACTGCTTCGTGACGAGACATGCTTTTCTCAGCAGGCCTCTACAAGGTAGCAGCTTGCAGCCCAGGAGCTGCTCAAAGCAGTTTTGGTCATGCAGGGAATTAAAATTACAAACTCGGGACGTGACTGCAGGCGAGAGAAATTTCAACCGGGCTGACCATGTCCACATTAGACAGCAAAATATCAGATTGGCCCCCTGGGAAAGGGCTTCGGTCCACTGGCACCAAGTTTAAATCGGTGGCGTACACCGGCCTAACAAAAAGTAAATCACCCCCATTAACCACCAGATAAATTTAAAAAAATGGAAACCCCAAAAAATTTTAAAATTATAGAATAAATTAAAAAAAGTGACGAAATGCCTAATTTCCGGCACACAGTTCCAGTGGCATTGATGAAGGAAGGAGCATCCAGCGGTGTTCCATCACCCGACTGCACGTACTGTGAGAAGATCAAAAACTTGAAATTACGGGATTATGTAATACACAATTGTAGTAGTAACTCTGAACGCATTAAATATCAGTGCAACAGATGTTTAAGCAAGTTTATACTCTATGGAAGATTATAACGGCACCTCAGGAATTGTGATAGACTGGCTGTACATTCATCGGAATCAAGCTGTATATTTTGTAACAAAACATTAACAAATATTAAAAGTGCACAACGACACGAAATATATCACTGTCCTTTTAATGAAGTTGATAGTTCGTCTTTGTGTGAAAATTGTGGTGTACTAATATGTCGACCTGATAAACTGAATAGACATTTAAAGTCATGTAAAGGACTTAGTCCGTATAGTAAGAAGACTGTTTGAATCGAGAGATCCACGAAACTTTGGTAATTTGTCTGTGTATTTTTTTGTACTTGTAGTTGTGTAGAATTTATGTAATAAAAGTATTTTATAAAGAACTTCCGGTGTTTTTATTATCTCAAACCTGTTACTTTTGTGGTATTTTTTTAAAATTAAAGTTGTTTTGTATCGTCTAGGGATCGAACCAAGGACAGGAATCCATCGAATCAATATGTAAATTAATGAGTGATTTATTGATGAATTTTGGAATTTTTCCCGAATCTCTAGCATTAAAATTACGAATTTCCAATATGGTGGTCTTGATGTCTGATAGGATGATGGTAGTAGAGGATTTAAAGTCTCTTAACGAATGTTGAGCATGGTTTATTGAAATTATTATTTTTTACATAAAATTAAACGTTATTGCATCGATCGGGTATCGAACCGAGGACAGGAATCCATCGAATCAATATGTAAATTAATGAGTGATTTATTTAATGAATTTTGGAACTTTTCCCGAATTTCTAGCTAAATAATTACTGATTTTAAAGATGGCATCCAAATTTCAAGATGGCGGGTGTCACAGTAATAAATGATTACTGCACTCTAGCGGATAAGAATTAAACTAACATGGCGTCAGCACACTGTCGCCGACGATACAATGATGATGGCTTCCAGCATCGAAGACAAGATGGCGGACATGACGTCATACTAGGTGAAGATATATATACTTTGACATACTTGGTGGGGGTCAGTATGCCAGCAGCCACTGTGAGGAAAGGATTGGTCGTCATTTTTATTTTTCTGCCCTCACCGTGTTCGAACCGAGGACTCCGAGCTCCGTGTCGTTAATGATTGTTGTTTTAATTTTTTTATTAAAATTTTATTAATTAATTTTTTTTTTATTAATTTTTAATTTTTTTCGTTAAAATCGTATAATAAATAAAGATTTTAAAGATGGCGGCCGTAATGATAATTGCAATGGTGACGTCATATTTCAAAATGGCTGCCATGACATCCTTATTTTCAAGGTCGGCGGCTTAAAAGCGGCTAGCTCTTAGGAGTTTTAAGCCGCTTTAAGGCATTTGGGTTCTCTCTAAGATAAAACAGCTTTTGAGGATTTTCGAAATCCTAATTTTTGGTTTGTGGAATTTTTTGAGATTTTTTGGCGGAATTTTTTTCTAAAAAAATTGATATTTTGGCGGATTTTGAGGAATTTTGGGCAATTTTTGCCCAATTTTGGCACATTTTGAAGATCAAAATGTCAAGGTCAAGGTCAAATGTCAAGGTCACAACCATCCAAGATGGCCGCCGTGACGTCAGAGATGGATTGACGTCAGAGATGTGGCTCGGCACCCGGCACCACACCCTGAACTCTGTCCCAGTATGCCCTTTTATATACTACTAATTACCATGCTAGACATGTTGAAAGGTGTTTGAGTTTCGTCTCAGAAAGAAAAAGCACATGAGCTGGTATTTTTTTTTCTGGTGTTAATTCCGATCGGAAAATTAATTTGTGTCCATGTTCCATCCTTTCTGCCGAAAATAATTTTTTTCCCCTCGATGTTTGAAATTCAATCCGCCCTACTTGCCACATTCAATACATAAGTTCTAAGGTTATAATGTGTATTGATTTTAATTTGGAACTGTTTCCTTTAATATTAATAAAATTAACATTTTAGTTAAGTTTCCAATATAGTGTAGATTTTTTTTGTTTCAGGTTTGGTTGCAATACTTCATAATTTTTTTAAGTGGTAGGATGATTTTCAACAATAAATGTTTCCTTTGAAGTCTAACAGTCGCCACTGCATATCATAATGGTTTATTTAGCTGTTTTAGATTATTTCTTTGTGAATCTTATACTTCCCTCGCTTAGTGCATATTATTTTACTCACGATAAAAGCAACCATTTTCTATCCTAACATAGTTTCTGTGTTCTGTGCATTTCTAAATGCTTTTTCGGCTAAAAACTGGTCTGCTTGGTGTCTGTCTTCCAAATCGTTACTCTTTGCATACATAATATCATGGTGCTGTCTAAAAATTTACTCTTCGGTCTCCATGGGCTAGACGTTTCACAAGTTTTGTTCAGAGCTCACAATACAGATAATTTGGCAAATGCAGCTTAAAACGAAATTAATTGATGACAGTGTTAATAAGTATTTTACCTTAACTCTCCTCTTTGCACGATGCATTCATAAGGATGGGTTTTTAATGTATAAATATACTATTTCATTGTTTTGGGTTAGTTGTTGAATTTGAGGTAGTGTGCCAACATTTTAGCATTTTAGGCACAATTGCAAATTCGAATTTTTTTAAAATTATTTTAGTAGTAATTTTGTAGCTAAACCTTAAACTTTTTCCACTCACTGCACTCTCCCACTTAATCTTTGTCATGTTAGTACTTCAATTCTTTCCCAGTGACATATCTGATTTTTGCCAACAATCTCATGAGACAACACGCAGGCTCGTCTTATTCCCGCTTCGGTGCACGTCTGGACACGGTAACACTGCCTGTCGCCGTGACCAAGACTGCTTATTCCTGCAGTCTCCCAGGACCGCGTTTTTCTTGGAGCTCTCCTAACGCGAGCACTCTAAGACATGAGAACGAGTCGTTTTACCCAACGTCCAGTTACGTCCCCGGGCTCTGTAGAGTTAGTTTCCCACTGCCCTCGCACATTTCCACCTCCCTCTCCTCTCCAGCCTTTCCTGGGAACACTGCCCAGAGCACTGATCGGCCACTAACCCCGGTATAAGTCAAGGCTAGCCATAGGTCTTCGAAGGTACCGCCTCTGCCCTCTAGTGGCGTATTTGAGAGTTATTCCGCCTGGGTGTTTGAACGCCCGCTAAACGCCTGCCTCCTGGTGACTCACGCCACAAGCAGTGCCCTGTAATTCTTTCAAAGCCAAGAGAGTGTTGCACAAGTTTCCTCCATAAGCCCCATTCTTTCGATGTAGCCTAGTGCGAGATATGCACAAGTCGATTTGTTTCCTATTTAGGCACCACCTAAGAGATTGCGCTGCGCTCGGGCAGCTAACGACAATGTCGAGATATCGAGGCAGGTGTTTCTTTACCACCTACTCGGAAATCTTCGGAATCTTTCGGTCTGGAAGCTGAAGCCTCCTCCCCCTGGCTTTCGAAAGCAAGCGCCTGTTTTAATTAAGAGTCGCTCCCGCCATGCAGGGCCTTCGCGCCGCACTATAAGACTGACCACTTCCCATCCTCGGCCAGCCCACAGCAATGCTTCACTTCTGCCTTCATCCGAGAATTTAGTCGTCTCGTAAAGGGATGTTTCCCCTAAGTTTTTTTAGACCTTAATTAGTCAGTCTGGGTTCCATGTAGAAATAGTCATGTTTTGCTCAATTCTAATTTCTATCAATTATGAGTGCGTCCGCGTCAACCGCGCTTGTTCGGGACGGTCTCCGCTCACCTCCCGGCGGGCACACGTTTTGAGTGCTACGAGCTACACCCTGTTTTGGTGAGTTTCGACAACCCTTCTCTTCCCCGACCATCACAGTTTTTGTGGGAAATTTGCCCGTTTAATGATTGTCCTGTGAACCATGTCTAATTATGTGGGATTTGGCTTGTTCACAGAAATGGTTCAAGAGCCGGAGCAAGCATGGCAACCGCATGCTTTTTTCCCGTTCTCGGACTCAGGACTGCTGTGGCGCTCTGGTAGTCCAACTACAGCGTGAAACATCATATTTCCAAATTCTCCGTTAGACCTCCAGCATGCCAAAATGCGATAATTAGAAAACTTTAAATACCCGACTTGCCAGACATTATAATCCTGGGATTGTTTATTCTTATTGTTAATTGTTTATTCTTAATGTTAATTGTTTATTCTTATTGTTAACTATGGTGGATGTCATCTCGTAATATTTTTACAAAGGGTTGACCCTACAAACCAACATTAACCAAATTTGTGTATTAGCCACCATTGTAATGGCTAACGAATTATGCATTAGTCAAATTATGTACGTCAAGGAACTAACTTTTTTATCATGTTTATTTTTATAATGTTATGACGGCTCAGTTTCCAGTAACTATAAAAGTAAAATAAATAGGTGCACAGATATAGAAGAAATTGCATTTGTTATTTATGTATTTGAAACTAAAAGATCCACAAGTCTCCCAAAGTTTTTCCATGAAGACATTTACGTTACACCAATACAAGGTATAAAGCGGAGTGTAACAGTAGTTTTGCAACATAAGTCTTTACCAATTGCAATTATTCTTAATGATTTGATGAATTATTGGAAAATAATTCCAAGTTCTATAATATATCATAACAAGACACTCAAATAGTTTTAAGATTGTATTTTACTGTTCCTCCTCAGCATTGAATATAGTGAATTTGAAGAATATTTATTTGTACCGTATGTCCTTGGAACGGCCGATGTATAAACTTTTATCACAGGGCTTATGTTTTTTAAATTTTACGAAAATGAAGACATAATTCCATCAAGCTGGCTGATTTTCTACTTTTTAATAATTTTCGATGACATAAAGTTGTGCATCAATTTTTTTCCACGGAAGAGTCATAAAATGTGATTATTTTTATTTATTTCAGAACTATAGTCAACATTGCAAATCAATTGGTGTGAGATAATTGCAATCTCATAATTTTATATAAAATGGATTTTCCAAACATGTGGCTCATATATCAGGAGCATGTCACCTCTGACATGTCATTCGATAAGTTTAAAGATGTTTGTGCTCGCTGTTGGAATACAGAGGAAGGTTACGTTTCATAGTCATAGCTAATTACCCGATAAAAATGTCATTACTGCTGTGGTTATGATAACTTCATAGTGTAGTATTCAGAAGAATGAAACTGACCATATCCAAGTTTGAAAGTAGCACTAATATACGTCAGCACGAGTCATGTTTAACTCTTTCTGAAGATGGCCTCGCAGAAAGCATCTACAGGATTTCGGGGTTCATCGTGATGTTACCGATTCAGCCACCAAGATTTACATCGATGTCGTTTCTGGCATCAGCACACAAGCACTTGGTGTATTTACAGTTAATTTAGAATGATACTTGAGTGTACTAAAAATGGACATCTATGTGTGGTTTAGATAGTTTGCATAGCACTGTGATTATGTACCTACGACAGGCTGAAGGTAACAGCCAAGACTCTTTTGCTGGGTTTCTAGAACAATTAATTAAAGGCGATGTGAACAGAGCTATAGTTGACCGAAAACTCGGTTATCTGCTAGTTGCCATGTGATACCAAATCATTAGCGAACTAAATGCCTTTGTGACTACATCATTTTATGTGTAAAAGGGTGTACGAAGTTACCTAGGTCAGGTGGATAGTGATACCCGTAAATATTTTGTTATGACTCTAGAACTAATGGCAACTCCGTTAATGGGTGGGGCCATACAGAACTTTAACGAATGAAGGTTTTTTTTGTCTAAACACAGCGAGGCTTTGCATGTGACTTTGATGCAACGAAAAACTCTTTGGTCGCGGCATGTGATGTGCAATCTGATATGGTGGTTTACCTAAAGCAGGTTAATGGCACGAGCTCTGCATCATTTTCAAAGCTCGTTAAACTTGTGGGCAAGCAGCCAAAGCTTGTAATTAAATAAATAGTGTTTCGTATGGAATCTCAGCATACCACTTTGATGAGATATATATGTGAGGATAGTAATAAATTTATCATGGAAGCTCTGGCCCACATTTAGGCTAAGGTGGATACTCTCACTGGTGGACAACATTCGGGCTCTCAGCTTCTATATATGATTAGTCAAATTGTAAATGGTATGAAGAGTCATCTGAAACTATTGTACAGTCTCTTTGGTACGAAACTGGGACCCAACCAGGCAGACCCACAGTCGCGACCAGCAACCCCACTGAAATTAGCATTTAAGAATTCGAGGGTCCCTGCTTCTGTGACTATACACTTCCATAATGTAGAAAAAGACCATGATTATCTTCTCATCTTTCTGTCTTGGCTCAATTAGTAAATTAGCTTTATCATGTAATAAACGATGTATGGGCCAATATTTATTGGTGAAACATATCCGTCTTGCTTTTAACGAAATGATACTCAAGACCCTTTATTTTACATCTCGATAATGTTGATCATCCTCATTCTCTGTCTGTGGACACATCTTCAACACATGTTAAAAAAAGAACCAACGACACCTACTTTGACACATCCTTTAACCAAGACCCCATCAAGTGATAGCAGATATGATGATTTTCCATTGATGGTTTAATATGTAAACATCTCGCTGCATTGCTTGAGCCATCAGGTAAAAAAGCTGAATCATATATCGTTGGGTTCAACTCGATGTTAAATGATACGATCTACGGAATTTGCAACACAGTCATCGCTCGTTCTTAGGAAACAAGAAGGTGTTTTTTATCGTAATAATAAAACTCTCATTGATATTGAGTTTATCGAGACTGTCCCTGGCTTACAAGAACAGCTGTTTTTGAAAAAGCGAAAGTTATATTCAGAAGTTGCATTGCATCAAAACAAACATTTACTGGAGTTTACAAGTGAATGTTTTAAAAGAAATGATCCTGCCTGCAATCGATATAAAACTTTGAACATACAAATTTCGGCATTATTAAAGACTATTTTTCGGACACTGGTACACAGCAGGGCAGTGTAATTGTTCAAAAATTAAATTTAAAATCCAGAAAGAATACTTTATTTGGGACTGTGTTAATCAGTTGGTCGATCATTAATGTTAGCTTTACAACAATCTGGGAATAGAAAACACACAAAATAGATAATGTCGATTATTTATTGAGAAGAAATGGTAAAGCAGACTATACTGCAAAATGAGTAGTAACCCTGTTAAAAAATTACAATTTGGTGCAAGAATGCATTTTAAATTCAAAAATGTGCACATAGGATCTTTCCTTGCAAAAGGGTAATAATTTATGGCATTGACGAACTTTTAGAGATAAATCTAATTGCAAAGCAGCCTTATTATTATGCAAATAATGATTTTAGATATATTCTGACAGCAATAGATACATACTCGAAGCATGCTTACGCTGTTCCAGACAAGAAGAAGAGTGCAGAGCTTGTTACTGAAGGGATGAAACATATAGTCCGGCAGAACTGAGGTATGGGTTGGAAAAGTGTTCTATAGTTCTGTTTTTGGTCTTAAATGAAAGATTATTATGTCTAGTAACAGGAAATGCCGGGTGACATTGGCTATATGTTGAGAAAATTAATATATTCAAGATGGCGGCCAATATGGTGTTATATTTTGAAAAATTGCAATACAAACATATTATGGTAATTTTTGGAAACAAAATACATGTTTTCAAGGGTGCTGAATCAAAATATGTGTTTAGATATCGTGTAAAATTTTATTTAATTACATATTCAATATGTATGCCGGATTTTTTTTAAATTTATGTCTAATGACATGTGAATATTAGTATAAAATGTAACTCTTCCAGTTGCTGTGGCATGAACATAGTTTTTTTGTGGATCATGCATGATGGAAGGAATTGGCTAATACTTTTTCATTCTTGCAAGTGTAATGTGAAGTAAATTAGAGAAGAAAATGACAGAAAAATGCCTGTTTGACTGGAAATTTTATTGTGAAAACTACAATGAAAGACTTATTGAAAGTGGTGATAAAAGAATTCAGACTATTATAAAATGCAGTAAAGTATACAACGATAATCTCTACAATGTGCTAGAAGAAAAAATAGCTGTAACAAGTGAATTGACTGTGAAGTGCCACAAGACTTATGTATCAACATACTTTCAGTGACACAGCTGGAACGACATCGCAAGAGGAAGCGCCAAGAAGAAGTGCCCTTGAGATCTCCAAAAAGAGCAAGGAAAAATGAAAACACACTTGCACATTTGCAAGCTTGCACACTTTCATACTTGCACACTTGCATACTTGCACATTTGCATTCTTACACAATTGCATACTTGCAACTTGCGTGCTTGCTCAATTGCATACTTGCACACTAGCATCCTTGCATACTTGCACAATTGCACACTCGCATACTTGCACGCTCTTACATGCAGGCACACTTGAATACTTGCATTCTTTAGTGCATCAATCCTCTTAATGCAACACAACATGCGGATGGACTGTTAAATATAGTGAGTGGAAAAGTTGCTTGAGCAGAGGTGAATGTAGATTATTCTCTAGAAATTGGACTTGCACAGATGAAAGAGTTCGAAAAAGGTTTACCTGAAAATTTTCACAAGACAATTGCAAAGAAAGTGGTTTCCATGGCTGATAAAAAAAAAATGTGTTGTGAAAAATTCAAAAAACATACCATATCCTAACGTTATCTATTCAAGGATTATTGGAATACAGGCAAGTTCTCGTGAATTAGATATTGGCAAAACACTTTATCATGAGCTTTCACATGTTCCAACATCAATGTTTACCGAGGAAGGAGAAATGCGCATAGGTAAAGCAAAATCAATGCTTAAAAAAGTAAGTGTGTCTACTAGAACGATACCCAAACGGAATATAATAATTATAGATGGAATGGCTCTTTTGTGAACTGTTCACTGGCCAAACCAAGGGACAATCACTACACTTATCTCAAATCTCAAGCATCTACTTAAATTAAAGTTGGATAGAAGTGAGGTATACCTAATATTCGATCGGTACTATGACTACAGTATAAAATCCACAACTAGGGGGACAAGATCTTCATCTGATAGTCGAGTGTATAAACTCACAGAAAATACACCACTTCCAACCCAAAAAGTTGTTCTAACAGTTACTGGAAACTAAAATCAGTTGGTTGGACTGATTTGTGAAGATCTCTGTAAAGACAAATCATTTCACAAAGATGTAATAAACAAACTTGTTATAACTGGGTTGGACAAAACACCTTATCAAATATTTCCTGGTCGTGTCATCCAGAATCGAGAGGATTTGTACACAGCACACGAAGAACCCTAAAGTCATATACATTGTATCAGATGACACTGATGTATTTGTTCTTCAATTGCATTACTATCAACAGTACAATGTCTCCGCTTGCGTGTTAATGGAATCACCAGTACAAGAAATGACAGTTGTGGATATTGGAGAGACCGTAAAAAAACATTCTTCAATCATTTCAGAACTTTTAGCTGTACATGCACTTTCGGGATGTGACACTGTGGCGTAATACATTGGGATAGGTAAAGGCAAAGTTTTAAAGGTCAGGGTTATCGCTCTCCTTGCTTGGAGATGAGAGAGCAGAAATGAATTATGTTACAGATCAGGCAACAAGCTTCATATCGGCGTGCTATAGTATACGTGGATGTAAAACAATGTCAGAAACCCGTGTAAAAGTTTGGGCGAGCAAAGCTATTACAGGTTCTGTCACTGCTCCAAACCTTCCTACACTTCCCCCAACTGCTGCATCAATTCTTGAAAATGTGAAACGCGCACTTTTTCAATCTTGTATCTGGCGATCAGCAAACAAACCTGAACTTACAACCTTAGATCCAGTAGAATATGGCTGGTCAAAGGATGTGGCGAACAAATCACTCGTTCCTGTTGCAGTTCCAGACGGGATTGCTTACGCCCCTGAATCTATTTTGAAGCTGGTGAAATGTGGCTGTACAAAACTGACTCCTTGCAAATCTTCAAAGTGTAGTTGCTATTCTTCAAGACTTACTTGCACATTGTTCTATGCCTGCAGAGATTTGGAATGCAATAACCCATCTTAAGTTATTGTAAGAATATACTTGCTTAGTATATATATGATTTAATGGTCTTATAGTGTTAATATGAATTTGTTAATTTCTTTGTTGTGAGAATACTTTTAGGTATATGACCGATGATATATCTAAGTTATTTAAATCTTGTTCAATAATTCAATATCCTATTCATTAATGTAATATCTGAAAGACATTACATGTTTGTAAGAATATTATTATGTATAGCTATCACTAATGTTTATTTTTTGAGCTTTAGAATTTACTCATCACACTTTTTCAAGTTTCTTCTCCTTTCTGACATACGCCTGAAATATGATGTATAGCCAAGTTTCAAGTATGGAGCCACTAAACATGTCTATTTATACAAGAAAAATTAACAACATAAATATAAATTGAGGAATTACGAAATTGTACACATTTATTTTCGCAAATATGTTGCTTATCTGCTAGTTTTTATTTTTATTTTTACACAGTGTATAGGCTAGTATTTCGATTCAGTGCCCCTAAAACATATATTTTGATACCAAATTTGACATACATATAATTTGATTACAAGTTCTGAACATATTACACCCTATTGGCCACCATTTTGAATATCTTAAAATGCTCAACAGATAGCGGATGTCACCCAGCATTTTCTGTTACAAGACACTTATATCTTTCATTTGACACCTAAAACAAAACTATAGACTCCAAATTTCACTTCATGCAAAAAACGGCCAATTTCTGCCGGACTAATATGTTGAAGGCATCTGATGCATTTAAGCATCTGCAATCAGAGAGGGGCACATAATTTTAAAGTAAACCATTACAGGCCTTAATGAAAAAACACAGATTAAAATATTTTTCTACCAACAGTGAGGTAATAGCGCTAATCTTGAAACACTTTGTTTGCAATTTTATATATCTTTTTTTAACAAAGCCGTCGACTCAAGGAAATTACAAATGGCTAAAACTTAAAATGGGAAAGCCTAAAGTTATGAAATGCCTAAAATTATAATACCTAATAGCAGATTCTATTGAACCAACAGCTTACAATATTTGAGAGAATTTATACCAGGTGCACAAGGAAAACATGCTCGGATCGTAAGTGGTAAGAGTTTATTTTCCTTAAGCTATAATATCAATTGGTCTCACAAGATTTTTAATGTGGTGCGAATATGCGATATTTATCCACGAACCTACTACTTTTCGGATCGAGATGGTAATAAACTTAGAGGAGGTTTTTATTTGGAAGAACTTTAAGTGATGAAACACCCAGGCACTTATTAGATTAACAAAATCCAAAATGAACTCTAACCATATTCTCTAGTCAGCTGTATTGGGTTCCCTGAAATGATAAATACTTGAGGAACCAGAAATAATGTCAAGGATTAAGTTCCTATTTTAATGTGAACTCGCCGTGTCTAGTGGCCCGAGGCTGGCAATGGTGTGAGTTTGGAGGCTGTTATTTGTTTTTATTTTGGGAGGGCTGCAGTACGCATGCTTTAGAGTCCTTGCTGAGGTGTTTGGGGATTATGATTTCCCTCAACCTCCAGGTGTTAAATGTTTTCTGGAGGATCTGGAAGCGCGTGGAAACCTCGCGCGTCCAAACGAACTCATTCTGCTTCTGATATTTCCCCATGGCTGCATCAAACAGGGATGTGCATGGGCTGTGCAGTTCATTCTTCTTAAGGTTGCCCGATACAAGGCTTGGGGCCTGTACTACAGTAGAGACCTCTCGAGACCACGGTGCACACCCAGACCAAGCTGCGATCATGGCATGCATCGGATTGTCGAGGGTGCCTGCTGAAGAGGTGGTGGTCAATGCATAAGTAGAGTAGGTAGCTGTGGACAGTGGTTAGGGCGAATTAGATGAAGATGTTTATTTTTCTTTCTAAACTTTTGGTAATTTTACTTTTGTTTATTTATTAGGGATCAATTATGTATGGGGTTAACATAACAGAAAGGTACACTTAAGGCAGTGAGTTATTATAACAATAACTTATAATGGTCATGTGATTCTGCTCAGGCTAAAGTCTGAATAGAAAAACTGGCATGTATGAATGTTTCTACAATTATCAGTGTGCCACTTGTTTTACTAATAACATGTGCCGGTAAATTACTTTTCTTTACATGGTTCGTGTAAACTTGTCAGTTACAGGTAATTTTAATCGCTGGCTAGTGAAGTTCATAACTGTGAGGCCTAAGTTATACTATCTTGAGCGTAGAATACATAATAATTTATTTTTTAAAACTTTGTGTCTTGCTTACTTAAACTATTTATTCGTGCCACCAGGGTCAGCAATAACAGAGTTAAAAATAGTCCAAACATACCACGGAGTTACAGCAGGCATGACTATATCTCTGCAAAAAAAGGCTGGCTTGCCATTTGGGTAAATATACAGATTTTAATATAATACTTGAATGTCCTCAAATAAATATAACGAAGCCTTCTGAAAATACCAAACATTTCTAGTATTTAATAATCAATATATAGAGGAGTACTATCCCTATAGAGCAATCACTTTATTTATTAATATACAGAATAGAAAAATTTGTGCCAACAACCAGATATATCACTAACTGAATACATAATATATCGATTTTTATTTATTTACCAATATGCACATATATACCTCCTACCTTACAAGCATACATATTACTATAAAAACTTTGGTTAAAATATTGGGAAATTTCTGATGTGTCTATTGTTTGTTATACGGTAGTAAAGCAGTGTAGTTTAATTCATAAAAAAGTATACTCTGTTTCTTTTATATACTGTCATCTGACCAAACAACAAGATCATTTCCATTTGAATGTTAGTACGGTTTTTTGTTCTTGAATGGTGCATTTGAGTGTAAACACATTAACTGGACTGTATGCTGCTATCGTAGAGGTTTCGTCAAATGACAAACTGAATATTTTCTGTTTAAGTGCATTCATATTACTATGCCATAATTAGCCACGATAACTTACCCAGTGTAAACTATGTGTTTTGACGATCTATTATCTAGGCCCTACCTTTTTTGTGGACCGCAAAATTTTCACCTTCTTTGGTTCGTATTACAAATTACAGGTTTCTGGGCATTCTTGAATAATTTTGATTCTATTTAATTATTTTTAAGCTTTTTTTTCCATGCCCTGGGCATTCACTTATTCCTGTTGCGTAAAATTAAATGGCTGAACCAGTGTTTGTGTTCCCATTCCTTCCTTACTTAGCAGTAGTTTAGAACCTGTTAAGAACACTGTTTGTTCTCAGTTCATTCCAGAATTATTAAGGGCCCGCCTCGTCAGGGGTGCATGTGTGTTAGTGAGGCGGAATGATAAGCGCGACGCTCGCTGGTGCTTCCAGCGCGGTATAGCCTCCAAGTGCAAGTCTCTGAACTGGCGCGCATTCGTCTCGTCGTCACAGGATAACTGTGAAATTTGAGCGGTGACCGTAACATTATATGGCGGAGAAATGAAGTTAAAGGTGTTATGCAAGCCCCTTAAGTGCTTTCAAGAATCTGTCCTGATTGTTTTATGCCTAAAAATTACTCTGAAAACACGCGTTTTAGGCATTTTAACGCTTCTAAAAATACAGTTTAAAAACTTAATCCGAAATTAAAAGTACTTTTCGGCCCTCAGCGAACTCTTAAACGCTATTCGTAAATAGGCCCCACTCGGATATCTTGAGTAGTTTTGAAATCGCGTTGTTTTTCCTGAAGCTCTGCACACCGTATGTGTGCCCAGGTAGGCGGGACCCTTAACGAGTGTGACCACCTACAACTACAAATGTTATGCAGGTCCAAAAATACTGACCCCACTGATTATACGATACTGTGCTGAATAACATATTAAGCAACAAAAAAATAAAAATTTCACTCTGCAGGTTGTAGCTTAGTATTAAATATCTGTCATGGTGGGAATCTACTAGCCAATGGAAACACAAGAACGCGCAAGTTAAAGGAGACTTAAGGTGAAGGCTTTCAATAATGTACATCAACAACGTCCTGCAGAACTGAACGGAGAGCTGTTATAGGTGTGCATGCGGTAGGTAGCGGACAGGCAGCATGCTGGTACCTTGCCGGTGTACACATAGGCGATGAACTGACGGAAGGTGTCGCCCTGGAACTGCGGCAGGCGCACTGGTGACGGCGTGCCGGGGGCGGCTGGTGACACCGAGCAACCGGGGATGCGGCAAACCTCTGTCCTCTTGGCAGTCTGGAAGCTGCGGCACCTGCCACACAGAGCGCCACGCCATCTACCTCTATACGTGTCACAGCTTCTCCATCTGTCCGACCTTAACACATGTAACACTGTTATTGTTTTCTCTCAGCACATCTCTCCACCTACTTTTAATATAGTTTAGGGTTCATTTCAGCCTCATTTAAGAGAATAAATATTTTGATAAAGTAATTATTTATAAGATTTTAATGATTTTTTATGAATGCAAATCATAAGAAATTGAATAAATTTCACATTAATTTTAGGACACTTTTCAAAACTCTTTTATCTTAACAGCCTATTTCTGAGTTTTTAGGTACCAAATTTGTATTACTATTTTTCTTGGAAAGATGTATAAATTATTAGATGATTTCAGCCATATTTAAAGAAACAATTTCTTAAAGTTACATACAATTAATTGAAATAACTTTAGCAAGATTATTAGAGTGTAGAATTTAGCCACAGTATTGTCGCATTCTCCTTCCATGTTTTAGATAAAGATTTTTCCAAATTGTTATATTAAAATAATTGTTTGTGTGAGTTTTCATGCAATAGCATAAGGAATCAAAAGAAATGATTTTGTGCTAAACCAATTTTCAATATGCTATAGGTAGTGTTTTAAAAGAACAAATATCACAGCCTAAATCATCGAAACAACCCACTATGCGCCAGAAAAAATGTTTGCTTTCACAATTAAAAGTACCATAGTCGTATAATACTGGCAATAAGCCAGTGTATCAGTTTTTAAACTTAATTTTATCTAAATCATAAAAATCTAAACCCATTCGGAGTAGTAGGTAAATGTTCATCCGAGCCCAGGGTTCTGGGTGTGGTGCTGTGGTGCTGTGGTTCCGACCGCTATCTTTTATTATGACGTCACGGTGGCTATGTCGGGTAACCTTGACCTTTGACCTTGATTCCGGTGGCCATATTGGATCCACCATTTAGTTTTTTCGAACTTTCCACCATTTTAATTTTGCCACTTTTTTTATAGAACTTTCCGCCATTTTGAATCATGACATCACCGTTGCAATTTTCGTTACGGCTGCCATCTTAAATATCCGTAATTTTTATGCTAGAAATTTGGAAAATATTTAAAATTTATAAAAAAAATATTTAATTACAAATTATTAAAATATTATTTAAAATGAACCAACGACATGAAGTCCTTGGTTAAAACCCGGTGAGGACAAAATAAAATAATGGCAACCAATCCTTCCCCCATGGCTGCTGCTGGAAGGCTGATCCCCTAACCACCTTGACCATCACGTCACCATACCCAAATTATTTTTTTTCTTGGAAATTTTCCCCCCTTCACCTCTTACCCATCACCACAACTAATTTTTTTCCTTGTAATTTATTCCCCTCCTACCACCCCCCCCCCCTTAAAATTAATTTTATTTTCTCGCAATAAATCCCCATCACTACCCCCACCCTTTTTATTTCTCCAAGAAAAAGTAATCCCTCCTCTCTCCCATCTAGTTAGGCTATAAATACCGACCCGATGACCCGGAAGCCTTCAGTTACCTGCGTTTACCACACCGAGCGAGATCCCTACCTATACCTGCATCAGCTCAGTAGGTGCATATAGTCGGACTTTGACTGTGCGCAAAACCGGACTTAGTTCGATTCCCACAGCATTCAGTGGGGCCAGTTTGATTCTCACAATATATCATCCGGTCACGATACCGACGAAGACTTGACCACGAGGCAGCTCTTACGTCACATTATATTAGGCCTTAACGGCGGCCGGCCTAGTTCAGCACCCACGCCGACCTCAGACCAGGCGTCTAGTCCAGCGCGCATAACCAGCATCGAGCCCCGTGCAGCACTTCCATCATCATCATCATCATCATCATCATCATCATCATCATCATCATCATCATCATCATCAGCTCAATGCATCAACCAACGTTTGCCTACAACCGTCGGGTTACAACAGGCCTCTTACCAGACATCGACTTGCACAGCCTTCATCGATGTAACGCTTCCGTGGTGAAGCAGTTCAGACAGTGGCTTGGCAAGTGACGAAGACACCATCACAGGTGAGGAAAACCTAGACCCCTTTCAAACTGAGGACATTAGTATTTACAGCGAATTAGTTATCGGCCATAGACGAGTAGCGTACTTGAATTCAAACCGTGTTAAACCGTGTTAAACAAACTAAGTTTTGTAATGGAAAGGTTCGCACCGTAATTTCCACCGATCCATTTTATGAGTGTGACTTTGTGCACGATAGACCGTGTAAGTCATAAGATTGCTACGTATATCACCTCCATCTAAATAGTGTACTCCCATGTGCCCTATAGAACCTGTGCACTCAAAGCCGAGAATAATCGTTTGTGGAAATGCGAGAGCGCGACACATTTTTTTACGAACTGCGTCGCCCGGATTCGAACAGAGTACTCCGCTGGTCGGAGCGATGTAACGGTTCGAGTCACCGGACGTGTATAAGCGGAAGTCAGGTGCAAATCACAAAGTGCATGATGTCCCCATGTACGATCTTCAAAGAGTATAGGCCTACACCAATTACGTACACCACAATTGACAAGCATAACGGACTTCAGTCCATAACGGTCAGCCTATCGCAAGTTTTCCAATGTACCTTTTCCATGGTACATGAAGTGACGTACCTTTACGAGCAACCAGGTGGTGAAGAGGCCGTGAATCACGTCAAGAGGTGTATTAACAACATACATTTCCATATTAAAAATAACCTGTTTGACGAAGAAGCTTCAGTTACAGTCAAAGATTGTGTGAGCAGCGCCTGCTCAGTCAATATGTGTCAACCAGGAATGAAGTTTCCGTGTTCGTTGGATGAAATGAAAAACAAAACTTCACACCAGCCCAAAACAACAAAATTCAAACGTTATACCCTGCCTTTATAAAATGAAATTATTAATGCACAAGTTTCGACGCGATGAAATCAAGCAAAACGACTAGGAATGGGCTCATATAGAATCGAGTATGTGTATCCGAGACCTTTGTGACGTGTCTTGCAATATAGGACAGTAAGAGTGTGACTTTACACCACTACAGCACCTCAATAATCAAGCTGGTTTTAGAAATAAATTAAAAAAATAGACTCCTCTAATGTGTAATTTAGATTTTTTTAATTTAATGTAATTTTTTTACTGTGTAGGCGATGAAATTGTTTAGTGTACTAAACGCAGGTAACGTTTTTTAGGGTAAAAGTTTTGTAAAAAAAAATATTGTGAAAGTTTTGTAATAAGATGTAAATGTTTTGTGAAAAAACTGTTAAAGTTTTGTCAAGAAGAAAAAAAAACAGTGTATTTAATACCCACAAATGTAGAATGTATATGTACAACAAATAAATTTCAAAATTTAAAAAAAAAATGGAAAAAGAAAAATCTATTTTTATGTGCGTTTTTTTTATAAGTTTGAAGAAACTAACGAAGATTTATTTATTCTTAAGTATGAAAGCTAAATTTCCAAATTGTCTAAAAAATGTTCTTAAAAAAAGTTGAAAGTTGAACATGAAATAATTACTTAGAGTAATCTTTCTATTTAAAAACACTTTGAAGGTGAATATAAATAACTTTAAAGTTGAATAAAATGTATTCTTATATTTTTATAAATCAAAAGTTTGCCCGCGAGTGAGAGACATAGACAGACAGGCCTCTCAGTTGGCTCCTGAGTCTCACAGCCCAGGTGGAGCCTGGAGGCGGCTTGTGCGCCGGGGCGAGAGGAAAAAACTTCAAGCCCAGCCTGGCTCGCGTGATGCGCCAGAAGGGCACCCAGTGGTCGCATGGAACCCCCCCCCCCCCCCCCCCCCAAACTTGGCGTGTCAGGCGGAAGGACGCGTGTAAAGGGGGACCTCCATTCGCGCGCCGGACGTCACACAGGTATCCAGGAGGCACTCCGCTCCACGTATGCACACCACACAGTTTACAGAAATAAAAAAATTAAACTGAAATTGTATTTACACAAAAATTGATTCACACAAAAAAGTTAATGTTTCAAAATATATATATGTCATCAATCCACGAATCTAACTCAGGTCCATGGAAGAGCCAACAACTAAGGCCTTTCCCTTTTTACGTTGGAACACTTTTTCGACGAGAAAAGTGTCTGGGAACCTAGTTTTTTGTATTTATACTTGGTAAAATGCAACTGAAATTTGTTTACCATCCGTGTCTTCCAGAAAATACGTTCGTGGGTACGTATTCTTTATTTTATAAACACGAAATAATTCAGCAGTCCAGTTCCCTTCTAGAGCCCATGAAATATTCCTCGATTCTTTTAGATGCGCACAGGGGCGGGTACAGGATTGACTTCTGGGGGGGGGGGGGGGGCACTGGGAGTCTGTATTCCCCCCCCCCTTCCCAAAAAAAAACCGGCGTTGGGTGAAGCTCCAAGAGAATTTTCTTTTAATGTTAACGGGTAGCCATATAAATACCATTTACAGTTTTATAAAACTTATATGTTTAATAAAATAATAAGGACATCAATAAATTATACAAGAGTAGTTTAATTCTTACATAAACATAGTAATTTAATCTAGTCTTAGGGATATTTTTCTTTTATGTTTTCTGGCAAACACCTCAAGAACTTCCTCAGCTGTCTTCAAAGATACAAGATCTTGGTGTATGTGTAGTAGTGCTAGTCCGTTTAACCTCTCTTCAGTCATTGTGGCTCTTAGGTATGTTTTAAGTCGCCTTAGTGTTGAAAATGAACGTTCTGCTGTACTGGATGTGACTGGGAGAGTGCAGATGATCTGAAAAAGTATTCTTAGATTTGGCAAATCTGTTGCCTGTTTGTATGCTTGAGCAGAATGTTTTGGCATATCATCGGGCTTAGATAACCACATTTGTTTCCAAATATTCAGCTCTCCCTTCACAGCAGAAAAACAAGGTAAATCATCCCGGTAAAGCTGAACTCCACGCAGAACAGAATCTTTGAAGTCCTCTCCAAAGTCTGGTGACATAAGTTTGTTTGGTTCGGAAATTCGCGTCATTTGTGATTTTGGAAATCTGGAAGAGAGTTCGCAGATTAGATAATCTAAGAATGGTATGTAAATACTGATTCGAAAATACTCTTCATCAGACTCTGCCTCAACATTTGATCGGTTTCTTTGCAATTGCACTACCCTTGGCTTTTTGATCCTAGTCCCTAGATCATGAGCTAGCTCTTCACATTTTCCGAAGATAGTTTTAAACTTTTAGTTGCTGTGATGTCGATGCTCTTGGATGCTTGATATTGTGTCACTGACTAGTTGCATTGCTCTGAATACGTCCATGTACTCAGCCTGTAACTTTCGAGACAGGGGTAAAGTGATCCCTAAAATATCGCCTAGAACAACAACAGAGATGATAAACTCCGATGATAGTATGCAATGTATCAATGCAAATGCATTGCTCCCTTGAGATGATTTTTGGGCTATTTCTTTTATTACTGATGGTAAGACAGGGAGAGCCTCTAGAAAGGTAAGTACAGCATCATGCCGTTCAATCCATCTTGTTTCACACAGTTCCTTGAGAGTATGTTTCCCTTTCTTCAGCTTGTCTCCCATTTCTTAGTCTAATGCATGAATTCTCCCAGCGGATTCACGAAAAATGTTTGCTACTGAAGAAATCACCCCTACAGCATTCCTTATGCTGGGCACAGTACAAGCTTTACTTACAGCCAAATTAAGTCTGTGATTAGCACAGTGAGTGTAGAGGGCCAGCGGCTCTAGCTGCATTATTCTAGCCTGAATGCCTTTAAACTTTCCACTCATATTTTACCCGCCGTCAAATGTTTGTCCACGACAGTTATGAATGTCCAGGTTCAATTTGGCAAGTTCTCCTAATACTGTACGGCAAAAGTTTTCTCCAGTGAGGTCTACACCGTCAACAAACCTTATAAAGTCTTCTTTAATGGAATAAGTAACAAGGTCGTAATAGCGAATACAGACAGACACTTGTTCCTTAATAGAATTATCTGTTGTTTCATCAACAATCAAGCTAAAATATACTGCATTCTTGATGTTAGATGCAATTTTGTCTGTTATTACCTCACCACAACACTGGATTATATCGTTTTGAGTGGTCTTGCTTTTATAAGTGCTGTTTTTGCTACATGACTCTATATGTGACAATAGGTCCTTGTCTCCAGCATCCACTCGAAACTTCAATAAAGCCCTAAAATTCCCTTCTCCATAGGATGACTGCTCTGTTTTTAAGTCTCCATCATCCCTGTGTCCTCTAAGTGGAATATTTTGGACACCACAAAAAATTACCGTTTTTATTATAGGTATCAATTTCTTTTTGTTTACTTCGACAAGAGCCTTTTCTGCACTTCTAATTTGACAAATCACATCATGAGATTTTCCCTCCATCACCATTACAAAATTTTGGCTTGCTACTACATTTGCTTTATGGTATTTGGTGTTCGAATAATGTTTTAAAGTTTCTGTTGCCTTTTTGAAAGGCTCTACAACCAGTTTACCTAAATGAACATCATTCGTACCACCCTCAGATCGTCCAAAGAGTACGCAACTTTAACACAATCCTCCGTTAAGCTTTTTGCTATACGCGAGCCATTGATAGAGTTTCAACCAGTTATACTGAAACGACCTATTCTTTTTTCCCTCAAGAATCAAAGGAAAGTTGTAGTCAGTTGGAGGTACCCACGAGTTCTTCATCCATTGGTATATATCTTCCTTTGATAGTGAAATTGAAACACTTTCACTGTCCAAAAGATATCCAAAGTCATAATATTTCCACGAAATTGCTGGCACCGGCACTTCACTACTAATCAGGTCTGTTTTACTTAAAGTAGATTGAGAACTAGTAGACAAAGAAGAGGAAGTTGTAGGCTTAATCTCATCCTGTTTATTCGAGGGTTTGGAGGAAATTGGTTCTGACAGTACTTCGTGCTTCTCTGATTCTTCTACTATGCCCTAAAAATAAAACACAACAATGAAATTCAAGTTTAGTTTTGAACCGAGAATCAAAATGTGGTACAGAGCATTTTAAGGCTAACCACAGTTTAAAAAAATGTTTCAATTAAATGGCTTGATTTTTGTATACAGCCGCCTCTTGAAGTAATGCTCTAATTCTAACCCATTTCAAGAAAACAGAGCGTTCTTTAAAACAGCTCTAATCAAATATGTTTTTCCATAAAAGTGCATGTTAATCAAAATAATTCGTTTTTCTATTAGGTAAATGATAACTGACTACCATTTAAATCAAAACCCTTTCCCCCGTTTAAATTAATTTACAAAACTAATTTATATCGAAAGACATGTTAAGCACATTACATTAAATTTTGAATAGCCTGAAATTAAATTTAAAAACATTCGCGTTCCACATTGTTCACATAATAACGGCTTGGGCCACTTGGGTTTTGGGCCAACATTCCTAAGTAGGCGCAAATTAAATATTTTAACAAAAAATAACGGAATTCAAAATAACAGTTTTTAATAAAGAAGCAATAAAAAGTAAAAAAATGATTGCTTTATTAATTTACTTCTGTTTACTTTAATTAATTAATACGCCTGTTAATGTAATTCCCGCATCTGCTTTCTAAATGTGTATCTGAAATAAAATGACACCCCAGCGCGATCTGGTAGCGTGAGGTAAAATTGCGCTGAAAGCTTCTTGTTTTTCTCACCAGAGCTGTTACTGATGTGGTAGATGGAGTGGCGTACTGTAAACATTGGCTGAACACGGAATGAAAATGAAGGAAGCGAATAGCTATAAAGGAAATATATTGTTAATTGATTCGTCACATTTATTTGTCGCATTGTATTAACTACACACATGATTTTGATATTTTGTGCGCACAGAAACAAACATTATCATAAAAGAAAACAGCACTACTTTGAATCTATATTTGCGCTACACTTAAAATCATGCCCTAATTAATTGGCGTCGTTACTTTAAAACAGCGCCAATCAAACCCCATTACTTCGAGGGGCTTTTCTTAAAATTAATTTTCAGTTCATCATAGTGATTACGTTTCGCGGGTATGAACTTAGATAGTACCTAATTATTGTTATTGCAAAGTCTCACAATGAAAATAAGTACATACACAGCCCTATAAGTATAATTTTGGGATTCACTTACCTTCGATTTTTTGCAGAAAAAAGAATCCAAGCCCAGTTGTCTCTTCTTTTTCTTACTATTCATCTTGACAGCACTGCATTAAAAACACTAAATATAAACTAACGCATAAATAAAAATACTAAAATGCTGTTGGGTGAGATGATAACTCACTAAGCCCTTGGTTATAGATACAATCCCTTCTGCCTGGATCCTGGAAAATTATTGGCCGTTCCCAACAGTTCCTAGTAAACCCTGGCGGCGTTAGCTGGAACTACGTGTACTACCTTGAATCCAGATTATCGATTATTAGAAGTAACTTCGATGTGCGGCTCTAATGAATAAATACCGTAAAATGTAAACTACATGAACGTATTTTCATTAAATTACACAAAAATTTATTTCATGCACTAATTTATCCCGTGCATTTTTTAACCTTCTGGGGGGGCACGTGCCCCCGTGGCCCCCCCCCCCCCCCCTGGATCCGCTTCTGGATGCGCATAATGGCGCTGACATTCGCCTTCTTCTTTATTGGTGCGCTTTGTGCGTATAGAGGAATGAGTCCTAGCAGACGATAAGCTTATCCCAGATGGCGGGGGAAATAGTGCATTGCTTGTGCACACGGTGCATGTAAAGGAACGAGTCCCAGCATATTACAACAGTTGACACCCTTTTTTTTTTTTTAATATGGCACCCTCTGGGAGTGAGAGATAGAATTTATGACGGTGGCTTCAATTTTTAAATTTAAACATAGATCGTACTATTGCCTTAAAGACATACGTTGTTATATTATATTCCTTATTTATTTCTTTTATCTTCAACTGACCTATTAGAGTAGTGTCGAAAGTCTCTGCTTTCTAAACTCGACATAATCGTGTCTCCCGGATCGAATCCCCGCTACCGCCAGGTTGTTTGTATAAACCACTTGCACAACCTACCTTCAAGCTTTGGAAAAAAAATGCCGGACGTCAACAAGATGGCGGCCACCAGCAGACGACAACAAGATTCCGGCCACCAGCAGACGAATTATTTGATTACCCACATGCCATGTTAACAATAGGCCTATTGTCCCCTCCCTTCTCCTCCTTAAGGGGGGCTCTATTTACCAGCCCTGATCACTACCTCTCTCCCTCCGCAGTAGCATTGTCTTCAGGAGATGATAAGCGTTGGCTTTCTGAAGACGGTGCCAGCACTCTACCTTGGGGACATAAAGACCTACGCCTTTCCCCGGTCCACGATTAGCCATTCCCTTACGTTACGTTCAGCTATGCTTCTGCGTACTGTCATCCCCGAGGGGGTGGCCTAGCGTGCTCTGATCCTCCCACCCCTCGGTGAGTTCCAACCCAACACCATTGCACGTGGAGAATAACCTATAGGTATGTCACTTCAGGGTGGATTGCTTTTAAAATGTTAACATATTTTATTTTCTCTTTTAAACACGTTTACATAATTTGTTTTCTCTTTTACACATTTCATTTTCATACAATTTACATATATATTTATTTTCTCTTTTACAAACGTTTACGTAGTTTAATTTCTCTTTTACCAACGTTTACGTATTTATTTTTCTTTTACAAACGTTAACGTAATTTATTTTTCTTTTTTTACATATGTTAACGTAATTTATTTTCTTTTTTACAAATGTTAACGTATTTTATTTTCTCTTTTACACACATTTACGTAATTTAATTTTCTTTTACACACGTTTACATAATTTAATTTTCATGCATTTGAAATATATTTCTTTTCTCTTTAAAAAAAAAGTTAACGTATTTTATTTTCTCTTTTTAAAAACGTTAACGTAATTTCATTTCAGGTTATCTGTTTTATGCGGTAGCGACTGCATATGTTTGAACTATGTATTGTTCTGCAGGTCTCCCCAACATGATGGAGATGTCCACGCTCGAGGATTTGGAGAGACATATACCACCAGAGATAGCAGAACTATTTTTCACGGAGTAGGTGGTTGAGGGAGATCCATAGCCACCGCGGGACCTTCGGGGACGGGTCCCTGGGGTTGTCTGTAGCGGGGACGCTGAATTGCGACCCATTGGAAAGGGCGCCTTTCAGATTTTTTCGAGCACACACACAATTATTTAAATCCTGATAGGCTGCCTTTCCAGAGTTGGCTGTTCGCCTTGTTTTAAGCGAAAGAAAACCCTGAATTGTGCCCCATCGGAAAGGCCGCCTTTCAGGTTTTTTCCTTTTACGCATACAGTCCGTAAAATCCTGATGGGCTGCCTTTCCAGAGTTGGCTGTTCGCCTTGTTTTAAGCGAAAGAAAACCCTGAATTGTGCCCCATCGGAAAGGCCGCCTTTCAGGTTTTTTCCTTGTACGCATACAGTCCGTAAAATCCTGATGGGCTGCCTTTCCAGAGTTGGCTGTTCGCCTTGTTTTAAGCGAAAGAAAACCCTGAATTGTGCCCCATCGGAAAGGCCGCCTTTCAGGTTTTTTCTTTGTACGCATACAGTTCGTAAAATCTTGATGGGCTGCCTTTCCAGAGTGTGCTGTTCGCTTTCTTTTAAGCGAAAGAAAACCCTGAATTGTGCCCCATCGGAAAGGCCGCCTTTCAGGTTTTTCTTTGTACGCATACAGTTCGTAATATCCTGATGGGCTGCCTTTCCAGAGTTGGCTGTTCGCTCTGTTTTAAGCGAAAGAAAACCCTGAATTTATCCTTAATATTTCCCATATTCCCATAGTGGATTCCACTTATATTCCCAAAATAAAATAATGAAGATATGTAATGGTATTTCTCAATAATAATAATGTGACTTTAGTCCACCGCACACAGAACGACTTTCCTTGCGGGATTGTATGCATATTTGTTTGTTACACAATATTCCTTCCTTCTTCCAAAGTGACTTGCAGTGACGCGATGTAATGTTCACACTTACTTAATAGTTCATTTTCAGGAAGATCACACCCTTGTACATCCGTAGCTTGCCCTGATGAAGATCCATAGTTAACATTTGGTTTAGTCGATTGGAGTTCACGCCGTTTTAGTTTCATCCGACTATCTTCTTGGTAAGCCAGTTTACGCCTAGTTGTGCAGTGTCGAATCTTTTTACGAATGACTTTCTTGTGTATTGAACCAGGGCTCCTACCTGACATTTTTTTAAAGGATTCTTCTCCCAAGCTAAACCTTTCTTGAATCTTGTCCTGCCATGTAACATTTACGCTGTGTCTATGTGTAGGTAATTTATTATTTTGCGTCCATTAAATTTGGCAACGAGGCTCGTATAGAATTCTACCGAATTACTGGTTTTGTTTTCTTTGAGATATCTGCCACAAAAAAAATGTCTTATTAAAAAATTAAAAACCTTTATGTATACTTATAATAAAATTACAATTCGCGGTAATAAATAATTTTAGTAATAGTGTCCATGAATAAGAACGAAATAAAAAGAAGTGAAGCACTGCTTTCTGCGAGTGGGATTTGTTGACAATGGTTTCAAGCTCAATGCTAAACCGCCCCAGCTCACGATACTAGGCTGCTGGGTAGGGCCTTCATAAGTATCACAATGGGGCATTTATCACATAGCACATAAATAAAATTTTAAGGAGTGAATTCTTTCAGCAGCATACACGAAAACACCTTTTCCATTACGTAATCGCATATAACTATAAATACGGCTGAGAAACCATACAATTACCATGTTATGTGTACTGAGGTTGTATACAAATTGATGTTTTGTTTTGATTCATTAACCATGTCAAAATATGAAACTAAACTAATAAAAACTACAAGTAATTTGTACGATTTCAAAGACGACACGTAGACATGGCATACACCGCGCGCTCAAGAAAAACTGTCATTGAAATCTAGAAGTAATAGTCTTTCAGCACAGCATGTACATAGCAATGAGACAAAACAAAAATAACAAATAACGTATTTATTTATTAAACATAGGTGATGGTGAATAGACGTCACTTGCTCCTACTAAGTTATGAATAACATATTTTCCAGTAAATTCTGTTTGTTTAATTGTTTTGAAAATATGTTAACTAAAATTGCACTTTTTTTTGCGAATATGCTGATTCATTAGCATATGAAACAGAGTTATATTTAATGATCTTTCATTGTGTATTATACTTTTACGTAATTCATTATTGTACATTCCACGACATATCAAAATCGTTCCTAGTTTACACTCATACCTATGACATTCATTCAAATATTGTGGCAATATGGATGATATGATTAAATGCATTTTGAAAAGTTGTACATTTCATTGACTGTCACACATTAAAGCAGTCTTTTATTATACCTACTTCACTTGTTCCCATAAAACTTATTAGGGGTTAAGCTATAGATGATCTGGGCGAATTAGCAAAATATGCACTCTCTCGATGGAAGTATTTTCACCGCATTCTACAAACATATTAATAAAACGACAGATTCAGTTAGGCACATGTTATATAAAAATTGAAAATAGGCATGAAGGTCTCGGAGGCTATTTTAACAGTAACTTTTAAACACTAAAAATGTTTTTATAAATGCATATGCATAATCCTCTGCCTTAAATTATTTTAGGGTCATCGTTTTTAGGATGACTTTAAGTGAAAATTCCAGAAGGCAAGGGTAATACAATTTTGTGAGCTCCTTTTGTTAACGCTTATTTTTATATATAGCAGCAATATTAAATTAAGTTAATTCGTTCGCTAGTTAACAACCCCCCCCCCCCCCCCACACACACACATGGGAAAATATTACATCATCAACCTCTCTGTTAAAAAAATGATTTAAAAAATACAATCCAGTCACTGAGATTGGCGCACCATCTGTTGTAAGGTTTAATTAACAGCTGCATTCTTAGACTTCAACGTTGGGAAAGCAAACCGTATGTGCTGCCATCTAATTTGTGAATTTTGTACTTTGTACTCATTTGGAGAATGGTTCCAACATTTGTCAACAGGGGCGACACACGTAAGGACATCTATCTTCGAAAAGGTTCGTAGGGTAAACGCCTGTAGGGCAAACGACTTTAGGGCAAATGCCTTTAGGGCAAACGACTGTAGGGCGAACGCTGGCAAGCATTCATTTTCGGATTATTGAAAATTCGGAAACTTTTAGGGCAAACGCCTGCAGGGCAAACGACTGTCGAAAACTTCTTTAAGGGCAATTGCCTTTAGGGCAAATGCCGGAGCTTGGTCCGAATGTGATTATCAAACATTTTGTGCAAACACCTTTAGGGCAAACGCCTGTAGGGCAAACGCCTGTAGGGCCAACGCCTGTAGGGCAAACGACTTTAGGACAAACGCCTTTAGGGCAAACGATTTTAAGGCAAACGCCGTTTGGAATGAGGAATGCGAGAATATTCTTCGAAAATGCGTTTAGGGCAAACGCCTGTAGGGCAAACGACGCACTCCCGCCACAAACGCTCCGGGAAGAAGTGCATTCAACAGGGTTGAACGACAAATGGCCTCTGAGTTCCTGACATTAACAACCAAAATGAGAACGAAATGCCTGCTATGCCAGTGATAAGCAATATAGAGGAGTGGGTTCAGAGTCCATGGACACAAGATGATTGACTTTTGTATCTTTCATTGATATAAATATTAGTTATTCATTCTGTAAGTAGTTTTTTGTTTTGTCAATTTTAAGAAATGTTTGATTTAATGATATTTTGTTTAAAACATTTTTAATGAATTTAAAAATAATTTTAAAACTGCTGTTTTAATTAAATTAGTTCAATATGTAAAGTTGGAAAGTTTGTGACGTCACACCATCTGTGACGAGTCCCGGGTGGGGGTGGGGGCAAAAAATCATGATTCGTGTGACATAATTTATGGATGGCCCCTCCTTGTAAGAGTACACGTACGTCTCTCAAAGCTTGTTGTACTATCTGAACGGGTGCTCTTCAAGCAAGATACCAAAAAATAAACACCAGCATTTCTTAGACCATTAAAACCTTGTATTTCTCGCAAAAATGGAAAGGTTCAGTCTAACCACCAAATTCCATAGCATTATTCTCACAGCAAACTTGATCCATGCTAGTAAGTCACAACCAACTTGTATTTTGTGTGACCGGCACTATACTTGCACTGGTACATAGGTCTGTGGGATTTCTGCAATGCAGTGCCAAACAAGCAAGCAGAGGTAGAGACCATAGAACTCGCCATTCAGTCCCACGGTGATGGGCACCATGATGACATCAACGTTGTCGGGGGCCACCCAGTCGCCGCCGGACCCCGGGTAGCCTGGGGGTACCTCGAACCCCGGGTATGGCGGAGGACCTGCCGCCTGCCTCAGCACGCGCTGCGCCCGGTCTGTGGGCGACCGGGGACCACCGTCCTTCTTGCCAGGCCCGGCGTGGCCCGCGCCGCCTGCAACCACATACTCCGCCGTGGACCGCTCCACTGGCCAGGTCACCGCCTCAACTCCCTCACTGTCTTCCTTCACAGCCATTGTATCAAATACGAGTAACTGACCTGAAGAACTTCAGAATATCACATGGCATTTCAAACCTTATCGATAATCCTGGCTGGCTTGTGTTTACCATGTTAGCATATAATTTATCAATTTAGTAATTTGTTTACTAAGGTAATATGAGAATATTTTATTGATTGTTGCTCATGTATTCAGAGCCTAAAATGGCATAAGAGATTTCCTTGCTATAATGATTGTTAAAATTATTAATAAGTTATTAAAAATTCACTAAACTTCTTTTGGTTTTTTATAATAAAATATGATTACATCTTATAAGTCACATAGACGTGAGCCATCAACTATATTCCTCAGGATCAGTATAGATATTGAAGGGTAAATGCTACAGTTGGCTACCACACCACAACACATCGGGGTCAGGTGGGTTAGTAAACAGCAGGTAACACAAGTATCAGTTACCAAGATTATTTAAGACATAAGTATTACAATCCACGACATGGTTAAAACACTTGAAAATATTTCTTTACATATTTCTAAATCATGTTCACTAGCAGCTGTGTTTATCTTCGACACATATCCTTAGAATAAATAACAAACAACGATTAATAACGAATACATGATGAATAGTTACAACTTTACCAAATTGACTTATTGACACTCAAAGATATTAGTTTACATTTCGTTACCAATTTACAAAATGGAACTAACATTCTGAAACTCACTTGGCGAGTATAACCATTATTTAATTATTATTCGCCGAGTGAGTATAGTGTCCACTACAGACTGAATCTTAAAAGTTGGCTATTTCAAAATGTTACTCGCCTGGTGATAAGGACTGTTCTTGCTAACCAAACAGTTATGACACAAAGAAACATTACTTCTGTTATCGTGTCCAAGAAAATGACTTTTAAAAAGACTTATTTTAAGGTCATATTAAAAACATACCGCAACTGCAAATTTATTTTTAACTCGACTTCTCAATGAATCTTGACGCCGAGTGACACATGACATAAATATGTTGTCATGTGCCTTAAAAGAAGACCTCGACTCCAGTCCTCGCTGGTTCCTCCAGTACCATCGACTCTGGAGCTGGAGCCTTCATTGGAATCCTCCACTGTTGACACCTCGGGGCAGCCTCTTCTCGGACTGCGGGTGTATTGAACCTCCGGAGGTGCCCTCCGATGCTGGATGGCAATCTGGTCCTTGTTGATGCCAACTCGCTGTGCTCAAGGAACTAACTCGGTAGGACTGTTTTTTTTTTTTTGGGAGAGAGGTTAAAAATCTTAAAAAGACACCAATGAAGGGGAATCTGAATAATTAGGTGGAGTTGGTAGTGTGGGATTTTTACCCACTTAAAATAATCCTCTCTCTTTTAACCCTCACCATGGGCAGAGGGCGGCCAGACTAGAAACCGCTCTCGAATTACTTCAGTCTGGCCCCTACTGCTCGCTTTTGTTCTCAGCTGTTGTTGGCTGTTGACAGCTCTTCACGTTTCTTCGTCTTAATGACTGTTTCGATTAGGTCAGATATCGCACACCATGCTGTTTCGGAGTCAAGCATAGATGCAACGATTGTCTCTGGTTCGGGTGGATAGTCGAATGCTTCCCATACTATCTGTCTCTCCTCGGCCCAATGCTTGCACCTAAAGAATGTGTGCTTGGCATCATCCCGCACACTCTCAACGTAGTCAGAAAACTGTGTTTGCTTGTGAATCATTCTGTGCAGGTACTCATTGAACTGCCCGTGCCCTGACATGAGTTCAGTCAGGAAGTATTTTAACTCACCGTGCTTACACAGAAGCCATTTGTCCAGCTTTGGAATTAGCCTTGCAGTCCATCACCCTTTAGTCGAGCACTGCCACCTACACGTCCACTCAGCTATTGTATGCGTTCGCTCGATCTTGCGTATATCTTCGCTCAGGGGGCCGGCTGCTCGTCTTCGGTGCAGCCTCTTCCTCTCGTGGGCCATTATGTCTTTGGGTGCTGCTTTTGCTAGCATGAGAATTTCGTCTTCAGACACCGTTCGGTAGGCACAGGCAATGCGGAGGGCAGCTCTTCTTTGGACGGAGGCCAGCCTGGATTTGTAGCTGCGATGTACCAGTCTATCTGCCTATACTTGGGCACCGTAAAGTAATATGGAGTGGACCATGTTTAACAGTAACTGCTGCTTGGTGTATCTCGGGCCAAATGTGTTAAGCAGGATTCTCGAAAGTCCAGCAACTGTCTTACCTGCCTTCTCCGTCGTGGTACGTATATGCATTCCAAAGTGGAGTTTTTCATTAACTTCGATCCCGAGGTACCGAATCGATTGTTTGGCTGTTATATCTACCCGATTGATGTTAACGGTGAAAGGACAGTCAAATCAGCACTGGTGGGTGAGTACTACCATCTCTGTTTTATTAGATGCAAGCTCTAGCCCATGCCTATCCAGCCAACCCTGCAGTGATTGTACTAATACCCTTATTCGCTTGCGCACTGCTTCAGAATATTCGGCCAGAACGAGACCTTCCACATCGTCGGCAAACCCCACGAGATAGGTGTTCTCAATGAAGTCCATTCATAGTAGGTCATTGTAGCAGATGTACAAGCAGGCTGGATCAAGCACAGCCCCCTGTGGAACTCTGGCGGTGACATTAATGATTATCGGGCCTTCTGTTGTGTCGTACTCTAGTGTTCTTTCCCTAAAGTAGTCGTCTACCGTGTTCCAGAGATATGCTTCTACTTGGAAGTCTTCCTAGAGAGCATCAAGTATATCCTCCCAAGAAACCAAACGTCGAATGTGATAACAACACAGACTCTTCTGTTTCGTTGGTTGCCTGTCCAGGCTTTATCCACGATTTTGAGTACGTGTTCAATTGCAGTTATCGTTGAACTGCCTTTCCTGAAGCCATGCTGGTTGTCAGCAAGCCCACCTGCTTTCTCTACTACGATCGTTATTTAGGTTTTGAGGAGCTTTTCGAGCAGTTTACCAGCTACATCCAGCATGCATAGAGGTCTGTACGATGATGACGTGATTGGTGGTCCCTTGCCCTTATCTAATAGCACAGGGCGTTGATGCTTCCATCTCTTGCTGAAACTTCCAGTGGAAAGACAGGCATTATACATCACGAGGAAGGATGTCGGGAAACTCATTCGCTACTAGCTTGATAACGTTTGTTGGTATTCCACCTGGCCCCTGCGCTTTTCCTGGTTTTAGGCTTCACTGCCTCTTGAATTTCACGGACAGTAAACGGCGGAATCTCGGACGATTGTCAGCGTTCCCTAGGATTCCTAAATGGATAACGTGGGAAGAGGTCAGACATCACCTCCTCAATGGACTCAGGGTCCATTCGTGGAGCAGGACTTTTCTTTCCTAGGCCCTTACACGCAATTTGGTTGGCGCTGCCCCAAGGATCATTGTCAAGCTCGTTACAGAGGTCCCTCCAACAATTTCTCTTACTGTCTTTGATAGCCTTCTTTATCGCTTTTCTAGCGGCTGCGTACTCCAAATTAATTGCAGCTGCGTAAGAAGTTAATGGGTTCCTGCGGTTCATCCTAACAACTTTGTGCCTGGGAGCGAGGCAGTGCTTTCTGAGCTCTGCCACCAATAGTTGGGGTCCACCAATAGTTGGGTCTGCAGTTACCCCGTGCATATAGTGTTGGCATGGAAATGTCGTAGGCGTCAGCAATGAGGATCATGGCTGCGTTCGTTAGTACCTCAGTGTCTTCCTTAGATCTCGTAGCCGGAAGGGTCCCATTGAGAGTGGGCCATTTTTCAGCAAGAAATTTGACGAGTTTGGTATCATATAGCTTCGAAACGTTCGAGTGCTTCGTCTGTGTACCCACATCTAGACTGCAGCTAGTGCTAGTGGATTTAGCAATGGCAAATTGGATATACTGGTGGTCAATTGCATTATAGTTTTCAAGGACCTCCCAGTTAAAGACAGAGGCAGCAATCCTAGGGGTGGCGAGAGTGATATCGATTATAGTTTCCTGATATCCAGGCCTTCTGAAGGTAGAAGTGTGGCCTCGATTTAGGACGATGAAGTACAATCTATAAATCATGTCAGAAACTTCATCACAGCGAGTGTCATTCCAAGACATGCCCCAGTCCACCGACTAGGAATTGAAGTCACCGGCGACGATGCATTCGCCTTCCACCTGGCGTTCAGCATCCTCGATTGCACCGCGTTTGCGACGGAATTCCCAAATGCTGTTCGGAGATAGTTAGCAGCTGAATAGCGTGAGTTGCGAAGCTTTAGCCCACACAAATCCGTCACCCTGTCCACTGTCGAGGAAACGGATGGCTGGGTTCGTAAACCAAATGGCTGCGGTGCCTGAAGCGTCGGACAGCCATCTTGTAGATGATGTGTTACAGTTATGGAATGCAATCTCGATCTTGCGAGATCCCGATCATCCGAGATCTCGCCTTATTTTTCGAGATTAATTTCGAAGCATAATATAACGAGATCTTGGCCAAGATTGACAAGATCGAGCGGCAATAGTCAGCGATGCATGACGCGTGTTCTCTGCGCGCGAGGGAGTCGCTGACTGGCGAAGGAAAGTGTCGGACTGCATATGCAAACTATCCCGACTATTACCGAGTATTCACGATGTAGGGCGAGTGGAATACAATAGATTAAGTGATATAGTTCTGACTAGAGTAAGTGAGCGGAAGATGTTCGAGTGCGTGCAGGCACTTGTTTGTTTACAATTGTTTTGGTTGCGCAATTGCTGTCATGGTGTGCTTAAATTATATGTTTTTATGGGTTAATTGAATGAAATTTTGTATTATTTTGTTACGCAAGTGCTAGACTGTTAAGTTAATACTTTTAAAATGTCGACAAACAATCAAAATTAACCTTAGATTGAGTTTAATAGTTCGTTGCCAGTATGGAGATACTTTAAGAAAGCGATGAATAATTTGACAGCCAAACGCAAAACATGTAAAGCTATTTTGAAAACTACTGCCAGTTCCGCAAAAGTATGACATGTCCATATGAAGTCAATCCACAAAATTGACACAAAAACACTGAATGTGGGAATTCGAAGGACATCAACCACTCTGCAACTTGATGCTGCGTCGTCGTCGTCTCTGCCGTCGTCGTCGTCAGCATCTACTACGATGTCGTCAGTGCCACCATCACATAGACAAAGAAGCTCAAGAAAATATCGAATGCCAAACGCCCCCTAAAAAGAAGAAAATCAGTGATTACTGTCAATCCAACTGTGACGTGACTAAAGAAAAAATTATTTCTCGAATGGTAGCGAAAGATTTACTGGCTTTTCGAGTTTTCTGCACATCCGAGGACATGAAGAATCTTTTAATTGTGATGAATTATGGTATAACACTCAAAATGAAATTGAAATAATATCTTCGAAAGCTAAAGAACGACGACTATAGATTTACACTCTCTTTTGATAAATGGACATCTGGAATGAGTAAGCACTTTCTGAATATAAATTTTCATACAACTATCAACAATCAGCCTACTTTCTGGAATCTTGGACTGGCACGCATGTTTGGAAGTATGTCCTTAGAGTCTTGTGTTAAGCTTTTAAAAGAAAAACTATCAGATCATGATTTATACCTAGACAATGACATAGTTGGTATAACCACAGACAGAGCCAGTGTCATGAAGGAAATCGGACGTCTGATTGAACCGCTTCAACAGTTTTGCTACGCGCACGGGATACAGTTAGATATAACAGACATCATTTATAAAAAAATCTAGAACCTAATCCTGAACAAAACACGAATCACAGCACAGAAGAGGAGGAAGATAGTTACGATGGTTTATGCTTTTCTTTACCTGTGAGACAAGCTGATCTGGCTTATGAATACCATTAGATTGTAGCAAAACTAAGAAAATGTGTCAAGCTTTAAAGAACTCTCCCACCAAGTATGATATCCTTCAGAATTACATTCATCAGGAGTTTGGTGGCAAGACAATACAACTGGTTCTTGATTGTAAAACTCATTGGTCTAGCCTTTGCAATATGATAAGCACATACAATAAAGAAAAGCAATGTGTGGCCAAGGCTTTAATCGATCTCTCTCTCAGTTCTAATTCCGATTACTCTTTCATGTATGAAGAACATGCAGTTCTTAGCGACTTCGAAAATACATTCCAGCCAATAACACTGGCCATCGAGTTATTGTGCCGCCGCGATACTGAAATAGTAAGTGCATAATATACGTTGCGGTTCATGCTTCGCAAGTTATAGAACCAGAAGACTCCACTGTCCGAAAAACTAGCCGAGTCGATGAAAAAGCGGATCTCCGAGCGTCGTACAAATGCAACTGCTGCATTGTTGTATTTAAAAATTCTGGCTAGTTATTAGGCTAATTTAGAACTATTGAAGGGCGACGAAACTTTTCAATTACCTAGCAGGTATATTATACGAAAGGAAATTAAGAATATAATCAGACGATTACATTGCAGCACTACACAACCAGATAATCTTTCTCAAGCCTCGACCTCAACTTCTGGTAATGAAATAGATACTGGTACTGCAGCAAACTTGGCAAACGAGGATGACTTGCTTCTTTCAATGATTGCAGAGTATACGAATTTACGTTCTGCTGTAAGATCAAATAGAAGTCTTCAAGAGGAACTAGAAGATATGTTGAAAGCCTGTTAAAGTCCTTCCTCGTGGGTTGCTACTATTACAGACAGGCTAGAGTCCGTGATTAAAAAAGAGATGGATCTCTATGAGTGTGGAGGATCGAGGGGTATGTTTATGCAATTTTCATACAACAGCTTGGTCACGCTGTTACAAACTGGCGTTGAATCTGAGAGGGCCTTTCCAGCCGCTGGCTACATAGCGACTTACATAAGATGCAGTTCATCCGACAGCACTTTAAGTACTATTTGTTTTTTAAGTAGCTATTTCCAAAATCACTTAATTTAGTTAGGAGTGATCACTCGTAATCACTCCTAGTTTAGGAGTGATTTTGGAAATAACAATTTTGGTAAATTTTTGTATTTACTATCATAATCTTTGTTAAAATAAGTACTTTCTTTATAAGAGATTTTATGGGTCCGAATTTTCGTGTTCATTAACATAACATAAGTAAAAAATTACAAAAATAAAGACTTTTTTTCAATAATTCATGTTATATCTTACTCGCATTATAATCACAAATACTAGGCAGTTCCAATCATGTTTCAGTTATCTAATTAAAACTATACTTTTCGAAATCCATTCGAGATATCATAAATGCTGAGATCTCGCCGAGATCGAATTTCTTATCCCTCGAGATCTCGACTTAGCGATATCGTCTTGACATTGCATTCCCTAGTTACAGTACTGCACCGAAATAATACAGGCATCAACTTTCTGCTTAGAGATGTGCTGGTGCAAAATATTTGGCACAGTCCATCCTCTTCTCAGGTTGCACTGCACGAAAGTTGTCATTTTGGATTATCTGAATCCCCTCCTAACGCTCTATGGAATACAGTGAAAGCTCCGGTGCCAGGTACGTGGCTAACATTTCGGCCATTCACATCTAGCGCACCACATAGCAGGCAGTGAGGGGGGCTGCTGCAGGCCACAGCTTTATGGTCGGGGACACCGCATTTAAAGCAGAGCTTACTACCTTCAGGACTAGTACATACTCTTGACACGTGTCCGTAGCCTAGGCACTTGAAGGATCGAAGAAACCGTCTTTGACAGCCTTATTCGGCAATTCATCCAGCTGATTTTGATGCGTCCAGCCTCTTGAAGCTTTGACAGCTTCGTCCCCATCCAGCTCAACGAATGCTATTCGTTGTCCCCTCTCGGTTGGTTTTGACATGCGAATTCTTTGTATAGTGGCAATGGGACTGGGAAAGTTAATCAGTGCCGCATGAACGTCCTTTACAGTCACGGATTTCGATTATGGTCTTAGGTGTGAGGTCCTTTACTGCGCCATCAGAGCCAACTGCAACCTTGACAGCTGCAGTGAAAGCAGGGCAGTGGCCTGACTTATGGTCCAGCTCGAGGAGTACCACTCCATCTTTGGTCTTACGAATATTCCTGAACGCAACGTTGTGATCTCCTGGATTTATACTGCCTTTAATGCCCTTAAGTAACTCGGCATATGTTTAGCCTTGAGCTGGCTTGACCAGTACGGCACGCTGCGGCCTCAGTTGAGGTGTGGTTGGGGTGGATCCAGTCCCTACTCGCTGGGACTTCTGCTGGTTCTTCTGTAGGGCTCTGTGAGGATATGCTTCCGCTAGAACTTCACCACTCGCCGACTCGCGCGGTATACTCGCTGGAGCGGGATTACAATCAGCAACTAAGTATGACGTCAAGCCTTGACGTCACGCCTCGTCATCTTCCTCGTAGACCCTTACCTGTGCAGGTGACTTTTATCTCCCCTCCTTCACGACTAGTTGACGACTGACGACAACATGGTGCGATTCCAAGTCTAAAGTTCAGAGTGTGTAGACAAACGGCCTCGGAGCCCGGGCGCGGGCTGTGCCATATGTAGTTTAATGGTTGAGTATGTTCGACAACCGACCGGGCACCGAAAAAATTCATAGTTCCATGGCTAGGGTTAACTGCATCACCCAGGAATTGTTTACTGAGCCAACATTCCAAGGGCGTCGGGAAAACATGAAACGGCCACGCGCCTCCTATACTTTCATTACACTGCTTTGAAGGAAAATATTTATTTAATACAAATATATAAAGGAAAAATTATAATTCAGTGATATATATAAAATATATTCGGAAAATTTAAATATAAAAATAGATGATAATTTTGACTACAATATTTTGAAATCTAAAATAGTAACTTTGTTTTAAAAAGTAATTGTAAATACCTAAAAAGTGATAATTGAATAAAAAAAATAATTTAAGTAATTTTTTAAATGGTAAAGTATTTAAAAAGTAATATGTAATTTCCAGTTTTAAAGAAAATAGGTAGTTAATTTAAAACTAAAAAATATTTAACCACAAAATAATAGTCTTTAATTAATGACTTCTTAAACCATGTTTTTGTATATTTACTTAAAAACATCTTGTTTGAACATATATGTCATTTGAAGAAAAAATACATACATATAAAAAATAAATATTATTTAAACAAGTCAATATCTCATTTCTATCATCATTTAAATCTTTTTTTTGTTTATGTTAATAATTGTTATCATCATGCAAAAATTAAATAAATTATTTTGTGTAATTTGGTCATTTATACTATAATTTATACTATACATATGTAGATAATTATTTGAAAGTAAATTTATATTGGTTAAAATATTTACTATAGTGTAACAAATGTATTGTTACCAAAGAATAGCTTAAATTAATTTAAAATTAAATATTTTAATAAGGGACTATTTTAAAAATGTAAAAATAAATTTTCATGATATTAAGGATAATTGCAATGGGCCAAAAGTTACATAATTTAAAACGAATTATTTGAATGGTTATATAAACTAAACTTTGGTAAAAAAAAAAAAAAAGTAAAACAAAATTCTCAGTATAATTTGTTGTACCGAATTGAATTAGAAGATACCTAATCAAATATTTTTAATGTGTGTAAATAGGGAAATAGTTTCCACATAAATATTTATATAAATAATTGTAACATTAAGGTCAATTTTGAAGATAAAGTAGCAAATTAATACTGTTTTGGTCATTTACATCAGAATTAAATGTTGAGGAATTTGCCAAAGACTAAGATAAACCTTTATAATAAAATTTGTAAACATATGAATTATTTGCAGACAAACATGAAAATTGCTTAAATATGTTAAATATCTAACAACCTAGGCATTCTAAAGTTAAATGAAATAAAAATTACATGTAAAATTTTATTTTATTTTCATGTAAATCTTAATTTATGTGTTTTAATTATTCATACAATAGGTAATTTTGATTTTATACAATTAATTATTTATATTCCTTTGCAGTTTTGCACGCTTTGTCATGGATAAAAATCAAAAACGCAAATAAGGAAATAAACGTGAAAACCTAAACCCACAGAGAAAAAGCCTAATTCAGCTTATGTCAAACAGATATACCCAATGATGAACCTAAACAGGTATTATGGACAACACAAAGACGACCGCAGAGAAGAACACATACAAATTTAAATATCAGACGGCACAATGACAGCCCAAGAATTCCTTCCACGGGATTCCTTCCACAGAATTCTTGTTTCCTCTAAAATTTTATTGAAAGTCTGGTCGTGTATAAGATACCGAGAAAAAACTACATAGCTAAAAGTTCAAATTTTTGTAATGAAAAAATTGTGACCGTGTCTGGTCACAAGACGTTAAATTAAATTTCCACCACCAAAACATTTAAGGACATGAAGAAGCTTACCTTCTATGTTGACATGTGGGAATAAACTGACCTCTTGTGACGTCACGACTCATAGATAAGCTACGGCTGTGTGCGGCAGAAGACAGTGCACTTTCAACAAAATACCATAGACAAAGTGGAGACTTCATTCCTACACAACATCGAATTCAGTGTTACCAACTCCGAATTTAGCAAGAAGAAGAATAAATCCCGGAAATTGGTTGTTTATCGATTATGTGAACTGGTATGAAGATCTTTCTAGAACATTCGAAAATTATCTCTATTAATCCCGAGAGATAAGAGGGGCAATAGGAGGGAAGGGGGGGGGGGGGGGTGAGAAATGGGTATATAAGCCCGGGATTTTGATCAGTTAGGCATGGAGCAGCAGGACCATCACCAACATCACCATGAGGCATTAGAGAGAGAGAGAGATTGACAGAAGGCAAGGTGTTTTGGAGAGCTAAGTATGGGTGTTGTAATTATTTGTTATGATATGGCCAGTAGAGTTTAAAGTTTTGATAATGATGAAAACAACTGTGAGTAGTAACCATTGGACTTGTGTTTTGTGCGAATATGATGCACCTGTTTAAGCTTAGTGTTGCTTTAGGTGTTCATAATGTGGATTGGCACTTGGTCAATTTTGCTGCACCTCCTGTGCATTTTTGTTTGTTGTTGGCGGCCATATTGCTTTCAATAATTAATTGATTTTAAGCTCTCCAAAGACCTTTTCCTTGCGAGTTGATTAATGGTTTGTTTATTTTTGGTTTAAAGTCATTAAGCATTTAAATGTACCTTGTAATAAATTTTTGGCTCTTC
The DNA here is from genome assembly GCF_032445375.1 of Bacillus rossius redtenbacheri. Classification (NCBI taxonomy): domain Eukaryota; kingdom Metazoa; phylum Arthropoda; class Insecta; order Phasmatodea; family Bacillidae; genus Bacillus; species Bacillus rossius. Next base: position 214,847,188 of record NC_086330.1, on the reverse strand, counting down.
TAGCCTAAAGTATTGAAACCAAAGAAAAGTATCAAAGTCAGGAATATTTATTGTTTATAAATTATAAAATATTTGTTATTTATGAGATCTAACTATTTTTGTACTATTTGTGAGATATTAAGATTAACAATAAACTTTGAAAATATATTTGATGTGTTCGGTCAATGTTTTTGCCACCTTACATTTTTCAGCATAGGTTTTTTGATGTTCACGTTGGTTTTGAAATTTTAATATGCAGGTTAGGCCCCATCTGGGCAAGTATTTACCTTGTGGGAAGTAACAGGGATTTTGTGCTTGCAGTGGGAGTTGGGACTCTGATGGGGCCCGGCCTCAAAATATGTTTGAAATTTGGAGAGCTGTATCCTCGAAAATATTCAAGCAAGAAAAAACAAATTTTATCTCAATGTGTATAAAATTTAGTTCACTCTTAGAATAGAAGGTACGAAACCTTTTGCCAGATGTGTATTTTGGCAGATAATGTATTGGAAAACATGCAATTTATGAGGCTTTTTCAATATGGTGGCTCCGGTGGAATAACTGTGTAGGCAAAACGTCAGAAATCACTTACAAAGCCATTGCAGACATCACATTAAAAAATTACCAGTAAAGGGTGTTTTTCATCAATGTAGCCTTTTATGTGACAATTAATTCGACTATAAGCTACCTGCCTAAGCAAGAGGATAGTCTCGTAAAGCTAGGCTGCTATGCGGACAACAAAGTCCTGTACAGCAGGTCACACAACCTACGATTAGCCACTGAGTAACCTCGCTCACTGCGATGCAGCAGCGGTGCAGACATGGCAGTGGTGTTTACTCGCAAAAACCTACCGCCAGTTGATCGTAGGTCACTTATAGCCCTGTTTGGAGAAGACATTGACCACAAGGACGTCGCAAAATACCTTGGCGTCCTAATAATTCACAAACACTTGTGTAGGACCCACATAGAACCGAAGGGAGTACAAGTACACGGCAGAATGTGTGCACTCTGCCAAGTAATGATCAGGGGCGTTGGCAGTAGAGTACAGAACGGACTACGATTCTACAAAGCCCTCATCTGACCTGTAATTATGTACGCAGCATCAGTAAGGGCAACGGCAGCCAAAACACACCTCTTGAAACTTCAGCGAATACAAAACATATGAATTAACATTGCTACAGACGCCCCCATATACTGCCCCGTAGACACTACACTCCGAGACGAACACAGAAAACTTAGGTACATGACTTTTATGTCCGAACCACGAAAGCATTTTATGACGAATGTAAAAAACATCAAAACCCACTTGTTTCATCTCTCGGTAATTACGATCCGGACGAGACACAGAAATTTAAACGCCCTAAATGGTGCTTGCGCGACATCCACCATATTTCTCTGTGGTTGGCTGAGCTTTGAGCGCTTAGCCAATCACAGCGTAGCAGTTTCCCGATACCGACCACAGCCCTGGTTTTGCGGATGGGTGAGGGAACTTTGCCCTATTATTTAACATCAAGCCGGGCAGGACGCACACATATTTGTTCATAAAAATACCGTCACACTTAATAAAAGTATGCTGGCAGTTTATAAACTTAGGTTAAGCTACTCTTCAGCCCTTAGAATACCATAAATCACAATGCGTTGTAGTTGAAGCTAAGGGATTACAATTAAGGACTGGATATTTTCTATAACTGACCTACTGCCAACTCGCGACAGGTCAAACTGCAACTTTATCCTTCCATGAGTGTTTCCCGATGCATTAACTAATGGCTAAGCATTTCAAATTAATTAATTTGCAGGTCCTAAAGCGTAGATACTTCAGTTAGGGTTTCGCTATGACAGACTGGATAATTTCACTAACAGCTGACTGCCTTTTACTGGCGACAGGCGACCTGACACTCCATTCCTTCTGGAGTGAGATACGATGTGCCAGCTCGCGATAAATTAACGAATTAACTTACAATGGTTTTATTGTAGCGTTCAACCCATGGAGCTAATATACAGTAATACATCTGGAGAGGACAAGGGAAGGCCAGCAGAGGATGCGAGGTGAAGCCGGGTATCGGCGTTTGTTCCCTGCTTCCTACGCTGGAAGAAAACTAAAACAAGCCAAACTTGCCTCGCGCGGCGGAAAAATCCTCCAAACTAAACTCGCAACAGCTCCGAAACTATCAAAACAATTAAACTGAAAATTTTACTGGATTATCTGTAAACATTCTTTCCCACACCGCTTTAATATTTTTTTCGAAACATGAATACTTTCATTTTTTAAAATTAAATACCTATTTACTGCCAAATTTTTTTGTGAATACGCAGAGTAAATTTCAACATCGAGGAAAAATTTTTGTTTGCAACTATAGGTGGGGGACACCTGCGTATGAAATAAGGAAGAAGCTTCAAATTTTATTTATATACCACTCTTGACGCATTCAACCCCATACTTTTATTTTTACAGAGAGTTGAAGTGGGAATAATGTTTCAGTGGGTAACACTACTGACATATGTCTTCGTAACGCACTTCTTTTTGTTATTATACTTCTCAAATTTTATAATTTCATACACAACGTTTATAAAAAACGAATTCTTACTTACTTCATTTAATCTATTACAAATCTCTTGTAATATACGTGTATTAGTAGAAGTTAGAAGTCTTTTCAATATCATGTTCATGTTCCAGTCTACTTACTCAACCAACGTAACATGCAAACCTTAGCTTAACACTGGTAGAGAATTGTTTGTAATAACTGTAATGCTATGCATATACTGACAATGTAAGAAACTTTCAATTTTATTAATTGTTTGCATAAGAATTAATAATTTTAAAAAATCATAGAATAGGCCTCTATAGACTGAAAACCTTTCACGTAGTTTCAAGTAGCGTACATAAAAGTTTTTAAATATATATAATTACCAAATATTGTTGAATATATTTAACATTTTTATACATGTTACAACACACATCTAATAACAAGCCTATATAGGATATAAAAAGACAGACGCCAAATTTTAGCATTTTGTATTTCTTTTCTCTGTGTGAATAAAATAACAGTTCTTAACGTAGTTGCTAATACATACTGTACTATATTTCTAAAAAAAATACGAAAACCCCTGACATCGTCACCATAACAATGATAAATTTGCAAAATAATTAAGGCGCGTCTTTTAATGCTACGAAGCACACTCTTAAGAGAAATGTTTTAAACTTATGTTGGGATTTATCTAATATCTTAAAAGCATTGTGAAACCGTTCCTTTGAGGGAAACAATATACCGAACACCATATCATCCTTTAATCGAGCTAGATTTTCGCTTCTTAAGACCCATTTGTCTTCAAAATGCACTGTACACAATGCATGGTTCGGAGACGCAGTCCAATTTTTCCGCTTTGTCGCTTTTTCCCAGATCTGTCGTTGATCGTCACGTTTTGGAAATCTATGAAAAAAGTAAAGAATTATACAACTGAAACTACTTCTCTTTGTTAAATAGTTTTCTTAGGTTTTTCGAAAAGTTCGAAGATTAGTTACTTCTGTTTAAAACATTTGCCACTTTTTTCTGATGCTTCAAAAGTTTTGGGAATTAATTTAGTTAACAAATGAAAAAAAAAAATCTTTAATACATGTGAAAAGCAACGCCATCCGGCTTGGAATTCCATCGATTTGTACAGCCATATGCGATACAGGAAATCACCATTGTAGCCGCACACCAGCGCCACTCAAACCTCAAGGACAAGTGGGCTGGGGCTGCGTTTGCAGTAGAAATACGCTCTCCTCCTCTTTCTTTTCAACCCTTCTTCGCAACCGGCTGGCTTCGCTCTCGCCCTACACATGTCCACTCCAGATCTTCTTACATGCTCCTTGGTTCAACCCCATCTTCTTTCCTAGTCTCAAGCACACGCGCTGACTGGCAGCCGCTGGTTGACTGAGTACTGTCGCCCGCCACCAGGGGCGCATGCGTCCTGGTCCCAATCCATCCGCGTACAAACACCAATGCGGGCCGCATGGCCCAAGCTACCGACCCCAGGGCCCCAGCGTGTTTAGAACTATTCTGTCCTGAACAACTCTTATTTCAGGCCACCCTTCTTGTCCTATATTGAACCTGCCTGCTTAATGCTTGTAATATCTAACCTCGCATGAATGAGCCCAGGGTTTTCCCTGTGTCTATTTAGGTTTTTACCTAGGTCCAACTTAACTAGTTATAGTCTAGATATAAGATATGTGAGTAAGCCATGGCATCAATTGCTGCCATGGCTGGCCAATCACCTATGCAAGCACACGTTGCATGCTACCATTTCTGCATGGCTGAAACCCAGCATGACTAGGCGTAAAAGCTTCGGTCTGAGACGCACGTAGAGTCTTCCCTAACCCAGACCCCTTTCCAAAAAATATGGTTGGTTCCAGCTGGATGAGAAAAACAATTACCCGATCGTTCTGGAACAAACCCTCTCTCTGGAAGTTTTCTCCTTCTCTTGGCCTAGTGCCTTCACACGGCCAGACTCAATGTCGTGTCGAATCACCGCTCAGCGCGCGCTCCCTGAGTCCATCCCAAATATGCGCCTGTAACAAGGTGTAAATAGGGAGGTGGATCCGGTTACATTACGCCTCCAGTGTCGAGATACTCGCGTTTCGTTAGCGATATGAGTATCACCTGGGCAAGCGAAATCCCAAAAATGTTATTAATTTTTATCTTTTTACTTGTATAATGTTTGTATTTTGTACAGTGGGAGCAGTGTAAGTGGGTCTTCACTTGTTCGTGGCGTAGTTGTAACCACGCGATTCTCTAAACTCGCCTACTCTTGTAGGTACCTGGGTACATTGACAGGTAAATGCCTAATGCTTTGTTTCGTTATGCCACAATACATTGGCTTTAGTTACAAATTTTTATTTGTTAATGTACTGTAAGTGTCAAGAAAGTTCATTACTTGCCTTTGTATAATGGACCAAATCGTTTCAAGAGTTTATAATTCAAATATTTTTCCCGTAGTAATGTCAGCATGACTGCTTGAATTTATATTTAAATTTATTAATCGACATGCGTCATTGCTGATATACGCCGGCTGTCATAGAAAAACCTTTAGAATGAATAACAAAGGAACAGATAACTAGCTAAAACTATCGAAAATGTCAAATGTCAAATACCTAGAGAGTACATAAACAATTGATGATTTTTACAATTTCTTTGAGTGTTTGGTTTTATCTCTGTTGTAATTTTTGAGGTATTCCTATGTCAACCATTGGAAGCACTAATAACGAATGTCCATACGATTTTTGAATCAGTACTCCACATTGGAAATATTATTTAAAGCACGTAGCCCTATTGATGTAAACTGTCTGTTATTTGTGTCACTTGTTACTCAGGCTTGCTAAGCGATAGGTTCTTCTGTGCTGAGCTTATTAAATTGTTTTTCCACGATTATATATTTATTTCTAGCGTTCCTTGTATTGATTGCGCCTGAAATTCATCTCGTACTCCTAACATAAGAATCTTCAATGTTTTGGTTACCATTTCTAATGTTCTTCAGTCCCGATGTGCAGTATTACAGCTTACATTGAACGTGATATGCATCACTGTATGCTTGAAACTAAGGGTGATATTTCTCTGATTTAAAGCCTAAAGTTCAAAATTATAATTTTTTTAAATTAGGAGAGTGCTTGCCTGCTTAATGGGTACGTGATGACATGCCTTGCGTAATGTAGAGTGCAGAATAAAAGCGTATATGAATACTTTTATGAGTTTTAGTTTCATTGTTTGTTTCAAATTCTAAAATAAAATATATAACTAAACTAAAAGTTGTATTTTCTTCTGATTACCTTGTTAACTTTAAATATGTTCGTTGTGATAATAACTGGCCCACTAAATAAGCAGTCCTCGTATAATATGTGTACTTAGCGGAAGTATGCTTAGAGATATGATTTCTTTATATTCTAGTTATAACTTAATAGATACATATGCGTTCAAATTTATTTCTTAATAATGGTTGAAAAATAATTTTGATAGTTTTTCCCTAACAAAGTCTCGGAGACGTCCAAGCACTCAAACCTGTGAAATATAAAATATAAAATAATCCACTAGTTTAGTAAGCTATAATATAATGGTTTTGTTTGTAAATGAGCGTACATTTTTAGCAAAATTAATGTTCCCCATATATATGTTGAAACATTTACACAGGATTTTACTTCATAAGCCGGAAATAAGAAAAAAAACAACTAAAATAACAATGCTTGAACTGCCATCATAACGTAACAGTTGAATCTTTGTGCTGATCGAGTAATTATTCTGGCCCGGACATAGACACGTATGTGTCACGTATATCACAGAATCTCGTATGTGGACAGGAAGTTACTGATGGCCATGGCGCGTCAAAGATAGAAGTATACTGCAGTGCATTTGTGCGAGTAATATTTCTGTGTACGAACTTTTAATTTCACTTGTAAATCAAATGTGGAATTGTTAAATTATTTATTTTTGTATTAATATCAATAACCACCATTTGTTGGAATTGAATAATAGGTAACAAAGCTTATTATTAATATTTTTATGGAAGCAACTATTATTTAAATAAGAAATAATATGCTGATTATTTCTTTAACTCTTATTGGTTTGTATTTTACTCTTGGAGAACACAGAAAATAATTCCCATGCTGTTAAGTATATCAAAGAAGAAAATTGTTTTTAAGAAATATTCAGCAATTAAATTCAGTTATTTTTATTGAACCATAAAAATCACTGTGTCTGGAAACAAATGGCTTATTAGCGTAATGTTTCCCAATTATTTTATATTGGCTTCAGCTGTGCCCTATGCACAAAAATAACTCAGGTACTCTTAAATAAAAATCGGGTGGTATAATGCATTTCACCTAACCTGAGCACTTCCGTATCCACCTCTCAAAGTGATTGCCAACGTCCCATTCGAATGGTAACCCGAAAGGACATACCACACCCCTTCTAACTGGATGAACCACTCAGAAAAAAGCACACAAAAGCAGATGTTAGCTGGCCAGCTGTACAGGTGGACACTCTAATAACGCAAGTGACTTAATGCACATAAAGATCACGTCAACTGGCCAAAGTGCAGCCTGCCACTTTAAAGACGAAAGTAGCTGAGAGCACTGGAAAGCTGAAGTCATCTGGACAGGAGTGCAGGCGGCCACTCTGAGGATGGAAGTAGCTGCATACTTACTTGTGGAGCGACGCGGGTTGTCTGCAGCTTGGCGCAGTGACCGTATGAGCGCGCGCGTGTTCCCTGGTGACCATGCCTGTCAACACAATTTTTTTATACCAGCTTGCCCTGCTCTCACAACTAATTTCCTAGTACACACTATTATGTTGTTTAAGTTGGTTATCAGACGTATTAGTTTATCAGAATCATTGCTAAGCTCAAAACGTCTTGTGCATAAAAATCTAAATACATTTTTTCAGTCATTTGCAAGAGTTGACAAATTTTTTACTAAAATTTTAGATTTTTTTAATATTGCCATATTAAAGTTAATCATTGTAAAGAAATAGATTATCCTAAAAGGTGTGGACAGTAACAGCGTGGCTATATTTATGTTAAAATACAGCGCCACTCGCGGCGCAAAGACGTGATAGAATGTATATATCCCCCTTTATAAAAAAAGATAGCGATAAAAGCAAAAAAAATAGGTGAAGGCGTTACGTTATTTTGGATGATGGATGATAAGCTGTCTCAAAACATATAGTTACACACTACAAATTAAGTGATGCCTATACAGAATGATAACGCAACAGCCCAAACCACTTTGTAATTATGTAGGTATTTTTAATATGACAAATAAATTTATACCTAACTTTCTATTTATGTAGATGCTTTGAAGGTAGAGTATAAGTATGCAAAGAAAAATGCGCTAATTATGCAATAAAAATTCAACAGGAAGGAGTTCAGAGCGCATGCGCATTTCGTTCAATTTATTAAAAGGAATGATATAGCGTTACTCCATTCCCTTTTTTAAAAAATGAAATATATTTAGTAACACATGAAAATAAATGTGGGATTAATTTTAATATTAAACTGATGGTTCAGCTAAAAGTTTATTTTTCATGCTGAAAACATTGAACACAATTTCTTAAAATGGTTGTTTTTATTTACCTACTTGTTATTTAAAGCTGAGAAAACTGTAATAGATAATTCAAGACATCGATGGTATTTATCCACCACTTTGCTGCTCTAAATATTTTTTTTTTCACTCTAACTATATTCTTTAATTAATCATATCAAAGAATTGTGATTACTTCCAACGCACTTATTGGAGTACAACCCCCCCTCCTTTTTATATTTATTTTTTAAGTTTTTCTATCTACTAGATAAATTATTTCACAGTGTGTTTTCCTATCTAAGGGATACTCAGCAAGTCACAGCCTGTACAACTCCTCCTGCCCTTCGAACATGCAACCAGGAGCTACCTCCGAGAGACAGCCCTGACAGCCAGGAGCTGCCACTGAATGACAGCCCTGTCACCCAGGAGCTGCCTCCGAGGGACAGCCCTGTCACTGCTCATGCATGTCCACCTGGCCAACATCTCGCTGTCACGGCGTCGTGTACACATTAAAAGGCCGACAAAATATGTTTCGTGAGATCGAGACTACGATGTAAGTAAAATTAAAATACAGATTTATTTTAGAACTGAAATTTTTTTTTTAAATCTTTACGCAACATGATTTTATGTAAAACGAATGAATACACGTTATAAAACACAGTAAACTGAAATAAATAAGAGTCGGTTAGTAAACAATAAGTGGCAGTCGTAGAGCTGGGTGATGGGTCACGCACGGTCAGACGAACTACGCGACACAGAAGTGCCACACAGCGACACAGAAGTGAAGCATGGAGAGGATGGGACCCACCTGCAGGTTGCTGGCCAGCACCAGCGCGGTGACACACAGCCACTCTATTGGAGCCATGTCTGCTCGGCGCAGAGCACCGCGACGCTTTATACCAGTCCGTCGTCGCGTGCGGCTGTCTTCCGGCAGGCACCTAGCGTGACGCTGCTGGCACGACCAGTCGCCTCCCGCAATGCCCAGGTTCAGCCTAACGCACTTGCAACTGCCTAGGTCAAGCCTGATGCAACATAAAGTTCCCAGCTGAGCCTGACGCTTGAGAAATTCCTTATGTCGAGCCTGACGCACGAGCAAATGCCCAGGTCGAGCCTGACGCACGAGCAACTGCCCAGGACGAGCCTGATGCATGAGCGACCTTCTAAGTCGAGCCTGATGCACGAGAAACTGCCCAGGACGAGCCTGACGCATGAACAATTGCTTATGTCGAGCCTGACGCACGAGCGACTGCCCAGGTCAAGCCAGATGAACGAATGCTCCAGCAATTGGAAGCTGGCGCAAGAAGCTGGAGTACAAAATGATAGTACAGGTGTTGGAGGCGTGGCCAGGTTCACTCTGCCCAATCCTTTGTTTAGTTCTTCGAGGGTTACATACATTTACGGACTGCAGGAGTGCCATGTGGCTAACAGGCGAGGAAGGCACTGCCCCACTCTCACTTGGCCTGGAGCTGGCGCTTGCACATAAATGTCAACATTGTTCTCGTTAAATAACTTACAGCATAATTTTTGCTTACGTACCTTCTCACACTGGTGGAGTGGTAGTTGTGCTATGCTGTGTTTTTGCTGACCCAAAGTCACAACCTACAGATGACACCATCTTATTACTATGTAGACTGTCGTTCTATTTTCTGGAAATCTCCTTCACTCGCGTATTTTCACGAACTGCTAGAGTGCAGAGTTAGATGGTCATGGCGCTGCACAGGTTTCAAATGGAACTGCATCTGGCATATTATATTTGTGTCTCATTACATAAATCTTAGACAAATTCCGCAAATTTGTGCTCAAACTTTGTCGGTCCGAGATAATTTTTTAAAACACCTGTTCGTTCAGATTGTATCGAAGTTCTCGATGACTTTGGTTTGGTGGTTAAAACTCAATGTTCAAAAAAAAAAATATTGTTAGGCTGTATTTTGGACTAAAGCCGCCAGGGGTTTTATTCATGAATGTCCATCGCTCTGATTGGGAATGTCATGTAAGAAATAAATAAAATAATTTAACATAATTGATGTTGCTTCTTTTTATGGGAATTTTACAACCGTATTACTGACGGTCGGGCGAATACACCAGAAAAATTGACACGCCAAAAATAAAAAAAATATATAAACTGACTGCATATCAACTTCAGAATCATCAGACACCATATAGACGTCCATCACCAAACATTTTTTTTGCATTCCCGTCACTCCTTGCGTGGTAGATGGCCCAGGCTCGCTCGAACCAAATTTCGCTCCTCTTTCGGGGGTTCATTTTGCCCCACTGACTCATTTCTCTCAGCTACGTTTTTCCTCATTGCGTACCTATGACACTACTTTGAATTTATAATTAATTATGTTCGTAATATTTGGCTGTTTTTCTTTCTTTTCTCCAAACTGTTTTCTCTTAGGCATTTAGCGATTGATTGGTTCCAGAACCAAAATTAGTCACTTTACAGTAATTCCACTCAACTAGCACCACTCAGTACTTACTCACGAGAATCTTAAAGCTGCTGAGAGATATGAGCCAGTGGGGTAAAACAAGCCCCGAACGAGCCGCGGAACTATTGCTCGAGCGAGCCTGAGCCGTCTACCACGCGAAAAGCGACGGGGAATTCAGAATATTGTTTTGTAATGCTCTCTGAAGATTATGATTTTGATATGAAGTCGGTTTTTAAGTTTTTTTTTTGTGTCTTAATCGTTCTGTCGCTAAACGGTCTATTTATTTCGGCGGTACAGCACTTACCGACTCAATTCGATGCTCGTTACCAATGCTCATTACGCAATCACTGCAAATGTTAACATATGCATACGTAACGACCACAAGCAAAGTCTGCTCTACTAAGATATATTTACTTAAACTCTGTAACTTTAATTACTTACGAGTTTTAAGCGGTGTCATTTCCACAGCCGAAGTGACACCCAACCCGTGATATAGTCATTCATATTCCTGTCGGAAATTCATGTCAAAAATGTGTTGATATCATTATAAACGCAGTTCTTGAAACGAGATCACGCTATAACTATAATGGTGGTTGTCATTCTTCACTCAGGATGGTGCAGGTATTTAGAATCATAGAATCATAGAAACAACGCGAAAGTTAAACTGAAGTTGTTCCTTTAGATTAATCCACAAAAAAAATTTGTGAAAAATAATTTCCGTCGAATTTATTAGTTAACGACGTAGCTTCTTCGTATTCCTATAGTTAGTGAAAATCTATTTCAATAGAGCATTCTTGCTGTCTAAGTTAACTCGCGCCAATTTTAAATCATAAAAATAGTAAGTAGGTATACATACCTGTATGTGCACTGAGTGTGTGGAATAATAAAAATGAGTAATTTTTTTAATTCACAGGTGGCTATAATAATTTCTAACTCTTGTGCGCTACCGTAGGAAGAACGTTTACAACATTTCTGGCTATGGAAGTATATAGATATATTAGCCAATAACCAGCGGCTTCGTTCGTGCAGTCTCAGGGTGTTGCTGAAATCTTGCTATTGAAAGGAACGTATGTGATTAATCCCTAACATATTTACTAAAGAAATAGACACACACTGTCGGGTGCATAATTTAATTCAAAACACAACTGTTAGGAATCACAATTTTTTAAATTGGAAATTCTGTAGATCTTTTTTTATTTATTTAATGTATATTTTAATTACCTCTGTGATTTTATGAAATGCTTTCGTCCGCGAGGTCGTTTGCGTGGACATCGAGATTGAACACAAATGCTTTAGTCCAAAATACAGCCTAACAATATTTTTTTTTTTGAACATTGAGTTTTAACCACCAAACCAAAGTCATCGAGAACTTCGATACAATCTGAACGAACAGGTGTTTTAAAAAATTATCTCGGACCGACAAAGTTTGAGCACAAATTTGCGGAATTTGTCTAAGATTTATGTAATGAGACACAAATATAATATGCCAGATGCAGTTCCATTTGAAACCTGTGCAGCGCCATGACCATCTAACTCTGCACTCTAGCAGTTCGTGAAAATACGCGAGTGAAGGAGATTTCCAGAAAATAGAACGACAGTCTACATAGTAATAAGATGGTGTCATCTGTAGGTTGTGACTTTGGGTCAGCAAAAACACAGCATAGCACAACTACCACTCCACCAGTGTGAGAAGGTACGTAAGCAAAAATTATGCTGTAAGTTATTTAACGAGAACAATGTTGACATTTATGTGCAAGCGCCAGCTCCAGGCCAAGTGAGAGTGGGGCAGTGCCTTCCTCGCCTGTTAGCCACATGGCACTCCTGCAGTCCGTAAATGTATGTAACCCTCGAAGAACTAAACAAAGGATTGGGCAGAGTGAACCTGGCCACGCCTCCAACACCTGTACTATCATTTTGTACTCCAGCTTCTTGCGCCAGCTTCCAATTGCTGGAGCATTCGTTCATCTGGCTTGACCTGGGCAGTCGCTCGTGCGTCAGGCTCGACATAAGCAATTGTTCATGCGTCAGGCTCGTCCTGGGCAGTTTCTCGTGCATCAGGCTCGACTTAGAAGGTCGCTCATGCATCAGGCTCGTCCTGGGCAGTTGCTCGTGCGTCAGGCTCGACCTGGGCATTTGCTCGTGCGTCAGGCTCGACATAAGGAATTTCTCAAGCGTCAGGCTCAGCTGGGAACTTTATGTTGCATCAGGCTTGACCTAGGCAGTTGCAAGTGCGTTAGGCTGAACCTGGGCATTGCGGGAGGCGACTGGTCGTGCCAGCAGCGTCACGCTAGGTGCCTGCCGGAAGACAGCCGCACGCGACGACGGACTGGTATAAAGCGTCGCGGTGCTCTGCGCCGAGCAGACATGGCTCCAATAGAGTGGCTGTGTGTCACCGCGCTGGTGCTGGCCAGCAACCTGCAGGTGGGTCCCATCCTCTCCATGCTTCACTTCTGTGTCGCTGTGTGGCACTTCTGTGTCGCGTAGTTCGTCTGACCGTGCGTGACCCATCACCCAGCTCTACGACTGCCACTTATTGTTTACTAACCGACTCTTATTTATTTCAGTTTACTGTGTTTTATAACGTGTATTCATTCGTTTTACATAAAATCATGTTGCGTAAAGATTTAAAAAAAAAATTTCAGTTCTAAAATAAATCTGTATTTTAATTTTACTTACATCGTAGTCTCGATCTCACGAAACATATTTTGTCGGCCTTTTAATGTGTACACGACGCCGTGACAGCGAGATGTTGGCCAGGTGGACATGCATGAGCAGTGACAGGGCTGTCCCTCGGAGGCAGCTCCTGGGTGACAGGGCTGTCATTCAGTGGCAGCTCCTGGCTGTCAGGGCTGTCTCTCGGAGGTAGCTCCTGGTTGCATGTTCGAAGGGCAGGAGGAGTTGTACAGGCTGTGACTTGCTGAGTATCCCTTAGATAGGAAAACACACTGTGAAATAATTTATCTAGTAGATAGAAAAACTTAAAAAATAAATATAAAAAGGAGGGGGGGTTGTACTCCAATAAGTGCGTTGGAAGTAATCACAATTCTTTGATATGATTAATTAAAGAATATAGTTAGAGTGAAAAAAAAAATATTTAGAGCAGCAAAGTGGTGGATAAATACCATCGATGTCTTGAATTATCTATTACAGTTTTCTCAGCTTTAAATAACAAGTAGGTAAATAAAAACAACCATTTTAAGAAATTGTGTTCAATGTTTTCAGCATGAAAAATAAACTTTTAGCTGAACCATCAGTTTAATATTAAAATTAATCCCACATTTATTTTCATGTGTTACTAAATATATTTCATTTTTTAAAAAAGGGAATGGAGTAACGCTATATCATTCCTTTTAATAAATTGAACGAAATGCGCATGCGCTCTGAACTCCTTCCTGTTGAATTTTTATTGCATAATTAGCGCATTTTTCTTTGCATACTTATACTCTACCTTCAAAGCATCTACATAAATAGAAAGTTAGGTATAAATTTATTTGTCATATTAAAAATACCTACATAATTACAAAGTGGTTTGGGCTGTTGCGTTATCATTCTGTATAGGCATCACTTAATTTGTAGTGTGTAACTATATGTTTTGAGACAGCTTATCATCCATCATCCAAAATAACGTAACGCCTTCACCTATTTTTTTTGCTTTTATCGCTATCTTTTTTTATAAAGGGGGATATATACATTCTATCACGTCTTTGCGCCGCGAGTGGCGCTGTATTTTAACATAAATATAGCCACGCTGTTACTGTCCACACCTTTTAGGATAATCTATTTCTTTACAATGATTAACTTTAATATGGCAATATTAAAAAAATCTAAAATTTTAGTAAAAAATTTGTCAACTCTTGCAAATGACTGAAAAAATGTATTTAGATTTTTATGCACAAGACGTTTTGAGCTTAGCAATGATTCTGATAAACTAATACGTCTGATAACCAACTTAAACAACATAATAGTGTGTACTAGGAAATTAGTTGTGAGAGCAGGGCAAGCTGGTATAAAAAAATTGTGTTGACAGGCATGGTCACCAGGGAACACGCGCGCGCTCATACGGTCACTGCGCCAAGCTGCAGACAACCCGCGTCGCTCCACAAGTAAGTATGCAGCTACTTCCATCCTCAGAGTGGCCGCCTGCACTCCTGTCCAGATGACTTCAGCTTTCCAGTGCTCTCAGCTACTTTCGTCTTTAAAGTGGCAGGCTGCACTTTGGCCAGTTGACGTGATCTTTATGTGCATTAAGTCACTTGCGTTATTAGAGTGTCCACCTGTACAGCTGGCCAGCTAACATCTGCTTTTGTGTGCTTTTTTCTGAGTGGTTCATCCAGTTAGAAGGGGTGTGGTATGTCCTTTCGGGTTACCATTCGAATGGGACGTTGGCAATCACTTTGAGAGGTGGATACGGAAGTGCTCAGGTTAGGTGAAATGCATTATACCACCCGATTTTTATTTAAGAGTACCTGAGTTATTTTTGTGCATAGGGCACAGCTGAAGCCAATATAAAATAATTGGGAAACATTACGCTAATAAGCCATTTGTTTCCAGACACAGTGATTTTTATGGTTCAATAAAAATAACTGAATTTAATTGCTGAATATTTCTTAAAAACAATTTTCTTCTTTGATATACTTAACAGCATGGGAATTATTTTCTGTGTTCTCCAAGAGTAAAATACAAACCAATAAGAGTTAAAGAAATAATCAGCATATTATTTCTTATTTAAATAATAGTTGCTTCCATAAAAATATTAATAATAAGCTTTGTTACCTATTATTCAATTCCAACAAATGGTGGTTATTGATATTAATACAAAAATAAATAATTTAACAATTCCACATTTGATTTACAAGTGAAATTAAAAGTTCGTACACAGAAATATTACTCGCACAAATGCACTGCAGTATACTTCTATCTTTGACGCGCCATGGCCATCAGTAACTTCCTGTCCACATACGAGATTCTGTGATATACGTGACACATACGTGTCTATGTCCGGGCCAGAATAATTACTCGATCAGCACAAAGATTCAACTGTTACGTTATGATGGCAGTTCAAGCATTGTTATTTTAGTTGTTTTTTTTCTTATTTCCGGCTTATGAAGTAAAATCCTGTGTAAATGTTTCAACATATATATGGGGAACATTAATTTTGCTAAAAATGTACGCTCATTTACAAACAAAACCATTATATTATAGCTTACTAAACTAGTGGATTATTTTATATTTTATATTTCACAGGTTTGAGTGCTTGGACGTCTCCGAGACTTTGTTAGGGAAAAACTATCAAAATTATTTTTCAACCATTATTAAGAAATAAATTTGAACGCATATGTATCTATTAAGTTATAACTAGAATATAAAGAAATCATATCTCTAAGCATACTTCCGCTAAGTACACATATTATACGAGGACTGCTTATTTAGTGGGCCAGTTATTATCACAACGAACATATTTAAAGTTAACAAGGTAATCAGAAGAAAATACAACTTTTAGTTTAGTTATATATTTTATTTTAGAATTTGAAACAAACAATGAAACTAAAACTCATAAAAGTATTCATATACGCTTTTATTCTGCACTCTACATTACGCAAGGCATGTCATCACGTACCCATTAAGCAGGCAAGCACTCTCCTAATTTAAAAAAATTATAATTTTGAACTTTAGGCTTTAAATCAGAGAAATATCACCCTTAGTTTCAAGCATACAGTGATGCATATCACGTTCAATGTAAGCTGTAATACTGCACATCGGGACTGAAGAACATTAGAAATGGTAACCAAAACATTGAAGATTCTTATGTTAGGAGTACGAGATGAATTTCAGGCGCAATCAATACAAGGAACGCTAGAAATAAATATATAATCGTGGAAAAACAATTTAATAAGCTCAGCACAGAAGAACCTATCGCTTAGCAAGCCTGAGTAACAAGTGACACAAATAACAGACAGTTTACATCAATAGGGCTACGTGCTTTAAATAATATTTCCAATGTGGAGTACTGATTCAAAAATCGTATGGACATTCGTTATTAGTGCTTCCAATGGTTGACATAGGAATACCTCAAAAATTACAACAGAGATAAAACCAAACACTCAAAGAAATTGTAAAAATCATCAATTGTTTATGTACTCTCTAGGTATTTGACATTTGACATTTTCGATAGTTTTAGCTAGTTATCTGTTCCTTTGTTATTCATTCTAAAGGTTTTTCTATGACAGCCGGCGTATATCAGCAATGACGCATGTCGATTAATAAATTTAAATATAAATTCAAGCAGTCATGCTGACATTACTACGGGAAAAATATTTGAATTATAAACTCTTGAAACGATTTGGTCCATTATACAAAGGCAAGTAATGAACTTTCTTGACACTTACAGTACATTAACAAATAAAAATTTGTAACTAAAGCCAATGTATTGTGGCATAACGAAACAAAGCATTAGGCATTTACCTGTCAATGTACCCAGGTACCTACAAGAGTAGGCGAGTTTAGAGAATCGCGTGGTTACAACTACGCCACGAACAAGTGAAGACCCACTTACACTGCTCCCACTGTACAAAATACAAACATTATACAAGTAAAAAGATAAAAATTAATAACATTTTTGGGATTTCGCTTGCCCAGGTGATACTCATATCGCTAACGAAACGCGAGTATCTCGACACTGGAGGCGTAATGTAACCGGATCCACCTCCCTATTTACACCTTGTTACAGGCGCATATTTGGGATGGACTCAGGGAGCGCGCGCTGAGCGGTGATTCGACACGACATTGAGTCTGGCCGTGTGAAGGCACTAGGCCAAGAGAAGGAGAAAACTTCCAGAGAGAGGGTTTGTTCCAGAACGATCGGGTAATTGTTTTTCTCATCCAGCTGGAACCAACCATATTTTTTGGAAAGGGGTCTGGGTTAGGGAAGACTCTACGTGCGTCTCAGACCGAAGCTTTTACGCCTAGTCATGCTGGGTTTCAGCCATGCAGAAATGGTAGCATGCAACGTGTGCTTGCATAGGTGATTGGCCAGCCATGGCAGCAATTGATGCCATGGCTTACTCACATATCTTATATCTAGACTATAACTAGTTAAGTTGGACCTAGGTAAAAACCTAAATAGACACAGGGAAAACCCTGGGCTCATTCATGCGAGGTTAGATATTACAAGCATTAAGCAGGCAGGTTCAATATAGGACAAGAAGGGTGGCCTGAAATAAGAGTTGTTCAGGACAGAATAGTTCTAAACACGCTGGGGCCCTGGGGTCGGTAGCTTGGGCCATGCGGCCCGCATTGGTGTTTGTACGCGGATGGATTGGGACCAGGACGCATGCGCCCCTGGTGGCGGGCGACAGTACTCAGTCAACCAGCGGCTGCCAGTCAGCGCGTGTGCTTGAGACTAGGAAAGAAGATGGGGTTGAACCAAGGAGCATGTAAGAAGATCTGGAGTGGACATGTGTAGGGCGAGAGCGAAGCCAGCCGGTTGCGAAGAAGGGTTGAAAAGAAAGAGGAGGAGAGCGTATTTCTACTGCAAACGCAGCCCCAGCCCACTTGTCCTTGAGGTTTGAGTGGCGCTGGTGTGCGGCTACAATGGTGATTTCCTGTATCGCATATGGCTGTACAAATCGATGGAATTCCAAGCCGGATGGCGTTGCTTTTCACATGTATTAAAGATTTTTTTTTTTCATTTGTTAACTAAATTAATTCCCAAAACTTTTGAAGCATCAGAAAAAAGTGGCAAATGTTTTAAACAGAAGTAACTAATCTTCGAACTTTTCGAAAAACCTAAGAAAACTATTTAACAAAGAGAAGTAGTTTCAGTTGTATAATTCTTTACTTTTTTCATAGATTTCCAAAACGTGACGATCAACGACAGATCTGGGAAAAAGCGACAAAGCGGAAAAATTGGACTGCGTCTCCGAACCATGCATTGTGTACAGTGCATTTTGAAGACAAATGGGTCTTAAGAAGCGAAAATCTAGCTCGATTAAAGGATGATATGGTGTTCGGTATATTGTTTCCCTCAAAGGAACGGTTTCACAATGCTTTTAAGATATTAGATAAATCCCAACATAAGTTTAAAACATTTCTCTTAAGAGTGTGCTTCGTAGCATTAAAAGACGCGCCTTAATTATTTTGCAAATTTATCATTGTTATGGTGACGATGTCAGGGGTTTTCGTATTTTTTTTAGAAATATAGTACAGTATGTATTAGCAACTACGTTAAGAACTGTTATTTTATTCACACAGAGAAAAGAAATACAAAATGCTAAAATTTGGCGTCTGTCTTTTTATATCCTATATAGGCTTGTTATTAGATGTGTGTTGTAACATGTATAAAAATGTTAAATATATTCAACAATATTTGGTAATTATATATATTTAAAAACTTTTATGTACGCTACTTGAAACTACGTGAAAGGTTTTCAGTCTATAGAGGCCTATTCTATGATTTTTTAAAATTATTAATTCTTATGCAAACAATTAATAAAATTGAAAGTTTCTTACATTGTCAGTATATGCATAGCATTACAGTTATTACAAACAATTCTCTACCAGTGTTAAGCTAAGGTTTGCATGTTACGTTGGTTGAGTAAGTAGACTGGAACATGAACATGATATTGAAAAGACTTCTAACTTCTACTAATACACGTATATTACAAGAGATTTGTAATAGATTAAATGAAGTAAGTAAGAATTCGTTTTTTATAAACGTTGTGTATGAAATTATAAAATTTGAGAAGTATAATAACAAAAAGAAGTGCGTTACGAAGACATATGTCAGTAGTGTTACCCACTGAAACATTATTCCCACTTCAACTCTCTGTAAAAATAAAAGTATGGGGTTGAATGCGTCAAGAGTGGTATATAAATAAAATTTGAAGCTTCTTCCTTATTTCATACGCAGGTGTCCCCCACCTATAGTTGCAAACAAAAATTTTTCCTCGATGTTGAAATTTACTCTGCGTATTCACAAAAAAATTTGGCAGTAAATAGGTATTTAATTTTAAAAAATGAAAGTATTCATGTTTCGAAAAAAATATTAAAGCGGTGTGGGAAAGAATGTTTACAGATAATCCAGTAAAATTTTCAGTTTAATTGTTTTGATAGTTTCGGAGCTGTTGCGAGTTTAGTTTGGAGGATTTTTCCGCCGCGCGAGGCAAGTTTGGCTTGTTTTAGTTTTCTTCCAGCGTAGGAAGCAGGGAACAAACGCCGATACCCGGCTTCACCTCGCATCCTCTGCTGGCCTTCCCTTGTCCTCTCCAGATGTATTACTGTATATTAGCTCCATGGGTTGAACGCTACAATAAAACCATTGTAAGTTAATTCGTTAATTTATCGCGAGCTGGCACATCGTATCTCACTCCAGAAGGAATGGAGTGTCAGGTCGCCTGTCGCCAGTAAAAGGCAGTCAGCTGTTAGTGAAATTATCCAGTCTGTCATAGCGAAACCCTAACTGAAGTATCTACGCTTTAGGACCTGCAAATTAATTAATTTGAAATGCTTAGCCATTAGTTAATGCATCGGGAAACACTCATGGAAGGATAAAGTTGCAGTTTGACCTGTCGCGAGTTGGCAGTAGGTCAGTTATAGAAAATATCCAGTCCTTAATTGTAATCCCTTAGCTTCAACTACAACGCATTGTGATTTATGGTATTCTAAGGGCTGAAGAGTAGCTTAACCTAAGTTTATAAACTGCCAGCATACTTTTATTAAGTGTGATGGTATTTTTATGAACAAATATGTGTGCGTCCTGCCCGGCTTGATGTTAAATAATAGGGCAAAGTTCCCTCACCCATCCGCAAAACCAGGGCTGTGGTCGGTATCGGGAAACTGCTACGCTGTGATTGGCTAAGCGCTCAAAGCTCAGCCAACCACAGAGAAATATGGTGGATGTCGCGCAAGCACCATTTAGGGCGTTTAAATTTCTGTGTCTCGTCCGGATCGTAATTACCGAGAGATGAAACAAGTGGGTTTTGATGTTTTTTACATTCGTCATAAAATGCTTTCGTGGTTCGGACATAAAAGTCATGTACCTAAGTTTTCTGTGTTCGTCTCGGAGTGTAGTGTCTACGGGGCAGTATATGGGGGCGTCTGTAGCAATGTTAATTCATATGTTTTGTATTCGCTGAAGTTTCAAGAGGTGTGTTTTGGCTGCCGTTGCCCTTACTGATGCTGCGTACATAATTACAGGTCAGATGAGGGCTTTGTAGAATCGTAGTCCGTTCTGTACTCTACTGCCAACGCCCCTGATCATTACTTGGCAGAGTGCACACATTCTGCCGTGTACTTGTACTCCCTTCGGTTCTATGTGGGTCCTACACAAGTGTTTGTGAATTATTAGGACGCCAAGGTATTTTGCGACGTCCTTGTGGTCAATGTCTTCTCCAAACAGGGCTATAAGTGACCTACGATCAACTGGCGGTAGGTTTTTGCGAGTAAACACCACTGCCATGTCTGCACCGCTGCTGCATCGCAGTGAGCGAGGTTACTCAGTGGCTAATCGTAGGTTGTGTGACCTGCTGTACAGGACTTTGTTGTCCGCATAGCAGCCTAGCTTTACGAGACTATCCTCTTGCTTAGGCAGGTAGCTTATAGTCGAATTAATTGTCACATAAAAGGCTACATTGATGAAAAACACCCTTTACTGGTAATTTTTTAATGTGATGTCTGCAATGGCTTTGTAAGTGATTTCTGACGTTTTGCCTACACAGTTATTCCACCGGAGCCACCATATTGAAAAAGCCTCATAAATTGCATGTTTTCCAATACATTATCTGCCAAAATACACATCTGGCAAAAGGTTTCGTACCTTCTATTCTAAGAGTGAACTAAATTTTATACACATTGAGATAAAATTTGTTTTTTCTTGCTTGAATATTTTCGAGGATACAGCTCTCCAAATTTCAAACATATTTTGAGGCCGGGCCCCATCAGAGTCCCAACTCCCACTGCAAGCACAAAATCCCTGTTACTTCCCACAAGGTAAATACTTGCCCAGATGGGGCCTAACCTGCATATTAAAATTTCAAAACCAACGTGAACATCAAAAAACCTATGCTGAAAAATGTAAGGTGGCAAAAACATTGACCGAACACATCAAATATATTTTCAAAGTTTATTGTTAATCTTAATATCTCACAAATAGTACAAAAATAGTTAGATCTCATAAATAACAAATATTTTATAATTTATAAACAATAAATATTCCTGACTTTGATACTTTTCTTTGGTTTCAATACTTTAGGCTAGAAGAGCCAAAAATTTATTACAAGGTACATTTAAATGCTTAATGACTTTAAACCAAAAATAAACAAACCATTAATCAACTCGCAAGGAAAAGGTCTTTGGAGAGCTTAAAATCAATTAATTATTGAAAGCAATATGGCCGCCAACAACAAACAAAAATGCACAGGAGGTGCAGCAAAATTGACCAAGTGCCAATCCACATTATGAACACCTAAAGCAACACTAAGCTTAAACAGGTGCATCATATTCGCACAAAACACAAGTCCAATGGTTACTACTCACAGTTGTTTTCATCATTATCAAAACTTTAAACTCTACTGGCCATATCATAACAAATAATTACAACACCCATACTTAGCTCTCCAAAACACCTTGCCTTCTGTCAATCTCTCTCTCTCTCTAATGCCTCATGGTGATGTTGGTGATGGTCCTGCTGCTCCATGCCTAACTGATCAAAATCCCGGGCTTATATACCCATTTCTCACCCCCCCCCCCCCCTTCCCTCCTATTGCCCCTCTTATCTCTCGGGATTAATAGAGATAATTTTCGAATGTTCTAGAAAGATCTTCATACCAGTTCACATAATCGATAAACAACCAATTTCCGGGATTTATTCTTCTTCTTGCTAAATTCGGAGTTGGTAACACTGAATTCGATGTTGTGTAGGAATGAAGTCTCCACTTTGTCTATGGTATTTTGTTGAAAGTGCACTGTCTTCTGCCGCACACAGCCGTAGCTTATCTATGAGTCGTGACGTCACAAGAGGTCAGTTTATTCCCACATGTCAACATAGAAGGTAAGCTTCTTCATGTCCTTAAATGTTTTGGTGGTGGAAATTTAATTTAACGTCTTGTGACCAGACACGGTCACAATTTTTTCATTACAAAAATTTGAACTTTTAGCTATGTAGTTTTTTCTCGGTATCTTATACACGACCAGACTTTCAATAAAATTTTAGAGGAAACAAGAATTCTGTGGAAGGAATCCCGTGGAAGGAATTCTTGGGCTGTCATTGTGCCGTCTGATATTTAAATTTGTATGTGTTCTTCTCTGCGGTCGTCTTTGTGTTGTCCATAATACCTGTTTAGGTTCATCATTGGGTATATCTGTTTGACATCAGCTGAATTAGGCTTTTTCTCTGTGGGTTTAGGTTTTCACGTTTATTTCCTTATTTGCGTTTTTGATTTTTATCCATGACAAAGCGTGCAAAACTGCAAAGGAATATAAATAATTAATTGTATAAAATCAAAATTACCTATTGTATGAATAATTAAAACACATAAATTAAGATTTACATGAAAATAAAATAAAATTTTACATGTAATTTTTATTTCATTTAACTTTAGAATGCCTAGGTTGTTAGATATTTAACATATTTAAGCAATTTTCATGTTTGTCTGCAAATAATTCATATGTTTACAAATTTTATTATAAAGGTTTATCTTAGTCTTTGGCAAATTCCTCAACATTTAATTCTGATGTAAATGACCAAAACAGTATTAATTTGCTACTTTATCTTCAAAATTGACCTTAATGTTACAATTATTTATATAAATATTTATGTGGAAACTATTTCCCTATTTACACACATTAAAAATATTTGATTAGGTATCTTCTAATTCAATTCGGTACAACAAATTATACTGAGAATTTTGTTTTACTTTTTTTTTTTTTTACCAAAGTTTAGTTTATATAACCATTCAAATAATTCGTTTTAAATTATGTAACTTTTGGCCCATTGCAATTATCCTTAATATCATGAAAATTTATTTTTACATTTTTAAAATAGTCCCTTATTAAAATATTTAATTTTAAATTAATTTAAGCTATTCTTTGGTAACAATACATTTGTTACACTATAGTAAATATTTTAACCAATATAAATTTACTTTCAAATAATTATCTACATATGTATAGTATAAATTATAGTATAAATGACCAAATTACACAAAATAATTTATTTAATTTTTGCATGATGATAACAATTATTAACATAAACAAAAAAAAGATTTAAATGATGATAGAAATGAGATATTGACTTGTTTAAATAATATTTATTTTTTATATGTATGTATTTTTTCTTCAAATGACATATATGTTCAAACAAGATGTTTTTAAGTAAATATACAAAAACATGGTTTAAGAAGTCATTAATTAAAGACTATTATTTTGTGGTTAAATATTTTTTAGTTTTAAATTAACTACCTATTTTCTTTAAAACTGGAAATTACATATTACTTTTTAAATACTTTACCATTTAAAAAATTACTTAAATTATTTTTTTTATTCAATTATCACTTTTTAGGTATTTACAATTACTTTTTAAAACAAAGTTACTATTTTAGATTTCAAAATATTGTAGTCAAAATTATCATCTATTTTTATATTTAAATTTTCCGAATATATTTTATATATATCACTGAATTATAATTTTTCCTTTATATATTTGTATTAAATAAATATTTTCCTTCAAAGCAGTGTAATGAAAGTATAGGAGGCGCGTGGCCGTTTCATGTTTTCCCGACGCCCTTGGAATGTTGGCTCAGTAAACAATTCCTGGGTGATGCAGTTAACCCTAGCCATGGAACTATGAATTTTTTCGGTGCCCGGTCGGTTGTCGAACATACTCAACCATTAAACTACATATGGCACAGCCCGCGCCCGGGCTCCGAGGCCGTTTGTCTACACACTCTGAACTTTAGACTTGGAATCGCACCATGTTGTCGTCAGTCGTCAACTAGTCGTGAAGGAGGGGAGATAAAAGTCACCTGCACAGGTAAGGGTCTACGAGGAAGATGACGAGGCGTGACGTCAAGGCTTGACGTCATACTTAGTTGCTGATTGTAATCCCGCTCCAGCGAGTATACCGCGCGAGTCGGCGAGTGGTGAAGTTCTAGCGGAAGCATATCCTCACAGAGCCCTACAGAAGAACCAGCAGAAGTCCCAGCGAGTAGGGACTGGATCCACCCCAACCACACCTCAACTGAGGCCGCAGCGTGCCGTACTGGTCAAGCCAGCTCAAGGCTAAACATATGCCGAGTTACTTAAGGGCATTAAAGGCAGTATAAATCCAGGAGATCACAACGTTGCGTTCAGGAATATTCGTAAGACCAAAGATGGAGTGGTACTCCTCGAGCTGGACCATAAGTCAGGCCACTGCCCTGCTTTCACTGCAGCTGTCAAGGTTGCAGTTGGCTCTGATGGCGCAGTAAAGGACCTCACACCTAAGACCATAATCGAAATCCGTGACTGTAAAGGACGTTCATGCGGCACTGATTAACTTTCCCAGTCCCATTGCCACTATACAAAGAATTCGCATGTCAAAACCAACCGAGAGGGGACAACGAATAGCATTCGTTGAGCTGGATGGGGACGAAGCTGTCAAAGCTTCAAGAGGCTGGACGCATCAAAATCAGCTGGATGAATTGCCGAATAAGGCTGTCAAAGACGGTTTCTTCGATCCTTCAAGTGCCTAGGCTACGGACACGTGTCAAGAGTATGTACTAGTCCTGAAGGTAGTAAGCTCTGCTTTAAATGCGGTGTCCCCGACCATAAAGCTGTGGCCTGCAGCAGCCCCCCTCACTGCCTGCTATGTGGTGCGCTAGATGTGAATGGCCGAAATGTTAGCCACGTACCTGGCACCGGAGCTTTCACTGTATTCCATAGAGCGTTAGGAGGGGATTCAGATAATCCAAAATGACAACTTTCGTGCAGTGCAACCTGAGAAGAGGATGGACTGTGCCAAATATTTTGCACCAGCACATCTCTAAGCAGAAAGTTGATGCCTGTATTATTTCGGTGCAGTACTGTAACTAGGGAATGCAATGTCAAGACGATATCGCTAAGTCGAGATCTCGAGGGATAAGAAATTCGATCTCGGCGAGATCTCAGCATTTATGATATCTCGAATGGATTTCGAAAAGTATAGTTTTAATTAGATAACTGAAACATGATTGGAACTGCCTAGTATTTGTGATTATAATGCGAGTAAGATATAACATGAATTATTGAAAAAAAGTCTTTATTTTTGTAATTTTTTACTTATGTTATGTTAATGAACACGAAAATTCGGACCCATAAAATCTCTTATAAAGAAAGTACTTATTTTAACAAAGATTATGATAGTAAATACAAAAATTTACCAAAATTGTTATTTCCAAAATCACTCCTAAACTAGGAGTGATTACGAGTGATCACTCCTAACTAAATTAAGTGATTTTGGAAATAGCTACTTAAAAAACAAATAGTACTTAAAGTGCTGTCGGATGAACTGCATCTTATGTAAGTCGCTATGTAGCCAGCGGCTGGAAAGGCCCTCTCAGATTCAACGCCAGTTTGTAACAGCGTGACCAAGCTGTTGTATGAAAATTGCATAAACATACCCCTCGATCCTCCACACTCATAGAGATCCATCTCTTTTTTAATCACGGACTCTAGCCTGTCTGTAATAGTAGCAACCCACGAGGAAGGACTTTAACAGGCTTTCAACATATCTTCTAGTTCCTCTTGAAGACTTCTATTTGATCTTACAGCAGAACGTAAATTCGTATACTCTGCAATCATTGAAAGAAGCAAGTCATCCTCGTTTGCCAAGTTTGCTGCAGTACCAGTATCTATTTCATTACCAGAAGTTGAGGTCGAGGCTTGAGAAAGATTATCTGGTTGTGTAGTGCTGCAATGTAATCGTCTGATTATATTCTTAATTTCCTTTCGTATAATATACCTGCTAGGTAATTGAAAAGTTTCGTCGCCCTTCAATAGTTCTAAATTAGCCTAATAACTAGCCAGAATTTTTAAATACAACAATGCAGCAGTTGCATTTGTACGACGCTCGGAGATCCGCTTTTTCATCGACTCGGCTAGTTTTTCGGACAGTGGAGTCTTCTGGTTCTATAACTTGCGAAGCATGAACCGCAACGTATATTATGCACTTACTATTTCAGTATCGCGGCGGCACGATAACTCGATGGCCAGTGTTATTGGCTGGAATGTATTTTCGAAGTCGCTAAGAACTGCATGTTCTTCATACATGAAAGAGTAATCGGAATTAGAACTGAGAGAGAGATCGATTAAAGCCTTGGCCACACATTGCTTTTCTTTATTGTATGTGCTTATCATATTGCAAAGGCTAGACCAATGAGTTTTACAATCAAGAACCAGTTGTATTGTCTTGCCACCAAACTCCTGATGAATGTAATTCTGAAGGATATCATACTTGGTGGGAGAGTTCTTTAAAGCTTGACACATTTTCTTAGTTTTGCTACAATCTAATGGTATTCATAAGCCAGATCAGCTTGTCTCACAGGTAAAGAAAAGCATAAACCATCGTAACTATCTTCCTCCTCTTCTGTGCTGTGATTCGTGTTTTGTTCAGGATTAGGTTCTAGATTTTTTTATAAATGATGTCTGTTATATCTAACTGTATCCCGTGCGCGTAGCAAAACTGTTGAAGCGGTTCAATCAGACGTCCGATTTCCTTCATGACACTGGCTCTGTCTGTGGTTATACCAACTATGTCATTGTCTAGGTATAAATCATGATCTGATAGTTTTTCTTTTAAAAGCTTAACACAAGACTCTAAGGACATACTTCCAAACATGCGTGCCAGTCCAAGATTCCAGAAAGTAGGCTGATTGTTGATAGTTGTATGAAAATTTATATTCAGAAAGTGCTTACTCATTCCAGATGTCCATTTATCAAAAGAGAGTGTAAATCTATAGTCGTCGTTCTTTAGCTTTCGAAGATATTATTTCAATTTCATTTTGAGTGTTATACCATAATTCATCACAATTAAAAGATTCTTCATGTCCTCGGATGTGCAGAAAACTCGAAAAGCCAGTAAATCTTTCGCTACCATTCGAGAAATAATTTTTTCTTTAGTCACGTCACAGTTGGATTGACAGTAATCACTGATTTTCTTCTTTTTAGGGGGCGTTTGGCATTCGATATTTTCTTGAGCTTCTTTGTCTATGTGATGGTGGCACTGACGACATCGTAGTAGATGCTGACGACGACGACGGCAGAGACGACGACGACGCAGCATCAAGTTGCAGAGTGGTTGATGTCCTTCGAATTCCCACATTCAGTGTTTTTGTGTCAATTTTGTGGATTGACTTCATATGGACATGTCATACTTTTGCGGAACTGGCAGTAGTTTTCAAAATAGCTTTACATGTTTTGCGTTTGGCTGTCAAATTATTCATCGCTTTCTTAAAGTATCTCCATACTGGCAACGAACTATTAAACTCAATCTAAGGTTAATTTTGATTGTTTGTCGACATTTTAAAAGTATTAACTTAACAGTCTAGCACTTGCGTAACAAAATAATACAAAATTTCATTCAATTAACCCATAAAAACATATAATTTAAGCACACCATGACAGCAATTGCGCAACCAAAACAATTGTAAACAAACAAGTGCCTGCACGCACTCGAACATCTTCCGCTCACTTACTCTAGTCAGAACTATATCACTTAATCTATTGTATTCCACTCGCCCTACATCGTGAATACTCGGTAATAGTCGGGATAGTTTGCATATGCAGTCCGACACTTTCCTTCGCCAGTCAGCGACTCCCTCGCGCGCAGAGAACACGCGTCATGCATCGCTGACTATTGCCGCTCGATCTTGTCAATCTTGGCCAAGATCTCGTTATATTATGCTTCGAAATTAATCTCGAAAAATAAGGCGAGATCTCGGATGATCGGGATCTCGCAAGATCGAGATTGCATTCCATAACTGTAACACATCATCTACAAGATGGCTGTCCGACGCTTCAGGCACCGCAGCCATTTGGTTTACGAACCCAGCCATCCGTTTCCTCGACAGTGGACAGGGTGACGGATTTGTGTGGGCTAAAGCTTCGCAACTCACGCTATTCAGCTGCTAACTATCTCCGAACAGCATTTGGGAATTCCGTCGCAAACGCGGTGCAATCGAGGATGCTGAACGCCAGGTGGAAGGCGAATGCATCGTCGCCGGTGACTTCAATTCCTAGTCGGTGGACTGGGGCATGTCTTGGAATGACACTCGCTGTGATGAAGTTTCTGACATGATTTATAGATTGTACTTCATCGTCCTAAATCGAGGCCACACTTCTACCTTCAGAAGGCCTGGATATCAGGAAACTATAATCGATATCACTCTCGCCACCCCTAGGATTGCTGCCTCTGTCTTTAACTGGGAGGTCCTTGAAAACTATAATGCAATTGACCACCAGTATATCCAATTTGCCATTGCTAAATCCACTAGCACTAGCTGCAGTCTAGATGTGGGTACACAGACGAAGCACTCGAACGTTTCGAAGCTATATGATACCAAACTCGTCAAATTTCTTGCTGAAAAATGGCCCACTCTCAATGGGACCCTTCCGGCTACGAGATCTAAGGAAGACACTGAGGTACTAACGAACGCAGCCATGATCCTCATTGCTGACGCCTACGACATTTCCATGCCAACACTATATGCACGGGGTAACTGCAGACCCAACTATTGGTGGACCCCAACTATTGGTGGCAGAGCTCAGAAAGCACTGCCTCGCTCCCAGGCACAAAGTTGTTAGGATGAACCGCAGGAACCCATTAACTTCTTACGCAGCTGCAATTAATTTGGAGTACGCAGCCGCTAGAAAAGCGATAAAGAAGGCTATCAAAGACAGTAAGAGAAATTGTTGGAGGGACCTCTGTAACGAGCTTGACAATGATCCTTGGGGCAGCGCCAACCAAATTGCGTGTAAGGGCCTAGGAAAGAAAAGTCCTGCTCCACGAATGGACCCTGAGTCCATTGAGGAGGTGATGTCTGACCTCTTCCCACGTTATCCATTTAGGAATCCTAGGGAACGCTGACAATCGTCCGAGATTCCGCCGTTTACTGTCCGTGAAATTCAAGAGGCAGTGAAGCCTAAAACCAGGAAAAGCGCAGGGGCCAGGTGGAATACCAACAAACGTTATCAAGCTAGTAGCGAATGAGTTTCCCGACATCCTTCCTCGTGATGTATAATGCCTGTCTTTCCACTGGAAGTTTCAGCAAGAGATGGAAGCATCAACGCCCTGTGCTATTAGATAAGGGCAAGGGACCACCAATCACGTCATCATCGTACAGACCTCTATGCATGCTGGATGTAGCTGGTAAACTGCTCGAAAAGCTCCTCAAAACCTAAATAACGATCGTAGTAGAGAAAGCAGGTGGGCTTGCTGACAACCAGCATGGCTTCAGGAAAGGCAGTTCAACGATAACTGCAATTGAACACGTACTCAAAATCGTGGATAAAGCCTGGACAGGCAACCAACGAAACAGAAGAGTCTGTGTTGTTATCACATTCGACGTTTGGTTTCTTGGGAGGATATACTTGATGCTCTCTAGGAAGACTTCCAAGTAGAAGCATATCTCTGGAACACGGTAGACGACTACTTTAGGGAAAGAACACTAGAGTACGACACAACAGAAGGCCCGATAATCATTAATGTCACCGCCAGAGTTCCACAGGGGGCTGTGCTTGATCCAGCCTGCTTGTACATCTGCTACAATGACCTACTATGAATGGACTTCATTGAGAACACCTATCTCGTGGGGTTTGCCGACGATGTGGAAGGTCTCGTTCTGGCCGAATATTCTGAAGCAGTGCGCAAGCGAATAAGGGTATTAGTACAATCACTGCAGGGTTGGCTGGATAGGCATGGGCTAGAGCTTGCATCTAATAAAACAGAGATGGTAGTACTCACCCACCAGTGCTGATTTGACTGTCCTTTCACCGTTAACATCAATCGGGTAGATATAACAGCCAAACAATCGATTCGGTACCTCGGGATCGAAGTTAATGAAAAACTCCACTTTGGAATGCATATACGTACCACGACGGAGAAGGCAGGTAAGACAGTTGCTGGACTTTCGAGAATCCTGCTTAACACATTTGGCCCGAGATACACCAAGCAGCAGTTACTGTTAAACATGGTCCACTCCATATTACTTTACGGTGCCCAAGTATAGGCAGATAGACTGGTACATCGCAGCTACAAATCCAGGCTGGCCTCCGTCCAAAGAAGAGCTGCCCTCCGCATTGCCTGTGCCTACCGAACGGTGTCTGAAGACGAAATTCTCATGCTAGCAAAAGCAGCACCCAAAGACATAATGGCCCACGAGAGGAAGAGGCTGCACCGAAGACGAGCAGCCGGCCCCCTGAGCGAAGATATACGCAAGATCGAGCGAACGCATACAATAGCTGAGTGGACGTGTAGGTGGCAGTGCTCGACTAAAGGGTGATGGACTGCAAGGCTAATTCCAAAGCTGGACAAATGGCTTCTGTGTAAGCACGGTGAGTTAAAATACTTCCTGACTGAACTCATGTCAGGGCACGGGCAGTTCAATGAGTACCTGCACAGAATGATTCACAAGCAAACACAGTTTTCTGACTACGTTGAGAGTGTGCGGGATGATGCCAAGCACACATTCTTTAGGTGCAAGCATTGGGCCGAGGAGAGACAGATAGTATGGGAAGCATTCGACTATCCACCCGAACCAGAGACAATCGTTGCATCTATGCTTGACTCCGAAACAGCATGGTGTGCGATATCTGACCTAATCGAAACAGTCATTAAGACGAAGAAACGTGAAGAGCTGTCAACAGCCAACAACAGCTGAGAACAAAAGCGAGCAGTAGGGGCCAGACTGAAGTAATTCGAGAGCGGTTTCTAGTCTGGCCGCCCTCTGCCCATGGTGAGGGTTAAAAGAGAGAGGATTATTTTAAGTGGGTAAAAATCCCACACTACCAACTCCACCTAATTATTCAGATTCCCCTTCATTGGTGTCTTTTTAAGATTTTTAACCTCTCTCCCAAAAAAAAAAAAACAGTCCTACCGAGTTAGTTCCTTGAGCACAGCGAGTTGGCATCAACAAGGACCAGATTGCCATCCAGCATCGGAGGGCACCTCCGGAGGTTCAATACACCCGCAGTCCGAGAAGAGGCTGCCCCGAGGTGTCAACAGTGGAGGATTCCAATGAAGGCTCCAGCTCCAGAGTCGATGGTACTGGAGGAACCAGCGAGGACTGGAGTCGAGGTCTTCTTTTAAGGCACATGACAACATATTTATGTCATGTGTCACTCGGCGTCAAGATTCATTGAGAAGTCGAGTTAAAAATAAATTTGCAGTTGCGGTATGTTTTTAATATGACCTTAAAATAAGTCTTTTTAAAAGTCATTTTCTTGGACACGATAACAGAAGTAATGTTTCTTTGTGTCATAACTGTTTGGTTAGCAAGAACAGTCCTTATCACCAGGCGAGTAACATTTTGAAATAGCCAACTTTTAAGATTCAGTCTGTAGTGGACACTATACTCACTCGGCGAATAATAATTAAATAATGGTTATACTCGCCAAGTGAGTTTCAGAATGTTAGTTCCATTTTGTAAATTGGTAACGAAATGTAAACTAATATCTTTGAGTGTCAATAAGTCAATTTGGTAAAGTTGTAACTATTCATCATGTATTCGTTATTAATCGTTGTTTGTTATTTATTCTAAGGATATGTGTCGAAGATAAACACAGCTGCTAGTGAACATGATTTAGAAATATGTAAAGAAATATTTTCAAGTGTTTTAACCATGTCGTGGATTGTAATACTTATGTCTTAAATAATCTTGGTAACTGATACTTGTGTTACCTGCTGTTTACTAACCCACCTGACCCCGATGTGTTGTGGTGTGGTAGCCAACTGTAGCATTTACCCTTCAATATCTATACTGATCCTGAGGAATATAGTTGATGGCTCACGTCTATGTGACTTATAAGATGTAATCATATTTTATTATAAAAAACCAAAAGAAGTTTAGTGAATTTTTAATAACTTATTAATAATTTTAACAATCATTATAGCAAGGAAATCTCTTATGCCATTTTAGGCTCTGAATACATGAGCAACAATCAATAAAATATTCTCATATTACCTTAGTAAACAAATTACTAAATTGATAAATTATATGCTAACATGGTAAACACAAGCCAGCCAGGATTATCGATAAGGTTTGAAATGCCATGTGATATTCTGAAGTTCTTCAGGTCAGTTACTCGTATTTGATACAATGGCTGTGAAGGAAGACAGTGAGGGAGTTGAGGCGGTGACCTGGCCAGTGGAGCGGTCCACGGCGGAGTATGTGGTTGCAGGCGGCGCGGGCCACGCCGGGCCTGGCAAGAAGGACGGTGGTCCCCGGTCGCCCACAGACCGGGCGCAGCGCGTGCTGAGGCAGGCGGCAGGTCCTCCGCCATACCCGGGGTTCGAGGTACCCCCAGGCTACCCGGGGTCCGGCGGCGACTGGGTGGCCCCCGACAACGTTGATGTCATCATGGTGCCCATCACCGTGGGACTGAATGGCGAGTTCTATGGTCTCTACCTCTGCTTGCTTGTTTGGCACTGCATTGCAGAAATCCCACAGACCTATGTACCAGTGCAAGTATAGTGCCGGTCACACAAAATACAAGTTGGTTGTGACTTACTAGCATGGATCAAGTTTGCTGTGAGAATAATGCTATGGAATTTGGTGGTTAGACTGAACCTTTCCATTTTTGCGAGAAATACAAGGTTTTAATGGTCTAAGAAATGCTGGTGTTTATTTTTTGGTATCTTGCTTGAAGAGCAAAATAAGTATCACACCGCCATGCTTGGTATGAAGGGTAGCACAAATATAACAACACAAATGTTTTGTACAAGAAAACATTTTTCTCTAGGCTTAGCATATATTCTGTGGACCAGTGACAAGTTGAATAAGGGAAGCCAGAGTAAATAAAAGTAAGTTCGGGCCTAATGTTATTCGTATGTGTCTACGATTTAGTTGTTGTATTCTTGTGAATTGTTCGGATTCAGCTATGTTCGGACGTTTCAGTCGCTGGATGAATAAGATCGGGACCTCGTTGAAAATCCTTGGGCACTTCCGTTTTTTTATCCGCAATCCGCACAGTGTTTCTAAGTTGTCCTAGTGTCGCCTGCCAGGCGCACTACCATCGTAAGTGGTCATATTTTTATATTTTTATCGGTATTGGCTACTTATACAATACAAATCATTTTATGTTAGTGCTTATGGTACGCCTTAAAAAATTTAAAGAACTTGAAAATATTTTAGAGGTAGGCGGACTCAAATCGCGACCTTCAAATTTTCAACTCAGTGCACTGAAAGCTTCGCTAGTGGCTTTTTTTGTTTATTGAGAAGCTTATTTCTGGTTCATTCACATAACAGAACTAAGATTGAAAGAAGGATGTACAAATGTGTTACATTCTCTCATATCAATTAACCAACATGTTCTTCCATTAATGTTTTCAAAAAGGAAAAATAACGTCCATATTGTCTAATTTTTGATCATTAACCACCTGCCACGTCGTAACTGGGCAATGAAGTCACAAAGTAGATATATCACTGGCATTTTGAGCTATTGATGCTGACTTTTGGAACATCTGCGCCATCTACCATAACTGATTGTGAGTAGGTGTTGATAATGTATATTCTCTAAATAATGTAGAGATTTCGGAGGTATGATTCGAGCAGGCTGCCCCATAATTTTGAAAAACTTTAAACCAATTCTCTTGAATTGTCTGGTCTATGTTGCTGTTAAGGATTATTCCAAGCATTACTATCGCATCAGTGGGTTTGGATGGAATATGTTGAAGCGATCACATCAGGTTCTGCTTTCAAGTTAAGAACATGCATTTTTGAGAAGTTGCATTTAGCCTGCGTAGCTTGGTGATACCCGGATAGAATATTGTGAACATATGTTATTTCTGCCTCATTGCGCACAATAATTGTGATGTCTGCATAGCCAATGCATGTTAATTGGTTCCCATTAATCTCAGGCCTGAGATGGGGGTGTTGAACATTCTTATAATAGGCACGATGTATATTACGAAAAGCGCCATCGAGAGTGGACATCCTTGTCCAACCGATGACAGGATCGTGCATTTTTCACGAAATATGCCATTGATAGACAACCTTGAAGTTAGATCCCCACGGAATTTACATAATGTAGGGTAATGTAGCCAGGAACGAGGGTGTGAAGCAAGCTCAAGCACCCTGTCCCAGAATGTCTAATTCACCCTGTCAAAGGCTTTCTTGAGATCAATGTTCAGTAGAGCTACAGCACCCAGATTTTTTGAGCCAGTATTTGGACATCCCGAAGTGCGGTGGTGGCATGTGAAATTGACGTTCCCTGCACTGCACAGTGTTGTTCAGGTCCAATGACAACCGAGAGCAGTATTTTAATTTGATTAGCATACACCCATGCAATTTTTTTTAGTGATATCATGCGGGGATTTGGTTTTCGGTGCTCGACGAACGATGTGTGCTTTTTCCTCTGTTGGTTCCGCCAACAGTCCATACTGTGCTTTGTCACCGAGGCTGCTGTCGTATATGTCGAGAAATCGTGTTCCTGCATCAGAGTAAATGGTATGTTCGGCATAACGTTCCTTGTATGTACTCGTAAATGCTTCTAGGATCGCGGCTGAATCCCTAATTATCGCATAGACCCCACTCGTTATTGCGTTTTTATGCCTTTTGGTTCGCATCTCTCGCTCTCCCTCTGAGTGTTATTGAAGATGAGTCGACTTTCCATGTTAATTCGGTGTTTGGCCAATATTTATTCCTTCAGTCGGTCGACGGGATTTCTCCCTCACGTTCGTATGCAACACTGATTGCGCACTTAGTTCACTCAGCGCCCTTTCGTACAAGTAGAGAAAAGTCTCTCGTTCCCGTCGGAATCGTGCACTGTGGTATTTAAACAGTTTGGTAATGCCCGGGTTGACACAGTTTTCCCACCACTCTATCGCGTCCGCATATCGTTGCTTGTACCGCTTGTTGCCATCGCCATCGGAAATCATCGTCCACTTCTGTTTGCCCCAGTAATCACGCCTGTATTCTCCAATAATTCCATCCTGGGATTGGTGAAATTTCCGGGGCTGCCACTATGCATACTATAATGGCATGATCAGTCACCGCCATCGGTACTACATCATAAGTTCTGGCATTGTAACACTGTGTTCGTGACACATAAAAGCCGTCCAAGCGTGAGATAGAGGTATATGCATAGAACGTGTAATTCGGTGTTGGTATGTGGATGATATCTACCATTTCCTCTACCTCTCTAGCTGTAACAATTCCTTGCAGTGCGGTGTTTATTGGGTAGTGGTCAACAATGTGGTCAAAGGGTTTAATTATACAATTTAAATCCCTACCTAAAATAATGCCCGTTCCATAGTTCCAGATAAATGTAAGAATGTCCGTTCCAAAAAATTCTTGCAGCTGCGATTAGTTTTGGGTACCTTGTGGAGCATAAACATCGATTCACTGTCCGATAATGCTTCGTCTGGACGCACCTGAAGAGTCCTGCGCTACCTGCGTGCCTTCGATTATTCTTTCGGATGCATGCTCCCTGATTTTTTTAAGCTCTAACTCTTTATTCGTGACAATAATGGTTCCTCTACAATAAGTGCCAATGTAGGGTTGTTATAGTATTGATTAAAATATGGAAGCTGAGCTATGGTACATTCTTGTAGAAATAACACTTCGATAGCTTGTGCAAGTACGATAAAATGTAGCCTGGAATTTATATGAAGCTCCTATTGCGCAAATGTTAACCGTCGCTATCGTTAGAACTTTACTCATTTACCTTTCCACTATCTGACGTTCTTCCACTCCCACTCTGGCACTGTTAGAATTTTCTTTGCTTTGCTCTATCGCTTTTTTGACGAAGATTCATCTTCGACGCCCGGCAATATGTACAGCAATTAACTCGTCGTCTTGACGACCTAGCAACTAGTCCAACCATCGTAGCAGGTCCACCGCGAGTGGCTTGGTGTGACTTTTCACCCGTAGAGTATTAGTACGCGGCGTAGACTTGCGTGTTTCCATGAAGATACGTTGAAATACCTGACGTTTCTGAGCGTACGATAAGTTTCCGGCCACACGACACTTAACCTGGTCTTGCACTCACAGTGCAAGAGACAAAGCGCGAGACCCGTCGTGTAGCACATGTCAGCTCACCTCGTGAGCTCGGGGCGAACTGACAGGCTCGATCAAATTAAAAAAAAGTTTATAAGTAAATACTAGCATTAAATTAGATTCATGACAGCTTGCACCTCTGGATTGGAAAACATTTGACCACACGGCCATCGAGACATTTGCCAGACAGAGAATTAAATAAGGTACATAAATAAATAAAAAATCATATTCCATCTTGTAGATTTTTTTTGTTAATTTGAAGGAATAATAGCAACTCCTTCTAGATGGCGTTGTCACCATATTTATTTTCTATACTTGCTACCAGGAGCGCTAGTTAAAACACGTCGTGAGATAGAGGGCCCTGCCACCATCTTGTCAGTAATCGATACAATGAAGAAAGGCCACAGTGTGTGCTCTGTTTAAAAATTCTAGCGCCCGAGAAAATGCTCCCAATTAAGCTAAAGCGACAACTCGAGACCATTCACCCTACCATGGTTGAAAAATCTCGCCAATTTTTTAATTGGAAGTTGCAATATTTACAAATAAAAAAGTTTTCACTCAATAAGCCTCACTACCTAGAAACGCACTGCTAGCATCTTTCGAGGTGGCATACAGGGTGGCGAAGTGCAAGAAACCTTTCACCATCGCAGAAGAGCTTATCCTACCAGCTGCTCTTGATATAGTTAATATAATGGTGGGGAAATCGGCGGGACAACTAATTTCAAAGGTGCCTCTTTCTAACAACACTATTAGTTGAAAAATCCGTAATAAAGCTGAGGATCTCAAATATCAATTAATAATAAAAAAGCAACGAATTTGGTTTGCGACTCGATGAGGCTACTGACAGTAATAAAGATGCCCACCTTATTTTATATGTACGCTTTCTGGATGATAACATTTTTGTTTAGACTTTCTGTTCTGCAAAAGTAACTTTAAGGCTCAATACATGTTTGAAATTCTTTACAAGTTATAACAAGAAAAATATTTGGATTGCGAAAAGTGTATCGGTGTATGTACAATGAATGTGTTCGATCAATGTTTGGCTGCTGTGTAGGTTTACAAGCGCTTATTCGCAGTAAAACACTCGTGCTGTAGACCCATTGCATCATCCATAGGGAAGCACTTGCATCAAATTTGACGAGTTCTGAACGTGATGTTGGAATGTGTCATAGACTTAGTAAACTACATAAAAACTAGGCCGCTTAAGTCAAACTATTCAAAAAACTATGCATGAACATGGGAGCGGAACACACGGCCCTGCTATACTACTGTAATTCACGATGGTTTTCACGAGGAAATGTCTTATCCCGTTAATGCGAGTTTCATCAAGAAATTCACACTTTTCTGCAAGAGGAAAATTATGAGAACTCCATTGCTGAAACGAGCGTATTTGAGCGATATATTTGATAAACCTCATGCCTTGAATCTGTCTCTGCAAGGCAATGGCATGCATATCTTGAAACTATTGGAGATAATTGTGGCATTTAGGAGAAAACTGCAGTTTTGGATAAGAAAATTAACGAGGATGGCTGCCAAGATTGTTTCTCGAAATTGCATAAACACGCGGTCTCTGATGAGCTCGTTGTCTCACAAGATATGCTGTCCCTTTTCATGGAACTGAATGATTTGAAAAATATTTTGCGGAAGATAATTTATAAAACTTTAAGTCGATCCAAGATCCTTTCCATGCTCAAGGTCCACCAGAATTTACTTTAAAAGAAGAGTGTCTCATTGAACTCTCTTGCGATTGCAGCCTTTAAACCAAAATTGCTTGTTCCGATTTATTGGAGTTTTTGATAAC
The DNA here is from genome assembly GCF_032445375.1 of Bacillus rossius redtenbacheri. NCBI lineage: Eukaryota > Metazoa > Arthropoda > Insecta > Phasmatodea > Bacillidae > Bacillus > Bacillus rossius. The sequence goes on along the minus strand of NC_086330.1, from coordinate 214,808,707 downwards.
GGTCAAAAATGTAAATCCAATTCAGTTCAAAAGCTATCAGATTTCTCAATCCCTTTGCAACATCCTATTTATTCGAATCTGGATTTTCAGTTGTAGATGTAATAAAGAGCAAATATCGCTCAGAGATCAGTGTGGTGATCAGGGGGCAGGCATTAGTGGTTTGGAATCTCGCGCTACTGCGCACTGCGTCATGTGGAATGCAGGGCGAACGGATTCAGATAAAAACGGAATAACTCACCCGCCTGCTTGACACAGTAAATTTCGCCGGTCAGGACAGACAATAATTTTGTGACTTTATGTACCCTCAAATTTCCAGCCCCTACTCAGTCACACCTGTGTTTTCGTACCATGTGCATCTCAGCCTGAGGACGGCAGCGGATAGCAGTTCCCGAAACGTCGCTTGTCACTGTTTTGGAAAACTACTGTGTTTGTTTCGTCTTCTCGTTTTGGTGTGTTTTTGTCTCGTCTCCACTGTTGTGCTAAATTTTTTCTAGGGTTCAATATTATTGTGCTCGTTCTCTTTGTCCATTTTTCTTTGTTTTTCTTAGTTTGTTGACCATATTCCTGTTATGGAATATAATGTGGTGTATATATCCTGTTGACAACATAAATGTTTTGCTTTTTTTTGTGTTTTTTTGTCTTTTGGTTTTCTGTAGTTTTCTTCTACAGACATACATTTGCTTAGCAATGGCGTATGTCCAAAAGCTTACATCATGTTATGCACTCCCATTGCACAAATCTTTCAAAGATAATAATTTTGTGTAGTCTTAAACATATGGTGATAAGAAGAAGAGGAGGAGGAGGCATGTAGTCCATAAAGTGAAGTCACTTTTGCCTATCTGCCGAGGCTATTCTGTCTATCATAACAACAATGCCATTTCCAATGCTTTTCTTATGACAACGCCACTGTTTTGGTAGCCACGGTTTTTGGCTTCAGCTAATAAGACGGCAATGATTCTACATGCCTACTCCTCTACTTCATACCTCCATGCTTAAACTCTAGTTAACGTAAAAAATAGTAAAAAATAGTGTGATGTGTTTTATAATGCAAATAATAATCTAATTATCACATTAATACTTAAATTGTTTAAGAGATTTCTTAAGGGAATACAATTAAAATGATTTAGTCGCGTACAAAATTTCTTCTTGTTTGTGAAAGTTGTTTATTGAAAATTATATATTTAAACGAATTTTAACCAAGATTTCACAAAAAAAAGTTAACTAGTTCATCACTGTTAAACAGAGACAAAATAATAATGGCACAATTTTTTATATACAAATAACTACAAAAACTAAGATAGGCGACAGTCAAAATACAACTTTACACAATACATTTCAAAATTGATACATATAAATTTAAAATATAAATAAAGTAAAATCATTTTATATAAATGACAAAATTATTAATGACCCACCTCAATTACACGATAAAGCTAACAAACTATCTGTCTTATTATGTTACTATATGTTATGCTTGAACGTCATAAAAGTACAAATGAAACAGTAACACTAGGTATTGTGCACTGTACAACATATTTCCACCATGGACACTAAAACTTATCTTAGTATACCATCATGATTATGTGGTAGTTTTCTTAATTTTGTTTCTTAGTTTCCTTTTTTCGTCTTCTGAGTTTTTTGCTTTCACGTTCAGCTGTCTTACCCTAATGTAAGTTCTAGTTCTGACGAAACAGTGGATCACTTCTCGTGGCACTTTCCCATCAATTGCATTCACGATATCATTAGTGAGTGTTTCAAAAACATTAATACCCTTGCAAACATACTCGCCATGCATGGCAATAAATCTATCTTCCGAAATTTTGATGCCATTCATAAGTTCGGAACTCTGAATAAGAAGGCCACCGTATGAAAGGTAACTAATCCAGCTATTGCTATCTGATTCTAATGAAAGTGTACCAAGCTCAGGATACTTAGTTTTGAAACGAAATACCACATTACCTGCGATGTATTTTAACCCTTAGCTTGAAGTTATATCCTCGCTTGGTAGTTCTACTTCAGTCATGTCTGTAACCAGCGAATCAGTTGAAGTATTGACTGACTGTGTTCTGTAACTTGCAGGTTAAATTCATTTCCTTATGTAACAGTAATTGTGTCGGTTCCGCTACGTCGAAGTTCGTAATTCCAGCAGATGAATGTATTAAGCATGTCTCACCAATTTTGTCTTCCGTGTTTGTTTTGGTAGAAAATACTGCTGCAGAGTGTTTACCCAGAATACAGTTTCGCACTCTATATTTGAAGTCCACTGGATTCAGATGATTATTCTGGTGTCCCATGCCTCTTATGTAAGCAAAAAAAAAACATTCTAGGATGTCCTGATTCAGCTTAACTGTAGTCACATATCGAACATGTAAAATTCATTTAAATAGTGAAATAAATATTGCATGGATTTATTACAAATTTTTATGCCTTCTTGTAAAGGCAATTTATTCTTAACTCCTTTTGCCCTGATAATTTCCATGAGCTTTGTCATTTCATTTAAAACTTTGTCCTGCTGGTTTTTATGTGAGCCATAAGCATTATCAGGCTGTGATGAATTCATTACATCGAACCAGTCATTGAAAATTTTACAAATATTCGCTGTGGCGGTGGAATCTCCTGTCCCTAAATTATTTTCCTTTAAGTAACCTAAAGCTTGAGGTTCGCTATTCGATAAGAGCTGAACTGCTGTTTTAACGTTTTGCCGGCCACTGCCTTTCACCTCTAAATGATGTGTTAACTTAGGCACTAATTTCAAATTGTGCACTGATTTCTCTAGCAGTTGCTCAACAAATATTGTATCTACTTCCCCGCCACTATTTGTAACAAATTCCTTATCTAAAATGTGATTTCTTGCCAACTTCAGTAGGTGCGGAACATCTGCAAATACGAAAATTTTTGTATGCTGTCACTGGGGTTCGAGAAACTAGTATTTTTAGTATTAATTCCTAGCTGTTTCCATAACGCTCTGTTTCCTCCACCCATGTCGCTTACTATTGCTACAACCGGGATACCACATTCTTGTACTTTACGTATAATTTATTTTAATATATGCTCGGACATGAACTGATTCATTTTCCCGCCGCAAAGACTTGAGCAAGCCACAGAGCAGCGAGGAAGTATCCTCAGTCGCTCTGCGCTCCCTTCCCAGCTCGGCGGGAGACGATGTTTCCACGTGACGTCACGAGCCTGGCTTCGGGAGGGGGAAAGATGCGCGCACCTTTACCTTCTCTCTTTCCTAATACCGTGTGTGGAGATCACTAAGCTCACACGTCACATCAATTTACTTGACACTGCATTTTTTCTTTAAATAATATTATATTCTTGTGTGTCAATTATAATATATATATACCAAAGTGAGCTTCAGATTGTCGTATGAGAGCATCACATTGTGGTTGTTTTCATTTCTGTGCCTAGTATCATAAAAATATATTTATTATTTGTTTGTCATTGTACACATATTTCATTTAGATACGGTGCCGCGACAAAACACTGAACCTGTAAGTACGCCGTGAACGGAAAAATTTTGAGAACCCCAGAGTTTGATAAATTATATTGGTAATTCGTTATAAACTGTTCAAACAATAATTCAGGGTTTTTAATGTAGCTGGCCTAACTTAACTGGCCATTTTCTCAATATCACAGTATTTGTAATATGTAATCTAACCTTACCACTTATATCACAACACCCTCTTAGCGAAAAATTGTAAAACATTTCAGGAAGTAAAAAAATGCTACTTGGGGTTTTAATTTTTTTTTTGAAAAGTGGCTATCCTTTAGGATTACCTAAGCCGTGCTATCATATTAGCCTCCCACCAAACTTAAAAACAGATATTAGAACCATATTTCTTCTTTATAGGTCTATAATTTTTTTAAGACTCACGTACTCATTCAAAATTAATAGTAGGTATAAAGGTTTTCTGTAAAAATAATATAGCTATTTTGCACCATTTTAGACAGTTATTTTTATCGCCACTATATTTTTGCCACAATAATATCACCAAGTTTCAATAATTCAATTAAAATTCTTAATTTAAAAAGTAATTACGTGTCTCTTATGATATTAGAAAATAAATATTTTATTAATGGATTAACTCTGAATGATTTAATGTTTACCTTGAAGCGAGGAAAAAAAAAGCCCAGGAATGAAAAATGAGTAGGTACCATACCGATGGAAAATGTTTTGTTTACTGCAGTGAAGCGCCACAATCATTTTTTTTTTTCCGTCCAGTCCCATATAAGACTTTCTACCCATAGCACAGTTTATAATTCGTCATACATTTTAATCATTTTATGAATTTTCAGCCGCCATAGATAGTCACAATCGCAAAACTTCGGTAATCAAGGCAACGTCTTTTTCACAAAAAAAAAAAAAAAAAAAAACACTTTAAATCCGCATGCAAGAAGAATGTTGTCCATAAAGCTACAGCAGAATCACCAACATTGAAGCTTGAAAAAACTTGTTCTATGCAGGGTTTCCTTGTAGCGTTGTCAAGTTTTATACAAGCCGCGCTCAGTAATTTTTCAACACACATTTGAAGAAACTTTTTGCGTTGGTTATTGAGTAAATATGTTTATATGAAGATATAATTTTGTAAATGTTAACGCTTACTTACATTTTTATAATGAATTACAATTAAATAAATAATTACAACGCAGAATCAAGCTTATCTCAAAAATTTCCCTGACTCACCAAAAAAAAAAAAAAAAACCCTGACTTTACCAGGTTTTCCTGGTTTTACCAGTCTGTGGGAAAACTGTTTTTCGTTCAATAACCCAAAATTGCTTTTCGCCATAATAAGGGCAATAATGCAAAGAGTAATTGGCAGAAATGTCTGTGTTGAGATAAAATCTGTGGTCAATTTAGTTGAAGTAACACTGAAAAATTAAATAAAATATTATAAATTATCTGAAGAGACAAATACAGTTTTCAAGATTATCTGCATGGAATTGATAAACGTTGTAAAAAAACAAAACAAAAAAAATGGATAAAAAATAACAAAAAATTCTGGCTTTTAATAGAATTTTATTTTTGCATAAGAAATGAGAAGTTCGCAAGCTAGCAAAAGCTGTTTTTGTAATTTTTCATCAATTTTTCATCATTATTTTATCTTTATATTTTTTATTGTTTTATGTTATTTTTCTGATATTAAGGAAAACTTGTGTTAGTTTCCTCCGAGTGCTCCTGATTGCGCCTGCCAGATATCTAGTGGGTTTTCTCAGTGTGCTCCTGATTATTTTTGAGAAACCAATCTCTGCATGAAATATTATTTTACTTAATGAGTCATGACATATTCAGAGTTGCATTTTCTGAGTGAATTTTTGTTACTAAATCAGCACTTACAATAATTTTAACAGTTGGAATTCAAACAAAAATAACATTACTCATTCCAATAATATGTGATAAGATGGTTGAGAAACACTATCACGAAGGACCAACTTCCTTCTCCTTGGTGTAACGAAGCCATCCTTCTTTTGCGATCATCAGTGAGCATCCTGCATCCCCCATAAAATAAATAAATAATTTTTGTCTCAACACAAAACGTGACCTCATCTGTTGGCAGGAATCGGGACTACTTGCAACAAATTCTTTTGCATGAGATAACTTAATCCTCGCTGATGAAATATAAAAAAAATATTATATTTAAGTAATGGATCCAGTTTGCATCTGGCATTAGCTGCTGATGCTAAAATGTATTCTGATTCGTTGTATATAGCTGTATCGAAACGACATCGCTGTAGATACTGCAGCAAGATCTTTACCTTGAGAAAAATTGCTAAACGACATGAGAGAAGCTAGTGTAAATGTGGTTCCTTGCCAAAAACCATTAAGTTGCAGTCATTGTCAGAAATCCTTTGGTAGAAGATATTTCTTGAATAGACATTTAAGACCTTTAAAACTAAGTGAATAAAGATGACGAAGACTGGGCTACAACATCGAGGAAGAGAAACGAAGGCGAAATATTAGACGACTATAATGATTACGAAAAATGTAAAAATGTGTATTCTAAAAATATTGCTCTAGATCATGACAATAATTTAAAATTTAAAACTAACGAAGAAAGTAACAGCCTCATTGAAAATTAACATATATTTACACCAATATCTAGTCGTCTCCATGAAAATATGAACGATGGAGAACCACCTGAAGCTGACAAATATGAAGACTGTGATGAATCATCTGAAGCTGACATGATTGAGGACTGCTCTGAAGCACCTAAAGTAGGCAAGATCGAAGACTGTGATGGTTTCCTGGGGCCAAACCAATGGAAAAGACGTAATAAAATAAATTATCTTGATAAAGCTTGTGTTTATCACTGGCTCTATGACGAAAGTGAACTTGTGGTTGGTGTTAAAACGGAAGACAACAGAGTCATAATATTTATTATAAACATGCAATGAAGATGAATGCAGCAGATAAGATTGAATATACCTCATAGGAAGATCCTAACATAGACTTCTACATGCATCCCTTTGTGCAGGAAAATATTCGAGCATCAACGAAATATGTTCCATACTCAAAGAATTGAAGGAGGCTGGCTACATACAATAATGACTTACGGTTAATTAATGTGTATAAAATTGAAGAAAAATAATATATATTTTTTTAAATGGATTCTATCAATTCTCTAATATGATTTCTAAACAAAAATTATAACTTAATGCTGTAAAAGTAATCACCATTGACAAACAAAATAAAGACTAATAAAGTCATACAAGTAATCATGACGAGTTCGATATAAAAAAATTGTAATTGAAATCAGTTGGAGCCAAATGTAGATGGAGAAGATGGAGCACTTCGAAAAATTGGAGCACTTTGAGCAATTAGAACATTGGAGCTCTTCGAGCAATTGGAACTTTGGAGCTGTTGGAGCTTTGGAGCTTTTGAAGTTGTTGGGGCTTTGAAAATTAGAGCTTTGGAGCTGTTTGAGCTTTGAAGCATTTGGAGCTGTTGGAGAAATTTGAGCTTTGGAGCTTTAGAGCTGTTGGAACATTGGTTTAAAAGAACTTTGCGTTTTAAGTTGTGGCGACAGTACACAGCTAACGGAAATTACAAGTGGCTTGACATCTTGCCGAAACTAATAAGCCATTACAATTCCACAGTACATTCTACCACGAAAATGAAGCCTAAAGACGTAAAGAATGATCACTTGCTTCGAACTGTGTTTTCAAACACAAATAATAAAGATCCACGAAAGCTTAAAGCTAACGTCGGTGAAATTGTACGAATCTCCAAGTAGAATGGCATCTTCGAGAAAGGTTTCACTGCAAACTGAAGTCCCGAACTTTTCCGTGTGACACATGTTCGTGAATCAGAGCCTAGGACCTAATACCTCGAAGATTTGGACCGCAAGCCTATTCGTGGTGGCTTCTAAGCTGAAGAGATTCAGCCTACGTTGTATCCCGATATGTACTTGGTGGAGAAGAATGTAAAACGAAGAAATGGACGATCCTACGTCAAGTGGTGGTGCTTTCCACCTCGTTTTAAGTCGTAGATAGCAGATGTAGAAATCGAGAAATGCTCAACACTTTAGTAATTTATTTGTTTTTTTGTACTTGTATTAATGTAGAAATTATGCTATAAATTTTTGTTGTTAAAATAACTTGTAGTGTTTTATTCTACGAACTTATCACTTTTGTGGAGTTTTAAATAAAATTACTTAAATTGGGCATTGCCCAAGAATCGATTCTATATTTAAATCAATGGGTATTTTTTTTTAAAAAATTTAAGAATTTTTTCCAAATTGATATGTCAATAAATACATATTTCCAAGATGGCGGTCGTAAACAGCTTACTGAAGGTTAAAGTATAGGATTTTAAAACCTCTCATAGGATTTTTAACATCCTTTATTGAAATTACTATTTTTACATAAATTTAAATTAGTTTGCATAACCACGCAGCCCCGCCGCCACACCTCCAGGCCACTTCATGGCCTCAACATTCCACCGCTCCGTGACCCCGCCGCCCCATGGCCCCGCTGCCGCATAGCTCCACCACCCAGCGGCCGCAAAGCCGCGCGTCACTGCCACCCCATGACCCCGCCGCCCCATGGTCGCGCCGCCCCACAGCCCCATGTCCCCGCCGCCCCATGGCCCCACTGCCGCATGGCCCCACCAACCCGTGGCCCCACAGCCGCGTGGCACTGCCACTCCATGACCCCGCCGCCCCGTTTCACCACCCCCCGCCACCATGTGGGCACAACGCCCCGCCACTCCAGCCGTCCCGCCGTTCCGCCGCCCTGCCACCCTGACGCCTCGCCGGCCCATGGCCCCGCCGCCCCGCCAACCATGGATCCCGCCTCTCCACCGCCCCACCACCCCATGGAGCCGCCTCCCGCATCGCCCCGTGGCCCCACCACCCCGCTGCCCCGTGGCTTCGCCGCCCCGTATTCCCACCGAACCCGCCGCCCAAAGCCCCTCCACCCCACCGCCTCCTGGCCTTACCGCCAAGCAGCCTCCCGCCCCACCCCTCCTAGGCCTTACCCCCACCGCCCCGCCGTCACGCTGCCCTGAAGTCCCGGCGCCACATGTCCTCAAAATCACACCGCTCCTTGGCCCCGCCGCCCAACAGACCCGTGTCTCCGCCGCCCCATGACCCCGCCGCTCCACGACTCCGCAGCCCCGCCGCCCCATGGCACCGTGGCATTGCCGCCACGTGGCCCCAATGCCCCGCAGCCCCATAATCCCGCCACGACGCCACCCTGCCACCCCATTGTGCCACCCCTGTTTATCGCCCCGTGGCCCCGCCTCCCAACCGACACGTATCCCCACCACCCCGCGGCCTCTCAATCAATCCCGTCGTCCCACAGCCCCGAGTTCCTGCGTCCCCTGGTGGCGATATCCCATGACCCTACTACACCGCGGCCTCGCTGCCATGCCACCCTGTGGTCCTCGCCCCACCGCCCCGCCACCCCACCACCGCATTGACCCGCCACCCCACCAACGCATTGCCCCGCCGCCCCTCCATCCGTAACCCCGCAGCCCCCGCGCCGCGTGGCACCGCCACCCCGCCGCCCCGACGCCCCGCGGACCCACCGACCTGCGGCCCAGCGCCACCCGGTTCTGTGATGTTCCGCGTAGTTCTCTCTTTTTTTTCTGACACGGCTGTCATTCGTGGCTGTGCGGCTCCCGCTCATTCACCGAGGCTACATTGGTGATATTGTATCCGCGATTTTCAGGTCTCTGGCTGTGTGTCTGGCTGTAAATCTGCCGGGCCGTGATATAGCAGGTCAGAGGGTCATCCGAGGAGACGAGGACATCCAGTGGAGTAGCTCTGAAGAGTGACAGTCAGTTAGCAGCTGGCGAACAGTCTGCCGAATCAACGCCAAGTTGGTAGTAGTACGGGAAGAATCCATTAAGTTTGAATGGTGTCCCGCTGAGGTTTCCTCTAAGGCCCTGGATTCTTGTTGGGTAGGCCTCGTGCTTGGTAGTGGTGTTCCGATCGCTTGGAGCAGGCTCCAAGGGTTCCCTAGCCCGATGCGGAGTCGACGTAGTGAGCGACGTCACAGCTCCGGTACTAGCCTGGATAGCTAACAGAGGTTGGATAGGCCTCCACCGGACCACGGGTTCATTGGGTGTTTTGAGGGGTACCAGCGTGATGTGAGAGATCGGGGAAGGCGCCAGCAGTGCTGATAAGTCTAAAGGGCTCAGGACACAGCCAACTGTCTGTTTCGCTGAGTGTTGTAAAGGGGGTTAGGCGGTGACTGCTGGGTTGGTGGCCCCAGCCGCTGGTTGTTGCCGAAGCTCTAATACCCTCCCGATCAAACAACAGGGAGCGATCCCTCACAGTTATGCATAATAAAAGCTTTAGATTGTTTAAAAGAGAACTGGAAGTTACTCCCACACTACCCTAAAGGGCGCAAATTGGGAGAGGAACGTGAGGATCACCGGCCGCAAGGTCACAGTAAATCTGTGTGTCTGGCGGCGATCATACATATGTGTTTTCGGGTCACTTGCTGAGCACCTGCCATGCTGACATTTATTCTTTAAATGACATAATAATATTTACATGTAAACTAAAAATTATGTTAACATTTTAAATGTGAACTGGAATGTCAACATTAAGATTAAAGATTGAGAGTAATTTATTTTAAATTATCTATTTGAACTATGTCTTCTTAGATTTGAATGTAAAATTTTAAATAAAATTTATGTAATCATATGCAAAATCATGAAAATTTAAAAATATTTTGTTTAAATATCTGTAATTTAATCTTTGTTGATTTGTCATTTTTCAAAATAATAAGAAAAATATCCTCGTGTAGGGAGATGAATTCTCTTAGTGTATCATTATGTTACATTGTAACCAGCAATCTTTATTTGAGGAAACAATGATCTTTTTTTTATATATGTCTTAAGATATTGATATATTGTTTAACTTATTAGGCGATACCACTAGTGGCAATGTGTACGTAGTATTTTAATATTATACCTGGTGGCATAATGGTATTAATTTGGAACTTGTAAAGGTAACTTTGTAATATTTCAGTGAACTTGTTTTTTATCAGGGTTTATTGCAAAATATTATATCCTGTGTCCCATTACAGCTTAATTAGGTTAGAGCTGTTACTTATTTCTCCATTCGGTCTCGCTAATAACGGAATTGTTTTATATCTGTTAATTGTTTGTTGCAGATTAGCTCACTCTTATTTTAACACATTGCTGGAGGGACATCGTTTGAAACCGTACATGCGTACTTCTGGGTGTGGTGTCGCAGTGTCATAGCAGTGGGCTCTCTGTTGGAAAGACGTATGATGGACAATCCTTTGTGGTGCACATTCACTTGGAGTTATGTTTTTAAGTATATGTTTGTGCTCTCCTTTGTACATACATATACCATTAGCCACATTGCAGTCGCAGTATGACTTTTAAATGTACTCCTACTTTTTATATTATTGGAATTCTCCCCAACCACACCTTTATTTTCACATCTGCTAAGTTGGGAGGTCGTTTTCCAAATATATCAATTGAAATAGTATATGGTTACTTCTAAGTGGGGTGGTTCTTATATTTAAGGCTGGCGTATTTTAAGATTTTATTCTAACTAATATGTATCTTTTTTCTCTACAGCCTAGCAAACAGTGTGTATTACAAATGCCTGAATATAAGTTTCTATAAGCTTACATAAATTAGAGAATAAATTAACTTTTTATGTAAATCTTTGACAGATTATCTAGTGCTTGAGTTTTAAAACCATTGTTTTGTTTGATTTTCCATTTTTCAGCAGTGTTTTTTTCTCTGTTTTTTCCTTTGTATACTGCTACTGTTACAATATGTTCTTTATGGGTCATTAGCCCTTGATTGGGTGCTGTAGTATAAATTGTGTTGCATGCATTTTTATCAGATTCCCTCAATGACTTTTGTTTTATGGGTTTTATTTTGTTTCCTAAATTGTTTTCGTAATGAAGTTATTTTATTATTGTTTAAATACAGTGTTTTGCAAACAATGTTGTAGTAACTTCCCCTCGAGTGAGCGGTAATAATTAGGAAGCGCTTTATAGCTTTGTTATTATTTGTTTTCTGATATTTCCATACTCTTTCTGGTGGTATTTTACCTTAATATAGTGTTTTTATTATATATCACAAGGTGTTTTTCCCACTTCTCGTAGGGTGTAATTTTGATCATGGACTAGTCTTGATTTTGCATTGTCTTTATATACTGGCATGAAAGTGATCGATCGGTTTTGGGATCAGAGCCTCTCTTGGTTCATGTTAGAATGTTACTTAAAAAATTAATACATTTTATCGGAGGTTTCTGGATATGTTTATGCTGAGCCCTTTTTTTTCTTTTTGGCGTGTATTTGGTATTGTTATTGATTTCTGTTCTGCAATGCTGTATTCCTCTGCCTTGGCTTTGTAATGTGTGCATGTATGTCGCATGGCATGTTATTAAAATGTTTATTATTATTTGTCGAATATATTTTTTAGGATTTTTAATATGTGATTTTGATAGTACACGTTTTAATATAAGCGTGCTTTAGACAATATTTAAATTTCTGTGGATCGGCGTACATGTTTATTTTTTGTAATATGTGGGCAATTGTTTTCAGAGTGAGTGCTTTTAAATACTTCTCCTCTGACCTGTCTATAAATTTAGTGTCATGTATTCTTAAAAAAACTTTTCTTTTTTTTCTCTCTCTCTCTGTTTAGGTATGTATAGTCAAATCGTTTCTTATATTTACGCCACTTTTCATCATTTTTAAATGATCCTACATTTTAAGTAGGATTTTTATTTATGTTATCAATTATATTGTTTGGCTCCTGAAAGCATCTTCCGGTGGAGAGCTGGTGGCTGCGAACGCAGTCGGCTGAAGGGTATGCTCGCTGTTGATTGTTTTGCCAGATGTGGGGCTAGTGCATGCTGTAGTGAAGTGGGGTGTCTGCCAGCTTATATTGCAAGTGCAGATGTGGGGCTAGTGCATGCTGTAGTGAAGTGGAGTGTCTGCCTGCTTATATTGCTTGCTAAGTAGCGCAGTTAATTAAAAAAAAATAATCGTGAACATACGCCATTGCTTATTTTAACTGAATGTCTTAGAGAAACCACAAAAATTAACAAGAAAGATAAATACACAAACACACAGAAAACCAGGCGAAATCAGCCAATGTGAAATGTTAAACACAAAGACAGCATAGAGAGAAATCTTTGGAGGCAATTGTTTAATAGAAATATATCACAGCACAGACAAATAGGGTACTGATGAGACATTTGTAACAAGAACAGGAAATACATAGAAATAATAATCTTGGAGAACACAGCTATAAACAGACGAACCCAATGATGATACGAAACAGATCATGTGGACAACACAACATAGCGACGCACTGGAGACCCCAGCGATGAAACGAAACAAATATTCAGGAATACAAAACGACGACGGCACAGACGAACACACTAGGCTTCCTAAGACAAACATTTACAATGTTTCGGTAACTGATATCTGTTCCCATCATCGGGCATAAACCGAATATATAAGAGAGCTGGTTATCACATGGGTGTTTGATAATGCTCATGACGAAGGGTTTTTTAGCACAGTTATTCCGTGGGGTCGATTCTCATTGACTACCATTTACAGGTTGGTTTACAGGGTAAAGTAGTCATGGTCATTTGTGAATTATATTGTTTTCACCTTACTTATCATTTTTACTGATGCTTCTCTGCCGTCAGATTCTGTTGTGGCGCTAGCAAGAATTTCACAAAGTGAGTTTTATTAAATAGTTTTTTTTTCTAGTGGATTTTTGCACAAACTTCATCGAGTTTCTTCGCTGTTAGGTAATACAATTTAACGTTCTGCTCATACATCTTTACCTCTCCTTCCCTACTTACTGTTGTCCTTCAGGAGTGGCATAACCTACCATTTGTAATTACTTACTTTTATAGTTAACCTATCATCTTTATGTTATATTTCTACCACCACCTTGACTCCATTGCAGCCACCTCTTCAATAATGTTTCTCATTATGTATACTGGTTCATCTCCCATTTCTTTACAGTTCTTTCCTATAACTTACCTTACCCTAAAGTAAGGGTGCGATGACCCATATAAGCATATTCGTGGTAATTTGTTATCTAAACTAATTATGCTTGGCAAACACTTTTTGTACTTTACATTCAACTTTCAACTCAACTATGTAAGGGAATTCTTTGTTGGTTGCATGCTATAGTAGCTAATTTGAAAATAAAAGTATACGTATAGCCCTCCAGACAGGGTACTTTGAAAATATAATTCTACTGTGTCACATGTTGGCAGCCTTCACTGGCCTACAGTATCGTCTTATAGCACCACATGTTGGAACTAATTAGACTTACTACTATCGTCCCCTAACATCTGCATTTATAAATTTTTTGTGACTGTGTCCCCCTTGACATCTGCCACTGGAACTGTTGGGTATTATAGTTACCACCTTGTTTAATGTTTAGGATGGGTAGGGGTTCCGACACGAATGGAATAACATGATTTATCCCATTTTCAAGAAAAGTTTTATTTGGTATTCAATATGGCTTCGTAGTGATCTAACATACTTTGAAAACATTACCACTGATATTGGTCATTTTTGTATAGTTTATGTTATACGTGAATTTTTAATTGCGTATTTGATTATATGACTTGCATTCTTGTTTTCAAACCTTGAGATAGCTAACTGTGATTATTGGTCGAAAGTAACCACTTCCTTGCTCAGGATTTAATAAAACTAAATTTATAACTTTTTACACTAGTGCATCCTAGTAGCCAAATCTAGAACCTTAAATGATGTTATCCATTATGGCTGACACCTAAAGTCAATATTAGTTGTGCATAACAGCGAATATTTTATTCAATTTGTTGTTATGGCATCTAAAGGATGGTCGTCAACCGCTAATTATATAAGCAGACAAAACTTCGTGGGGTAAGAAAAGGATGGGATGGTATGGGTGGCCAGGAAAACATACCATAATTTATATCTTGCACACATACAGCAAAAAATACACATATTTAGTTAGCGGTCAATGTACAATAATATATCCACACCATAATATATTTTTGCCCCATGTGTACCAAAAATATCGAGCATACCGTAGCATAAACCTTGTCATCGTATTGAAATAAGTATCCAGTGGCAACACCTCTCCTGTAAACTCTTTTGGCAAAAAAAAAACCTGATTTTTATGATGTTATTTTCTGAACGAACGAGGTAATTTTTACTTCCAAATGACTCATTTATTACGATGCAATAATATAACATAAATCCAGTGCTAGGTGATAGTGTATTTGAAGACCATAAAAATAACAGTTTTTGCTATGAAATGTGCAGGAACTTTGCGAAGGGGGGTCGCACTGACAAGAGCGGAGTTAAATGGAGCCCCGGACGACAGCACGCACGTATTCGATGACGACATGATCGAGAGTCTGCCAGAGTGCTCGTGCGACCTTCCTCCGCACACGCTGTGTGGCTTCACCATGAGCTCGCCATACCCCATGCCACCTGATGCAGCATTAGCCCAGTCCACACCCTCATCACCGCCAGAGAGTTCCTCTCAGAAGTAGCAGCGTATTGTTCTTGGAGTGACACTATCAGTGACTTTCCCCGCCACACCGTGTACTCCTTACTACATAATGCCAGGCGCAGTTAAAAAATTACAAAAACCTTTTACTAGTTTTTACTTTTGCCACACATTCCGTTTTACGCAATTCACACAGCTATAAAATAATTGTCTGGAAATTATAATTATATATATATATATATATACATACTTTCTTCAGCAAGAAATAATACATGATCATTTTGTTACAATAATTTCCTTAAAAATTAAATTTACTCTTATGTGTTGAAAAAAGTTTTTTCATTTTTATTTTTTCATTTTTTTTATTGGTGGTTTAATGTTCGATGTACATTTTTGAATTTCCTTGCCTCTTACTTTGAATATAATTACGCAATGTTATCTATATTTGATTATAAGTATAATTTCTGTTTCAGAAGTCCTTTCTGACTCGTCTATGGCGATGTAGCAACTACCCGCCAAAAATGATAAAGTGTACTTTTTTTCTTTTCCAGACATATTCAATTAATAAAGTATTTTGTGCATATTTTATGCTTGAAACAACATACCTAAATTTAAATGTTTTTACAAAAATTTATTAAAATTTAAGCAGTACTTAAGGCTCGAAAGTAAATTATTCATCAATCACATAAACTGCTCGACACAAATTTGCAATTAAAGTTGCTCAAAAATATTTTTTTTTGGCAAATTCATTGAAAGTTAACTTCTTCAAAAATATTTAGAAAATATTTTTGTCTTATTAAGTGCTTCAAATTATTTACTTAACTGTTTTTTTTTTACACAATCAGACCTTTATATGGTATTTTTAATGGGTGCACATATATGGCATGTTTAATGGGTATCCTAAAATGTCACCGATTCGCTTTACTAAATTTTGCATGTTTTTTTATAAATGCAATAAATTAAATATGATTTTTTTTGCTTGTTATTCCGTTAGAAACCTTATTTCATTTCCTGTAAACAAACTCTTCACATTAAAAGGTTCAATTTTCAAAACTTCCGGTAAGTTTTTAAGGATACATCGATAATTACTTAGAACATCGGTGGAAAATTTCCAGTTTCATTATATGGAACCTACTTATTATGGTCTAAAAGCTCATAAATAAATACATCTTTACACATGAAGTTAAACTTAAGTGCATGTATTTATAAATTCAAATAAAATACAAGGCATAGTGGGAGATACAATGCCATGATAATAAGGCAATAGTTAACTTTTTTTTACTATGACAGACTTAAATTTTTGTATCATAAGAGCACACAATAAAAAATATATAACCATTTAACTATAATGGGCCAAAGAAAATTGTTCAACATATTTTTACATATCTGAGATTAATAATTTCCTCAAACATGTAAAGATTTAAATAGCATTCTTTAAAACAAAGGGCGAAGGGTGGTTTTCTAAGTACGGTAACCAATATTTTATAAGTATTAGGATTTTTCCCCACCAGTAAATGGGTCTAAATTTTTTATAATATATTGTTATTAAATCTGTTATAGATTTTTATTATTGTTCGTATGTCAATTTTAATAATAAGTATAGAAACACTTACGTATATAATTATATACACACAGATATAATGTCCGTATAAGACAATGCCAAAATAATAAATATGTTAATTTTGATAACCAACCAATTCCATAACTAAGTTATATTCTCAATACTCCCGCAAAAATATTTTTTTCTTCTAAAACACAAGTCATTCATGAGTGCTGTAAAATCTTAACATAAAATGTCTTTTAAAATCCATGATTTTTAATTTTTAATTAGTAAATATAAGTTTCATGTCAGGAACCGGTCTCACATTTAAAATTAAATAACTTTACCTTCCAAAGTCTTGTTACCATAAAATTAAGAGAAAATTTTTTTTGAAGCACAGCCCCTGCATCACTGGCCGAATGTCTCCCTCCTGCCAACACGCTCCGCTCCACTCTCTCAAACCGCTGGTCCCTCCCCGACTCCTCCCCCCTCCCCCCCCCCCTCGCCAAGACACACACGCGACTCCCTGCACTCTACAGCCACGGAACACGGAGGCGTCTCTTACAGTGCCAACTGAAACCATGCTTTGCGCGACATGTGACGCTATTTGTTGGCTGGACCCACAACTACTAGCAAAAACTAACTCGGACAGGGGGTTTGGTTTATAATGTTAACTCATGTAATAATGACTTAATGCTCAGTAACAGAAATTTAAACAGTGCGAGAAAACTAAATACAATTTTTTTTAATAAAAAATCATGTTCTATATAAAATATTCGAAGTTGCAAAATTTCTGGTATGCAACAACAAAAATATTTAGCTGCCAAAATGAAGTGAATTAAATTTCACGGGTTTGTTTGCCTAAAAATAGCGTATGCATTACTTCTCACAATCAGTAAAGCTATGCTAGTACTATATTCTTAAAGCTATTACCTGACGGGCGGGCCCACAACTACTATAATTCACTATGTCTCAGTTTCGGCAATTAGAGTCTCTCCCCAAATGAACAGCCCGTGGGCCCAAGGCAAGCAGAGCGCTGGTCTGCTTCCCCAGTCCGGCCCCGTACTTCAGGTACATTCGGAATACGAAAAATTAGCGGAACTGTGAGTTTCCGTGTAAGAAGCGCACAACAGACAATGGAAAACCGCATTTAATAGCTGAGTGAAGAAAGAATGCTGTCTCAAAAATTAAACGTGTATGTTTGAAAACTTGCATTCTTCTAGAATTATTAATTTGAATAACAGATTCAAAATCTAATTTAAGGGGCATTTTACCTCTTCTGAAAGTAGGGGAACCAACGGTTTCCGTGGTGCAATGGAATATTCGAACCTGATACGAAACTATTTAATTTACCTTCTCTTCGAGTGGTTTTCTAAAAGAGATGTATTCCTAGATTTCACGTGACTTCGCATAATTTGTAGAACTGATTCTGAAATAAGATTTAAGAACTTAAGGGAATGGAAAGTTAATGCAGCAAGTTTTTTGTAGTAACAAGCACAAGAATAATTAATGAAGTGCATGTGAGACGTACACCCACGGGGACAGGGCTCCCCTGAACCTAAGAAGCCCCTCACAGAGGGGTCCACTTGCGGTTGCCAAAGCGTGACTGTGAAACACGTTTGATGGGTAGTATACAACATACAAGCGTCCTTTCCAGAGATGACTTATGTAGGTTACAACCACGCGCAAAACTTCCCCCCCCCCCCCAGCTCCCTGCTAGTGAGACGTTGCTCAGAGCTGTTTCGGAAACTACAAGAAGACGGGGTCAAGATGGCCGGCCGGAGTATTGTGTCGCAATAAGGCGCCATTTCACTCTGCAAGGCAACTGTGTTTATATTATTATCGCAGGATGAAAGAATAGACTCTGAAACAATATCACTTTTCTTTTGGAACTAGCTGAAATTTCATTTCCTGGCAAACAATCTTTTATTTGACTAAAAGCATAACATACTGGTAGTTTCATAATTATTTGAATTATTATTCAAAGTAAGGTCCGCCCACTTATTTTAGTGGCTAGCGTGACTGGCTGGGTGGCCAAGGGTTCAATTCCCGACCGGGGAGAGGATCTTACAAACCTTCTCCCTGGGTTCAGGACTGGGTGTTTGTGACGTCCCTTTCATCTTCATCCCGAGGAAGGCAATGTAAAACCATCGCAGAATCTTCCAGCCCCGGCAAGCATACCTGCCATCACAGTGGCGCTGCCTGTGTTCACGTCACCCAGTAATGGGTCAAACGACTTATATTGTCAAGTTTTCTATCAAACCTTGCCCTGAAGCGGGAAGCGGTTTAATGGAGCACAGTTGTAAATCCATTAGAATACACAGCATACTACTAGTACTCAACGCGGTGTACTGTATCTTTGATTGGCACGGTATTTCAAGTTGAAAACCATTCATGACAAGTTACATAATTATTGTCACAGTAAACCTTTTTTAATGCTATAAGATTAACATCAAAAAGACAAAAATATATTTAAAAGCTCAGTTATTAATATTTACGTGTATTGAAAGTCTAAAAATAAAAACCGCTTTTTGTGAAGTTCATTCAGACTAATATACTGATGTTCATGAAAGATAATTTTGTATACAGCTCTAACTGATTAATGAACTTGACATTTAACTTTAAGCGTGATAAATTGAGCTCGCCATACTACTGCACTTAACTCCAAGCATTGTGCGCCTAATAAGTTTTGTGGCGTGTCGCCCATCTACTAGATACTTAGTTTATCAAGAATGGGCTTGAGCGAGATTAAAATCAAAACATATTGAAATACGACTATAAAAACTATATAGGTATTTTCAGATTAAAAGTTCTGTAATATATATATATATATATATTGATATTTGGTATGGCCGCTGATTGGTAGAATGCTCAACAGACAGACGCCATCGTGCAACAAAAAAACAAAAACCGCTATGACTATCGTGAATTCGCCTCATAGCGATGAAAAAAAAAAAAAACATGAAAACTGTCGCAAAGCTCTCGCGGCAGCATATACCGCTATTGCCCACTGGATTGCGGCGAGTGAGAGAGTGTGGAGAATAGTGGCATGCTCTGAATTGTTAGAATCCGAAGTGTACTGGGGCCAACTCACTATAAACTTCAATCTCATTAGAGTGTATGATCTGAAAATAATAGGAGCTAATTCTGGTACTGCATGCGTACGAGGTGGTAATAAGGTGAAATATCATTAAACGTTTTAAAAAATAGACCATAGTTAGGAAAAACATAGCTAGAGACATATCCAACACAAGAACACGTATTAAATACATGACATCATGGAGACAACAGAAAAGTAGGATGAAAGGACAGAATAATTGTTGAAAGTAAATTTACGCAATAAAGCTACTGTTACATTAATGCACTATACTAATAATACATAAACGCTCTTTACACGGCTAAAGGTGGGAAACAGTCATGTTGGTCTGTGGAAGAATAAAGCAATAAAACGTATTTTTACAAGAGAAATGAAACATTTCGCTAGTAAAAAAAATTACAATTAAATGTTAGTTTCATTATGTCAAAAAACACGTAAACATTTACGTAACGAGCCGATAAGTCGCAAGAGACCAGTTGAGTAAACTGATTTAACAAAGTTAAACTCGAGTTTAATTACTTAATACAAAATATACTAAGGCACAGAATTAAAACTTTATAATTATCAGCAAAAAATAACTACACTAAAAACAAATGTAAATAAAATGTATTAAAAATCAGGTCATTAGATAGTGACTGTATTCATTTAGTGTAATATCTCTTTAACTCAAAATGAAAAAAAAAAAAATTCTTAAATATTGCCTATCAGGTGCCTCCCAAAGGAACTCCTAGGAGGATCATGGCAACTAGAAACACTGACATGCATTCTTGAACGTAACTTTTACCCTAACATTAGTTTAGACCATGGTTGCCAAGACATAAAATATAACTCTACATTATCAAAGTGTGGCCACTACACATCAACAGAATAGCACTGCTATTAAATACTTAGCCATGACACACCCCGAAAACGCATTCTGTGTTACCCGCTGGTGTTTAAGCCTCTCTAGTAGATTACCATGTGCAGGCGGAATCATTTGGTACATTGGTTTATATAGCCCAAATTAATACTCGTTCGCAAACATCGAATTTCAGGGAGGGTAGTTCCCAAAAGGAATAGAAGGAAAACAAGGCAAGTCAGAGTTGTGATTGAGGGAATTGGCTAGGAGGGAAAATGGGGAGAAGGAACGAAAGGGTAAGGAGAGACAAAAATCAAAAAGCCGCGTATATCATAACAAGAGCTACTTTAAGGACTGGTGACAGAGGTGAAGAATTGACAAATGACAACTGAGAAGAGAGAGTGTGTAGGAAAGTGACATACTGTAGATTGTTAAGACTACAGATATGCTCTGAGTACTAATGGTGGATGTGAAAACTTCACATGAGCTGCTGATAAAATAGCATGAGCAGAAGCATGACATGTTGTAGAGTGAAAAGACTCGAGAGTTGCTCTGATGATTGGCGGTGGATGTGAAGATGCTTCAGTGCAACTGTTTAACATAAGGACCCATATATAACTTAGTAAAATGGTTTGAGTAATGATTAATTTTTTATGTATTACGTGTTTAAGGAGATAAATATATTTAAAAGCTAAGAAATATAATTTTCATAATATGCTGTATTTAAAAATATGCAAAAGAACTTTGCTAAGCATATTCTATGGTCTTTCATATAACTGGCACTTAAAAGGGCTTTACTTTATTCCTACAAAAACTAATGAATTTTATGTTCATTTAAAAACTGTTATTTATATTTCAATAAATTTATAATATTTTTATTTACACATACTTTTATTTTAGCAAAGCCTACTTTAAAATCTTTTATTACTTCACTGTATCAAAACGAAGTACAGTGTTGTTAAAAAAAAAATTATTTGCAAAGCAAGTACATGACATTGTTCAATAAAAATAAATCGTATATTTTTAAATTTCCAGGAATGATTCCCAGGTTGGTCGCAAGGACAATAGAGATGTTCAGCAGAGCCCCTGGCAGCAACAAACATACCTTCAACGACAACACAGTTAACACCATTCCGGAATGTACAGCTAACCTCCAGCCAGGCATGCTGTGTGTGATAACAGTACAGTCGTCAACCACGCCTTTTACTGCCGCTACTGCACCAACGGACATCAACACTCCATCCTCGGCCGACCAGCCCAGCATGGAGCCACGTGCACCTACCAACCCTCTGGCGGAGTCTCTGTGACGCCTTGTTTAAACTACATGAGCAGAGCTGCTCTGATTCGTCCTGTACTATAACCATGGTGGGTGCCATTCATATTGTTACGAACTTATGTACGTAAAACTGCGTTCGTAAAGGATAAACCAATAAAGATTTACTATAGTTTTAAGAATTACTAATTTTTTCATTACTAATAAATAATTTGACTTAAAATGCCTGATCACCAATCACTTGCAGTTAAAATGATTAATCGAAAGTCACTCAATGTCTTTCAAGATCCACCGTTTGCTTTCTTCACTGGAGCTAGGCTCAACAGTCATTCTCCCCTTATATCGTGCCTTCCCTCACACACACAGCTTCACCCGTCTCAGTCACACTCGCACCATCCCGTCGCTCCTTGTTGCGACGCTCTCGAGGAGGTCTCGCACCCTCTTCGCCGATGTTGCACTTCCTTTCACGAGTAGAACTCTCCGAACTCTCAGAACTCCTGCGGAAGCCGGCGTCGTAGCTTATCTAACCTGGCGTCCTTTTCGAACGGACGAGAGCAGCCTTGAAGAGTCGCGTCATCCTGGGCCGACCTGACGCCCGAAACATAGAGAATGGCCCCAAGTTATGTGTTCCAATTTTGGTGGCATAATCTATAAGCCTTCAAAAATCCCAGGCTGCTAAAATTGTTAGTGACAAAAGTCCGAGGCAGGACAGTGAGTGGGAAGCGGAGGGGGATATGTAAAGAGACTCTTGTAATCCCGCCGGGCATGCATGGTATGCATGACTTCAGTGCCCATGCGAAGCTGCTGGCCAGAATGGCTGGAAGGCCCGTTCAGATACCTGGCACACATCGTGGCCTTGCCTCCTAGCACACATGTTATATACTGTCTCCTCCTTAAACCTGTTCGTTCCGAACAGGTAAAGCCTCCCTTCCATAATATTCCCGCAATCGTTCCAAACATACCACTTTTATCCGTCCCCTCTTACCACTCTGGATGTGGTAGACCACAATATTTAGCTGTTACAGACTTCATACGGGCCTTTCCATGCTACTTTAAGCTTAGGGCACCAGCCCTTCCTGAGTTGCATGTTGTACCGTCACACCAAATCGTCCTCCTGAAATCCGGGTAAGTTATCCTTCAAGTGGTACCTCATCTTTATTCGATTCGTCGCTTTTCGAACATTTTTGCGTACTTCTTCATGTATAGGTGCCATTCGCTCCTCTAGAAGATTCACATAATCAGTGTTGTTGGTCGGCTCACAGTGAGGACAACAGGGCAGCTTCAATTCCTGTCCAAACTCAACACTCGCAGGGGTCTGCCCAGTGGAGTCATGGATAGCAGCCCTGTATGCCATCAGGAACCACTGGATGTGTTCATCCGAATGCTTTTGATACTCGGACACAACATTGGCAAGTGTTTCTCGAGAGTTCACATCTCAACCATGCCAATGGACTGAGGATGTACGGTGTAGTCCTGTAGTCCCAGCAACCGACAAAACTCCTAAAATATTATCGACTCGAAATTGCGGCATTAGTCTGAATGGAGCTCCATTTGTACCCCAAATTTGCCAATGAAGATGTTGACTGCATCCACAATGATAGTGGCTTCTTGGCTAAGAAGTGCATAAGCCTCTGGCCACCTACTGAGTAATCCATTGCTACCAGAATAAACTGGTTACAATCCTTAGTTCTGAGAAATGGTCCAGCTATCATTTCAAAGGGGGCACCTACATTGTAGGCCCACATTTTCCTTCAACTCAGGTATTGTTGTCTAGCCGAGCATAGTTCGCATTCCCTATATAAATTATCCACATCCTATCGACACCTCAACCAATTGTAGCGATGATGGATATTGGCTAGAGTTTTATTCACCTCTATGACCACCAGATGTATCATCATGGATTACTTTCATCACTGGTTAGACGAGGTGCACGAATCACTAAATGTCGGCTTCATATTCTTTGAGTGTTTTTGATAATCGCTGTTGATGTGTCTTCAGGGCTGTTCTATACACCTCGCCAATCTGTCGGTCGCCATACCTCAGCTCAAAGACCTCTACTAATAATTGGTAGTCTTTCAGGTCTGGGACTGGTAGGGTCTGCAGCAGATATAGTGGAGATCCTCTTAGGGCCAAGACATGTACGGTAGCCTTTTCTTCCTCGGTCCAACAATTTACATCTGTAGCTGTCTCGAATTGCTTCTATACCATTTCTACAAAGATTGACCATCGAAGGTGGGTGGATTGAATTTCTAGTGGCTGTTGGAAGTGCCCTCCACCTTTACATCTTCGGAGAAACTCTTACAGTTTGTCGCAGCAGAGGCTGTTTTGATCATCCGTCGGCACTCCTTGGTTACAGCTTCTACATGCCATTCAGTGTTCTGTTCGAGCTGAATAATCTGTTGTACCTGTTGTGCGACAGACTGCTCCAAACACTTTATTTAACCCTCAAACTGAATTGTGGCTCAGTCGATTCTCTTCATTTATTCTTGAGCAGCAACTATTTCGTTTCATATTTCTTCTTGACCCCTCTTCAATTCTTCTTTGTTTTTCTTCATGTCATCAATCTCAGTCTTCATAGCATTCTTAATCTCTTCTTGGCAGTTCTTAATTTGATTCATCTCTTCTTGGTTTCTCTCCATTTTATTATTTATCTCAGCCAAGAAAGATAAATGTTTTTAAGTTCGTCGTCCACCATCTTTCGTGTCCACATACACTATCAGCCTATCACTACTGTCTTATGAATACACTTTAATTTCACCTACGAGCTAACCCAAACCTATAGTAAAAACGAACACTACACAAAACTTACAGTTGCTAACTAACTCGATTCTCGAATAACTAAATTTGTAAATTATTATTTTTAAATTATAGTTAGGAAACTGTACACTAAATCTATAAATTATGGCTATCTCACTTCTGACACCAAAAATGTTACGAACTAATGGTGGCAGCTGGGTTCATAATGAGATAGCCCAATTAAATTTTATTACAGTTTTATAAATTACTAATATTTACATTCCTAATAAATAATTGTACTTAAAAATGTCTGATCACCAATCAGTTACATTTAAAATGTTTATTCGCAAGTCACTCAAAGTTCGTCAAATTCCACAGATGTAACTCCTCACTAAAGCGATAACAGTCCAAACAAACACAGCCTCTCGCCACTCAGTCGTACTCACTACGTCCTCTCGCTCCTCATCACACCCTCTTCTCTGATATCGCAATTCCCCAACTTGCAGAACTCTCTGAACTATAGAAACTCCCACGGAAGCCTACATCGCTGCTTATATACCCTGGCGTCCTTCTCTATCAGACGAGAGCGGTAGCGACAAGTCGCATTTTACTGGGATGACCCTACACCCTAAACATCGAGAATGGCTTTGAGTCACATTCTCCAAGCTCGATGGCATCCTGGATAGACCCTCATAATTCCCAGGCCACTAAAACTGTTAGTGACAATAGTCCGAGGCAGAACAGTGAGCGGGCAGTGGAAGGGAATGGGTAGCGAGACCCCTATAATCCGATGGGGATGTGTGGCATATGTGACATAAGCGCCCATGCGGGGCCGCTGGCCAGACTCGCTGGAAAGCCCACTCAGGTACCAGGCATGCATCGCAGCCTTGCCTCCTAGCATGCATGTAACAATATTTAACCTCGACTGTCACGTCCAAATATAGAGCAACCTACAACTAACAACACTCTGGCAGAGTCCCTGTTATGCCTTATTTAATCCACATGAGCATATATGCCCTGATGATTCCTGTACAATGACCATGCTGTTCGGTACCATTTATATTAACCTCGGCCATCCAACACACTATTGAGCCATATACATCTACCAAACCTCTATCAGAGGGCAAGTGATACCATTTTTAGACCAAATGAGCAGAGCTACCTTGATACTTCCTGTATTGTGACCTCACTTTTGGGTGCCATTTATACTTAACCACGGCCATCGAGCCCACTTTATAGCAACCTGCACCTAGCAACCCTCTAGCTTAATCCCTATGGCACCTTATTTAGACAAACATGGGCAGAGCTGCCTTGATGCTTCCTATACTGTGACTATTCTGTTAGGTGTCATTTGTACTTAACATCGGCCGTACAGCCTACCGTAAAGCCACTTGCACCTAAAGAACATCTGATGGAGGCCCTGTGATGCCTTGTTTAAACAACACAAGCAAACCTTCCCTTATGCTTGCTTTACTTTGATCATGCTGTTAGGTGCAATTTATACTTAACTATGCTGTCCAGCTCACATGAAGCCACCTGCACCTACCAACTGTCTGGTGCCTTTATTAGTCAACATGAGCAAGATTTCTTATGTTTACTGAAACAGTGACCTCGCTGTTAGAAGGCATTTATACTTAACCACAGCCATCCAGCCCACTATAAAGCCACCTGCATCCAAGAAACCTCTAGCAGGATCCCGGTGATGCCTTGTTTGAATCACATGAGTAAGCTGCCTTAATGCCTCATGTATTGTGACCACTCTGTAGAGTGCCATTTATAATTAACCTCGGCCGTCCTACCAACAATAGAGCCACCTGAACATGATATCCCTGTGACGAATTGTTTAGTCCTCATGGGCAGAGATGCCTTGATGCTTCCTTTACTGTGACCATGCTGTTTGGTTTCATTTATACTTAACTTAGGATTGTAGTTCACATGAAGACAAATGCATTTACCAACCCTCTGGCAGAGTCACTGTGATGCCTTGTTTAAACAACATTAGCAGATCTGCCCTATTACAATCGGTATAATGAACACACTGTTTGGTGTCAATTTATACTGGAACTTGGCCTATAGTTCACATGAAGACACCTGCATTAACCAACTCTTTGGTGGAGTCGCTATGAAACCTTGTCTAGACAACATGAACTGAGGTGCCCTAATGCTTCCTGTACTGTGACCATGCTGTTGGTTGCCATTGATACTTAACCTCGGCCGTCCTATCAACAATAGATCCACCTGAACATGATATCCCTGTGACGACTTGTTTAGTCCTCATGTTCAGAGATGCCTTGATGCTTCCTTTACTGTAACCATGCTGTTTGGTTTCATTTATACTTAACTTAGGATTGTAGTTCACATGAAGACAATTGCATTTACCAACCCTCTGGCAGAGTCACTGTGATGCCTTGTTTAAACAACATTAGCAGAGCTGCCCTATTACAATCGGTATAATGAACACACTGTCTGGTGTCAATTTATACTGGAACTCGGCCTATAGTTCACATGAAGACACCTGCATTAACCAACTCTTTGGTGGAGTCGCTATGAAACCTTGTCTAGACAACATGAACTGAGGTGCCCTAATGCTTCCTGTACTGTGACCATGCTGTTGGTTGCCATTGATACTTAACCTCGGCTTGTATTTCACATGAAGCCACCTGCATTAACACTCCCTCAAGCGACGTTCTTGTGATACCTGGTTGAGACCACATGAGCACTGCTGTAAAGCTTCCAATATTGTGAAACCGATATTGAGTGATTTATTCTTACTCTCGGCCTGTAGTTCACATGAAGCCATCTGCGATTTCCAACCCTCTGGCAGAGACTTTGTGACACCATTAACACTTAACTTCGGCTATGCTAACCACCACAGAGCAACCGGCACTTACCAATCCCCTAACAGAATCCCTGTTAAGGCTTGTTTAGACCATACGAGCAGATATGCCCTAATTATTTCTGTTCTGTGACTACGCTGCTGAGTGCCATTATATTTCACTATTTCACATGAAGCCACTTATATTTACAAACCATCAGACGAAGTCCTTGTGAAACCTTGTTTAGACCACAATAGCATATCTGCCCATAGGCTTCCTATACTATGAACACATTGTTAGGTGCCATTATTAGTTAACAAATGCAGCCCAGGCCACCATAGAGCCACTTGTACCTACCATCCTTCTAGCGAAGTCCCTGTGATACCTTGTTTAGACCTGATGAGCAGAGATGCCCTGATGCTTCCTAAACTGGGACCATGCTGTTAGGTGCCATTTATACATAACTTCGGCCATCAAGCCAACCACAAAGCAACCTGCTCCTACCAAACCTCTATTGTAGTCTCTGTGATACCTTGTTTAGACCACGCGAGCAAAGCTGCCTAGATATGCCCCGTACTGTGACCACGCTTTTAGGTGCCCTGAAGAAGTATGCCATCGCTACCCCACTCGAAACTCCGAATAGTCACCACAACGTTACATTGCCTGACCTCAGCTACACGTCGAAGTATGATATGTCAACAATAGTTTAAGTCCAGCTGCTGGTGATAGAAAATTATCCATACTGCAGATGAAATAAATTTTTCAGTTGCTGATCACTGAAGGAGGAGAGGCGGAGATATTTTAAGAACAAATTTGACTTAGCCATTGGCGGGACTGTTGGAGACACGACTGGAATTTACATTTACCGGGCATGACTTTGGGACTTAACCTCCTAGAGAAGTGTTTATGGTAACTGTGTCGGTGTGCTCCGATCGCTTTGAGCAGGCTCCAAGGGTTCTCTAGCCCGATGCGGAGTCGACGTGGTGAGCAACGACACAGCTCCGGTACTAGCCTGGACTGCTAGAAGAGGTTAGATAGGCCTCCACAGGACCATGGGTTCACTGGGTGTTTTGATGGGTCCCAGTGTGATGTGGGAGATCAGGGTAAGCGCCAGCAGTGCTGATAAGGTCTAAGGGCTAAGGACACAGCAAACTGTCTGATTAGCAGAGTGAGGAAGAGAGCTAAGGCTCTAAAACCATTCCCGATCAAAGGGGGGAGTAATCCCATGGCAGTTAGTGTCAATTTTACTTGCTCTGGAAGTTTTTAAACTGTACTGATCGTGTGGTAGACATAGAGAAATGTCACTCACTCACTATTTGTACGTCTAAGACCTATGATTTTTTTGTTATAAAATGAAATTTTCACTTTTTCACTTCTTAACGATGGAATTTCATATTAATATGTAGCCTATGTGTTATTCTGATGTATAAGCTATATTATTGTAAAGTTTCATTAAAATCCATTCAGTAGTTTTTATGTGAAAGAGTACCAAACATCCATACTTACAAACTTTCGCGTTTATAATATTTGTAGGATTATAATGAGTAATTGTGAATGTAATTGTGCTTAATAAATATGTATAGCATCCGCCTTGTTCCATATTCTTTACGTTGTGACCCCACAGTTACAAAAATACTATAAGGGAGAGTGGGGTAATGGTGAACACTTAAGGGAAATCTTAATTTAAATTGCTTTATATTACATATAATATTTCTTTCTTTGTTCTAATTGTTAAGTATTTAATACCGAACACTTCTTTATACGACAGAATACATTTTATAGAAATTCTGCATAAGTATAATACCTTTTGTAAAGTTATGCAATGTTCGCCATTACCCCACACCGTGGGGTAATCGTGAACACATGTTCACCATTACCCCATTCCAAAAGGTAATGATGGATACTCATTACTTGTTACGCCAGAGACATGTTTACTTTAGAAAAATTATACATTTTATGAAACTGGTACTTTATATAATCTTACTAATAAAACATTTAATGAAACAAATAGGCCCACGTCATTTATAACATCCTAGTGTTTTGGTGAATATTGTGTTAAAGATCATATGGGCAAATGTAAGAACCATACAAACAACTTAACAACAAATAATAATTAAAACAACCAGTACAACCATTTGCATAAGAAATTCAAAAGTTGGAGTTAAATTGACAGTTTTTTAGCACAATATTTAAATGTAAAATTTTATCTTTTCAAACAAACATCACAGCAGAAACCCTCTGATCTCTCACAGACTGCACAATCTTTATGTGCCAATTTTCACATGAAACACACTTGAACCAAATCTCATCATGACCAAATTCCTCACAAATACAGCAAATATCTGTACTATTTGCAATCAAGTCATTGTCATCTAAATAACCATCATCACAGAGCTGCGAATCATCCACATCTTCCTCAGATGATGATTCAAACTTGAGATATGTGACCATTTTCTCCGTTTCTTCCCAGGAGCTGATGATTTCTTCTTCTTAATTTCTTTCCCACTACTTCTTTTTTATTCTTTTTGCTTCCTCTTTTCTTTTTCGCCATAAACAGCTTTCATCGGGGTAGAAGTAATAATTTCGGAATGCTGTTTCCGTCTTCGTTTTGTTGGGGGTCTTTTTGAAGGGCCTGGTAAAGGTGAAATGTCTGCTAATGTGACGGCACAAACCACCTTTACATTTCCGTTTTTTTCTCCGCAAAGTTCATTGTTAGGAATTCTCTCTTCTTCACTTGGTTCAGCTGTATCATTCAGGACATGGGTGGTCACTTCTTCTACAACACTTGGTGCTGAAATGTCATTCGGCGAATTATCTTCATTCTCCACTATTGGCATCAGTCATGATGCTGCGAAGAAATCTTCATCAGAAAATACGCTTTCGTTTAAGGGAACAATTCCCGCCTTCTTGAAACCAGAAACTGCTTTTTCCATGTTTGCAACAGCAACATAAGCTGCATTGAAAATTGATGCTACATCAGTAGGAAGGATCTTCTCTGCAGAATGGTGTTTCAGAAACTGGTCACATTTCTTGTTGAATGCAGTCTTCAAGGGTCCAAAGAACGAAATATCTAAGGGTTGAAGCCTGTGTGAGGAATGTGGTGGAATTGACAGTAGTGTGATTCCCTTCTTTTTCCAGTAGGTACTCATATGTTGCTAAAGAAGTGTGGCTGGTGTAGTTGTCTAGAATGATAAGAACTGTGTCATTCGCAGATGGTTTTGTAAAGCTACAAAAATGTTCAAGCCACGTACGAAAAAGCTCTTCCATCATCCACCCTGATTTCGAACACTGATACAGAGCCCCAGTTGGTCCACCCCGACTAAGTGCAGGATTCATTCTTTCCCTAGGGAATATAAACATGGGAGGAACATACAATCCTACAGCATTCATAGCACAGCAAACCGTTATGTTTCTACCCCTTTCCCAACTAATTGCTGAGCCTACTTGCTTTTGCCCTTTTGTTTGGGCCAATTATTCTGCAGGGTTTCTGAACTGTAGATATCCCTGTTTCATCAACATTGAATATATGCTGTGGAGGAAAATTGAATTTATCCATGACTAAGGTCATATTCGAAAATATACCCTCAACTTCAACTCTATTGAATCCAAGTATTCGATTAATACTTGTGGGTTCTGGTTTCCTCAAACTCAGCTGTGGATTTCTCTTCAAAAACTGTACATCCAGTCCTTGCCTGCCATTCCACTAGCTTCATTAAATTTGCAGTTAATACCCTTGATCATAGCAAATTGGAATGCCAAACGCCTTAGTTCATCAGCTGACATGCCGTAAAAAGGTTTTGCCAAATTCAGTGCATGTCCGGCAATCTCCTTTTCTTCATCCTTGGAGAAAACTGGTTTTCTGCCCATTCTTGGACCCTTAGAATCACCACACTTTATTCTTCTGTGAAGACTTGCAATTGGAATTTGGAAGTATCTGGTAACATGACGTATCTTCTTACCCTCTTGGATGGTAGCAAGAGCTCTAGACATGGTTTCTTCGTTACATTCGGCTTTATTGGTTGTTCTCTTCTTGTTTCTTGGCATCTGAAAGAAATTACTTATTACAGTAATGACAACACATGGCTGTGTTTACAAAATTGTAATGCTTGCATATTAAACACGTAAAATATTGGAATCATTATCAACATAAATAATTAGAATATCGACCTTTCGTAATAAAACATAAAATGTAACATTACTGGGTGTAGGTATTTAACATGCTTTCACTTTAGCAATAATGTTAGAATTTTATTAAAATCACAAAGGTGTTTTAGGCTGGGCGACAAACATCGTACTTGGCCATAGGACAGGAGTGTACATTTTGAAGCACCATTTGATTAATAAATGTAACAAAAATATTAGCAAGCCTTTTAAACACAAAACCAAAAATAATTTAACCCATATTCTTCAATACTTTTTGCCAGTTTTAAAATGTTTCTCAACAAATGAACCTTTTCATATGTTTGAAAATTATAAAATATTCTGGACTTTGGTAAAATCTTTGTCTTGGTACTGCCTGTATTATGAATAATTCCTGAAAATATTTTATTTGTGCTCTTTTGTTACGTTACATTTCAACACAGATATCATCCATGAGATATTCATAGAGGCTCTGCCCGTGTAGTTCAGTACTTTTCCCAGGTAAGGTGTTGATATTGACCATCCTGTAGGCACATTTAAAAAGTTTTAAGTAGGTAACGTACTTAAATCTTAAGTATTTTAATTAATTTGGTGTACGAGAATATTACAATAAATTATTTCAGGCATATTCATAATTATTATACGGTATGGTATAACTATTATTTATTATAAATTAAATAATCTTCAGTTATTTGCTGACATGCCTCATACGTATTTAAAACATATTCCTAGCAAGGTTAATACATAAGCCTACTGCTTGTAATTTTGAAATACTTACATTTATCAGTGTATTTTTCACTGTAGGCCTATCATTGGTTCATTGCAATAAAAAAAACATTATTAACTAGATTTGCCATAAAATAGTTCGAATAAACAAAATAATAGCATTTAACCTAATATACTTATGTTGGCCTTTTAAATTAAAAATTGAGAAGGCATTTTATTCAACACCGTTGGGTAATGGCGAACACTGGGGTAATGGTGAACACAAAAATATTATTGTTCACCATTACCCCAAAAGGCGCCATTTTATTTGTGAAGCATTGCTAAAGTTACAAGTTCTTATTTTCAATACCCACATAGCATGAAAGCTTGTAGCAAGCCTGTCAGTTAGCTTGAATTTGGCTTGCTATGCAAGCTTGAAGCATCAAGCTTGATTCAAGCTTGATTCAAGTGTTCTGTCATCCATTGCGACCTACACTTGTTTTCGGCAAGCTTGCCAAAGGCATGAATTAAACTTTCCATGCAAGCTTGACGCATCAAGGTTGATTCAAGCTTGATTTAAGTCATCTGTGAGCTATATCAATTTTGTTTCGGTATGCTTGCCGAAGGCTTGAATTTGACTTGCCGTGTTGCAGCCCTGTTGCATCCTGGGAGTTTATTATTTTTGTTTCCGTTTCCATGTTCCTTTTTTTTTCTGGCCAGAGCTTAAATACTCCATATTGCCGAAGTTGAATAAGGCTATCAAGGTAAGTTACTGTGTAAATTTATTACTTTCTTAAGCAAATATATTGTTATTTTTTAATAAGTAATTTTTTTATAGATGTGTTGTGTTAATGCTTATTATGATCTACCATTCGTTAATATATTTGAATACAATTCTCGTTGTACTTAACATGTGTTTATTCGAAAATAGGTCTGTTTTATAAATATTGTTTTTTAGATTGGATGGTCATTTTGTTTAAATACTTTCATTTTATTTTTTTAAAAAAAATTAATAATGAAATAATCTTTTAACTCGTTTACACTAAAAATGAGCAAACCATACGTTTCAGGCCTTCAATTTCTTTCTCTTTTAGAAACCTTTATGAATTAATTTATTTCATGAAACTAATTATTGATAGTTGTGTTTAAAAATAATGCAGGTTACGGCTTTTTTGTGTTGAATGGCCCGGATATGGGCATCTCAATTCGACACATGATAGTTAAATTAATATGATTTAGATTTATCCTTCCTTATGATAGTTATACCGATAAACCGTTACTTATCAAGGCACTAACACATCGGCCTAGCCAAAGGGTACCTATTACAATAGGCCTGCTTCAATTCGTTAACAATTAGTTTACTGTTTTAACATAAGTTTTTGTACATTAGTACTAACATTAAATTAAGAGAATGGTTAGATAACTTCATTAAATACTGAAATCATTAAAACTTTTTGTTAGGGAATCAAATGAAGTGATTTTATTAATAAATTTTTTTATATAGGTAGATATGTATGTGGTTAATGAGTGGGTTATTGCAGATTTTTTAAATTTATTTAAGCATGAAGGCCTACTTAAATGATACTATGTAAAAAAAAAGTTACTTGCATTTTCTTACTTCTTACATGTTTAATGATAATTTTGTGAAAGTTCATTGCCATTTATATTAGGTATGTTTATACGTAGTTGTTTACCCTTGTAATAGTGGTTAGTTACATTCATAGCATTAAATTGTTTAAAAGTTGGCGAGGTTAGGAAAGCTATGGAAAAAAATTCTCAAAAGGTAGTGTTGAAGGTTATGTTAGGTGTATTCAATTTAAATAGGTAATGCGTAACTTAAGTTCTCTAATAATTTAACAGTATTTCTATTAATGTATCTAACCTAACATCAGTTAGGCTAGGTTTATAAACTACACAGAGATTGATGCAACTCCAACTAAAGCCCGCTGCACACGACACAATTTTTCTTATAATATTGTACAAGAGATGTTATCCTGGCTTGCTATAAGTTTTGTCACTTAAAAACTTGCTGTCTACGAGCAGCCCTGAGAGATCGGCTACTGGTTTAGCCTAATCTCAGTGTTCTATTTTTCATACGAGTTTCACTACAATATTTAAGCAGCGGCCAATCAGAATGAATCAAAACAACATTAGAATTTGGCGCGCAAGATTGAGAAACATAAGTATGGAAGGAAAGAAGTGGACGAAAGACCAATTAACAACAATAATAAATTTTTACATGGAAGTTCTTTGTTTGTATGTGGTGAAAAGTAGTAATTACCACAATAAAAATTTTCATATTGCAGCTTTGAAAAGAATAGTTTTGATAACTTATTGTTTTGAAAATGCTCAGACCACAACCATCAAAGAAGCCAGTATCGTGCAGCGAAAACTTGTAGCATAGAAAGTACGTCAGCTTGGAAACTTGAAAATTGTAAACTATCCAATACTCAAGCTTGTAAAAAACATTTTGTCGTGTGCAGCAGCCTTAATGCAACAAAATTACAGTTGTTTATAATAGTCAAAATCCAAGGTGTTAGGCCAATGAATTTTACGATATGAAATTCTATAAAAAGAACTCTCTATCACTCGTTGGGAGCTAAATACATGCTCAATTTCAGTAGCAACTTAAACATCATAGAAACATTTATGTTAGATTCGGTAGCAAAAAAAAAAAATACATTGATCAATGAAGAGAGCAAAACTTGCCCAGTATTTGCGTGTTATTTTGTCTATGGCCATGGCTTGCAAATTCTATATAATTCCAATCCTGTCTCCCTAAGTTTCCTTATGAGGCAAAGATACCATTATAATTATTGAATGAGGGCTAAGAGACATAACTTTAGAATTTCTTGGTCTTTTTAAATAATAAATTTATTAATGCATCTTTTGGACGTTAGAAAAGAGGCATTGAAGTAATTAGCTTTACAACTTATAATTGACCAAAATTGTTGTGCACAGCTTAATTAAAAGTGCAGTATACTTGGATCTGCTCTTGCTAGATATAATTTAAAATTTTGGGGATAAAGTGTCTGAATTCATCTTTATTGTGAATATGGCCGATATGTTATTTATTTATTGGTTTTTGCAGCTGATGTACTGAAACTTCATAAAGCTACCCATATTGAGGTGAAGGAAACAATCTGCCTGTGGCTGCAACAGAGCAAAACAAGAGTATTGAGGAGGTAAAACTTTTGTTATTCTAACAACTTTATTTTAACAACTTTTTTATTGTAACATTGAAAGTTGTCCATGATTGTATGTTTGGCTAGTTGCCTTTTATATACAAAAAAATTAATTTTGAATTTTATTTTACAATTTTCAATTCTGGTAGTGGAATTTGGATTTCCAGATTTTTGTCTTATAAAAATTTAAGAACTACAGACTTTCATTACATGATATTTCTCATCTGTGTATTTCTGCAACAAAAATCAAAATAAAATATGTTTGATTTTCGATTCAGTACTGCTTAATTTAACACTTGTTGAATTTTATTTGGAGCACAGTTTGAATGGAATCTTTAACTATGTAGTTTCTTTTTCTGCAATGTAATGATAAATTTACGTATATGTTAATACTAGACTAGGATACAATGAAACCCCTTATTTGCACTGTTCGTGGGCACAAAGTAAAAAAAGTGTAAAATAAGGGAAATGTATGGAAAATCATTTTTTGGTCAGATAACTGTCATATGATACAACCTAAACATATTGCACTATCATATAAACATAACTATTCCTTATTATGAGTGTCTGAAGCATATCTAAAAATAATAATTGACATTTAATCTTTAATCTCTTATTTACATTCTGTAAAGTGTAGGTGAGCATCTATAAAATACATACGTACTTTCATACTGTAGTTGGCAATTCATATCAGATGTTTGCAGATTAAGAATATTGATAAAAATGTCAATATATAAGGATAGTTTACTAAAGCAAAAGTTACATTAAAAAAAACATACAGCAAGTTTTACAAAAACCTTATTTCAGTATTTAAAAAAAAATCGGTAAATATGTAGTGCACGGATTAGCGTCAATTTTTTTTTTAAAAATCTGAAATAACTTTCATTATATGCTCTTTTAGGTCCTCTTTTCATTACAGCCCGTGGAGATAAGAAATTCCAATTACCTACTTTTAGAGATATTACCGTTCTTATTTTGCAATACAAGACCTATGTAATCATTCGACCGTCGCATTTTATATTTTGCCGTGTCTGCGTGAATGCCTAAATAAAAGAAATTTTCCATTAGGTAAAATTTTTTACATTATAAATACTTCAAAATAAACAGAAATTAAAAATAATATCAATTAATTTTACTTGTTGTATAGTTTTAAGTATTTATAATGTAACTGACCTGTCCTAACAAAAAGGGACAAAGGTTGAACAGTAGGAACTCACGTAATTTTCTGTTTACATGATGTAGTCGTTCACCTACGTCGCGAAAAAAAAAATCATACTTGTGAACAAGCAACATTGTTGAACGCCGCATGAGTGCATAGAATGAAAATTAAAAAATTCTATATCTCCTAAAGTATTTGTAATTTCTTATCTCCGCCGGGTTTAATGAAAAGAGGAAGTTAAAGAGCACATAATAAAAGTATTTTCGGAAATATAAAAAATTTTTAAACAAATATTGCCCAAATATGAAAATTAAAAAATTCTATATCTCCTAAAGTATTTGGAATTTCTTATCTCCGCAGGCTGTAATGAAAAGAGGACATAAAAGAACATATAATAAAAGTTATTTCAGATTTTTTTTAAAAAAAAAGACGCTAATCCGTAAACTACATATTTACCAAAAATTTCAATGGTCATTTAGTCATTTGAAATTGTCAATCCAACCAATGAATATATGAAACTCATCAATTCCGAGCCATGTAGCTGAAATTGCGCCTTTTGTCTAATCAAAACACTGTTTATAGGTCATTCCAGGGCCCTTGCACCCAAAGTACTTTAATTTCCTTATATTTCGATTCACGAATGTATTTTATATGTATTAGAAACACCACAACTGGGATGCAGTTTCTTCAATCATTTCGTGATTTTTTACAATTTTGTTCAGAGTGGAAATCGGCACGCCTAACCTTTCAGTGAGAGAAACACAAGTTTCTGTGTCATCGTTCATGCACTTAGTTGAGTTTTTCATCAATCTAAAATGTTATCCTTGTTTTTTACATGCTACCATCTTGTGAAAAATGTACCTACAGATAAAAGTAAAATTTTTGTTCCTTATTGACAACATTTATTTATTGCTGAAAAAGTTAGACGTTGACTAAGATTAACACCAGAAATAAATAATGTACATAATTCTGTTTGTATAAGTACTAACAAACTTAAAGAATTCTATAAATTGTAGCTCTAGCGTCATGTGCTAATGTTTTCTCGAAGCCTGCCTTTACTAGGCCAGTGTTGGCAACTTGTAAATGCAGTTTTTAGTTTCACGTTTCACGTGTTTATTCTAGGACAATTCTTTTACAGTTTCTAGCGTGTATGGCGATTGCACCAAGTTGCTTGTGTGTTACGTGTTACATGATTTAACTAGCAAGATGGATGCAATTTTTGAGATGTAATTCACGTGAAAGTATTGTATTGGACTAAATGGGAACCAAACGGGACCTGAAGAATATTGTGCAAAAAATGGGAATTGTAAATAACGGTAACGTAAATAAGGGGTTTCACTGTAGTAAAATTCATAACAAGCTAAATGAGTGTGCACAATTTAAAGATGTGCTAAGTGAGAGATTGGTTTAACTACATGTGTATTAATCACTTTGGCTATTATGTTACTAAATAAAAATATGTCTTTGCATCACCCATTTATTGTGTACTCATCTCATTGTACACAGAATTTTAGCATGATCTCATTATTTTAGGTTGGCTCTTGTGGACATTGAGACTGTGTTTGGCAGTTCATATGTGTTGGAGAAATCTTAGAAAGAATATGGGGTATAATTGGTAGCTAAATATGCCAAATCTAATTTGTGGTTCCAGTATATATATACATGTCAATATAGAACTGGCTAAAACAGTATCATAAAAATACCGTAGACTATTGGTCTGTATATAGGGCGACCATTTTTACTTAAATGAGAGATGTGAAAATTGGAAGTCTCCTTATTTTCGCACGCTAGACGAGGCAAGTGGTACTTCAGAGGAAGGAAGTAGCTCTGAAAATGACCAAAACTTTATTATGGAAAGTACGTTTAATTGAAAATAGAGTACACCAAAGCACACAAATCCATTTAAATTAATAAGTCCTGAAACTAAAACATATTATGATCAACTTAAAATAGAAAAACAAAAAACCTAGGTATTTCAAACTAGAGGCAGTATTTTCTGCATAATTATTGTCGTAAGTCTTAGTACACACTAAGAAATAGTGTGACAATGCGGGCTATGAAATGTAGTTTACTCGGAACGAGGTCACGCACACTGCAACAATCGGCGAGCTATCGATAGTGGTCGGCAACGAAGATGGGACGTGTAAAAAGTTATAACTTATGAAAACATCTTTTAAAAAACTGACACATTAAATTAGTAAGCAGTGATATTTAAACTAATAATAAGTTTTGGGTTTAAAATACATCGTTTCTTACGGGACCAGAAACTTAAAGTTAACAGCTTTAAAAAAAATAGTTTGTCGTACTGAGAAAATGGTGGGACCAATTCATTCAACCATTTTGAACGGGAAATCGTAGGCATTGTGCAATTTAAATCTTAAATGAGATTCACTATAATTTTAATTACTGTACTTTCTGATTATAACTACTAAACTGCCTGACAACAACTTGAAAACCGATTCTGTTTCTCGTTGTTTTATCCTGTCATGTTTACTATTTACTACCTACACAAAGCACCGGGAACCGAACAACTTGGCCAAAAACATCATGCAACGTTTATGTGAAATTAATTTTTCCAAATTTTAACGCCCTAGCCCTAAAATAACAGTGCGACAATTACACATGCGCGACGATTATATGATAAAACACAATAAATATTTTGTAATTGTTTTCTTTTGACTTTTTGGGTAGGCCATTCAAACTTTTTTCAAAAAAGTAATGAGATGAATAGACATAATAAATTGTTATACATCAGTCAACACAAATAGGATTTGTCACACAAAAGTAATGACTAATGAATTTTTACATTTGTTTGGCCTCCTGAAACTGCAGGTGCCTGATATTAGGGGGTCGCCTTACATTCGGGCCAATACGCACATATTTTGTTTTAGAGTATGTAATAGCATATGTATTGTCTGCCCTATTTTTATGCTAGCCATGATGTTGATTGTTAGTACCTATGTAATTTGTGCAGTAAAATGTTAAAACCTTATGACTTAATCTGAAAACAACAGATATTTATTGAAATGCTAATAATAAGTAGAAGCATGTGTCATTGTTTAAAAAAAATTTTCTGCAACAGGTATTTGCAAATGTGTTGGTTAATGTGGTGCATCAATTTCAGTCTTTTTATATATATATATATATATATATATATATATATTTGTTTGTTTCAGAGGAAACAGAAACCAGCAACAAGGACCAGCTGAAAATGATCCAGGCCACTAAAATTATATATGATACTATAGTAGATTGCTTATTGTATAAATTATAATATTAATAAATTTTTAGTAACTTTAATATGCTTTGACTTTTTTCTCCTTTTGTTTGTCATCTCTGTGCTTACGTTTTTTAAATTTTGTAATACAGTAGACTCCTGGTTATCCGGTGTAATGACTGGCAAGGGGTCAATGGATAATTGAAAAACACTGTTAGAGTGATGTTTTGGGAAATAATTTATCCCGACCTCTAGACAAACTCTGTAACACCCGTTCCTCATAGTTACACCCCAAATTGTTTTAGGAAAACAGTTTACTAATAAAAAACTGATTAAACAACCTCAATTTAAATTCTAAATAAAAATATAACTGTCTGGCTTTATCAGCAGAGCTGCTGTTGACACGCAAAATCTCAGAATGTAAAAGTTGGCTAAACACTCAATTTTTTTTTTAAAATAGACAATAAAGGAAGCGAATAGGTATTAAGGAAAGAGCAGAATACTTTTTGTTGACATTGTCACATTTACTTCCGACATTTACTCATACTTATAACTACTTTAAGAAATTCCTTGTGAAAAGTTGTATAAGATTTAGGCTTAAGTTCAATACATTACCAAATTACATAATACTATTAAGTTAGGTTATTGAATTCTTACAAGCTGTTTTGCTATATTTGTGTTGCACATATTTCAATACATCTCATAAAGTCCAGAACTTTATGTAACTTAAAAGGTAGAGAGTTAATGAATGATGTGGTTTCTATATTCACATGTCTATAATTAAATTATTAGTAGTAAAGATCATAACAATGAAGCAAGTGTATGTCCAGCATAAGTAGTATATAATAGGGCATACTGGCACTGGCGCTGGCGCGTGGTGCCGGTGCCGGTGTCCGCCATATTGGATTGTGACGTCACGACGGCCATCTTGGATGGTTGTG
This sequence comes from Bacillus rossius redtenbacheri, assembly GCF_032445375.1. NCBI lineage: Eukaryota > Metazoa > Arthropoda > Insecta > Phasmatodea > Bacillidae > Bacillus > Bacillus rossius. The sequence goes on along the minus strand of NC_086330.1, from coordinate 214,768,083 downwards.
ACCTTGACCTTTGACCTCGACCTTGACCCCGTCGGCCATTTTGGATCCGCCATCTTGGATCCGCCATTTTGGATGAAGTCATTGTGTTCTAGAAAATTCCGGCGATGTGTTTTCCGCCATATTGGATGATGACGTCACCGTTGCAATTTCCGTTACGGTCGCCATCTTTAACTTTTTTATTTATTATCCGATTTTAATGAATTTTTTTTTAAAAATTATAAAAAAAATTAAATAATAAAATTTTAATAAAATAATTACAAAAAACAAACATGTACGACACGGAGTTCGGAGTCCTCGGTTCGAACCCGACGAGTGCAAAAAAAATTAAAAATGGCGACAGGCTCCTTCCTTAATGGTGTCTGCAGGCAGACTGACTCCCACCACTTTTCTTAAAGCATATATATCGTCACCTAGTATGACGTCATGTCCGCCATCTTGTCTTCGTTGCTGGAGACCACCATCTTGTTTTCGGCCGCTAGAGTGCGCTGACACCATGTTAGTTTAGTTCTTATCCGCTAGAGTGCAGTAATCATTTATTACTGTGACACCCGCCATCTTGAAATTTGGACGCCATCTTGAAAATCCGTAATTATTTAGCTAGAAATTCGGGAAAAATTCTAAAATTCATTAAATAAATCACTCATTAACTTACATATTGATTCGATGGATTCCCGTCTTTGGTTCGATACCCGATCGATGCAATAATGTTTAATTTTATGTAAAAAAATAATTGCCATAAACCATGTTCAAAATTCATTAAATAAATTTGTAATCTATATACTGATTGAATAGATCGACTAAGGTCCATGGTTCGATCCCTGACCTATACCAAACAACAACTTTAATTTAAAAAAATACCACTAAAGTGTAAGGTTTGAGTAAATAAAAACACCGCAAGTTCTTTTAAAAAAACTTTTATTACATACATACTACACTACTACAAGTACAAAAAAAATACACAGACAAATTACTAAAGTCTTGGTTAAGATTTATTTCCGCATTTAATCTTGTGCTGTTCAAGACACTGTATAGCTGTGAGTCCTGATTTTCGAGGTCGATTAGCAAAATACTTAAAGCACATCTTACACATATAAATCTTATGTTGATGTTTTGTAACCTGGGGTCTCACAAGTCGAGAGAAGTTTTTGATGTAGCAGTAGTGTGCAGAACCGCCTTCACTTGTCACAAGCAACAAATCGAAATGATTTTTTCTTTCTTGTTTGGTTACCCGAATCGGACACACCTTATTATCCTCATTTAGCGCATACACATTAACTGAGACTTCAGGGTTATTTTTCTCAAAAACTTTTATCTGATTTAACGGTGGCGGATAGCACAGTCCATCGAAGTTGTACTTATTCTCCAAAGCATAATACCTCTTCTCAACACGGTTTTGATGACTTCCCTCGACAAATCTTGCCAAAATACTCCATTTAAAACAAAACTGGTCCTTGAAGTTTTGGCAATTGACTACTGCTCTTTTGTTGACTATCGCCTCAGGTAAGGCAATAAATGATGATGTCTGATGGTATGGAAGCATACTATCACTTGATTCGTTTCCTATGCACATAATCTTGTGCCTGTCCAGACTGTTACAATGCGAAAAAACCTTATCGCATTTGTCGCACTTATATGTCTCTCGAGAGATTGTCAGAGACCTACTGCAGGTTATTGATGCACCACAATATTTGCATTGATGCGATGTACGCTCTTCATTAGTTGAAGAATCCATTGCTGATGATGAAACTTCAGCTGATGGTGGAACAGCACATATCGTTGTCTTCTCTGCAGCAGGTATCGGGATCTCCACAGCTGTCGACACCTCAGCCATTGAGCTCTCCGCTGCCGTGGTCTCCTCTGCAAATGGTATCGGGATCTCCGACTCAATCATCGTTGCTGCCATCGAGGTCCCAGCTGCTGTCGGTAAACATTCTATTCCCGTCGACATAACTAAATCTCACGAAACTTAATGGAGAGAGCACGTCCGTACTGCACCGCGACCAGAGGTGAACTGCGGGTCCAGTCGTCCGAACCTCGCTTATATACCCGCGGTCTACTGGTATACCTCAAGAGTCAAAATAATGTCTGTATTTAAAAATTTTTTATTAGGTATCTAAAAATTGTAGAAATAAAAAGCATACGAGTTCAAGTTTTACACATTTATTTATAAAAATTACACAAATACATATTAGGTTAAGGAATCAAGCATTTTCACAAGCAAAGTCTTTAATGCCGCACGAACTGACTCGTCGACTCCGGTTCCAACTGGTTTGTCGACTCCGGTTCCAACTGGTTCGTCGACTCCGGTCCCAACTGGTTCGTCGACTCCGGTTCCAACTGGTTCGTCGACTCCGGTTCCAACTGGTTCGCAGGCCACAGGATCAGGAACACAGGTTTCCAGATGGTCATCTTCTGCGACGTTGACAACTCCGACAAGACATGGCCGGTGACGTCTGTGACCACGTCTACGCCTGGGCTTTGGCTCAGTGCTAGTTGGGACAGATTCACTGCCTGAACTGCGACGACGAGACACACACCGTTTGGGCGTCTGCGTAGAAGCATCACAGGTCGCAACAGGTTGCAACACGCTCATGTTTGGTGTTGCACATGCAGACGAGGCGACTACCTCAGCGATGCTAGCAGGAAGGATTGTGTGTGGTCTCATGTGATAGACGGCACAGTTTCCAGGTTCGCAACAAGCTACCAGCTGCTGAGTCGGTTCGTAGGACACAGGAAAGTGCGCAAACCGCCAATGCTGAGCACCTCCATCACAGGTTTCTGTATATGTACGTAGATATCCGGAATCCCAGTAGCTGTACTCGACACTGCTGAAGTTAGGTCTTGCGCTCACGTACACGTTAGCAGGATGAAACGTAAACATCTTATTGCAGGTCGAACGTCAACTGAAGGCACGTACATAGGTACGACGTTTATATATGCAGACTCCTACTAACATTGTGTGTGCCATTTCTGCATTAACTGCGAGTTTGTACAGGCACAGACACGTTCATACTTGTCACGTGGCTGCATGTTGTATATTGCACTAAGCTTGCGCAGGGAAGGACAGCCGTAGTCGGTCTGTATATCTACGATTTCAGCTGCTCCGTCGTCACACAACTTGCTCAGCCATTTCTTCTGTTCAGGTCCGGCAACGTAGATTATTTCGTTTTGAACTAGTAAATCTCCAATAGTGTTTTTCACTTGGTGGTACGGAATTTTTCCTTCGTCCCACTCCAGGCCATGGTAGTATTTACATAGCCATTCGTTCGATCGTTTACTTTTTTCGTCTAGTAGTTTCCACGGATACGGAGGTCGGAAGCTGCGGGTTCGAGTCTTGTCTCCGGAGGTGACGCTAATTTCCTTGAGCACGAATCCATTTTGACTCTGGAAACCTTGTAGGTTGCAGTACATCTTGTCGCTAGCAATGCTCGGTCGTAACTAAATTACTATCGGAAACGAAACAGTATTTATGTCAGAATTTTCACAAGTTTGTCTCGACAATTGTACGAAGCAAGCCGATCGTGAAGTATCAGACAAAAAGCATAGGTGTTTGGTGGAATATTTCCGCTAGTCGTTATCTCGATCCTACAGTCGATGATGTTTGAATTTATTCCATCATCCTGTTTGGAAACGTCAAACACCATTAACGGAGCCTTGTTCTTGAAACTGTCTGGACTCAGTATCGGTGACTGTATCCGCCCATAGTAAGCTTGCTGAAACTTGGCGTACATTTGATATGCTAGAAGAAATCTTCCACTTTCAAAATCCATGTTCATGTCAACGTACGGATAACTTTCGCTGTTTAAAAATATTTTTACATTGCGTATTTGACAGTTATCGAATACGGAGCGACTTACTCCTGCATTGAGCTGTCTTCCGGTCTGAAGCCCAACGATGATGTATCTTGGTTTTTCCGTAGCGAAGCTGGACTTTACTATCCAATTGATACGCTGACTATGAGGCAAGCCAGGATAAGTTTCCAGGCTCCAGGATCGGAATGGCACATCGAAGTTCTTGCCATTTTCTATGTTCTTCAACATCTTGACTCGCTCAACGGTGCTCACTTGGATGTGGGGCAGCATCCACTCGATAGACTGTAGTGTTAGCGAGACATCTTGAGGGTTTTCTGCAGCGGCGACAATTGCATTAATGTGCGTGTTGGCTAGAAGCAGTACGAGCTCTTGTTTCGAATTAATGATTATATGCTTGTAGTCCTCAGCGAATCCGAGAAGCATGGACAGAGGAACACAAACTTCGAACTTCCCTTCGGCATAAACCGGAAGCTTATATTCATCCTCGAGAGCCCAACCGGCCATCTTTGCAGCAGACAGTTCATTTGGAGTGAGCGAAAGGTAATTTTTTATAGCAGATGTTATGCCTACATCTCTCGTCTGGTCTACCTCGACGCCATTGAGTACATATGTAATGCGCTCGATTAGGTGAAGAATACCATTGCAGGATATTGTCGTCGTTGTCGGGTGCGTACCATCCGCTTTTGTAAGCGTGCCTCTTATACGTAGAAATGACTGCGAAGGTAAAGTACAAATATCTTGGTGTTGTACTGCAATGCGTACTTCCGATGGTAGTGCGTACGGTCCGAGCAGGAAAGGCTGGTACTCGTGCAATTCCATTTTCGTAATGCTGTCTTCAAAAATGACCGGATCTTCCACGTTGAGGATTTCGTCTTCCATATTTATTCGGCACTTGTCCAATACTGAGAAGATACTTTATGTTGTCAGGTGTTAATGCACCGATGTCTGGTAGAGAACTGTTCTTATTCACGGCAATACGATTTCTTTTATAACTGTTCGGTGTTACGAACTTTATGCCCATCGCTTCAAGTGCAGACGTAATGTAATTTCTTCGTCTTGAAAATTCACCAATCGTCCTCGCTGGTCAACGATTCGGACGACGACTTCGTGTGCGCACTTCACGACGACTGGAACGTAAATGATACTTTGCGGTACTTCTACCAGTTTATATCCTGGCGGGACCATCGGCGAAAACTCGTGCAGCATGTTGCTTAGTCTTCCGTTGAGATACGTTCCACTTGCCAAATTACAGTTTATTCTTATGACATTCACAGGTAAAATGTTTACTGCGCGCGTAGATTCGTACGTTCTTCCCGTATCATAAACCTTTGATTCGAATCCGAGCATCGTACCTATGGTGCCAGGTTTCGTAAAGTCGACATTTTCACTGCATGTTAGAATGCTTTTTTGAGTGTTTGGATTTCCACGCAGTTGAAAGTCTACATCCTGTGGTAACATATCCCTGATATAATTTGCAATGTCGTCAATTTCGTAAGAGCCAACAGGTAACCGTATTTCATGAGCGGTCCCATCGCTTTTCAGGAAGCAGATCTTGCAATTTTCTTCGTCGATATTAGGTATGGCATTATACGTTTGAAAATCTACGAGACCGATACACCATTCTTCGTCTAAATCCAGAGGCGGGAAATGAACCGCCCGCAGCTCAGATGCGTGACCTGTCAAGGTAAGTGTTATCGACATGACTAATAAATTATCATCACTGCACAACCTTTAAGTAGCAATTTTTTTTTATTTGTCAGTTAATTTTTTGTTTGTTAAAAAGCGAAGACACATGTGTCCGCAGTTTGTTTGATTAGGCTTCTGTTCCGTTTCATAATTGTAAAACAACGTAGTGGTCCGGCCCAGGTACAACCTAAGTTCTGGCGGAGGCCGTAAATTTCCAAAACTGTCGTAGTAAGTAGCTTTTTTTCCAGTCTTTACATAGGCTACCCAGTGCGTGCCTCGACCCACCGACGTATCTAAATTAATTATGGCGCACTCACGTGTCTTTGGCTTGCTGGGCAAAGTGTCTCGCATAAACACGCCGCGGAAATTTGGTATTTTCAGTTTGCGTGCGTACTTTATTAAATCTACGTTGGTGAGCGGACGTTTCGGCAATGAACTTAGGATTTTTTCATTCGTTTCTTCCTCATGCCTCGTCCTGTCTTGTGAGGTTGCAAGTAGAGTCCTGCACCGTTTTTTTTTACCGATGGCAATGGCTTCCATGCTGGCATTGTGTCACTGTGCTTCTTTTAACTGCTTGCGCTCATTCTTCGAAGTGTTGACTGCCCGCACTATACCGCTCGTTGCACCGATGAGGCCGCCGAGAGCACCCAATGCAGGCAAAAGCAAAGGAAGAAATCCTCCTTTAATCTTCTTGTCGAAGGTCTGTAATTTTTGCTTGGCTTTTTGCACGCCTGCACCAGTCTTGCGCTTCTTGGTCTTGCGTGAGTTAGTCTTTGACTTGATGGAGCTGGCTCGACGAGCACCCAGTCCTAATTTCGTCTTTGCCTTCATGATTTTAGATACGCCCCACGCTGCGATTTTCTCTCCTAGTCCCGCGTTCGACGATTTGCTTATATCTTCGGCTTCCTGTGCCAATATCTGGTCTGCTCTGTGCCTAGATTCCAGATCCTTGCTTAATGAATATGCGATATCGTGCTGCTTGCACTTTTCGTCGAGTAAATTAATGCCCACGTCACCGCGAGCTAACCTTTTCGCTAGTTTCGTGCCGGGGCCGCAGAATCTGTAGCCGGGAATGTGTAGCTCGAATGGTAGATTGTTTATCAGCGAGTTTACGAGTCCCGCGCCGACGTATTTTTTGTTCTTACCTCTTCGAGTCATTACGCACAACTAACCAGAAAGTATAAATACGCTTCTTTTATACAATTACTTTAGTACAATGCAGGTCGTCAAGCAAGACGTGTGTTTGCCCGTGCGCATTACGCAAGACGATGTATTTAGTGCACGTGAATCACGACATGGCTTACTGTTTCCTTCTGCCGTACGTTGCATCATAGCGGGACCGTCAAACTGTGGCAAGACGTGTGTTTTACTAAGTTTACTGGAGGAGCCAAATGGTCTTCGGTTCGAGAACGTCTACTTGTATTCCAAGTCGTTGCAACAGCCAAAGTACCAGCGCCTAGCAACTGTTCTACGATCTGTGGATGGTCTGGAGTATTTTCCGTTTAGCGATAATACCGTTGTTGTACCTCCAAGCGAAGCAAAAGCCAATTCCGTGTTTGTTTTCGACGATGTAATGTGCGAGAAACAAGGCATAATACAAGAGTATTTTTCCATGGGCAGACACGCCAAGGTAGACTGCGTTTACCTGTGTCAGACGTACAGTCGTATTCCAAAACATCTCCTACGAGACAACGCAAACGTCATAGTTTTGTTTCGCATGGACGAACTTAATTTACGCCACGCTTATGACGATCACGTAAACACCGACATGTCGTTTCAGGAATTCAAAGACATGTGCTCCTTGTGTTGGAAAGAAGAACACGGATTTCTAGTCATCGTAAAGGACTGGCCTCTATATAAGGGCAGGTACAGACGAGGTTTCGATCAGTTTATCGCCAAACATGAGTCATAGCATTTCGAAATTTGGTCGTAGCAGTCGAGACTTACGTACTGCTCTCAAGTCTCATGACGACGTTATCCGCAAATACATTTCGCTACTGGCTCAAAAGGTGGAAAGAGTGAAAAACGAATTACTAGAGTATCTCGTTGCCATCGACCAGCGTGTGGAAGCCTCGGATTCTCGCATTCGCGACATGATCGAAGTATCGAATGCACAAAGACGTGACGATCTGAGAACTTTTCAAAGTAGTCTGAAAGCATCACTATCTCACTTGTCAACAAATTCAGATTTGGCCAAACACAAGAAAGAAGTTTCTGCGAACGAATAGAAAAGTATAAAAGGAGGTCTTGCAATAAGTTTTCAGCCAGTACAATGTCGGACCTGGCCAGTGACCTTCATCGAGCTATACAGTCTGTTCGTGAAAAATATTTACTTGCTAGACGAACCAGACTTGCACGTGAGATGGAAAATGAGGAGATATTTAAACCAATCACTAGTCGCCTCGACGAACTTAAAAACAAGGAAGAACAAGTCATCATTGTGAAGACAGAAGTTGAAGATGAAATGCCGACTGTAAAGAAGAGAAAGTATGAACCAGATCGAGAAGAAGAGGACTTAACAAGTACAGAGTCCATGCACAAGAAAAAAATACCGAAAAAGGGACATCAAGTGAATGCAATGGTCCGACCATACCTGATATCGTTTACGAGCCGGAATAATGACACGACCTACGGAGTGTACAGTAAACATAATAAATGGTTCCTCGGTGCTAAAGAAATAGACTTTCTACCAGGAAATATCGTGCGCGTAGCAGAGTTCAAAACGCGCGGGTCTCCGGGTCTGTACGAATTGCTGTTTCGCAGGGAGCCTAAAGGATATTCTCACAACGACTTACAAGAGTACAAAAAACTGCTAGAGCTAACCAATGCACATTTTCGCGATAACGATCCAGATAGTGGTGTATATAAAGATGTAGATCATGAAAAAATCGACATTCTCGCTAATCTCTTCAGTGCACTAACAATACATGGCGAAGGTTTAAAAAAGCTAGAAAGTGGTCAGATATTTGACTATGTATATTGGGACGACCCTAATGAATTAGTTGATCACCTTAGAATTCTACATGCATCGCTTAGTGTAGGAAACTATTCGCACATCAACGAAATAGTCTCCATACTTGAAGAACTGAAGGAAGCCGGCTACATACAATGAGTCGAACCGGAATCGCTCGCGAACTTCATGCTCCTGCTAGACGGAAATACCTTCGTCGCAAAGTCATAGTTCGTGGAATTGATGATTTATTCCAGGCGGACCTTGTTGAGATGATACCGTATTCCCGATTGAATAAAGGTTTCAAGTACATGTTGACAGTCATCGATGTTTATAGCAAGTTCGCTTGGGCTAGACCTGTCAAATCAAAGACTGCAACTGACGTAGCCAAGGCCATGAACAATATTTTGCGTGATGGACGTGTACCGTCGCACCTGCAAACGGACCTCGGGAAAGAATTCTACAATGCGACCTTCAAGGCTTTGATGAAGAAGTATGGCATCAAACACTACTCTACATTTAGTAACGTCCAAGCCTCCGTTGTCGAAAGGTTTAACAGAACTTTGCGTTCCAAGATGTGGCGGCAGTTCACGGCTAACGGAAATTACAAGTGGCTTGACATCTTGCCGAAACTAATAAGCGAGTATAATTCCACTGTGCATTCTACCACGAAAATGAAGCCAAAGGACGTAAAGGATAATCGCCTGCTTCAAACAGTTTTTCCCAACACGAAGAAGAAAGATCCACGAAAGCGTAAAGCTAACGTCGGCGACATTGTGCGAATCTCCAAGCAGAAAGGTATCTTCGAGAAAGGTTTCACTGCGAACTGGAGTCCCGAACTTTTCCGTGTGACACATGTTCGTGAATCAGAGCCTAGGACCTACTACCTCGAAGATTTGGACGACAAACCTATCCATGGCGGCTTCTATGCCGAAGAGATTCAGCCTACGTTGTATCCCGATACGTACTTGGTGGAGAAGATTTTAAAACGAAGAAATGGACTGTCCTACGTCAAGTGGTGGGGCTTTCCACCTCGCTTCAATTCGTGGGTGGCAGATGCAGACGTCGAGAAATCCACAAGGCTTTAGTAATTTGTCTGTGTATTTTTTTTGTACTTGTAGTAGTGTAGTATGTATGTAATAAAAGTTTTTTTAAAAGAACTTGCGGTGTTTTTATTTACTCAAACCTTACACTTTAGTGGTATTTTTTTAAATTAAAGTTGTTGTTTGGTATAGGTCAGGGATCGAACCATGGACCTTAGTCGATCTATTCAATCAGTATATAGATTACAAATTTATTTAATGAATTTTGAACATGGTTTATGGCAATTATTTTTTTACATAAAATTAAACATTATTGCATCGATCGGGTATCGAACCAAAGACGGGAATCCATCGAATCAATATGTAAGTTAATGAGTGATTTATTTAATGAATTTTAGAATTTTTCCCGAATTTCTAGCTAAATAATTACGGATTTTCAAGATGGCATCCAAATTTCAAGATGGCGGGTGTCACAGTAATAAATGATTACTGCACTCTAGCGGATAAGAACTAAACTAACATGGTGTCAGCGCACTCTAGCGGCCGAAAACAAGATGGTGGTCTCCAGCAACGAAGACAAGATGGCGGACATGACGTCATACTAGGTGACGATATATATGCTTTAAGAAAAGTGGTGGGAGTCAGTCTGCCTGCAGACACCATTAAGGAAGGAGCCTGTCGCCATTTTTAATTTTTTTTGCACTCGTCGGGTTCGAACCGAGGACTCCGAACTCCGTGTCGTACATGTTTGTTTTTTGTAATTATTTTATTAAAATTTTATTATTTAATTTTTTTTTATAATTTTTAAAAAAATTTCATTAAAATCGGATAATAAATAAAAAAGTTAAAGATGGCGACCGTAACGGAAATTGCAACGGTGACGTCATCATCCAATATGGCGGAAAACACATCGCCGGAATTTTCTAGAACACAATGACGTCATCCAAAACGGCGGATCCAAGATGGCGGATCCAAAATGGCCGACGGGGTCAAGGTCGAGGTCACAACCATCCAAGATGGCCGCCGTGACGTCACAATCCAATATGGTGGACACCGGCACCGGCACCACGCGCCAGCGCCAGTGCCAGTATGCCCTATTATATACTACTAGCATACACTACTTTTAACAATGTGTATTCTGAACCAGCAACTGAGTGGTCATCTTTCTTTTTAAGTATTATACCAATGACAGCAATTTTATAGTGTTATGCAAGAAAACTTTGTAACTAGGAAATATGGAGTATGTTTTAAAGTGTTAAAATGGCACTGAATCTGAATTGTTTGCATTATTAATATGCTACATTAAAACTCTATTATTATTTTTTCATTAAATTTTCTTCAAAATCTTAATATGTGAAATTATCTGGTATCCATATATAGTTTACTATGGTTTTAATAAAAAAAAATACAGTGTTTGTTGTTTTCTGAAACACCAAAATACAACAGAAAGTTTTGTAATTTATAATCTTTTGCATACACCTTTTGGGTCTCAAGCCTAAATCTTTTTTATTTCATCAACTTACCTAGCAATTGTTTAAGCTAATATTACCACACAAATTGTAGTTGAATTCATTGCAGCTGACTCTGGGTAATATTCCTTTTGGATATTGTTGACTGAACAATATTATATAAGCGAGATTTTAGGTTGTATTCTTTTACCTTTGCATACTCTTGCCTTAAGAATATCATGGCAGGCCTGCCTCAAGCTTGTCGCGGCAGGCCTGCCTCAAGCTTGTCCCGGCAAGCCTGCTGCAAGCTTGTCGCGGCAAGCATTATATAAGCTTAATGCGGCTAGCTTGCTGCAAGCTTGAATCAAGCTTGCCATGACAAGCTTGCAGCAAGCTTGTAGACTTGTCGCGGCAAGCTTGTTGCAAGCTTGATATGGCAAGCTTGCTGCAAGCATGTCATGTGTAAACTATCTTAGCTTGAATCAAGCTTGATTCAAGCTAACACACTTGTCGTGGCAAGCTTGATTCAAGCTTGCAGGCTTGACATGGCAAGCTTGATTCAAGCTTGAATCAAGCTTATTTTGCTATCTGGGTAGAAACATGGCACAAACACTGGCTGATATACCTCAGTGTAATTAATATTCATATAAAGGTTGTAAATTTAAGAAGTCGATACTTACTTTACTTCAAAATCCGCCTTTTACTAATAACACATTGCAACAAACACACAAAAGTCTTCTTCACTGCCAAACAACAACTCCACATTGAATGGTGGCGCAACGGAAATGTTTCTAAAGATAACCGACAGGTGGCAGCACTAATCGCATTTCCTTAGAGCTTGTAGATACCCTGGTTTTGGAGTGTTCACGATTACCCCGTGTCCACCATTACCCCACTCTCCCTTTCTTTTTTGCTTCTTTAAAGTTAAATAACATATGACATTATATGGAGTCATTTGCTTTTGGAAACAAGTAGTATACAAGTTAATTTTACAAACAACCCATTATTTTCCTTTTATTTTAGTTTTTTGTTACTTTAAATTATGTATATGCTTAAATTTTAATGCCAGCAATTGTACATCTCTTTAAGCATACCATTCAGCATTATTTTAGTTCATTTAAAATTAATTTTATAATAATATTTTTTTCCAAATTTCTAGCATAAAAATTACGGTGTTTTAAGATGGCGCCATAACAAAAAGTGTAACGATCTAGAATCATGTATGGTGGTCGTAACGGAAAGTTAAACGATGACATCATTCTTAACTAAGATGGCAGACATAGCGAAAAAATGCAACATTTATTGAATCCAAGATGGCGGCCGTAACGATATGTGCAACGGTCTTTTAATATTTTTTATTAAAATTTATTTAATTAATTTTTTTATAAATTTAAAATTTTTCACGAACTTCTAACATTAAAATTACGGATTTTCAAGATAGCGGACATGACGTCATACTAGCTGACGATATATACCTTGACATAAGTGGTGGGAGGTCAGTCTGCCGGTGGCTTCCTTGGATGAAGGATCAGTCGTCATTATTAATTTTTTTGCCCTCGTCGGGTTCGAACCAATGACTCCGAGCTTCAATGACATAAGTGCTTTTTAAAAATATTTTTTTATTCAAATTATAAATTATTTTTTTATAAACTTTAAATTTTTTCAGTAAAATCGGATATAAATAAAGATTTTCAAGATGGCAGCCGTAATGGAAATTGCAATGGTGACATCATATTTCATAATGACATATTCCTTGATGACATCAGAGGCTTATCGTGGGCTGTAGAACTGTATGCTTAAGCCACTGGTATTTTTTATGACTAAAAACGGTAAATTTCCCTCGTAATGGAAATTTTTTCCTCGAAAAGAGAATTTTTTTTTATTTTTAAATTTTTTTGAGGTTTTTTGGCAGAATTTTTTCTAAAAAAAACTGCGAAATTTGGCGAATTTTGGGCATTTATAGGCAAATTTTGAAAGTCAAAGGTCAAGGGCAAGGGAAAATTTCAAGGTCATCCAAGATGGCAGCCATGACATCACAATCCAAGGTTGCGGTCGACACCACACCCTGAACCCTGTGACAGGAGGAACCAATACATACTACTTTTGGTAATATTTTAATCCAATTGAAGAACTAATTAAATCCAAGTCGAATATAGAATAAAATTACATTACTTGATGTATGATTTTTGGAGTTTGGTCTAAGATTTCTAATGCTTGGTGCTTATTCTCGTCATGATAGTTGAGTGTTCAGAGCTTATTATCTTTGGTATATATTATTTATAATAAGTAGGTATTTGGGATTATTAGTTTGATGTACTCTTATATTTTATATACTGCTTCAGCAAAGATGAAATTAACAGCACTCTTTGGTTTGCATAGTCAGTTATCATAAATAACCTACTAAATGATGACTATCCAACTAACAGTAGTAAAAGAACGAATAATACATAAGAAAGCTCTAGCAAAGAACAAATAATAAATATTAGACACAGCATATTATTATACAATGCAATATGGTGGTTATATATATATATATGTATATGTATATATATATATATATATATATATATATATATGTATATGTATATATATATATGTGATAATGGGAAAATGAAACACAAGATGATAGATGAGATAGTTAAATGAGAGAGCTTAAGAAAAATTAAATACAGGATGATGGATTTATAAATGAAATGGGAGAGCATTTGAAAGATATCCAAGATGGATATATGAGTAGAATTAAAGGAGGAGGAAGACTATGATAACTATGAAGAGGAGGAGGTGATAATGTCGGTGATGTTAAAGGTCAAAGGTGATGATGATATGATACAAGATGACGACAGTGATTTCATTAGTCAAAAGTGATGATGACAAATTTCAAGGTGATGGACGTGATATCATATGTAAAATTGTTGATAAATAACCCAAGATGGCGCTGGTGATGACGACTAGTCCAAGACGATGTCAGTGATGTGATAACTCAAAGGAGATGCAGACATAATCCCAGATGGCGGAAGGTTCTAGAATTCAAAATTGCGGAAGAAAAGACGTAATCTATGTGACTACAGTGAAGACATATACCACAATAACATTGGTGATAAAGCATAGTCAAATATGATGTTATGATGGCAAAAAAAAGTTGATGATGACATAAACTAATTTGGCAGGAAGTTCTAGAATTCAAAATGATTGATGGAAACGAAATGATATAATATGTAATATGTCAAAGGTGATGATTGCATAGTTCAAGATGTCAAAGGTTAAGATGGAGCTGGTAATGACGACAAAGCCCAAGATGACATCAGTGATGTCGTACGTCAGATGTGGTGATAAAATTTAAGGAGGGTTACCTCCAGCAGATGAAATAATATGAGCAATGCACAGGGGTGTGGGCGCTCGATGATGTCATCGTAACAAAAAGTTAAATATAGGATGAGGCACTCGATTGCGGGATGGTGGGTGTGAATTATTCCAAGATGGTGGAATTTTCTAGAGTCCAAGATGGCAGAAAACAAAATAATGGTATACAAAACGATGGTCGGAAATGATATAATTCAAGATGACGTAAAATTACTGGATTCAAAATTGTGGACAGAAATGACTTAATCCAAGATGTTGGGTAGTTCTACAATTCAATGTGGGTGAAAATTCTATAGTTCAAGATGGTGGACGGAAATTACATAATCCACGATAACTACATAATTGGAATGGGTGAGAATGAGAAAATTAAGTCTAAGATGACAGAATTCAAGATGGCTACCTTAAATGATTTGATCCAAGATGACTATATAAATGAAATGATACAGCTTAAGAAAAATTAATCTAAGATGGCGGTCAGAAATGATGTAATTAAAAATTGAGGTCTATGTTCGTTCAGTTTAACAGTAGATGGATATACAAACGAAGCTATAGTAATTATAAAAAAATTAAACTATATGATGGAAAACCCTTAAACAAATATTTCATGAATGAACCAGCCAATCATAAAGCATATTTCATACCCCTAGAGGTTTGTTGGGGTGTTGGTAGGTGGAATATCAATCGTCTTTGGCGAAAATGGAAAATCTTCATATTAAAATTTTGTGGGAAAAATTAATTTTACTATTTTCACTGAATTTTTGAAGGTTTGAGTAGGAAAATATAGTTCATATGAGGGCAGGGGAGGGGGAAGGGGGAGCCGGGGAGCCACGGCGGCCATCTCGGATTACGTCACTTCCGGCGGACATCTTGGATTACGTCACTTCCGGCGGCTATCTTGTATTACGTCACTTCCGGCGGCCATATTGGATTACGTCACTTCCGGTGGCCATTTTGTTTTATCCGCCATTTTGTTTTCTAGAACATTCCAACATTTCGAGTTTCGTCCGCCATCTTGAAAATCTTTATTTATTAACTGATTTTAATGAAAAAAATTTAAAATTTATAAAAAATTAAATAATCAAAATTTTAAAATAAAATTTTAAAAAATATATTATTTAATAAAATTTTAATTAAAAAACCTACGCATCGAACACCTCACTCCTCTACATTACGAATACACCATCTAGCACCCCGCTCCTCTGTTACAATGACATCATCATCGAACACCCCACTCATTCCTGTTACAATTTTTCGTTACACCACATTCTTTAAAATAAATTTATTAACAAAATAAAAAATATATACCATCGTTGTCTGCGGAGGCAGCCATCTTATTTAGTGGAGACCGCCATATTGATTTCATCTGATGGATGTCGTCATCAGGTGTAGGTTTATAAAGTACGTTAGTGTATATAAGGCCGAGTTTCAACTCTCTACCAACATTTTTATGAACCTTATAAGCCAAAATCCACAAAAATCCAGTCATTTTGTTGTAACCATCATTTGTTCATAAAGTCTTATCATTTATAGGTTTTAACTAAAATATATGTTATTAATACTATCGTTGTGGATGCGATAGTTAAAGTAATGATAATTTTAAAAACATTTATCACTCCATCTTAGCGGACCAGAAATTTTTCAGAGTCCTAACTCACAAGTAATATTCTCTTCTCATGTTTGCGTACTCGTGTTTTAAAAGCTGCATGGAAGCAGATATTTTAATGTTTGTGTATAATTACATTTCACCATTCTGTAAGACATTTATAAGTATCAGTACCTCGTGGGATATTGGTTCTATATTAAAAATAATAAACAACATGTAGGTAAAATTGTATTTACTAAATTAAGAACATATTTTACACAACCAAAATGGAGCAAAAACAGAAACTACACATCAAAAAACTGAAACTTTACAACAAAAATGGAAACTATACATCAAAAACATAAACTGTACAACAAAAATGGAAAACTGTACAACAAAAATGGAAACTGTACAGCAAAAACATAAACTGTACAACAAAATGAAAACTATAAAACACAAAACAGAAAAACTATACAACAAATGGAAACAACTACCAAACTGCCAAACTATTTAAATCAAAAACTATTTTACAAAAAAAAAATTATTCGTCGCCTCCAACATATCCGTGGGGGACTGTGTGGATACCATCTTCGCAGATCAGCCGTTTGTCGTCCTCCCACGTTATGGCCAGCTTATTACTGTACTCAGTATAGAGTATGTGCTGACGGGAGCGAATTGCTCTAACGCCTGCCCTCATTGTGCGGTGGTCTTGCAGGGCATCCAGGTAATCATCGAATGTTATGTGGTTTTTGACCACACATCGCTGGATGCCCTTGGCCTTTTTCTCGCTCTTACCACCACACCTGTAGGCGTACAGTTTGGCCCGTAGGCTTACAAACTCCTCCATCACTTCTCCCCCACATTCATCTTTGAATTTACCGACAACTTTCTCGTTGATGGGGGAGAAGCATGGGTGGTCGGAAGGGTAGCAGCTGGTGTCGAATTTAGCCATCAGTGTAGGGTCGGCTTTGAGGTCTGAGTAAAAGTCTGTTGTCTGGATCTCATACACAAAACTGTCTGTATCCATATACATCAGGTGAATATTGTCATGGTAACGGGGTTTCATGGTATTGTAGTGGAAGTCGTACATGAGAGTTTTTGAAAGATCTAGTACGGCCAGTCCGGCATAAATCGGCTTGTCGAAAATGATGGTCTCGTGATTAAGGTGGACTAGAGACAAATTCGGTTCGTACATTGTACGGTCCTTGAAGGACGGACGACACACCAACTTCTTGAACCTCTTCTCAGAGCACACCAACTCCATTTTGAGCCTCCGCCTTTTATTTTCCATCAGTTTACCAAATGTCGAGTTCACAGCGAGCTTAAAGAACTCCTTCTCGAACTCGTTGGCTGCTGCTTTCCGCTTGTTGGTATTCAGCCGAATATCGGGCTCCAACCATGCCGACTGCTCAAACTGCAGGACTCGGTGTATCTTAGTCACTCTCAGTCCATGAGATACCGCTTGCTGTAGGTTTTTGTAGTGGACAATGTAGTGCTCTTTATTTTCAAGTGTTGTCATCAGCTTTGATTGATTTGAGCCGGGCGGACACTGATTTACGGGGAGAAATGGCAGGTCTTTATGACTTTCGTGGAGCTCGGGAGGGTACTCCACATCACACTCAATAATGTAGCCTGTAGGAGAATCATCTGGGACAGACACGACATCAATTGATGTGTCTGCCCATTGGAAATGCCGAATGGGGAGCGGCAGAGACATCGCCCACCCGTACAAATTATTTGCATCAATGTACTCTAGGAATATGGATGGCTTGGATGCATCATGTGTTTCTGGTACGTAGGAGTTATTGGCTATGCAATGACGTTTAATGCTTTGCGCTACTCCCCCCCTAATACCGGCCTCCACAAACATGTACATATCATAATCGGTAAGAAGCTCTAGCTGTACACCTGTGGTTCGAAGCATCGCATCGAAAGCGAACCCTGGACAAGAAATATAGTGAGACGGATCTAGGCTGTATGTCTCCAAACATATGGAACGGAAATTCTCGAATACATCCGCCAAAATCAGAACATCCGTCTTTAGGTACAAGTCAGCGTACTCCCCCAAAGTAGCACACTGAAACTTGTCCCAGACTTTCACCGCATGTGTGTACTCCATCTCTGAAATCATGGAATCAGTCAGACTATTGTAGAAATCATCGATGGATGGAAGACTAGTATCATCTAGTCGAGCAAAAGAATCCACAAAATCATACGGGAAGACACCCTTGCGGGTAACCAACTCCAACTCATCAGGCGCGAAAAACTCAGTAGTACTGACAAACTTGTCTGCAGGCAAGAACTCAGCGAGCGAAGCAAGACCCCGACTCATAAAACGGAAGGTATCGACAAATTGAATGCTGAAATTATCATGTAACTTCTTGGAAAAAGTTATCAGCTTCTCTTCCGAATTCGGAATGATGAAGATGTCTTTACTATCATATCCCAACTTCCTGATAATGAAGTTCTGATCGTATGCCAGGTTGTGGAAGAACACAATCAACTTTTTCGGTCTGCGCCTGAGAAGGTTGCAGTCATTACATGCAGGTCCAATAAATTCGCCGGTGAAGTGATTGTGGTCACGAACTTTCTTTACAGCCCCTCCAAACTTTCCTCCACAGTAGCAACAACACCTTGCTTGCAGAAAAGCAATGTTCTGTGCATGTGTGAGCGGAGTCATAGGAACAGACGTAGAAAATATTTTCTGAACATCATGTCCAATCTCCACAATGCGGGATATGAATTTATCTTCTGCGTCACAACCGCGATACAATTCAGGCTGTGAAGGAAGTGAAGAAGTGAGGTGTGCAGGAATGATGGAGTTATCTGCTTTCACGTAAATGCAGTAGCTGTATGCCTTATGCTTTTGGTACTGCAGCGTGTATGCTTCATCAGGATTCGGGTGACACGTATGGATTTTCTCCAGAATAGCTTCAAAGTCGCAATATACCACGATGGGCATATTATCACTGTGATGGAAGTTTTTGAACTTCAGAACAGGAGGCTGGCCATTTTCATCAAGCGATGGCATTTCCATCCTAACAGCAGCATGCTGTTTGCAGAGCTCACTGTGTTTTTCCAAACACTGAAGGCCAGTGAGCCCGCTAACCCTATCCTGATCATCATAATGCTTGAAGCATCTTTTGCAAACGTGGATAGCGTCATGATGTGTTGTGATTTGGGACCGAACCAGGGCAGAAAAATTAGAGATGTAGGTGAAATGGGACGAATTGTCATTTACCAAGAGCAGCAGATCGAAATGATGATCTTTTTCTTCAGGAGCGACTCGTGCAGGAACAACATTCAGATTCTCGTCGATGCTGTAGATGTTGATGGAGACTCCGGGGTTCTGTTTTTCAAACAGTGGTATTTGCTTGATTGGAGTAGGAAACTCGATGTTCGTGAAGTTGAACTTCCCCTCCAAGTCATGGTAGCGCTGATTGACACGTTCAGGATTTCATCCTTCGACGTACTTGACCAGTATTGACCACATGAAGCACATGTGGTCTTTGAGGTTTTGCGGATTTATCACTGCATATGTGTCTTTGATGGAAGTAGGCAGTTCGATGTAGGAGCTGGCACGGAGTGGATCGAGCTGGTTTATTCGCAGTTGAAGTCGCTTAACGGCCGACAAAGTCCATCCGGACCCCTTCCCCATGTAGTCTTCCTCCTCCTTGCAGATCTTTGAGATGGACTCGGTAACTGCCTCCTCCACCTCATGAACTGCGTAGAGGGGGACATTCATGGTTTTGAAGGCCCTCTTGTCTTCACTGACATCTACTGGTTTTTCATAGTCGCACTCGAGCACGATATTAAACTTCAGTGGTCCGTTCTCTTCAATATCCTCCACAAGTTGGTTTATTATTTTGTTCTTGATGGAGTCCAGGTACGTACAGATGTCCTTGGAAGAACTTGACGTATTTACTGCGACATATGTCTTCAAGTTACCCTTGAATCCCACTTCGGCGGTGATGAAGCCGTGGGTATTGGCCAAACCCGCGCCGGTCACCACCTTTGTTCAGCTGGTCGATGGTTTAGGCAGTACTGCTGGCTTAACTGCTGACATTCTCTGCTTCTTTGTTGGAGGTGGAGCAGGCCCCTTGCATACCTTGATGTGGGCTTTCAATTTGTCAGCCCTGGCGAACTCCTTAGCACAGTTGTCGCAGGTATGTGCTATGCGGTTTGGATTGAGACCGCAAGCTGACTTCTCATGTCGTCTAGCAAAATCAGCACGGGCGAAGGCCTTATAGCAGAAGCTACACCGCATGCCTGATGTCGTAGCAACAGCTCCAGCACATGATGCAAGGTGCTGCTGCATCTTATCGCTGCGTGCAACCATCTTTCCACATAGGTAGCACTGCTGGTAGTCACGATGCTGGTTCTCGGCACACTGTCGCTCGTGCCCGTAGCAATTCTTAGATGCCGTGAAGGAGGCAGAGCAGAAACGGCATTTCTGAACAGTAGACGCCATCATCACGACAATCGGTAGACTGGTCTCAACGTACGGAACACGCAACGGTAGCTCGACGCACGGAGAACTATAAGAAAAGAATTAAGAATACAATGTAGCTAGATGTCAACACGAAAAAGTTGCAAACATAACCTCAAAACTCTAGCCCTTAAGTCTACTAACCTAAACTGATAGCAATGTAACTAAATAAAAAAGTTGCAAAACAACCTCAAACTCTAGCCCTCAAGCTTACTAACCTAAACTGTTAGCAATGTTACTAAATAAAAAAGTTGCCTACATAACCTTAAAACTCTAGCCCTCAAGCTCACTAACCTAAACTACTAGCATTGTTACTAAATAAAAAAAGTTGCAAACATAACCTCAAGGCTACTCCTTCATGTACAATCCTAAAAATGGTAGTATATTTAAAGTACTGATAAAAGTTAAAGCTGAAAAATATTCAATGCTAACTAAAAATGATTGATTACATAACCTCAAAACTACTCTAATTCACACCCCAAAAATGCTAGAATATTTAAAGTAGATACTGATAAAAGTTTAAACTGAAAAAATTTCTGGCTACCTACATATAAGTGTACAGAGAAAAAAAAACTAGCTAGCTGATAACCTACAAAAAAGCTGAGAAACATTCAATGTTAACGAAACATGTAACATACCTCAGAAAAATATGAAGTGGAGCTGTAGAACACGAAGTAGCGTTGGCGGTAGAAATCGTGGTAGCAGCGAAACTCACACACGAACTAGCTCACTCAAACTCTAAGAACACACTGAAGCTCAGACAGCTAATCCCGGCCTTTTATAGCCTCGGACCTGCCTGTTCTTGGAAAAACCATTAGGAACAAAGTATTTTTGTTGTATCCGCCAATAGGAATGTAGTACATGGAAGTGCCATTGTCTTCGGAAAAACCCAGCATGACTCATGTGCATGTCGTAGCAGGTCTGTGAGGGGTGGGGTTAGAAATGTAACCTGACAGCAAAACATGGGAAACCACTCTCGCGTAAAACCACTAAAGACCTAGGTGATTAGAGATTAGGGCGCGAGGCACTGCCTGCATCGTGACTCATCACTCTGGAATGTCATCTCGCAGTGCTGAGGGGGCCCGAACAATATACTTGACCGTGCATGTCGTAGCAGGTACATTAGTCCGCGACTTTGTGGCGCCATGAGGTGCTCAGGAATGTCTGAGCCTGCCACAAACAGCTCGTCAAAGTGTCATCACGAAGCACTCGAGCTGCAGTCATGACGCGCATGCTACAACAGGCCCGCTAGTCACCGACTTCGTGGCGCCAAGCTGACGCTCGGGTAGACAGGTAGCTAAATGATAATACTAGTAATGCAAGGAAATAAATCATCGGGTATGTTTAATACATTTATTTAAAAGTAAGAACACATTACAAAACTAAAACATTAAAAATTTATTCTACATTTATTATGACCAACATTCGTTTAAAAAATTTTAGCATTTCATTGCGAACAATCAGTTGAACATCCACAGTATGACACAATTTGCTGATGTTCCAGGAACAACCCTTTTCACAACCATTTAAGGAGACATTCCTTAAGCTCTCTTTTCATTGGTCAAATAAAACATCTCACTCTCTTCCCCTTTTACAATGATGCTGCTTCACCATCATGCTAAAATTCTGTAAGACCAAAAAAAAATTTCTTCCCTTAAACCTTACGGTAGAAATTTCATCCTAGGTTGCTGTTACTACATCCAGTAACTAAAAATTATTTTATCTCATACAGGTTTTATTTACATGTTAGACTTAACCATCCTACCACACATACACACACACACACACATGCACACACTTACACACACATGCGTGCGCATGCGAGCACTGAGATGAAATACATACTTGCCCACATAATGTACTTTTATTTACAAAGGCAACATATTAAATCACATAATATTTAAATTTTGTGTAGATTGGATGTTACCAGACACCATACGGCAAAACGAGCGGACAACACTCGAGTCTTTACTAGGAATGGGCTGACGGATTGCCTCTGGAACGCCCCTGTTACCTTCAACGACTCAGAATTAATACTTTTATCAAGGAAGCCCAACGTATGGAGAACTATAACAGAAGTCTTAAGAAAACAATGTAGCTAGCCATTACATGAAAATGTTTGCATACATAACTTCAAACCTACAAACTACAGTTTCAACAAACCAATCCTTAAGTCAGCACTACCTTGCCCGAAAATAATCTAAAAAATCACTAAAATGTTAAAGTACTGAAACTGACAAGTTACACAGAAGTAGTCAAAAAATATTCAAAGTCCTGCTAGGTAACTGGTAACTTTTACAAAATGTTAAGTACAGAGAAGCATTTAGCTGAAAAAAATTCAAAGTCCACACAACCCCCTCTCCAAATAAATGTTTAAGTACAGAGAAGCATTAAACTGAAAAATAGTCAAAAGCCCTCACAGCTACATTTTCACACAAAAGTTTAAGTACACAGAAGAAGCTAGCAGAAAAAAAATGTTCAAAGTACTGATAGCTAAGAAAATTATTTAATAGATCATATAGATAGCTATTTACAAAAGGAAAAAAAAAATGAATACACAGCCTCAAATCCACTCATTTACACGAAATCCAAAAATTTCACCCACAAACTACAACTAATCATACTACCCCTCAATATAACAAAGAAGCCACTTGCTTGAAACCAACCAAACCTAAAAATTGTTACAATTTTAGCACAATACTTAGCTCATGTGCAGGTTTTCATAACAACTCCTGAGTTTCGGTAGGTCTGTGATGTGTGAAGTGGCATGGGGTAAAAAACATGTAGCAACCATGCAACAAGTATGATTAACCTCTATAGCTTGGACCAAGTACAACCACTATTGGCTTTGACAATTAGAGATGGGGTCGCAAGGTACTTTCACAATCATGATTCAATAATGTCTGAGAGCCTGAGCTATCCACAACAGTCTCAAGCAATTCACGACATCGTGGACCCAAGAGTCCCTCAGCACACAGACATTATCTACACACACAGTTAAACTTCTACATGACAATACTTGACATGGTAAATGTTATAGTTATGAAAGGAAATAGTTAGAAAAATTGAAATCTAATACTTTTTGGATTCAGAACATACACATACATGTGTGAAACTAAGCATGAGACTTGAGCGAAAACATTAGTTGCTCACGAGACATCTTGTGTAAATAACTTCATACCTACAAACCCACATTAAATCCATAATTCACAGTGATAAATTAACAAACCAACCCACAACACCATCAAATTAATCCGCACAATAGCATATTGCAGCTATCCCCGCCACCCTTTTAATTCAATATAACATAAAAATCACTCAAATACCACCAATGTAAAAATTACAAGTCGAAAAATTATGCATGAGTTCAAGTATGGAGGTGATCTCATCCATGTCAGTATAGATAGAAATAATCTGACTATGGTGGATTATTAACCCAGAATTCACTGAAAAATGCTATGTGAGAATCAATTTTATCTAAATAAGGTCACATTCGTCAGTTCTAAGAGTGAACATTATGGAGGATGTATACTTAGTGTTCGCAAGAGAAGTAAGGATTCGATAGGTCTCAAGAGAAAAGCATCATATTATTGTCAGGTAAAAAAGCAGAATACACAAAAATAAATTCTGACACAGTAAAGTTGAAGCGAAAGTAGAAATTCTTCGAAATTTCACGTGAAAAAATAGGAGGACTCAGAGAAAACCATCAGGGAAAGATGTCGTTTATAAACATCATATATTATCAATTTTTTTTAAAAAGTTCAAATTTAATCCTGCTTAAGCAAAGAGTTCACAAGCTGACTTGTGAACTCTCATGCTGCTTAACAAAGAGTTCACAAGCTCACTTGTGCCAGAACTCTCGTGTTGCTTAAGCAAAGAGTTCACAAGCTGACTTGTGAACTCTTTGTTTAAGCAACATGAAAGTTCTAGCACAAGTCAGCTTGTGAACTCTTTGCTTAAGCAACACGAGAGTTCTGGCACAAGTTAGCTTGTAAACTCTTTGTTAAGCAGCATGAGAGTTCTAGCACAAGTCAGCTTGTGAACTCTTTGCTTAAGCAGGATTAAATTTGAACTTTTTAAAAAAAATTGATAATATATGATGTTTATAAACGACATCTTTCCCTGATGGTTTTCTCTGAGTCCTCCTATTTTTTCACGTGAAATTTCGAAGAATTTCTACTTTCGCTTCAACTTTACTGTGTCAGAATTTATTTTTGTGTATTCTGCTTTTTTACCTGACAATAATATGATGCTTTTCTCTTGAGACCTATCGAATCCTTACTTCTCTTGCGAACACTAAGTATACATCCTCCATAATGTTCACTCTTAGAACTGACGAATGTGACCTTATTTAGATAAAATTGATTCTCACATAGCATTTTTCAGTGAATTCTGGGTTAATAATCCACCATAGTCAGATTATTTCTATCTATACTGACATGGATGAGATCACCTCCATACTTGAACTCATGCATAATTTTTCGACTTGTAATTTTTACATTGGTGGTATTTGAGTGATTTTTATGTTATATTGAATTCAAAGGGTGGTGGGGATAGCTGCAATATGCTATTGTGCGGATTAATTTGATGGTGTTGTGGGTTGGTTTGTTAATTTATCACTGTGAATTATGGATTTAATGTGGGTTTGTAGGTATGAAGTTATTTACACAAGATGTCTCGTGAGCAACTAATGTTTTCGCTCAAGTCTCATGCTTAGTTTCACACATGTATGTGTATGTTCTGAATCCAAAAAGTATTAGATTTCAATTTTTCTAACTATTTCCTTTCATAACTATAACATTTACCATGTCAAGTATTGTCATGTAGAAGTTTAACTGTGTGTGTAGATAATGTCTGTGTGCTGAGGGACTCTTGGGTCCACGATGTCGTGAATTGCTTGAGACTGTTGTGGATAGCTCAGGCTCTCAGACATTATTGAATCATGACTGTGAAAGTACCTTGCGACCCCATCTCTAATTGTCAAAGCCAATAGTGGTTGTACTTGGTCGAAGCTATAGAGGTTAATCATACTTGTTGCATGGTTGCTACATGTTTTTTACCCCATGCCACTTCACACATCACAGACCTACCGAAACTCAGGAGTTGTTATGAAAACCTGCACATGAGCTAAGTATTGTGCTAAAATTGTAACAATTTTTAGGTTTGGTTGGTTTCAAGCAAGTGGCTTCTTTGTTATATTGAGGGGTAGTATGATTAGTTGTAGTTTGTGGGTGAAATTTTTGGATTTCGTGTAAATGAGTGGATTTGAGGCTGTGTATTCATTTTTTTTTTCCTTTTGTAAATAGTTATCTATATGATCTATTAAATAATTTTCTTAGCTATCAGTACTTTGAACATTTTTTTTCTGCTAGCTTCTTCTGTGTACTTAAACTTTTGTGTGAAAATGTAGCTGTGAGGGCTTTTGACTATTTTTCAGTTTAATGCTTCTCTGTACTTAAACATTTATTTGGAGAGGGGGTTGTGTGGACTTTGAATTTTTTTCAGCTAAATGCTTCTCTGTACTTAACATTTTGTAAAAGTTACCAGTTACCTAGCAGGACTTTGAATATTTTTTGACTACTTCTGTGTAACTTGTCAGTTTCAGTACTTTAACATTTTAGTGATTTTTTAGATTATTTTCGGGCAAGGTAGTGCTGACTTAAGGATTGGTTTGTTGAAACTGTAGTTTGTAGGTTTGAAGTTATGTATGCAAACATTTTCATGTAATGGCTAGCTACATTGTTTTCTTAAGACTTCTGTTATAGTTCTCCATACATTGGGCTTCCTTGATAAAAGTATTAATTCTGAGTCGTTGAAGGTAACAGGGGCGTTCCAGAGGCAATCCGTCAGCCCATTCCTAGTAAAGACTCGAGTGTTGTCCGCTCGTTTTGCCGTATGGTGTCTGGTAACATCCAATCTACACAAAATTTAAATATTATGTGATTTAATATGTTGCCTTTGTAAATAAAAGTACATTATGTGGGCAAGTATGTATTTCATCTCAGTGCACGCATGCGCACGCATGTGTGTGTAAGTGTGTGCATGTGTGTGTGTGTGTGTATGTGTGGTAGGATGGTTAAGTCTAACATGTAAATAAAACCTGTATGAGATAAAATAATTTTTAGTTACTGGATGTAGTAACAGCAACCTAGGATGAAATTTCTACCGTAAGGTTTAAGGGAAGAAATTTTTTTTTGGTCTTACAGAATTTTAGCATGATGGTGAAGCAGCATCATTGTAAAAGGGGAAGAGAGTGAGATGTTTTATTTGACCAATGAAAAGAGAGCTTAAGGAATGTCTCCTTAAATGGTTGTGAAAAGGGTTGTTCCTGGAACATCAGCAAATTGTGTCATACTGTGGATGTTCAACTGATTGTTCGCAATGAAATGCTAAAATTTTTTAAACGAATGTTGGTCATAATAAATGTAGAATAAATTTTTAATGTTTTAGTTTTGTAATGTGTTCTTACTTTTAAATAAATGTATTAAACATACCCGATGATTTATTTCCTTGCATTACTAGTATTATCATTTAGCTACCTGTCTACCCGAGCGTCAGCTTGGCGCCACGAAGTCGGTGACTAGCGGGCCTGTTGTAGCATGCGCGTCATGACTGCAGCTCGAGTGCTTCGTGATGACACTTTGACGAGCTGTTTGTGGCAGGCTCAGACATTCCTGAGCACCTCATGGCGCCACAAAGTCGCGGACTAATGTACCTGCTACGACATGCACGGTCAAGTATATTGTTCGGGCCCCCTCAGCACTGCGAGATGACATTCCAGAGTGATGAGTCACGATGCAGGCAGTGCCTCGCGCCCTAATCTCTAATCACCTAGGTCTTTAGTGGTTTTACGCGAGAGTGGTTTCCCATGTTTTGCTGTCAGGTTACATTTCTAACCCCACCCCTCACAGACCTGCTACGACATGCACATGAGTCATGCTGGGTTTTTCCGAAGACAATGGCACTTCCATGTACTACATTCCTATTGGCGGATACAACAAAAATACTCTGTTCCTAATGGTTTTTCCAAGAACAGGCAGGTCCGAGGCTATAAAAGGCCGGGATTAGCTGTCTGAGCTTCAGTGTGTTCTTAGAGTTTGAGTGAGCTAGTTCGTGTGTGAGTTTCGCTGCTACCACGATTTCTACCGCCAACGCTACTTCGTGTTCTACAGCTCCACTTCATATTTTTCTGAGGTATGTTACATGTTTCGTTAACATTGAATGTTTCTCAGCTTTTTTGTAGGTTATCAGCTAGCTAGTTTTTTTTTTCTCTGTACACTTATATGTAGGTAGCCAGAAATTTTTTCAGTTTAAACTTTTATCAGTATCTACTTTAAATATTCTAGCATTTTTGGGGTGTGAATTAGAGTAGTTTTGAGGTTATGTAATCAATCATTTTTAGTTAGCATTGAATATTTTTCAGCTTTAACTTTTATCAGTACTTTAAATATACTACCATTTTTAGGATTGTACATGAAGGAGTAGCCTTGAGGTTATGTTTGCAACTTTTTTTATTTAGTAACAATGCTAGTAGTTTAGGTTAGTGAGCTTGAGGGCTAGAGTTTTAAGGTTATGTAGGCAACTTTTTTATTTAGTAACATTGCTAACAGTTTAGGTTAGTAAGCTTGAGGGCTAGAGTTTGAGGTTGTTTTGCAACTTTTTTATTTAGTTACATTGCTATCAGTTTAGGTTAGTAGACTTAAGGGCTAGAGTTTTGAGGTTATGTTTGCAACTTTTTCGTGTTGACATCTAGCTACATTGTATTCTTAATTCTTTTCTTATAGTTCTCCGTGCGTCGAGCTACCGTTGCGTGTTCCGTACGTTGAGACCAGTCTACCGATTGTCGTGATGATGGCGTCTACTGTTCAGAAATGCCGTTTCTGCTCTGCCTCCTTCACGGCATCTAAGAATTGCTACGGGCACGAGCGACAGTGTGCCGAGAACCAGCATCGTGACTACCAGCAGTGCTACCTATGTGGAAAGATGGTTGCACGCAGCGATAAGATGCAGCAGCACCTTGCATCATGTGCTGGAGCTGTTGCTACGACATCAGGCATGCGGTGTAGCTTCTGCTATAAGGCCTTCGCCCGTGCTGATTTTGCTAGACGACATGAGAAGTCAGCTTGCGGTCTCAATCCAAACCGCATAGCACATACCTGCGACAACTGTGCTAAGGAGTTCGCCAGGGCTGACAAATTGAAAGCCCACATCAAGGTATGCAAGGGGCCTGCTCCACCTCCAACAAAGAAGCAGAGAATGTCAGCAGTTAAGCCAGCAGTACTGCCTAAACCATCGACCAGCTGAACAAAGGTGGTGACCGGCGCGGGTTTGGCCAATACCCACGGCTTCATCACCGCCGAAGTGGGATTCAAGGGTAACTTGAAGACATATGTCGCAGTAAATACGTCAAGTTCTTCCAAGGACATCTGTACGTACCTGGACTCCATCAAGAACAAAATAATAAACCAACTTGTGGAGGATATTGAAGAGAACGGACCACTGAAGTTTAATATCGTGCTCGAGTGCGACTATGAAAAACCAGTAGATGTCAGTGAAGACAAGAGGGCCTTCAAAACCATGAATGTCCCCCTCTACGCAGTTCATGAGGTGGAGGAGGCAGTTACCGAGTCCATCTCAAAGATCTGCAAGGAGGAGGAAGACTACATGGGGAAGGGGTCCGGATGGACTTTGTCGGCCGTTAAGCGACTTCAACTGCGAATAAACCAGCTCGATCCACTCCGTGCCAGCTCCTACATCGAACTGCCTACTTCCATCAAAGACACATATGCAGTGATAAATCCGCAAAACCTCAAAGACCACATGTGCTTCATGTGGTCAATACTGGTCAAGTACGTCGAAGGATGAAATCCTGAACGTGTCAATCAGCGCTACCATGACTTGGAGGGGAAGTTCAACTTCACGAACATCGAGTTTCCTACTCCAATCAAGCAAATACCACTGTTTGAAAAACAGAACCCCGGAGTCTCCATCAACATCTACAGCATCGACGAGAATCTGAATGTTGTTCCTGCACGAGTCGCTCCTGAAGAAAAAGATCATCATTTCGATCTGCTGCTCTTGGTAAATGACAATTCGTCCCATTTCACCTACATCTCTAATTTTTCTGCCCTGGTTCGGTCCCAAATCACAACACATCATGACGCTATCCACGTTTGCAAAAGATGCTTCAAGCATTATGATGATCAGGATAGGGTTAGCGGGCTCACTGGCCTTCAGTGTTTGGAAAAACACAGTGAGCTCTGCAAACAGCATGCTGCTGTTAGGATGGAAATGCCATCGCTTGATGAAAATGGCCAGCCTCCTGTTCTGAAGTTCAAAAACTTCCATCACAGTGATAATATGCCCATCGTGGTATATTGCGACTTTGAAGCTATTCTGGAGAAAATCCATACGTGTCACCCGAATCCTGATGAAGCATACACGCTGCAGTACCAAAAGCATAAGGCATACAGCTACTGCATTTACGTGAAAGCAGATAACTCCATCATTCCTGCACACCTCACTTCTTCACTTCCTTCACAGCCTGAATTGTATCGCGGTTGTGACGCAGAAGATAAATTCATATCCCGCATTGTGGAGATTGGACATGATGTTCAGAAAATATTTTCTACGTCTGTTCCTATGACTCCGCTCACACATGCACAGAACATTGCTTTTCTGCAAGCAAGGTGTTGTTGCTACTGTGGAGGAAAGTTTGGAGGGGCTGTAAAGAAAGTTCGTGACCACAATCACTTCACCGGCGAATTTATTGGACCTGCATGTAATGACTGCAACCTTCTCAGGCGCAGACCGAAAAAGTTGATTGTGTTCTTCCACAACCTGGCATACGATCAGAACTTCATTATAAGGAAGTTGGGATATGATAGTAAAGACATCTTCATCATTCCGAATTCGGAAGAGAAGCTGATAACTTTTTCCAAGAAGTTACATGATAATTTCAGCATTCAATTTGTCGATACCTTCCGTTTTATGAGTCGGGGTCTTGCTTCGCTCGCTGAGTTCTTGCCTGCAGACAAGTTTGTCAGTACTACTGAGTTTTTCGCGCCTGATGAGTTGGAGTTGGTTACCCGCAAGGGTGTCTTCCCGTATGATTTTGTGGATTCTTTTGCTCGACTAGATGATACTAGTCTTCCATCCATCGATGATTTCTACAATAGTCTGACTGATTCCATGATTTCAGAGATGGAGTACGCACATGCGGTGAAAGTCTGGGACAAGTTTCAGTGTGCTACTTTGGGGGAGTACGCTGACTTGTACCTAAAGACGGATGTTCTGATTTTGGCGGATGTATTCGAGAATTTCCGTTCCATATGTTTGGAGACATACAGCCTAGATCCGTCTCACTATATTTCTTGTCCAGGGTTCGCTTTCGATGCGATGCTTCGAACCACAGGTGTACAGCTAGAGCTTCTTACCGATTATGATATGTACATGTTTGTGGAGGCCGGTATTAGGGGGGGAGTAGCGCAAAGCATTAAACGTCATTGCATAGCCAATAACTCCTACGTACCAGAAACACATGATGCATCCAAGCCATCCATATTCCTAGAGTACATTGATGCAAATAATTTGTACGGGTGGGCGATGTCTCTGCCGCTCCCCATTCGGCATTTCCAATGGGCAGACACATCAATTGATGTCGTGTCTGTCCCAGATGATTCTCCTACAGGCTACATTATTGAGTGTGATGTGGAGTACCCTCCCGAGCTCCACGAAAGTCATAAAGACCTGCCATTTCTCCCCGTAAATCAGTGTCCGCCCGGCTCAAATCAATCAAAGCTGATGACAACACTTGAAAATAAAGAGCACTACATTGTCCACTACAAAAACCTACAGCAAGCGGTATCTCATGGACTGAGAGTGACTAAGATACACCGAGTCCTGCAGTTTGAGCAGTCGGCATGGTTGGAGCCCTATATTCGGCTGAATACCAACAAGCGGAAAGCAGCAGCCAACGAGTTCGAGAAGGAGTTCTTTAAGCTCGCTGTGAACTCGACATTTGGTAAACTGATGGAAAATAAAAGGCGGAGGCTCAAAATGGAGTTGGTGTGCTCTGAGAAGAGGTTCAAGAAGTTGGTGTGTCGTCCGTCCTTCAAGGACCGTACAATGTACGAACCGAATTTGTCTCTAGTCCACCTTAATCACGAGACCATCATTTTCGACAAGCCGATTTATGCCGGACTGGCCGTACTAGATCTTTCAAAAACTCTCATGTACGACTTCCACTACAATACCATGAAACCCCGTTACCATGACAATATTCACCTGATGTATATGGATACAGACAGTTTTGTGTATGAGATCCAGACAACAGACTTTTACTCAGACCTCAAAGCCGACCCTACACTGATGGCTAAATTCGACACCAGCTGCTACCCTTCCGACCACCCATGCTTCTCCCCCATCAACGAGAAAGTTGTCGGTAAATTCAAAGATGAATGTGGGGGAGAAGTGATGGAGGAGTTTGTAAGCCTACGGGCCAAACTGTACGCCTACAGGTGTGGTGGTAAGAGCGAGAAAAAGGCCAAGGGCATCCAGCGATGTGTGGTCAAAAACCACATAACATTCGATGATTACCTGGATGCCCTGCAAGACCACCGCACAATGAGGGCAGGCGTTAGAGCAATTCGCTCCCGTCAGCACATACTCTATACTGAGTACAGTAATAAGCTGGCCATAACGTGGGAGGACGACAAACGGCTGATCTGCGAAGATGGTATCCACACAGTCCCCCACGGATATGTTGGAGGCGACGAATAATTTTTTTTTTGTAAAATAGTTTTTGATTTAAATAGTTTGGCAGTTTGGTAGTTGTTTCCATTTGTTGTATAGTTTTTCTGTTTTGTGTTTTATAGTTTTCATTTTGTTGTACAGTTTATGTTTTTGCTGTACAGTTTCCATTTTTGTTGTACAGTTTTCCATTTTTGTTGTACAGTTTATGTTTTTGATGTATAGTTTCCATTTTTGTTGTAAAGTTTCAGTTTTTTGATGTGTAGTTTCTGTTTTTGCTCCATTTTGGTTGTGTAAAATATGTTCTTAATTTAGTAAATACAATTTTACCTACATGTTGTTTATTATTTTTAATATAGAACCAATATCCCACGAGGTACTGATACTTATAAATGTCTTACAGAATGGTGAAATGTAATTATACACAAACATTAAAATATCTGCTTCCATGCAGCTTTTAAAACACGAGTACGCAAACATGAGAAGAGAATATTACTTGTGAGTTAGGACTCTGAAAAATTTCTGGTCCGCTAAGATGGAGTGATAAATGTTTTTAAAATTATCATTACTTTAACTATCGCATCCACAACGATAGTATTAATAACATATATTTTAGTTAAAACCTATAAATGATAAGACTTTATGAACAAATGATGGTTACAACAAAATGACTGGATTTTTGTGGATTTTGGCTTATAAGGTTCATAAAAATGTTGGTAGAGAGTTGAAACTCGGCCTTATATACACTAACGTACTTTATAAACCTACACCTGATGACGACATCCATCAGATGAAATCAATATGGCGGTCTCCACTAAATAAGATGGCTGCCTCCGCAGACAACGATGGTATATATTTTTTATTTTGTTAATAAATTTATTTTAAAGAATGTGGTGTAACGAAAAATTGTAACAGGAATGAGTGGGGTGTTCGATGATGATGTCATTGTAACAGAGGAGCGGGGTGCTAGATGGTGTATTCGTAATGTAGAGGAGTGAGGTGTTCGATGCATAGGTTTTTTAATTAAAATTTTATTAAATAATATATTTTTTAAAATTTTATTTTAAAATTTTGATTATTTAATTTTTTATAAATTTTAAATTTTTTTTCATTAAAATCAGTTAATAAATAAAGATTTTCAAGATGGCGGACGAAACTCGAAATGTTGGAATGTTCTAGAAAACAAAATGGCGGATAAAACAAAATGGCCACCGGAAGTGACGTAATCCAATATGGCCGCCGGAAGTGACGTAATACAAGATGGCCGCCGGAAGTGACGTAATCCGAGATGGCCGCCGGAAGTGACGTAATCCGAGATGGCCGCCGTGGCTCCCCGGCTCCCCCTCCCCCCACCCCTGCCCTCATATGAACTATAATTACCTACTGGTTTGCTTGTCTGAATTAAGTAAACTTTTTATGGTATCGACAGATTATTTAATTTGTTTAACAAACCAGTTTTCTGGAGCAGAGAATTGTAAATTTGGTAATTTTTTAAAACTAGAAAAGGTCCGGAGTAGTATACAAATGGGTATCCAGGGACAGGGTTCAGGGTGCGGTGCGTGGTGCTAGTCCGCTATCTTGGATTTTAACGTCACGGCGACCATCTTGGATAACCTTGACCTTTGACCTTCAAAATTAGCCCAAATTTTCCCAAAAATCGACAAAATTTCAATTTTTTGGAAACAAATCCCGCTAAAAATTCTCAAAAAATTCCATGATTCGAAAATTAGGATTTAGAATAACCTCCAAAGTCATTTGGCCTTAGAAAGAACACAAATTCATTAAAGATGCTTAAGGATCCATGTCTACAGTCTACATAAAATTCTGGCTTGTACTAGAACTCTATCTTTGCTCAACAATGAGTAGTTTACAAGCAACCAGAATAATTTTTTGTATTTTTTGTTATTATTTTAATTTTTTTTCTGTAATATTATGATATCAAAGAAAATATGTGACGGTTTTCTCCGTGTTCTCCCGATTATTCTTGTCAATATTAAGATTGTTTACTTAATGAGTCATGTCATTTTATTCAAGCTCACATTTAATTAGTGCATTTCTGCTACTAAATCAGCACTTATAATATTTTTATCAGGTGGAATAAAAAATTATATCATTACTCAGTCAAATAATAAGCACTGAGACATCTGAGAAACACTAACAAGAATGACGAACTTCCGTCTCCTTGGTGTCTAGCGAAGCCATCCTTCTTTTGATATCGTTAGCGAGCATCCTGCATCCCACATAAAAATAAAACTAAATAATATTTACCTGCAAGCAACACGTGGCGTCATCTGTTGACAAGAATTGGGACTACTTACAACAAGATTCTTTGCATGAGATAAATAAACTCTCGCAACTGAATGGAGTCCAAGACAGTTAGAGCCAAGTAGTCTCGTAGCCACGTAGCCTTGTGTCCTGGAAGCTTCGAAGTCCTGTAGCCTCGTAGCCACGTAGCCTTGTGTTCTGGAAGCTTCGTAGTCCTGTAGTCTCGAATCTTCGTATCCTCCTAGTCTTGTAGTCAAATAGCGCTAGACCTAAGACTATCTGGAGTCTAATACTTTTGACGTCATTGATTGTTGGAGCCGATGACTGTTGTAGCCAATGACTGATGGAGGCATTGTATCCTAACGTAAAATTAACTAACGCAAACTTCTGAGTTGAATGTTCGTGTAAATGTGCGTCCTTTTCGTTAGATGTGCTTCATGTTTGTTGAATGTGCTTCCGATTGTGCTTCCTTTCGTTGATTGTGCTTCCAAATGTGCTTGCTTTTTGTGATTGTGCTTCCAAATGTGTTTCCTTTTCGATTATTGTGCTTCCGATTGTGCTTCCTTTCGTTGATTGTGCATCCAAATGTGCTTCCTTTCGTTGATTGAGCTTACGAATGTGCTTCCTTTTCGTTAAATGCGCTTCCGTTTTTTAGAATTTCCGTCCAAATGTGCTTCCTTTTCATTAAATTCTTGAACTGCGTGAATGATGTGTACTCATTGCGTGTACATTGCGTGTATTGCGCGTCAATTGCGTGAGCATTGCGTGTTCATTGCGTTTCCTGTGTGTAGTGTGTGTGCTGTGTGTTCATGCCGTTTTCTGTGTGTACTGTGCGTTCATTCCGTTTCCTGTGTGTACTTTGTGTTCATTCCGTTTCCTATGTGTACTGTGTGTACTGCGTGTACTGTATGTTCATTCTGTTCCCTGTGTGTACTGTGAGTTCATTCCGTTTCCTGTGTGTACTGCGTGTACGTTGTGTTCATTTCGTTTCCTTTGTATACTGTGTGTACTCTATGTTCAGTGTGTTATTTTGTTGAATGTGTGACGTTTCGTTAAATGCACGTATTCAAATCTGTAGTATCTCTGAATGTTTACTAGTCCAAAACCTTTTTGTCTTGATAAAACATTTTTTCAGGGATTCTTGGTCTTCTTGTAAGCATTAAACATGTTACGTTGGTTTAATTAAATATAATTAGCTGACATCGAGGAAGGTCATGAGGTTCGAATAAGACTGGTCTATGTCTGCCATTGTTTATAACTCGGTATCGCGGTCCGAAGACGCTTGGTCTATATGTATGGATGGCTTCGTACATGAACAGCTTAGAGGTTATTCTAAGTATCGATAAACTAGAATTACATGATAGGTAATGCGACAACGTATTTAATTATCGGACAGGTATATTGTCTTAAGTTGTTTTTTGTAGAGTGAATGATTAATAAACTCCACGAAAGGTAATGGAAAACAGAATATTAAATTTATTTATTATTTAGTTACACCTGTCACTTGTCAAGAATCGTTCTGAAGACAGGAATCCATCGATTTAGTATGTAAATTAATGAGTGATTTTTTCGTCGGCTTTTGGAATTTTTCCCGAATTTATAGGTCAATAAATACAAATTTCCAATATGGCGGTCATAATGGCTTACTGGAGGCTGGTAGTAGAGGATTTTAAGCCTATTTTAGAATTTTGAACATGGTTTTTGAAATTATTATTTCTTATATAAAATTAATTTTTTTTGCATCGATCAAGTATCAAACCAAGGACAGGAACTGATCGAATCAATTTGTAAATTGATTGTAAATTTTTTTGATGAATTTTGGAATTTTTCCCGAATTTCTAGCTGAATAATTACACAATTCCTAGATGGCACCCAAATGTCAAGCTGGTGGGTGTTACAATAATAATAAATGATTACTGCGCTCTATCGGGAATCAAACAAATATGATGGTAATGCACTCTATTAGACAAGTACACACACAAGATGGTGTCCTCTAACAGATGAAAACAAGATGGTGGTAATGTCCTCTAGCAGATGATATATGTTAACTATCGTTCCTGGTAGCAAATACTGAACACAAGATGGCAGATCTAAGATGGTCGTCAAAGTCAAGGACAAATTTCAAAGTCAAGATCAAAGTTAAAGTTCTAGGACAACGTTCAAGGTAAAATTTCAAGGTCAAAGTCAAAGTTCAATATCAAGGACAACATTCAAGGTCAAGGTCAAATTTCAAGGTCAAATTTCAAGGTCAAATTTCAAGGTCAAGTTCAAAGTTCAGGGTCATCCAAGATGGCCACCGTGACGTCAAAATGCAAGATGGTGGACTAGCACTAGGCACCACACCCTTAACTCTGTCCCCGGATGCCCATTTGTTTACTGTTGTCAGGTTTGTGAATTTAGAGAGCAGTTGACATTTATCGGCTCCGGAACGATCAATCTCTCACTATTCTTGTCTAATTTTTGAACTTTATACGGACGTGATTACAGACACTCTTTCAATAAACGGAATAAAGTATTAAAAATAATTAATAATAATACTGAACATATAATTTTTGTACATAATTATACAAAAATTGTTTATTATAATGAAAATTCAACAATTCAGAAAATTAAATAATATTGTATTCTTATAAACACAAGTAGTGTAAAATAGAAGAATCTGGACCATGCATTTCTTATGGGACTGAGATTTTGCTTTGGATTATGATGGCAGCTTGCTAATAGAGAGACATCGGCTATGTTCAGGCGTTTCCACCGCACGGTGCCTATGAAAGAGGTCACTGGCCATTTTAGAATAATCCACATCCACCACCTTGGAATACGGTATTTGAAAATCCATAGTTATTAGGCTAAAAATTCAGAAACAATTCCTAATTACAAAAAAAAATCACTTATTTAAATAATCAATGATTTGATTGATTTCAGTCCTTGTTACGATCCTTGCTCAATGCAGAGATTGTAACTTCAAATAAAACATATTTATGGAATAAAATATGTTCATAAAATCCTAAACTTTGTTTAAATTACTCTTAAACAAGCCTCCAAATAATTCGATCGATTTCTGTCCTTTGTTCGATCTTTGCTCTAAGGAAAAAATAATAATTTAGGCAAAATCATACTTATTTAATAAAAAATTGTGAAAAATCCTAAAAGAGACTTAAGATCCTCATCTACCAGACACTAAATGATTTAATCGATTCCTATCCTTGTTTATATCCTTGATAAACAAAATGCTTATTTTATAAAAAAAACTTATCAAATTAAACATGGAGAAAAGTCCTCAAAACTGCATAATTTCCTCATCCACAAGCCACCAATAAACGACCGATGCCACCCTGGTGACCATCTTGGAAATCGTAATTATTACCCTGGAAATTCGGAAAAACCCCAAAAAAACTAAAAAAAAATCACTTGTTAAAATAATGATTGATTCAATCTTCTTAGTTCGATCCTTGATCAATAAAAAACTACAATTTCACTAAGAAAATATTTATTTCAATTTAACATTGAAGTGACAAAATTATAATAAAAATTTTAATTATATTAGTTATGCAAGTAAAAAAAAGAAAATTACTAGAGTATGTTATTTCTACAACTTCTTAGAAGGAGAAGCGAGTCCTTTGCATATTGTCATGAGTTTCGAGGGCAGTCAGTAGTATAGTTTGGGGGCGCCTGCGCCTGGGTCCTGGGTGTGGATTGAAGATTGTTTACATTGTGACGTCACGGCGGCCATCTTAGATGAGCGCAACGGGACACCGCGTAACAGGACACCGCGTAACAGGACAAACAGATCACGGCGGCCATCTTGAATCCGCCATTTTGGATGACGTCATTGTGTTTTCTCTAAAATTCCGGCGATGTGTTTTCCGCCATATTCGATGATGACGTCACCGTTGCAGTTTCCGTTACTGTCGCCATAATTAAAATCTTTATTTATTATCCGATTTTATGAAAAATTTTTTTTTAAAAATTATAAAAAAATTCACTTAATAAAATTAAATAAAGTTTTTATAAAAAACAAACATTTACGACACGGAGCTCGGAGTCCTCGGTTCGAACCCGGTGAGGGCCAAACAAAATTAAAAATAGCGACCGATCCTTACCCCGTGGTGGATGCTGGCAGACTGACTCCCACCACTTTTTTCAAAGCATATATAACATCATCTAGTATGACGTCATGACCGCCATTTTGTCTGCGATGCTGGAAGCCATCATCATCATTGTATCGTCGGCTAGAGTGCGCCGACGCCATGTTAGTTTAATTCTTACCCGCTAGAGTGCAGTAATCATTTATTATTGCTGTGATACCCGCAATCTTGTCATTTGGCCGCCATCTTGGAAATCCGTAAATATTTAGCTAGAAATTCGGGAAAAGTTCCAAAATTCATTAAATAAATCACTCATTTTTAACATATTGATTCGATAGATTCCCGTCCTCGGTTCGATACCCGATCGTTGCAATAACGTTTAATTTTATGTAAAAAATTATTATTTCAATAAACCATGTTCAACATTCGTAAAGAGACTTTAAATCCTCTACTACCGTCATCCTATCAGACATCAAGACCACCATCTTGGAAATGC
Organism: Bacillus rossius redtenbacheri; assembly: GCF_032445375.1. Lineage (NCBI taxonomy): Eukaryota > Metazoa > Arthropoda > Insecta > Phasmatodea > Bacillidae > Bacillus > Bacillus rossius. The sequence continues at coordinate 214,729,113 of NC_086330.1, read as the reverse complement.
GTAATTTTAATGCTAGAGATTCGGGAAAAAGTTCAAAATTCATTAAATAAATTTGTAATTCATATAATGATTTATTCGATCGACTAAGGTCCTTGGTTCGATCCCCGGCCGAAACAAAACACTTTAATTAAAAAAAAAATACTAAAAAAGTGTTAGGTTTGAGAAAATAAAAACACCACAAGTTCTTTTAAAAAAATTTTATTACATAAATTCAATACACAACTACAAGTAGAAAAAAAACACTGACAAATTACTAAAGACTTTTGGATTCCTCGATTCAAACAGTCTTCTTATTGTACGGACTAAGCCTTTTACATAACTTTAAATGTCTATCTGATCCGTTCATCACCACAGCCAGAGACGGACTGAAGTTCATATCACTTATATAGTCTCATTAGCCGGTACAACACATGAGTCAAATCAATAACCATGTTCATTATACGTCTCGGAGCATTTTTTATAATGACGATGTAAGCTATCGAGACGTGAAATTAGTTTATTGCACTTATTGCACTGAAATTGTATTCTTTGAACATTATTAGAACAACCGCTTCTTTCATGTCTGCGAGCATTTGAGGTGATAGTAAATGATGCACCACATTATTTGCACTGATGCGAAGTACGCGCTTCATTAATTGAAGTATTCAATGCTGATGAAACTTCAGCTGATGGTGGAACAGCACATATCGAAGTCTCCTCCAGTGTTGTCAAAGGCGTTGCCAACGGGATCTGCTCCAAAATCGTCGGCGCTGACGTCATGGTTCCCGTAGTCGATGGTACATCCTCCATCGAGTTCGACGTTAAAATCGGTAAAGATGCCATCGAAGTCTCAAGAACAGGCAATTTCACGACTTATGCACCAGAAGAAACAAACTAGGTGATCCGTATACCGTCGACGGCAGTAACAAACTGAGCGTCTTGCTGTCTAGGACTCGTTTATATACATGAACCGGTTGGAAAAATACACTAGTCAAATCAAATACAGTTTACTAAAATACAAGAGTCAAAACAACATTAAAAAAAAAAGCACCATCAACAAAAAAAAGGCAGCACATTTGGAAGCACCGTCAACGAAAAGGCAGCACATTTGGAAGCACCGTCAACGAAAAGGCAGCACATTTGGAAGCACCGACAACGAAAAGGCAGAACATTTGGAAGCACCGACAACGAAAAGGCAGCACATTTGGAAGCACCGACAACGAAAAGGCAGCACATTTGGAAGCACCGACAACGAAAAGGCAGCACATTTGGAAGCACCGACAACGAAAAGGCAGCACATTTGGTAGCACCGACAACGAAAAGGCAGCACATTTGGAAGCACCGACAACGAAAAGGCAGCACATTTGGAAGCACCGACAACGAAAAGGCAGCACATTTGGAAGCACCGACAACGAAAAGGCAGCACATTTGGAAGCACCGACAACGAAAAGGCAGCACATTTGGAAGCACCACCAACGAAAAGGCAGCACATTTGGAAGCACCGACAACGAAAAGGCAGCACATTTGGAAGCACCGACAACGATAAGGCAGCACATTTGGAAGCACCACCAACGAAAAGGCAGCACATTTGGATGCACCATCTTAAAGGCAGCACATTTTGGAAGCACCATCGAATAAGAAAGCACATTTGGAAGCTCCATCAACAACAAAAAAAGGCAAAAAGGAAGCACAAGTTACGAGATCTAAGTCTTAGTTAGAAATCAGAATACAAGAAATAAAATCATTAAATTCTTATAATTTAAATTACTTATTTTATTTCTTTACATTATACAAATGCAAGTAAAACAAACCATTATTGTATGTAGCCATCTTTCCTCAGTTCCATGAGTATGAAGGATATTTCAGTGATGCACGAATAGTTTCCTGCACAAAGCGAACCATGTAGAAGTCTTAGCCGGTCAACCAATATGTTTGGATCTTTTCATGATGTGTAATCATTCTCTTCTACCACCATCTTCCTTGCACGGTTATAATAAATATTATGATCTCTGGTGTCTTCCGTTTTACCACCAACCTCAGGGTAACTTTAATTTTTGAGACGGTGATCATCACAAGCTTGATCAGATTTATTTAATATATCACGTCGTTTCCATCGTTTCGGTCTCAGGACACAGCCACATTCTTCTATCTTGTAAGCTTTAGGTGCTTCATCATAGTCTATGTCTTTGTCAACAGCCTCAGAGTCACTGTAACAATCACCATAGAAGGAATCGTCTTCACCCAATTTACCGTAATAATTCGATGTTGATGATGTTGAAGTGTATTCATCGTCCTCATGCTTCCTTTTTAGGAGTCCATCATTTTTACAAAGTAGGAAAGATCTACTTGATTCGGCTGGAATATATTCTCACTTTTCACGTTAAGGATTCTTCCATTGTCTTCATTCTTCCGTACATCATCAACCTCCTTCAATTTAAGTCCTTTGTCGAGATCGGAAGAGCCAAGAAAATTATTGTCGTAATGCAGATCACTCTTTCATAGTCTAGTAGATTCATCGTTGTCCTCTAGCTTGTACGCAGGCTTGGCGCTACAAGTTCTGCCATGTCTTTTTAGGCTCTCTCTCCACGTAAACGACTTGCTACATCGAACACAACTTAACATACTGCGCAGTGGATTTTTAACACAGTCATTCTTCTCGTGTTGTCTTTTATTCTTTCTCAAGATAAACTCTTTGCTGCAAAACTTACACCTACGTTCTTACGATACAGTGTCAGATTCCAAATCGGAATTCATATTAGTTACTGAGACTAATGCCAGATACCAATTGAATGTTTTAAATTAGATCCATTACTTAAATATAATTTTTTTCATATTTCATCAGCGAGAATTAATATATCTCATGCAAAAGTACTTTATGCATGTAGTTCTGCTTTTTAACAACAGATGTCGCCACATGTTGCTTGCAGGTAAATAATATTTAGTTCTTTTATGCGGGATGCGGGGATGCTGACTAACGATCGCAAAAGAAGGATGGCGTCGCTAGACTCCAAGGAGAAGGAAGTCCGTCCTTCCTGTTAGTGCTTCTTAGATTTCTCAGAGATTATTATTATTTGACTGAGAAATGATATTTTTTTTAAATTTCCACTTGATAAAAATATTACAAGTGTTGATTAAGTAGCAGAAATTCACTAATTAAATGTAACCTTAAATTAACATGACTCATTAAATAAAAAAAATCCTTCATGAAGAGATCAATTGCTCATCTGTAACCAGAAGCACTTGCAGAAAATCATCAAAATATTGTCAAGTATAATCAGGAGCACACGGAGAAAACCATCAAAATATTGACAAGAATATTCAGGAGCACCCAGAGAAAACCACCACAGTATTGACAAGAATAATCGGAAGCACACGGAGAAAACCGCCACAAGTAATCTTTGATATCATAAAAATACAAAAAAAAAATTAATAAAAAATTAAAAATAATAACAAAAAAAATACAAACTTTCTGGCTTGTACTAGAACTCTAACTTTGCACATCAAAGAGAAGTTCACAAGCTATCAGAATGTTTGTATTTTTTTCGTTATTATTTTTAATTTTTTTTTGTATTTTTATTATATCAAAAAAACTTGTGGCGGTTTTCTCCGTGTGCTTCCAATTATTCTTGTCAATACTGTGGTGGTTTTCTTCGGGTGCTCCTGAATATTCTTGTCAATATTTTGATGGTTTTCTCCGTGTGCTCCTGATTATACTGGACAATATTTTGATGATTTTCTGCAAGTGCATCTGGTAACAGATGAGCAATTGATCTCTTCATGAATGATTTTTTTTATTTAATGAGTCATATTAATTTAAGGTTACATTTAATTAGTGAATTTCTGCTACTTAATCAACACTTGTAATATTTTTATCAGGTGAAAATTAAAAAAAATATCATTTCTCAGTCAAATAATAATAATCTCTGAGAAATCTAAGAAGCACGAACAGGAAGGACGGACTTCCTTCTCCTTGGAGTCTAGCGACGCCATCCTTCTTTTGCGATCGTTAGTCAGCATCCCCGCATCCCGCATAAAAGAACAAAATATTATTTACCTGCAAGCAACATGTGGCGACATCTGTTGTTATAAAGCAGAACTACATGCATAAAGTACTTTTGCATGAGATATATTAATTCTCGCTGATGAAATATGAAAAAAATTATATTTAAGTAATGGATCTAATTTAAAACACTCAATTGGTATCTGACATTAGTCTCAGTAACTAATATGAATTCCGATTTGGGATCTCACGCTGTATCGAAAGAACATAGGTGTAAGTTTTGCAGCAAAGAGTTTATCTTGAGAAAGAATAAAAGACAACACGAGAAGAATGACTGTGTTAAAAATCCACTACGCAATATGATAAGTTGTGTTCGATGTAGCAAGTCGTTTACGCGGAGAGAGAGCCTAAAAAGACATGTCAGAACTTGTAACGCCAAGCCTGCGTACAAGCTAGAGGACAACGATGAATCTACTCGACTAAGGAAGAGTGATCTGCATTACGACAATAATTTTATTGGCTCTTCCGATCTCGTTAAAGAACTTAAATTGAAGGAGGTTGATGATTTACGGAAGAATGAAGACAATGAAAGAATCCTTAACGTGAAAAGTGAGAATATATTCCAGCCGAATTCAAATAGATCTTTCCTACTTTGTTAAAATGATAGACTCATAAAAAGGAAGCATGAGGACGATGAAGACACTTCAAAATCATCAACATCGAATTATTACGGGAAATTGGGTAAAGACGATTCCTTCTACGGTGATTGTTACAGTGACTCTGAGGCTGTTGACAAAGACATAGACTATGATGAAGCAACTAAAGCTGACAAGATCGAATAATGTGGCTGTGTCCTGAGACCGAAACGATGGAAACGACGTGATATATTAAATAAATCTGATCAAGCTTGTGATGATCATTTTCTCAAAAATTAAAGATACCCTGAGGTTGGTGGTAATACGGAAGACACCAGAGATCATAATATTTATTATAAACGTGCAAGAAAGATGGTGGTAGAAGAGAATGATTACACATCATGAAAAGATCCAAACATATTGGTTGACCGGCTAAGACTTCTACATGGTTCGCTTTGTGCAGGAAACTATTCGTGCATCACTGAAATATCCTTTATACTCATGGAACTGAGGAAAGATGGCTACATACAATAATGGTTTGTTTAACTTGCATTTGTATAATGTAAAGAAATAAAATAAGTAATTTTAATTATTAGAATTTAATGTTTTTATTTCTTGTATTCTGATTTCTAACTAAGACTTAGATCTCGTAACTTGTGCTTCCTTTTTGCCTTTTTTTGTTGTTGATGGAGCTTCCAAATGTGCTTCCTTATTCGATGGTGCTTCCAAAATGTGCTGCCTTTATGATGGTGCATCCAAAATATGCTGCCTTTTCATTGGTGGTGCTTCCAAATGTGCCTCCTTATTCGATGGTGCTTCCAAAATGTGCTGCCTTTATGATGGTGCATCCAAATGTGCTGCCTTTTCGTTGGTGGTGCTTCCAAATGTGCTGCCTTTTCGTTGTCGGTGCTTCCAAATGTGTTGCCTTTTCGTTGTCGGTGCTTCTAAATGTGCTGCCTTTTCGTTGTCGGTGCTTCCAAATGTGCTGCCTTTTCGTTGTCGGTGCTTCCAAATGTGCTGCCTTTTCGTTGTCGGTGCTTCCAAATGTGCTGCCTTTTCGTTGTCGGTGCTTCCAAATGTGCTGCCTTTTCGTTGTCGGTGCTTCCAAATGTGCTGCCTTTTCGTTGTCGGTGCTTCCAAATGTGCTGCCTTTTCGTTGTCTGTGCTTCCAAATGTGCTGCCTTTTCGTGGTCGGTGCTTCCAAATGTGCTGCCTTTTAGTAGTCGGTGCTTCCAAATGTGCTGCCTTTTCGTTGTCTGTGCTTCCAAATGTGCTGCCTTTTCGATGACGGTGCTTCCAAATGTGCGTCCTTTTTTGTTGATGGTGCTTCTATTTTTTAATGTTGTTTTGACTCTTGTATTTTAGTAAATTGTTCTTGATTTGACTAGCGTATTATTCCAACCGGTTCATGTATATAAACGAGTCCTAGACAGCAGGACGCTCAGTTTGTTACTGCCGTCGACGGTGTACGGATCACCTAGTTTGTTTCTTCTGGTTCATTAGTCCTGTAATTGCCTGTTCTTGAGACTTTGATGGCATCTTTACCGACTTTAACGTCGAACTCGATGGAGGAAGTACCATCGACTACGGGAACCATGACGTCAGCGCCGACGATGTTGGAGCAGATCCCGTTGGCAACGCCTCTGACAACACTGGAGGAGACTTCGATATGTGCTGTTCCACCATCAGCTGAAGTTTCATCAGCATTGAATACTTCAATTAATGAAGAGCATACTTCGCATCAGTGCAAATAATGTGGTGCATAATTTACTATCACCTTAAATGCTCGCAGACATGAAAGAAGCGGTTGTTCTAATAATGTTCAAAGAATACAATTTTAGTGCAATAAGTGCAATAAACTAATTTCACGTCTGGATAGCTTACATCGTGATTATAAAAAATGCTCCGAGGCGTATAATGAACATGGTTATTGATTTGACTCATGTGTTGTACTGGCTAATGAGACTATATAAGTGATATGAACTTCAGTCCGTCTCTGGCTGTGGTGATGAACGGATCGGATAGACATTTAAAGTCATGTTAAAGGCTTAGTCCGTACAATAAGAAGACTGTTTGAATCGAGGAATCCAAAAGGCTTTAGTAATTAGTCAGTGTTTTTTTTGTACTTGTAGTAGTGTATTGAATTTATTTAATAAAAATTTTTTTAAAGAACTTGTGGTGTTTTTTTATTTTCTCAAACCTAACACTTTTTTAGTATTTTTTTTAAATTAAAGTTTTTTTGTATCGGCTCGGGATCGAACCAAGGACCTTAGTCGATCCAATAAATCATTATATATATGGATTACAAATTTATTTAATGAATTTTGAACTTCTTCCTAATCTCTAGCATTAAAACTACACATTTCCAAGATGGTGGTCTTGATGTCTGATAGGATGACGGTAGTAGAGGATTTAAAGTCTCTTTACGAATGTTGAACATTGTTTATTGAAATTATTATTTTTTAAATAAAATTAAACATTATTACAACGATCGGGTATCGAACCGAGGACGGGAATCGATCGAATCAATATGTTAAAAATGAGTGATTTATTTAATGAATTTTGGAACTTTTCCCGAATTTCTAGCTAAATAATTACGGATTTCCAAGATGGCGGCCAAATGACAAGATGGCGGGTGTCACAGCAATAATAAATGATTACTGCACTCTAGCGGGTAAGAATTAAACTAACATGGCGTCGACTCACTCTAGCCGACGATACAATGATGATGATGGCTTCCAGCATCGCAGACAAAATGGCGGTCATGACGTCATACTAGATGATGTTATATATGCTTTGAAAAAAGTGGTGGGAGTCAGTCTGCCAGCATCCACCACGGGGGAAGTATCGGTCGCTATTTTTAATTTTTTTTGGCCCTCACCGGGTTCGAACCGAGGACTCCGAGCTCCGTGTCGTAAATGTTTGTTTTTTATAAAAACTTTACTAAATTTTATTAAGTGAAATTTTTTATAATTTTAAAAAAAATTTCATTAAAATCGGATAATAAATAAAGTTTTTAAAGATGGCGACCGTATCGGAAACTGTAACGGTGTCGTCATCATCCAATATGGCGGAAAACACATCGCCGGAATGTTCGAGAAAACACAATGACGTCATCCAAAATGGTGGATCCAAGATGGCTGCCGTGATCTATTTGTCCCGTTACGCGGTGCCCCGTTACGCGGTGTCCCGTTACGTTCATCCAAGATGGCCGCCGTGATGTCACAATGTAAACAATCTTCAATCCACACCCAGGACCCAGGCGCAGGCGCCCCCAAACTATACTACTGCAGTCTTACATGACAGTCGATTAACGAGCAATGTACAAGCAGGCACAAGCAGTCGGTAGCCAGACACATCCATTTGGTTATCTAGGAACATAAGATAGGATTACCACACGCATATATTTGGTTGGTCAGGCTAACATGTCATGTTGGTTCCAAGGTGCGCCTCATCGGTGAACAGGCACATCTATTAAGAGGCCAGGAAAGCAAGACGCATCCTGGTGGTAGATAGGCATTTCTGTTCAGTAGCCGGGCATGTAATCGGCACCAGGTACATTAGTTTGAGGTCGACAATTCCAGTTATTAACTAACTAGCCATCTCTAGTCAGCGACTAGACAAGACCATTTGTTGGCTAGACACATCAAGTTGGTGGCAAATTACGTCCAGTCAGTGGCCAAGCATGTCTAATCAGAGTCAGGAACACACATCCAGTAGCTGGTAAAAAGCATCAAGATGATTGCTAGGAATTGCAATTCAGAAGCCCGGCACATAATATGAGGCGAGGTACATTCATTTTCTGGCCGACATGTCCAATTATCAGCTGCACCATCAACTACCTCTCTCAATAACCTAGTTAGGTTAGGAGTGAAAGGTAGGACAACACTGAAAGCCCGTGAACCAAGGCTCAATGAAGAGCTTTGATGTGAGGTTAGTTGAGAAAAGAACATTGGCTGTCTGGTCATGCACACTTACACAATTAGGGTAGTTAATTAATAACATATAATTTTATGTAAATATCTTATTTCAAGAATAAATTAATTGTTTTTTTTTTTATATTTTCACTTATACACCTTTGCCATATCAAATGCAAAATATCTCTTGAGTATCGTCTTTTACATAATCCTTTTAAATTTTTATTAATATATTTATATTTTTAAGTCTTTGGCAAGGGCCCCGCTATCACACAAGGTAATTAAAGAAACATTTTGATTCATGCCTTTTATAACAAAAAAAAATCATATATATTAAAGATTTAACATAATTTCTTTCTCTAATTATTATCTTTTTTTATTTTAACGTTGTGGTTATGTTGTTCCAAAAGAATTTAGCTTGCTGCATTGCAGAATTTAGACGAAAATGTCGGACGTGATTCAGTTAAAAAAAAAAAATTAACACATGCTTTTTTTTATGCAAAACAGCAGCATTGGTTTCTTGTCACTGAACATCACGCAATTGTCACTCAAGTGTAAGCTCATCCTTTAAAAGTAATTCTGGGACTAAAGTGGAAGGCACGATCAACACAAAAATTACAAACAAACAAGAAGATAAAAAAAAGGTTAAACAAAACTATTGCCACCTCCAAGCTACACGTAAACTGTTGAGGTAGGGACACATGCAAGATTTAAAAAAAATCTACACATGCATAAAATACATCAAAACAAGAGTTCAAAACCACCAGCTCTGCTACCATTACTGCGCCATTAACTAACTCTCAATAACCTAGTTAGGTTAGGAGAGAAAGGTACGACAACACTGAAAGCCCGTGAACCAAGGCTCAATGAAGTACTTTGATGTGAGGTTAGTTGAGAAAAGAACATTGGCTGACTGGTCATGCACACTTACACAATTGGGGTAGTTAAATAATAAAATATAATTTCGTGTAAATAATTTATTTCAAGAATAAATTAATGGTTTTTTTATATTTTTACTTAAACACCTTTGCCATATCAATTACATAATATCTCTTGAGTATCGTCTTTTTCATAATCCTTTTAAATTATTATTTATATATTTATATTTTTAAGTCTTAAGCAAGGGCCCCGCTATCTTACAAGGTATTTAAAAAAAAAAAAACATTTTGATACATGCATTTATAACAAAAAAATCATACATATTAAAGTTTTACATGATTTCTCATTCTCTAATTATTATCTTTTTTTATTTTAACATTGTGGTTATGTTGTTCCAAAAAATTTAGCTTGCTGCGTTGCAGAATTTAGACGAAAATGTCCGACCTGATTCAGTTCAAAAAAAAATTAACAGATGCTGTTGAGGTTATTAAATCATGCCAAAAAAATTGGTTGTCTGTAAAGTCGTTTTACGGACGATAGTTTAACGTGACAACGTCATAACAAAACATTGATGAAAGATTGATCCAGAAGAAAAGGAAATATCATATTCGGCCTGAGACTGAGCCGTGATAGGTTTTTGCAACCAAACCATTTAGGCATTAAAAATATTATCTTCTTTGAGGAAGAATTTTATTTAATTTTTCTATCTTTTGTATGATAAAATCTACCTCTGCATACTTTTATGAATAAAATTGAATCATTTTTATTGAATTATCACTATTTTGTATGGATACAAAGGAGTGAAATGAAATTTACAATTAATCATTTTGTTCACGGTAGGGGAATAATATTATTTCGTTTTAATAACTTGATTTTATAACAAATACGCATCCCAAATACACCAAACTTATTTATAGAGTGTTACAATATTTTTTAAAACATTGTGCAAAAGATCCCGGTTATAATTTGAATTATTATGTGTAACTGTAAAACACCATTGTTGGTTCAAAACGTATTTGAATATCCAACATTACTTTTAAATAACCGTACCGATTGTGCTGAAAATCGGTGGACGATCGTTAAATTACATAATATTAATAATTCAAACGACGAAAATATGATTGAAAAGTCAAATCGATGGTCGTTCCAATTGAGTGGAAGAGAGATGCCACGCATGCGTACAATGGGCATGAAGAGAGATGCCACGCATGCGTACAATGAGCAAACAGGAACATCTGTAGTGGAACACTTTTTCGTGCGTGCAGCTGGCGTTCATCGATTTATTAGACGTTGTCACGTCAAAATATTATATGACGGCTTTCCTGGCAGATGCCGTCACTGCATGGCTTCAGGGCCACTGAGGACAGGCCTCATACTACACAGCACTGGGTTGTCTCAAGTAAATCGCATGGCCGGTACTCGTCGACCACTATTGACAAAATAACAAAGGTATTTGACCATGTCCGGTAAAACAAACATTACCAGACGTTCTTCATTAACAGATCAGAAAAACTCACCACTTGGTGCGGTAAAATAATGCTCAAAGCATGTTTAAATTCCCAAACTTCTACAGACACGAATTCTCACAACTTAATCATTGCGTCAAGGTGTTGAAAAAGAAAGTCCTTTCTCGCTCACGGCAAGACAAAGAAGAACATAGATAATAGTACTAGTAGAGAATACCTTTTGGAAATATAATATATATCGATTATTACTTGACAATATTTTTACCACGAAACAATGAATTAACTTATAGATTATGAAATTATTATTTTACATATTTACTAAAATAATTAAATTAGAATAAATCATGGTAAATAATAATTTTGAAGTTACATTGGCACAATAACAAAATTGCTGTGTTACAAAAAATTTTTTTAGTTACACCCAATTACAATTATTATTATGAACAATTCCAACGTTGTCCAGTAGTAATCTTTAAATATTTAAATATGACATATTAAATTAATAATTTCCAAATTGAATAAAATAAATGTGTGGAAACCAGTGCGCCATTAAAACAAAAAAAAATATAAGGTAAATATAGTTGAGCAACAGTACAGTGGCACACAGCTAGGAAACTTCATTCAGCGACCAGGCATAACCAGTCTTTAGCTAGACACATCAAGTTCGTTGGCAATGTACATTCAGTCGGTGGTCAGGCATGTCTGTTCAGTGGCCAGGAATACATGTCCAGTAGATGGCAAGGTTCATCCAGTTGATGGACTGGCACATATTCAGCTGTCAGGCACATCCAGTAGGTGGAAAGGCGCTCCCAGTTGGTGGCCAGACATGTTTATTTAGTGATCAAGCACGTATTTAGTTGCAAGGCACGTCCATTAGGTGGCAAGGTGCATCCAATTGGTGGTTGGGTACGTCCATTCTATTATCAGGCTTACACGATTTGTTGGTGGCAGCATGTAAATTCAGTGGCCAGGAACGCACGTTAACTAGGTGGCAAGATGCATAGATTTAGTGACCAGGCACGTTCAGTACGTGGCAAGGCGTTTCCATTTGTTGACCTGGCCCATATTAACGGTCACATGCAGTAGGTGGCAAGGTGTGTCCAATTGGTGGCCAGGAATGTATATTCAGTCGTCCGGCATGTAGTTAGTGGTCAGGCACATTCAGTTTGAAGGTTAGATACATCCAGTTAGTGGTTAGGTTCTTCCATTCTGTGGTCGGACTAACACGATCTGTTGGTGGCTAGGCATTTATTTTCTGTGGCCAGGCACATACAGTAGTTGTTGGCTAGGCACATACAGTCAGTGGCCAAGCACATTCAGTTGTTGGCTAGACACCTAGAATTTGTGGCCAAGCACATCATATAGGTTGGACAGACATGTCCATTAGGTGGTCCAGGAGTTACAGTAAGTAGCCAAAAGGTGTAATATTTCTACACTTAATATACCTTTCAAACATGTCATGTACAATGTCAGAAGTGTAGGCCAAGCATCTACGGACCAAGAGGTATTATTTTGTCTATATCTGGCGAACATTTAAACAGATGTGTAAGCGAAGCTCCTCCGTACCAAGAGATATTTTTCGTCGATACTCAGCGAAAATTTTAAATATATCATGTTCAATGTCAGGTTTATAGACTAAGCATTTGTGAAACACAAGGCCAATTATATCTTGACTAACGACTCGTCGATGCACATTCGTTAAAAAGAAGCAAATTTAACGAAAATTACTGACATTTAGACAAAAATTCTTCTTGGTAAAAAATTCTCATCACAGGGATAAGATTTTACCAAAGGTATATGAACTCATTAGAGGGATATGATATCAACAGTAACTTACGATACTCCGATATCAATAAGGAGAAAGTTCTTATTGCATGATAGCGCTTTACAGCTGTCTCAAGGCACAGTTATCGTTTGTGTGATGAATATTTTTTTGTCTGAAATCCAACTGATAAAAAAATATTGTGAGAGCTATTTTGTTAACAGGAATTCACTAAGTAAACGAAACTCTGAATAAAATTGCTTATCTCATTGCGACAAAAAAAAACTACATGCATGGAATATATTTCAGTAATTCAATTGGAGAAAAAAATACAAAACGAATTCCGTCAGCTTGTGAATTTCTCTTTTGTACAGCACGGACAGAATACTATCACAAGACTGTATTTTTTCTGTTTTTTTTGGTGTGCTTCACTGGTCTTGATTTAGGTAAATGTGCGTTAGTTTTGTTCGTGTGCACGTGATTATACTTGCCAATATTTTGTCTGTCTTCTCCGTGTGGTCCTAATTATTCCTGCTAATATTTTGTTGTTTTCTCCAAGTGCTACTGGTCATTCCTAGTGAGTATACTGTTTTTTTCCATGCATGCTTGGTTATTCTTGGCGAGACTTCTACTGATATTCTCCGAGTGTTTTTGATTATTCCTGAAATACAATCCCTGTATGTAATTTTATTTCGTTATGAGACAAACAATTTTATTCAGAGTTTAACTTCCTTAATTCATTCCTGTGAACAAATTATCTCTTATTAAATATTTATTTTTATCAAGTGAACTTCTTACAAAAAATAATTCATTTCTTAGATGACTACCATGCCTCGAGACCGATGAAAAACGTTATCATACAATAACAATTTATTTCTCCTTGATGTCTAGCAAATCCTCCTTTCACTTTCGATCGTGAGTGAGCATCCCAAAACTCACATAAAAAATAAATAATATTTACCTCAACAGAATATGTGACGACATCTGTTGGTGAAGATTCGGGTTTAGTTGCAAAAGTTTTTTTGCATGAGATAATATAACTCTTGGTGCAGAATGGAGCTATTGTTTCCAGTTGGACTCTTTTAGACTCGTAGCTTCGTAGCCTCATAGACATGTAACTCGAAATCTTGTAGCTAAATGTTGTTGGCGCTGTTGGAGCCTCGTATTCTAGTAGTTTTGCAGACTTGTAGGTTCGTAGATATGTAGACTCATAGTCTCGTAGACTTGTAGTCTCGTAGCCTCTTATTCTTGTAGCCGTGTAGCCTCGTAGTCCTGTAGTCCTGTAGCCTTGTAGTCCTGTAGCCTCACAGTCTCTTAGCATTGTATTCTTGTAGTATTTTACCTCGTAGCCTTGTTGTCTTGTAGTTATTAACCCTTGTAGTCTTGTAGCCTCGTAGAACTTTAGCTGCGAAGCCTCGTAGCCTGGTAAACAAGTAACCTTGTTGTGTTCTAACAAAATGTCGTTAAAGCACTTTGTGCCAAAGACAGTTGAATGCAAAAACAAGTGGAGCAGATGGAGCCTATTGTATTTTGGTGATCGTATCCTACTGATAAGATCATATACTACTCAGTTAATTGTTTGTGTAAATATAGACTATTTTCGTTACATGCACACAGTCAGGTCCGCAGTATTTTAATATAATGTTAAGATCATATCTCTCCAATAAATATGCATCCATCTGATGAAATCACTGTGATGAGATCATATTTCACCAAGATGAAATTTCATCCAAATATCCGTGATTTTCGTTAAATGTGATTCTTATTTAACGAATGTGCATCGACAATTCTGATTTTCAGGACATGATTGGCCTCGTAGTTCAGAGACGCCTGATCTATAAGCATGATATTGAACATGACTATTAAAAAAATTGTCGTGTATCGATTAAAAATATTTTTAGGTTGGGAGATGCTTGGCTTACTCATCTGACATTGTACATGATCTGTTTAAAATGTTCGTCGACTATCCACGAAAAAATACCTCTTGGTTCGGAGACGCTTGGCCTACACAACATTCCACATGAGTTGTTTGAAAGGTGTATCAAGAATTGAAATATTACACTTTTTGGCTACTGACTGTATGTGCCTTACCACCAAATGGACACGCCTGTCCATTTTATCTGACGTACCTGACCACAGACTGGAGATTTATAGCCAACAACTACTCGTTGTGCCTGGCCACTGAATTGATGTGTCTGGCCACCAACAGATCGTGTTAGCCTAACCATATACTGAGAGTACCTAATCACCAAATGTACGTGCCTAACCAACAAACTGAATGTTTCTTAGCACTAAATACGTGCGTGACCACTGAACAGACATTTCCTGGCCACCGACTGGACACGTCTTCTCATCTACTGGATGTGCCTGGCCGTCAAACACATGCCTGGCCACCAACTGGATGCGCCTTGAAACCTACTGAACGTGCGTTCTTGGCCACTGCATAGACGTGTAAGGCCACCAACAGATCGTGTTAGCCTGAACGCTGACTGGAAGTGCTTAACCACCAACTGGACATGCCTTTCCACCTACTGGACATGCTTGACCACTAAATACGTACATGACCACTGAATACACATACGTGGCCACCGACTGGGCACAATTTGCAACCTACTGAACGTGCCTGACTGCCGAATCGGTGCCTGTCCACCAAATGTATGTGCCTTGTCATCTACTGGACGTGCATTCCTTGCCGCTGAATAGACGTGCCTAGCCACCGACGGGATGAACCTTGACATAAACGTGATGTGTCATGGGTTACCCGCTAAAGGCTAAACACCACGAGTGAGACACCCGCCTGGGAATGGCTCTCAAATTAGTTAAAAAATTACAATTGTTTTTTTTAAATTTCACGTAATTTTAACGTATGTTTATTACCTCTGTTTTATGAAGCAGGTAGCCTGAAAAGCAGAGAAAAACATTGATAAACCAAAATTTTAAGGTAAGAACAAAATGCAATGTCTTAATTAAAAGAAATTACGCACCTAGAAAATACGTTTCGACCTTTTTTTCAACACTGAATTTGAGTTCGAACAAGGCTGGTTTATCACACACTGGATCAGCTCGCATTCAAAAAAAGGCTACTACTATAATATTACTTAATTTTTACATGTTTTATATATGTATTGCACTTACAATTATAGCAAAATTCGTTATTCTATTCAGTTTGGTTAACATCCTTAAAAAAATAAAAAAAATAATACACATGGAAAACTTTTAGAAAAACTATTACAATCTTACTTATTAAATTAATCTATAAAACATTTTCGGTTTTCTCGACCCGGGTCGTGGTAAAATCTGCGCGCCGCTGTACCGCACGGGACTGACTTTATTATTTTACTTAAAACTGTTCAACTGGCCTTGCTCACCATGTTCGATATCCTTAAATTTTGTTTTTTAGCTGCCGATTAGAATGTCACATAACTGGGACATGAAAAATAACAGCTTATCGCGCACACTGGATTGCTGGGGCTTTGGGAATGGAGCAGATGACTTATTTACGTATCGAAGACGTAGCTGCAAACAACAGGTCTCCTGACCCAGTGACAAAACTGAATTTTTAGCATTCCACCCAGGAGTCAGCTGAAGGCTCGCCAGGCTCGTAGACATACTAGTACGGCGCCCGCACACTCCTTCGCATCGAGTTCTTCTTAACGGCTCACCACCCTGCACTCTCGACCCGTGCATTTCAAATTTGCAGCTTTTGCGTAAAATATATTACGTCTCGTCATCACTCCCGAACTGACCGCCTCGATCGTTTTCCACCGACTTCCGCGGCCCGCGGGAACACGCGCGCGCATCAGCTCGTTCTCCACGATTCACAGGTCGTGGTACACTTCAGCACTCTCTCCTCCCGCGCAGGCGGCGGAGACGGCAAGCGGTTTTAATTCATTGGCGCGCAAGTTCGTTAACGTACTATTGCTGTTCTTAAAAGTCGACCACTTTTCATCCTCACGTAAAATGTATGCTAAAACTAAAATCAAACAAAATAATTTAAAACAATTAAAATATACATTAAAAACCTAACGTGTTAAAATCGATTCTGCAAACTTAACCAACAAATAACTAAGTGGTTATTTTTTATAGGATTTTAATTGCAAAACAAATTAACTAAAAATTAATTTACTTACAATAAATAAATTTACTTTAACTTCAAAAACCAAGTAAGAAATATAATTAACAAAATTAACCAATTAAAACACATTTCCCAAAGGAGCAGCCATTAATGTTTCTGAAGACTTTAGGCCATGGCGACGCTGGCCACATTAGCCAACAACTGGTCGTGCCTGGTCGCTGATAAGACATACCTCGCTGAAATCAGGACATGTCAGTCACAAACTGAATTTTTCTGGCCGTCAATTAGGTGCCTGGCTACTAAACAGACATGCCTAGCTCCCATCCAAAGGCGTTTTGACACCTATTGGACATGCGTTCCTGGCCCCTGAAGAGACATGGCTGGCCACAGACTGGATGAACCTTGCTACCAACATGATATGTCTAGCCAACAACTGGGCGTGCCTATTCGCTGACTGGACATGCCTAGCTGACAACTGAACATGTCGGCCACAAACTGAATGTAGCTGGCCGCAGATTATGAATCTGGCTACTGACTAGACATGCATTACATACCACCTGGATGCGTCTTGCCACCTGCTGGTAGTGCGTTCCTGGCCACTGAGTAGATGTGCCTGGTCACCGACGTGACGCGACGTGGCGAATTATGCCACCAATGTGACATGTTAGCCTGACCAACCGACTAGACGCGCTTGTTTGGTCAACCCATCTGACGTTCCCAGACAACAAACTGGGTGTGACTGGCCACTGACTGCTTGTACCTGGCCTCTGATTGTACGTTGCTTGTTAATCGATTGTCATTTAACACTGCCCTGAAAACACATGTCAAGACATACAAGGGACTCGCTTCGCCTTCTAAGAAAACTGTAGAAATCGAAAAACGCTAGTAATTTCCTTTTTGGTACTTAAGAATTTATGTGGTTTATTTTTATTTGTAATTTTGTAATTCTGTGACTTCAAAGTTAAATTAAACTAAAAATATTCTAACTGAAATTATATTTTGTATTGAACAAGGATCGAATACATTATTTTTTTAAACGTAATTATTTGATGATTATTTGAATTTTTCCTTAATATCTAGGTTAAATTTACTAATTTACAAGATGCCGGCGAAGAGGGCATTGGTAACTTACTGGTGACTATTGGATGAGCAATATAAGCAGTTTTAGGATTTTTTTATATTTTTAATTAAATTCTTTTTTTCCCCCTAAAATAATCATTTGCATTTAACAAAAATCTAACTAAGGATATGAATCGATAGAATATTTTTTTTAGTGTCTGTTGGTTGAGAAATTTATGCCTCTTTTAGGATTTTTTACCATATTTTATTAAATAAGTATTTTTTTGGCCTAAAATAAAGTTTTTTTTCATTGAGCAAGGATCGAAACACGGACAGGAATCAATCCAATCAATTGTAGGCAGGTAGATGAGTAATTTACACATATTTGAGGATTTTTCACCATATATTTTTAAAATAAAAATTTCAGTCTGAAATTACAATTTTTGCATTGGGCAAGGATCGAACCATGGTTGGATATCAACCGAATTAACAATTATTTCATAAAGATAATTTTTTATGAATTCAGGTTTTTCCCCTAATTTATAGCTTCACAATTATTGATTTTCAAATAGTGGATTCCAAGATGGTTGAAGTAGAGTCGTCTAAAATGGCATCCAACCCCATGATCATATGAACTGTGCGGTGGAAACCCCCAAACATATCCGATTCCTCACGATTGGCATTCCGCTACCAGAAGCTACCACAAAACCATAGCCTACAAGAAATACATGGGGCCATATTATCCCATTTTACACTACGAACACATGTTTAATATTTGTAAAAATCATTATCCTAATGATATTAATTATAATTATAATCATTTAGCTAAATCACATTACTAAAATCAATGCTACATTACACATGCTTCAGGAAACACCAATAACAATCTGTCAATAAAATATACTTTAAATTCCCAAAACAGTTTTTAATTTAATTATTTATATTGAGATCAACATTGCGGATTCACTTCTGTTCTCTCACGGGCTTAATAACTTTTTAAAATATATGATTTTATAGTTTATAATTGAATCTCACTAAAGCTTTTTTTTTATTCAAGATTCTGATATCTTTATATACTACCACTTTTCTCCCGTAAGAAAGAGAGAGTAAAATTGGTATTTTAAGGTGTTTTAACAATATGAGTTGGCAATACATGATACATAACATTCTCATAATTAAAAAGTGTGAGTTATCGAGGGTTTTAACATTCACAACAAGATCATATCTCAAGCTGAACTAGAGTTTTCCCACATGCACTATATGCGCTGTGTAGGGAGGGCACCCTCACCTGGCCATGAGAATGATCCTGTGGGCGTAGACGGGCACCTCCTCTCGCCCCACCAGGAATACGATGTCAGCAGACTCGTGGTCCTCTGACAGCCTTTGAAGGTCCTCCAGCAACTGTGGCACTCCCACCAGAGTCTTGTCTGGGAAGTGTGCTGTAGCTACTCGTGTTACCATGACGACCACGCTCTGCTACCACTCACACCTGAAAGTTATCATCATTCACTCACTCCTGTTGACTAACAATATTATTTACAGTATTATTACCTGCCTCTTAATGGTATGAAGTCAAATGTAATGAGTTTTTTTTTAATTTCATAGAGTTTTTGTAGTTTGATTTACAATAAAAACTTTTGTTACAAATGCGAAGAGAGAGAAAGAGAGAGAGAGATAAATAGAATAAGAGGGGCAGGTTAATCCATATATTTTGGTTATATACTATTTTCTTTGAAAATAACTGGGTTATATTTGTGTTTTGACGTGACGTCTAATAAATCAATGAACGCTGGCTGCACGCACGTAAAAGTGTCCCGTTACGCACATTGTCCCGTTACGTTTTGTCCCGTTATGCTCATTGTACGCTTGCGCCGCATCTATATCTCTTCCACTCGATTGGAACAACCATCGATTTGACTTTTTCGAGGAACATTAAACTTGAAACACTCCTATTCGTTTCCTACTTTTCCTATCATTGTCCTATCCTTAACAGAATAACACAGATTGGAAGATGTTAAATAGCAAACATGTATAAAAATTATTAGTTAAAATAATCTCTTCGTTAAAATAATAAACATTTTTGAATGAATGAATGCAAATAAAAGTAAATTTATCAATTAAATTGTAGATTTCATTTCACTCCTTCTTTGTATTCATACAAAATAGCGATAATTCAATAAAAATGACTCAATTTTATTCATAAAAGTATGCAATCATTTTATCAATGTTTTGTTATGACGTCACGTTAAACTATCGTCCGTAAACCGACTTTACAGACAACCAATTTTTTTGCTACGAATTCGAAAAATATTCTTTTAACATTTTAAATTTTAACAGAGATTTCCAATAAATAATAATTTTTTTAAAAAGTAAGAATGTTATTTCCATAAAAGTCATGATGTGAAGGAAAATGGCTTACCCAACACCAAGATGCAGTCAAAAATAATATATTTGCGCCACGGACTCGGTCGCAATGCTAGGAGGTTCAGGTTAGCAAAGAGCAATATTAAATGAGTGTAAGAGGACACAGCGAAACGGGACAATGTGCGTAACGGAACACTTTTTCGTGCGTGCAGCCGGTGTTCATCGATTTATTAGACGTTCTCAAGTCAAAAATCTGTTTAATTTGAGCAGCATAAATTGTTAGTAATTTTGTGTCTGATCTGCTAGTGTTTTTCTGCTGACATCAAATTTGAATAAATTTTTGAAATTCGTGTTTTTCAAGAATCATATCTAAGTTTAACTTCTGTGCATTAACATGGATAATGCCATAACTGGCTAAAATTTAAAAAAATCCTTATTATTTTTAAACTCAAAACCATGTGAATTTAACAAGTTGTAAAGGATTGGTTTGCCTTATGTTTGTGAGAAAAAATCTGTAAGGGAACTTTACCATAGAGCTGGGAAAGATACTATTCTGTAGACTACCAGAATAAATGTAACGGTAAGGGTTTCATGCTGGGCATCTGTAACCAACAAACTATATGAATAAATATCAGGAAATTAAATGCAATTGTATTAAGTAGCTGTGTGTTGTTTATGTGTATTTGCAATATAAATGAACACATTCATAACCTAAATACACAGTGCTCGAGCACCGGTTCTGTCAAAACTAGTCTTTCATGACATGCTTTAACCATTGGTTATATCTAGTGGTAAAACAATACTAAGGAAATATTTGCATTTGATAAATGCTGTTTCTTCATTGCAATTCACTTATTGTAATTTTTTCGAGAGATAGAAACAATATTGTTAAATATGATTAATTATTAATTATAAATGATCTTGACTTACCAAATAAAATTTTGCCCGAGTCTTTCAGTACTCGCCAGTGATGTTTAAAAATCTGAACTATGTAACAAGCAAATTTATGTGTCCTCATTTGGCAAAAAAATAATAATAATAACATAAAACTTAGTCACGAAAATTAGTATAAAATTATTATTTTTCTAATGCTCAACATGATAAATATAAGAAATGTATTCATTTAAAGGAAAAACTGTAAGTTTTTTACTTTTTAAAATTTAACAATAATTCTGATTAACAAGATGGTACTCTTGATTGCGTAGCACTACCTGAACAACGTTAGTACCGAATGAGGTTCATGTAAATGCTTCAACTTTGAACCTATGACATTTCCCCCTAAACTGGAATTATTATGGCCGGCATTTTTGAATTTATATTTCTTTGCTGCATTGAGGGTGAAATATTAGTATGCACAAAAATGCAATAAATTAACCACACATTACACAAAGGATATTTAACGGGTTTAATGTCCAATGTGCATGCATTCAAAAACTATTATAGCCACGAGCCTAAGTCGTCAAGATTGCTGACCCTTTTGTGACAACATGCACACGTAAATATTAACTTTTTCGAACACCGGGGGCTATACTAAGCGTATTGCTATGCCAAAATGAAATAAATGGTAATGAAACAATCCTGTAATAAATTTTGTAAACTTGAATAGTTGTAACAGAACCTAAAAAATTCCTTTAATAAACTAGCCATAACAATTGTATTGAAACGAAAATTGTATCAAAAATATTTAACAATTTTTTGGTTCTCAAAAGCATTACGAAAGCGGTACTAAGTTTTAAATATAGTTACGAACGCAGACAGGACCGCGACATGCGCCAGTTTTGTAGCTGGCTGCTACCCCTGCAAGGCCTCTGGCATTACGCGCCTTGTCGCGTGCCGTCCACTGACTTAAGGCATACCTCGTGCACCTGGTCGGGTCCCTACCTACTCCACCCCGCTCCATGCGTATCATCCTTCCATAGCAATGTTTATTTTTATCTCTGTCAGGCCTTGGGAATTACACGGGCCGCTGCAAGGAGTGCTTGAAAATGGCGGTGCCTTTCTGGACTGTTCGGGCATCTAGTCGGTCCGGGATGACGCGACTCGTAACATCCGCTCTCGTCGGTTCGGGGAAGGCCACACAAAATATAAAAGGTCCATGCTGGCCTTCATAGGAGTTCCGAGCAAGTTACGGGCGAGTTCCGAGAGTAAAGGGAAGTGCGACATCGGCGAAGAGGGTGAGAGACCCCCTCGAGAGTGGCGCGACGCAGAGCGACGGGATCGAGGGAGTGCGACCGAGTGGCGCGAGACTGTGTGAGGACAGGCGCGTGGTAAGGGACAAAGCACTTTTCAGCTAGCTCTAGTCAAGAGTGTGAACTGTGGAACTTGACGGACATGGAGAGACTTGCAAATTAAATTTTTGACGTGACAACGTCTAATAAATCGATAAACGCCGGCTGCAAGCACGAATAAGTGTCCCGTTACGAACATTGTTCCGTTACGCTGTGTCCCGTTACGCACATTGTTCCGTTATGCTGTGTCCAGTTAGGCTCATTGTACGCTTGCGCCGCATCTATCTCTCTTCCTGTTGACTGTTTATAAAGTGAAGTGTAAAGTAATGTGGTTTTTATTGCTTATTACAACAACAATTTCGGCAATAAAGGTTAATTATTCTTGCATTTTAAAAATCTGATTACTAGTATAATTTAAAGTATTTATTATTTTATTATTAAAATAAAAATGATTCAATTTTATTCATAAAAGTATGCAATCAACTCATCAATGTTTTGTTATGATGTTGTCACGTTAAACTATCGTCCGTAAACCGACTTTACAGAGAACCATTTTTTTTTATTTACCATAGTGTTTTGATTATGTTAATTTCTTTTTGTGAATTTTTGCATACTCAAAACTTAAGTGTCTGCTTACAACTACACTATTAAATAAAAGCAATGAAAAAAATAACATTAATAAAATTACCATTGCAGTGCTACAAAGATTGTAGAATTTAACATGCTTGTTTCTATATGCCGTTATGTAATATTAATTGTACAAAAATGTGGGTAAAAAAATTTTTAGTAAGTGCAAATTATTTAAAATACTTAAAAAACTGTAACATACTTAAAAATTCTTCTTATCTGAAGTATTAGGGAGATTTCAAAGAAATAATACCTACTTATTCATATAATACTTATATAATTAGAAGTAAAGAAATATATATAGCCTACTTTGAAATTATGAATGGATACGTATGTGGGTGGGCTTAATTTCAGACGAATAAAGTTTTGCTTTCTCGACAGAATTTCTTTCATGTCCGCCACAAGATTTCAGGATTCATTAATAGTTTGGTAATAATTGATTTTTTATTCTATTGGTTTGTGAAGTAACGCTTTTTAAATTTGTATTTTATTGCTCTCTTTAATATCTGGTATTTTAAAATCAAGGATTTGCTATTTTAGTATTTTTTTTTCATTACCTTTTTCTATTAACTTGCTTCCATTTTAGCACTCCAACATAGCTCTCACAAAAAAAAAACATTTTTTTTTCATGAGTAGGGTTTAGTTTCTTATGTAGCAAAAGTAAAAGATGAAAAGTTACATAATGTAATTACGGGCTGCTACTTGTAGAATTGTGTGTGTGTTTTTTTCTTGGGGGGGGGGGGGAGGTTGGACAGAATCTATCACACAATGCAAAGATATGTCATTTCACTAGTGTTTTCACAGAGGTAAAATATAGGGTGGGCGACACTGTGGTATGCCACTCTGAACTCTGCCTCTTTGTCTCCGGGTCGTACTCAAAATCTCTGATTCATCACCGGTGATAGTGGAGTTTAAAAAATTAGGATGATTTTCACACCTTTTTAAAGAGTTCTTGCCCCCGGAGCACTCGCATGTCCTTTTGTTCGTTACTCAATTTCAAATTTTTGGTTTCAATGCTATAAACTGTTGTTTTCATGTTTAGATTCTGTGCTACCAATTGATGGCTCAACCATGGTCAGAATTCAAACCAACACACACACACACGCATGCACACACGTACGAACACGCACGCACACACGTCACATTTTCGTCGATTCGGGAGCTTGATGGACGTCCACTGCGGGTTTCGTCTGCGATCTCCTCTCAGCCCTCAATCACGCTGTGTTACAACTCAAAACGGGGTTCACGGGAATGCACGTTCTGACTCTCCAGCAGCTTGGAGGTGACTGAGGCCGGGAAAACATTTTGAAGCTAACACCCCCCTCCCCCCCCCCCCCTCCACATAGCCCAGCAGGTTAAAACATGCTGCAGTGTATCGTCGCGTCAGAAAAAATTGGTCGCATTACTTATGGAACACATCCTGTATATACTATTTGTTTTGTTAACCAATTGCAATTGCTGACCAGAGTGACATCAGCTTTAGTACATATACCCA
Organism: Bacillus rossius redtenbacheri; assembly: GCF_032445375.1. Classification (NCBI taxonomy): domain Eukaryota; kingdom Metazoa; phylum Arthropoda; class Insecta; order Phasmatodea; family Bacillidae; genus Bacillus; species Bacillus rossius. The sequence goes on along the minus strand of NC_086330.1, from coordinate 214,704,627 downwards.
CTCCGTTGACTTATACCACCTTGGGAGAGACCAGCTTCCTCTAGCCTTAAGCAGACAAGCCGGCTGACCACCCAGGGCCCCATGCCTGCCCTTTTCATTATTTTGCTTTAATTGTCTGTCTAGTTTTCTGTAAAAAAATTAGAACGTTAAAGGGAAAAGTAAGAGTTACGTTTGTTATTTCAGAATGGTTAATTATCAGTACTGTAAATATTAATAATTAATAAAACTGTAATAAAGCTTAATTGGGCTGTCCCTTACAACCCAGTTCTACCCCACATAGTTCGTGACATTTTGGTGTCAGAAGTAGGGTAGCCCTAAAGAAAAGTTAACGAATATTTAATAGCGAATTAATAAAATTTAAAAATATGAATTTTGTTTTTCAAATTAGTTAGTTGGTTAGTTTTAAGTGTAGTAAATTTTGTGTTAGTTTTAAGCATGAATTTAGATCGTAGGCGAAATTATAGTTAGTATAGAGGATACTAGTGATAGTGACCGATTGATAGTGTATGTTGACATGGAAGATGGCTGCCAACGAACTCTAAAAATTAACGGCTTTCTTGGTCGAACCATGAAGAGATAAAGGAAAAAATTGATCACGTAGCCAAGGAGAGACGAAGAGTGAATTGAAGAATTGACAAGAAGGGTTGGAGAATTGCCGAGAAGAGATGAATAATGAAATGAAGAAAGAGATCGAAAACATGAAGAACCAAGTTGAAATGAAGATGTGTTGGGAAGATATGCGTAATGAACTCGTGGCTGCTCAAAAAGAATTAAAGATGAAGATGAAAGAAATCAGTATTCAGTTGGATGGATAAGTGCACTGTTTGGAGTAACACCTAGAACTGATGGTGCAACAGCAAGCTCAACTTGAGCAGGCCACCGAACAGCGAGTGGCGCAACATTTAGCTCAACTCAAGAAGGCCACCGAACCGCGAGTAGCACAACAGTAAGCTCTACTCGAGCAGGCCACCATTAGCGAGTAGCAGTGGTAACTGAAGGGGGCCATTTGGATGTTCAAGGTAGCTACATCTGCTACGAAACGGAGTAGTTTTTATGGAGATGTGAAGGTAGAAGGCGCAACTGGTCACCCAATATTCAAGCCACCCACCTTTAATGGCCAATCGTCGTGGGCTGACTACAGGCGACATTAGAGACATCTGCTGCAGTGAATGGTTGGGACGAGGAAGAAAATGTAGGAAATCACCATGGCAACGGCTATTGCTTTGTTGATGCTTCGTTCGTCTCTATGGCAACGACTATTTCATTTTTTGTGCAGTCCTCATCACCGTTGAAATTTTTCGGGTACTTTAAATATCAAAAATTGCCCTTTTTTCAATTATATATATATCTTACAGACTTGAAACTTTACAGTAATGTTCCTTATGTTACGCAGGATAACATGTTCCGAAAATTAGATCCCATGGGTGGTTAAAACCAGGCAACAGTGGGTACTTTGTCTGCATGAGAACAGGATTTTGCATTGTTCATGCCTTCTACGTCTCCATGGCAACGGGCATCGCGCGGCAGTGGCGTAACCACAAGGAGGGGCATGTATAATGAGCGGCACAAGAGCGATCTGCCTGTAGACTGCCGTAGCGAAGTAAGGGTACATCAGTTGTACGTTGCGTGCACGAGTCGGGAAACCATCGGTTCTATTCATTTTCTCTCAGGTACATTATACAGCATTGTAATAAATTTTCACAGATTTTTTTTATTTACCATTACTGTAAATACGAGAAGTGGCTTAATTTTTTTCCATTAGTATAGCCGTGCGAAGCCGGGTCGGGCAGCTTGTTAAATATACACGCAAAACTGTTAGATATTAATTATAAAATATACAGAAACGAAACAGGCTTACATACAACCACTTTTAAAATTCGAGGTAAAATATGTTTGTTTTAAATGAATTCGTATAGGCTTTGGAAGAAGTTAATTTTTAATTCATTACTATTTTATTACTATTTATATGTATTTAACATAAAATATAAATGCACAATACCGCTTAAAATGCGGTGCGTGAAAGTGGATTAGCCTACTTCTCTAGTTACATGTGATCATACTGATTTTAATAATATGTTATTAACTTAAAGGTATTTTAAGCTTTCTGCATTACAATCTGCTTGTGTTGTGTTATTTTGTTAGTTTACACACAATAATGGAAATTAACGTAAATGAATTCATTGTTATCAACTTTTAATTTTGCCAATTTTTTCCATTCAAGCGTTTAGATAATGGTACAATTTTGTTTAAGAATTTGTGTTTTATGCCTTAAATAGCATTTAATACGTTGAAAATCTGCCGTTTTAAATACTGAAAAATAAAGTTTGCAGGGACCATCGCTCTGTACATTCTCAGCGTAATGCCTGCAAGCTGTTTTTTGCTGATAATTGTAGAGCTATTTGGGTTAATAATATGTTTTAAATATATATTTTTAAATATATTTTTGGTCATTATTTATTCCTTTGGTGTATTGTTTGTTACTAAAAAAAATTAAAATGAGTAAATAAATCAAAAGTTCTTATGGTTTTGTAAATTACAAATAAGTATTTAAAAAAATATATTTTTTGTCTGATTTTTTATTGAATTTTATGTATTAATCATTGTTGCCTGCATCCTGAATGTTTATTATCTCTGTTTTATTAATATTCATAATAAATGTTTTCGAAGTGTATCATTCGAATTCCCATTACAATTCTGTGACGTTTTATGTAAAATCATTTTTTTTTTCGACAGTGCTAACATTTATGGCCATTGCGGTATCTAGATAAATGCAAGACCCAGTCAACATTTTGAAGTGATGAAAAGCGGTAAAAATATTGCTTCATTAATTTCATTACTAATATAAACCCCGTGTTTTGATACTATTATATTTATTCAAACTATATGTTCTAAATGCATGCTATAATATGTACATAGGAAAGTATTTTTACGCTTAGTGGTAACTCTCACTATTCAAACGATTGTAAATGAACTGTCTCTGCGTCGTATTCCCGTAAGCGCGCTGCGTGTAGACCGGGTGGTGCGACCAAGGTGACGTAGTGCGCAGTGGAGGACGAGTTTGGGCGGCCGAACGGTTTTACCTCCCTTTCTTTACACCATGCCTGAGCCTACCTGAAGTGATTCCCGAAACTGAACTGAAAGATGCAAAGCGAAGACAGAGAAAATAGGACCGTTATCATATATTTGATAGTGAGTCGTTAGCCTAGCATTGACGGTTCCACTGAAAATTTCAACTGAATGACGACATCGCGCAGGGCAGCCACCTTATATATATATCGTCCATCAAATTACCTCTGTACGAAATTAAAATGATCAACATTAAAAATGTGGGTTATTTCCTAATTCTGAATGAATTTTTTTTTAAAATGTAAAATAACACTTATTTATGCCGAAGCGAATCGTGGTCACAAGAAAGAGAAATACAGTAAAAATAAGATGTACTTAGAGTTCTCCAGTCCAGCAAGAATACTTTATTATTGTTCACTCACGAAATCGCGGCAAATTTTCACGAAAACTTGTTTGGATATGAAATAAATATTGTGCAGGGTATCTCAATCATGGACTCTAAAGAAAAAAAAGGCAAAACAATTAACAGAATCAAATGTCACCCTGGATACCGTGTTGCAGCAAAGATGAAAAAGCATAAATAAATTTACATTTTAAAATATACTAAGAATTTTTGCTTGCGGTACTCTGCCTTAGATGCCCTACTTTTCAAAAAATATTTTTTTTCTGAAAATGTATGTAAAAGCTGTTTTTGAAGAAGCATTATGGGTAAAACCCCCTCTGTAACAAAAGCTTGACCGCGAGAAAAAGAGATGCAAAAGGAAAGAGGTGTAATTTTTAACGAAGTCCACGTATAACTTTAACATACCACATTTTTATTGCCAGCCCAGAAAACTTATTAAATGCGACGGTGATAAAAAAAAAATATATATATAACCATAAGCTTGCTTGTAAAAGTGTATAGGGCTATTTAAGCATTTAATCATGAAAATTTGCAGATACATATATTTAAAACAAAAAAGGCTCTCTTGATTTTTTTAGATTGTTAAACATATCTTGATGTTACTGCGAGCCAAAAATAACATAAAAGCCAATTATTAAATTGATTTCATACGAATAAATATTGTATGGCAAACAGTGTAAATTACACGTTTTAGTACATATAATATTCTTAGGTTTTTAAATATTTCAGGAAGCGCAAGATTTTCAATTTGCGAGAGCAAACAAACTCTAAATAATAGGTACACAGCACATTATATACTTTACTAGCTGCCCGACCCGGCTTCGCACGGCTATACTAATGGAAAAAAATTAAGCCACATCTCCCATTTACTGTAATGGTAAATAAAAAAAATCAGTGAAAATGTAATACAATGCTGTATAATGTACCGGAAAGAAAATGAATAGCACCGATGGTTTCCCAACTCGTGCACGCAACGTACAACTGATGTACCCGTACTTCGCTACGGCAGTCTACAGGCAGATCACTCTTGCGCCGCTCATTATACATGCCCCTCCTTGTGGGTACGCCCAGGGGCGGATACAGGATTGACTTCTGGGGGGGGGGGGGGCACTGGGAGTCTGTAATCCCCCCCCCCAAAAAAAAACCGGCGATGGGTGAAGCTCCAAGAGAATTTTCTTTTAATGTTAACGGGTAGCCATATAAATACCATTTACAGTTTTATAAAACTTATATGTTTAATAAAATGATAAGGACATCAATAAATTATACAAGAGTAGTTTAATTCTTACATAAACATAGTAATTTAATCTAGTCTTAGGGATATTTTTCTTTTATGTTTTCTGGCAAACACCTCAAGAACTTCCTCAGCTGTCTTCAAAGATACAAGATCTTGGTGTATGTGTAGTAGTGCTAGTCCGTTTAACCTCTCTTCAGTCATTGTGGCTCTTAGGTAAGTTTTAAGTCGTCTTAGTGTTGAAAATGAACGTTCTGCTGCACTGGATGTGACTGGGAGAGTGCAGATGATCTGAAAAAGTATTCTTAGATTTGGCAAATCTGTTGCCAGTTTGTATGCTTGAGCAGGATGTTTAGGCATATCATCGGGCTTAGATAACCACATTTGTTTCCAAATATTCAGCTCTCCCTTCACAGCAGAAAAACAAGGTAAATCATCCCGGTAAAGCTGAACTCCACGCAGAACAGAATCTTCGAAGTCCTCTCCAAAGTCTGGTGACATAAGTTTGTTTAGTTCGGAAATTCGCGTCATTTGTGATTTTGGAAATCTGGAAGAGAGTTCGCAGATTAGATAATCTAAGAATGGTATGTTAATACTGATTCGAAAATACTCTTCATCAGACTCTGCCTCGACATTTGATCGGTTTCTTTGCAATTGTACTACCCTTGGCTTTTTAATCCTAGTCCCTAGATCATGAGCTAGCTCTTCACATTTTTCGAAGATAGTTTTAAACTTTTTGTTGCTGTGATGTCGATGCTCTTGGATGCTTGATATTGTGTCATTGACTAGTTGCATTGCTTGAATACGTCCATGTACTCAGCCTGTAACTTTCGAGACAGGGGTAAAGTGATCCCTAAAATATCGCCTAGAACAACAACAGAGATGATAAACTCCGATGATAGTATGCAATGTATCAATGCAAATGCATTGCTCCCTTGAGATGATTTTTGGGCTATTTCTTTTAGTACTGATGGTAAGACAGGGAGAGCCTCTAGAAAGGTAAGTACAGCATCATGCCGTTCAATCCATCTTGTTTCACACAGTTCCTTGAGAGTATGTTTCCCTTTCTTCAGCCTGTCTCCCATTTCTTGGTCTAATGCATGAATTCTCCCAGCGGATTCACGAAAAAAGTTTGCTACTGAAAAAATAACCCCTACAGCATTCCTTATGCTGGGCACAGTACAAGCTTTACTTACAGCCTAATTAAGTCTGTGATTAGCACAATGAGTGTAGAGGGCCAGCGGCTCTAGCTGCATTATTCTAGCCTGAACGCCTTTAAACTTTCCACTCATATTTTACCCGCCGTCAAATGCTTGTCCACGACAGTTATGAATGTCCAGGTTCAATTTGGCAAGTTCTCCTAATACTGTACGGCAAATGTTTTCTCCAGTGAGGTCTACACCGTCAACAAACCTTATAAAGTCTTCTTTAATGGAATAAGTAGCAAGGTCGTAATAGCGAATACAGACAGACACTTGTTCATTAATAGAATTATCTGTTGTTTCATCAACAATCAAGCTAAAATATACTGCATTCTTGATGTTAGATGCAATTTTGTCTGTTATTACCTCACCACAACACTGGATTATATCGTTTTGAGTGGTCTTGCTTATATACGTGCTGTTTTTGCTACATGACTCTATATGTTACAATAGGTCCTTGTCTCCAGCATCCACTCGAAACTTCAATAAAGCCCTAAAATTCCCTTCTTCATAGGATGACTGCTCTGTTTTTAAGTCTCCATCATCCCTGTGTCCTCTAAGTGGAATATTTTGGACACTACAAAAAATTACCGTTTTTATTATAGGTATCAATTTCTTTTTGTTTTCTTCGACAACAGCCTTTCCTGCACTTCTGATTTGACAAATCACATCATGAGATTTTCCCTCCATCACCATTACAAAATTTTGGCTTGCTACTACATTTGCTTTATGGTATTTGGTGTTCGAATGATGTTTTAAAGTTTCTGTTGCCTTTTTGAAAGTACTTAAAGGCTCTACAACAAGTTTACCTAAATGAACATCATTCGTACCACCCTCAGATCGTCCAAATAGTACGCAACTTTTACACAATCCTCCGTTAAGCTTTTTGCTATACGCGAGCCATGGATAGAGTTTCAACCAGTTAACTGAAACGACCTATTCTTTTTTTCCTTAAGAATCAAAGGAAAGTTGTAGTCAGTTGGAGGTACCCACGAGTTCTTCATCCATTGGTATATATCTTCCTTTGATAGTGAAATTGAAACACTTTCACTGTCCAAAAGATATCCAAAGTCACGATCTTGCCACGAAATTGCTAGCACCGGCACCTTACTACTAATCAGGTCTGTTTTACTTAAAGTAGATTGAGAACTAGTAGACAAAGAAGAGGAAGTTGTAGGCTTAATCTCATCCTGTATATTCGAGGGTTTGGAGGAAATTGGTTCTGACAGTACTTCGTGCTTCTCTGATTCTTCTACTATGCCCTAAAAATAAAACACAACAATGATATTCAAGTTTAGTTTTGAACCGAGAATCAAAATGTGGTACAAAGCATTTTAAGGCTAACCACAGTTTAAAAAATGTTTCAATTAAATGGCTTGATTTTTGTATACAGCCGCCTCATGAAGTAATGCTCTAATTCTAATCCATTTCAAGAAAACAGAGCGCTCATTAAAACAGCTCTAATCAAATATGTTTTCCCATAAGAGTGCATGTTAATCAAAATAATTCGTTTTTCTATTAGGTAAATGATAACTGACTACCATTTAAATCAAAACCCGTTCCCCCGTTTCAATTAATTTACAAAACTAATTTATATCGAAAGACATGTTAAGTACATTACATTAAATTTTGAATAGCCTGAAATTAAATTTAAAAACATTCGTGTACCACATTGTTCACATAATAACGGCTTGGGCCACTTGGGTTTTGGGCCAACATTCCTAAGCAGGCGCAAAATAAATATTTTAACAAAAAATAACGGAATTCAAAATAACAGTTTTCAATAAAGAAGCAATAAAAAGTAAAAAAATAATTGCTTTATTAATTTACTTCTGTTTACTTTAATTAATTATTACGCCTGTTAATGTAATTCCCGCATCTGCTTTCTAAATGTGTATCTGAAATAAAATGACACACCAGCGCGATCTGGTAGCGTGAGGTAAAATAGCGCTGAAAGCTTCTTGTTTTTCTCACCAGAGCTGTTACTGATGTGGTAGATGGAGTGGCGTACTGTAAATATTGGCTGAACACGGAATGAAAATGAAGGAAGCGAATAGCTATAAAGGAAATATATTGTTAATTGATTCGTCACATTTATTTGTCGCATTGTATTAACTACACACATGATTTTGATATTTTGTGCGCACAGAAACAAACATTATCATAAAAGAAAACAGCGCTACTTTGAATCTATATTTGCGCTACACTTAAAATCATGCCCTAATTAATTGGCGTCGTTACTTTAAAACAGCGCCAATCAAACCCCATTACTTCGAGGGGCTTTTCTTAAAATTAATTTTCAGTTCATCATAGTGATTACGTTTCGCGGGTATGAACTTAGATAGTACCTAATTATTGTTATTGCAAAGTCTCACAATGAAAATAAGTACATACACAGCCCTATAAGTATAATTTTGGGATTCACTTACCTTCGATTTTTTGCAGAAAAAAGAATCCAAGCCCAGTTGTCTCTTCTTTTTCTTACTATTCATCTTGACAGCACTGCATTAAAAACACTAAATATAAACTAACGCATAAATAAAAATACTAAAATGCTGTTGGGCGAGATGATAACTCACTAAGCCCTTGGTTATAGATACAATCCCTTCTGCCTGGATCCTGGAACATTATTGGCCGTTCCCAACAGTTCCTAGTAAACCCTGGTGGCGTTAGCTGGAACTACGTGTACTACCTTGAATCGAGATTATCGATTATTAGAAGTAACTTCGATGTGCGGCTCTAATGAATAAATACCGTAAAATGTAAACTACATGAACGTATTTTCATTAAATTACAGAAAAATTTATTTCATGCACTAATTTATCCAGTGCATTTTTTAACCTTCTGGAGGGGGGGGGGGGGCACGTGCCCCCGTGCCCCCCCCCCCCTGGATACGCTTCCGGGTACGCCTCTGCCGCGCGATGCCCGTTGCCATGGAGACGTAGAAGGCATGAACAATGCAAAATCCTGTTCTCATGCAGACAAAGTACCCACTGTTGCCTGGTTTTAACCACCCATGGGATCTAATTTTCTGATATGGTCATCCTGCGTAACATAAAGAACATTACTGTGAAGTTTCAAGTCTGTAAAATATATATACTTGAAACAAAGGCCAATTTTTGATATTTAAAGTACCCGCAAAATTTCAACGGTGATGAGAACTGCACTAAAAATGAAATAGTTGCCATAGAGACGAATGAAGCATCAACAAAGCAACAGCCGTTGCCATGGTGATTTCCTAGCAAAAACTGGAAATTTTGATATATTACGCCCCCGAAATTCCCCTTGGGATCGGATTTCCGCAGAATCCGTTCTTACTGAGCGTCTACATCAAGAAATGAGTAACTATGCTAAATTTCAAGTCAATCGGGTGTATAGTTTTAGAGATCTCGTGATGAGTGAGTCAGTGAATGGTATTTCGCTTATATATATATATGTGTGTGTGTGTGTGTGTATATATATGTATATATATATACATATGCAAGTCCTTGTCAGTATTGTAACGGGAGAGGAAAATTATTGATTGTCCGAAAAATGAAAATTAATTAAAAATAATAAAAATAATTCTAGTAAAAGAAAAACAAACAAATTAAACACAGAGAGAGGAAAAAAAACAATAGTTTAGATTTGCGATTTAAAGTGATAAAAAGTATTTAAATACTAATTGAACTCTTATGCTTCGTTGTTAATATCACACGGGTGTTTTTTACTTGTATGGGAAAATTAAGAATGATAAGACATCTAGTGCGTGGCAACAATGCTAAGTGTGTTAGGTTTAACATTATTTATAGCATATTATTTTGTCTTTATGTTGGCCTCATGCATACATGTTTCTGTGCAAAACCGATTTTCGCTATAACTTATAGTTTTCTCATAGCTGGCAATCAAATTTAAAATATATGACATTTCTTGTAGACATTATTTCAATAGCCGATCAAAGTTATTTATAAATTTTTGGTAATTTAGGAGTTCATAATGTATACTATTGAGTGCTGTATTTTAAAATTTTTAAACATAATAAGTTATTTGTGTGCTTGAGTCACAAGATGAGAAAGTGTAATTTTTTTCTAGATCCAAAAATATTTGTTCAAAACATATAAAAATACAATTACGAAATACATATATGAATATACTTTCATCTAAAATAACAAAATATGTGACTTTCAGTGTATCAAAGTTGTGAGCCTCTACGAGATAAATGTATCCCCTGGAATTCCAAAATATATTGAATGCAACCCGCCACTCTAGTGGTGCCCCACTGTCTGGCTCGTATTTCCCTCTTCCCGGAAAGAGCAGGCGGACTTGGCCCGGCGTTGCCAAGTACCTGTCCCGTCTGTGATAATCATCTCTACCTGCTTCTAGACCAGCGGTCCTTCTTCGTTTCCCCACCGCAGTTTAAACGAGTTGTCAGGAGTAGTGGTCAGTGGTTTAATGCTTGCGGTTTGATATTTTGAATGCATTAGCTTAGTGAAATTAATTTAACTTATATACAGTAGTGATATTTGCTGTTGCGATGGCGTCACAAAAATTGCGAAACGGCAGACGTTATCTCAAAAGTAAAATCATTAAACGTTCCAAAGCAATGAAGAAATACAGAGCTGAAATTGCCACGACGCAGACCACAGTCTCGCTACACGGCACTGAGGCTCTCTCAAAATGTCAGGATTATAATCATCAACCCTGCTAGTATAGTGCCAGATAATTAACTAAAATGTTTTTGATTCGAAAAATTGCAAAAAAAAACACATTAATAAATCTTTTCCTTCTCTTATAGTTATAGACGTGACGTTAATCTGAATCACAATCGAACATGAACATATTTGACGTAAGTTATATTCACGGAAACTGATAATGTTGCTGGTTTATCCGTTATCAAGGATTTGTAAAATAGGACAAAATGTAACTACTCACTGTAAATGCGTGACCAGTTCAGAACATTGTTTAAAGTTAAAAAAAAATAAAAATAAAATAAACTTGTAGCCCATCGTTCAATCGTAATTACGCCCCATGTTATTTCAACAATACAACATTGTTTGCGGCTATACAGTAAGGCTATAATTTATTTTAGGCTATTAACATTTCTTCAACTTGATCATGGTTGCCGAAAAAAGCTGGCGTGGTGCCATGGTAAAGCGCTCCACTTGCATTCGGATGGACCTAAGGTTTATTTCTTGGTGTTAATTTTTCCTCTTAAAGGCCCGTTTATAATAGTCCTAATCTATGGGCGGTCCGTGTCCTTATCATAATGTGAAAGACATCCCATTAGTAGTTAGGTTATGCCGATGCGGGGACAGTGACTGGTGGCAAAGGAGCTAGGAGCAGTGACCTTTGACCCCTGACGTCACTGTTATGACCTTTGACCCCTGACGTCACTTCCAGCCGCCATCTTGGATTATGTCAGTTCCGGCCGCCATCTTGGATTACATAATTTCCTGCCGCCATTTTGAATTCTAGAACTTTACACCATTTTATTTTCTAGTATTTAATATTATGAAGTCATAGCCGCCATTTTAATCACACCTGTTGCAATTATCGTTACGATCGTCATCTTTGTTTATGACATCACAACAGTCATTTGTTTTCGTCTGCTGGAGGCCGCCATCTTGGATGTTGTTACTATCACCATCTTGATTTTTTCTTGTGCTGGGGACCGCCATCTTGAATTTACATTATGTTCCGCCATCTTGGATTTCCCCATCTTTGTTTCTGATGTTTCTTCCTAGAGAGCATCACCATCGCTCTATTCATACACATAAGGTCGATATTTCATTATATACCAATGTTATTATGGTCCTTATCAATATATTAAAATATTGTTTTTATACAAAATACGTTTGGAACTACTGAGATTCGAACCAACACAGCTCTGACCTTTAGGTTGGAAAACATACTCTTTAACCGCTCGGCCATCAAGACAATTACCGATCTAAGAATTTAATAAGGTATATATATAAAACATTAACACACATATTCGGACTTGTAATATTTTTATTGAAAATAATAATAGCATCATCTTTTCGAGAATTATACGACATAAATATTTTTTTATTATTGTTTCAATACTCGCTACCAGGAGCACTAGTGTTATCTTTAAAAGATTTGTGCAATGGGAGTGCATGACGATGTAAGTTTTTGAACACACGCCATTGCTAAGAACTTTTTCTGTTGAAGAAAAACTAAATAAATAAATAAATAAATAAAAATACCCAAAAAAGACAAAAAACACACAAAATTAAGCAAAGGATTGCTGTTGTCAACAAGTATATGAACATCACAAAATATTCCGTAACAGGAATATGGTCAACAAACAAAGAAAAACAAAGAAAAATGTACTAAGAGAACGAAAAAAAAAAAAAACACAAATGATAACACAAAATTATTGAACCCAAAATAATTCAGCACAACAGTTGAAACGAGACAAAAACACGACAAAACGTAAATACAAATGAACACAATAGTTTTACCAAAACAGAAACAAGCGACGTTTCGGGAACTGCTATCGGCTCCCGTCCTCAGGCAGAAACGCACATGGTACGGAAACACAGGTGGAGTCGCATGCATTCCTTAGCGATTACATTTTATTTATATTGTAACTCAGTATATCATGCAAACAATATTTTTTTATTAAAAATAATATCTAATGGCCAGAATGAGAGTGTCGCTTGATTTTTTTATCTACTCAGCTCTACAAAAAATATCACAAAGTTTGAAGCAAACAATCATAATGTGATCGTTTGTGTGTCTTCAGAAACATTTGCATTTTCGGGAGAAACCTAAACCTAAAGATATCAAAAGCTGTTATTTGTTATTTTTAAAACTCGCTATTAAAATAAAATTTTATCAAGTATGTGTAGACATTCAGATAGTACTTTGAGATCTCTGTCACAATAAATGTGAAGTTAAAAAATTTAATAAACATATGGTTTGGACAGGATTGTTTCGATGAAGCGTCGGTGTGCATAACAGGGTGACATAAAATCTTCCTAAATTATGTACGAAAAAACGACCACAGAAAAAGCTATTTAAAGTAATTTGGAAATTTAATTTGTGAAGACGAACTGCGCGAGTAGAATTTATACTATTTTTAATACATGACCATCATGCTTCAGTTTTTGTTTTATTTTCTGTCCTGTAAAGAGTTAAACACTAACCAGTTAAGTTGTAAATGCAGAACTGTCAGTATCTCGCGCGCAAGGCGTGACAGATGATTAGCCCGTGTCTGTCTCCCTGGCTCACAGTCGCGAGGGGTGGGTGACCTTCCAGGAAGGAGCTGGCAACACGGCAGCCTGTCTCCGCCACCCCGCGCGTCATCCTCTCCCCCCTGATACCCCTCGCGGCCTCCATATTTTCATTACAAATAACCATGCTGTGTATTTGTTTTTATAGATAGAGTATCAGCCCCGCTGACTTTTTTAAAGAATTCAACTCAGTCAAGGTACAGCTGTTTAAGCGATTAAAATAATAGCCTGAAAACTATGATACTTTAAATATTATATCACATGATATCACCATCTTGAAATAAAAAATTAAAATTTTGAAGCTATAGCGTTGTTGAGGTCTTCAAAATCTACAACATAGTTTTTGTTTGACGCTATTATCACAAAAATGGTGGAAATCGCGTGAGAATTTGTTTTGCATGTAAATGCCTATCCCGCGGCCGGAGTTAATTTGGTTGAAGCCCGGCCTTAAGTGTTACAGGTCGTTGATGTCTCGTCTCTGGTTACGAATCAGCGTGGAGCTACGTCCAGGGCGGCGCCGAGGTGCGAGCTGAGCCCAGGACTGGACGCCCCCACCATCGCGCCGAAGAAGAGTGACGTTGACAACCGGCCGCAACGGAACCATCGTCGCGGGAGCCCGGGATACTGCTCATACTGAGGTTGGACGGGTGATAGTCTAGTCCCAAGGTGGACACTTAGGAGGATAGGAACTATTGTGATACAAAAATTCAAATTAAAAAGACCCCCATTGTAATTTATAAATAATAAATAAAGATACCAGTATTTATCATTTTGGCTATGAACGTATGTTTCATTCTGAGGTTTCCTTTAGTACACCCCTTAAAGCGGGCTAGAGTAGGTGCACCACTCGCTCCCTTAAGCATCGTCGGTGGCAAATGGAGTAGGAGAATGGGCCAATTGAAAGTAACTTTTCAAAATTCAGATCATATTCATACCGTATAAGGTTTATGTGTAAAGGTGTGTCACTAGCTTGTGCACTAGTCATAATTACCAACATGTTTGCAGCCACTTCTTGGACATAGAAGCTAAGTAAGGCGACTTGGGCACGATGTTGAGTGAGGCCGGAGTCGAGTTTAACCTGAAGGAAGGCATCGAGACGTTACAGGCCAAGGTTTGGGAGCTCATCAGCAAGGAAGGCGATAAGGCTCCGATGACGGCAGGCAGTGGAGGTGAGTTCGTGCCAACGAGTGCAAACGTATAAAGGAGAGTCACGTCTTTCATTGATAAAATACCTGATTTGCGTAGTATAGACGTAGACTATGTCATTATTTTTCTATAGAGTTGAGTAAAATGTTAAAGTTTGGCATAGGGGCACGTGAAATGTGGTTCGGCGGAATGATCGCTAAAGTCCCGTAAAAATTGCGGGAAAAATTGGCCGAAGTTACACTAGAAGGTTGGAAATTTCGATAAGTTTTTTAAGGTGTGCCTTAGTAAGGTGTGCTCAAATTGGACGTTGACGAAGTTGCGTCTATTATACTTAGAGCGGGCGCAAAAGGCAGGAGAAAGTTTGTTGGATTATGTGGCCGACATTATTCGTCTTGTTGAGATATTAGGCATGCCCGATGAGGAGGAAAATACACAGCGATTGTAATGAACAATTTTCGTGAAGAATACGTGCGGTATCTTATAGGAGTATCACAGCCTGTAACGTTAGTAGCTTTGCAGCAGCTCGCGGTGTTTAAAGAAATAAAAAAAAATTGGACAGTGACAAGGTGCAGTCGGTTCCAGGTAAAATAAGAGCCCCTTGTAGCGTTTGTAATCGTACAAACCGGTGAGTGTTATGATCGTTGTAAGGAGGAAAGGGAACGAAAACGGGACGTAGATTTTTCAAATGTCGCGAAGGTAAAAGGTTTGAGTGTTGGAATTGCAGAAAGTTAGGTCACAGTAAAGGTGATTGTAAATCAAAAGAAAATTTAAGACCTAGAGGGATAATGCATTACAGGCGGTGGAAAATAGTGTAAACTGCAATGAAAGTAACGACGAAATAGTAGAACAAAGAGTTTTGGAATTGTGGGTCAGTCGAACACTCAAGTCTGGACTGTGTAATGACGTCAAGAACGAACACGGACCGTGCACGCGAATGTTGGTAGTGCAGTAACACAGACCATAGACAAGATATTTGTTTTTTTGGAAAACGTGAGTCGTAAAAAAGGGCCCTGAATTATTAAAAATAAAAAAATAAAATCGGTAGATTCGCTGAAGGTTCCAATTATAATTGGCGAAATTTGCGTGAATGGTCTTGTTGATGCCGGATCGTCGGGTACGCTAATAAGTAAGAATTGGTGTAACCATATTCTTAGGGAGAATGATATAGGGTCCATAAGGGTAAAGAAAATTCCACTGGTAAAATTTACTACATCTGACAGAGGTTTGTTGCCATCGGGGTGCATCAGACGTGTACCAATTAAGATCGGCGAATTCACTTGGAAATATGATTGTACGTGCTAGAAGGCATATATTATACGGTAATCATAGGAAGTAATTTCTTTACTCATACGCAGGCGATAATTGATTTTCGCAAAAGTAAACTTCGTTTTGAATTTAGTAAAAAGCCAGAACAGGAAGTAGATTTGGTAATAGGTAAAGGGGAAAAACAGAAAAAACGGATACACCGAGTAGCGATAAACGAGGAACGTGATAAGATGACAGAATATTTTCAGGAAAAATATTAAAATTTTCTGACAGATAAGTTGGATCATTGTACGGTTATGCCGTGCCGTTTTCACGAAAGGATGGGGAAATGGTTTTTTGCACTCCGTATAAGGTCGTGGCAGTTAAGTTCCGAGAAACGATCGCAAAAATGCTCGATGAAGGAGTAGTAATTGTTAAGTTAACCAGTAAATACGCAAGTCCTGCATTTTTGGTACCAAAGGGCAAAGGTATATCATCTGGGTGTTGCTTAGTAACAGACCAGAGACAGTTTAACCTTAAGTTATTCCCGGACCCATTTCTGGCACCGAGTGTGGACCTGGCTTTACATCAGCTAGGGAAAGCGAAATACTTCACCATACTGGACTTAAACCAGGCATTTTTGCAAATCGAGTTACACCCGGATTCTAGAGAACCGTTGTCCATGACGTCGTGGGGGCTCTGTAGTTGGTGTCGCGTGCCCTTTGGTTGTAATAATGGTGTACAGGGATTGTCAAGAGAACTAGAGAATGTATTAAGAAAATATCAGTACGAATTGGTGATTAACTATATTGATGATGTTTGCATTTATAGTTACACGTGGGACGAACATAAAATCGACATATAAACAGTACTGAGAGCCTTAAGTGACGTAGGATTGACGCTAAATCCGAGGAAGGTGACCTGGGTACAGGAGCGAACGAAATATCTTGGCTTTATTATTGCGGAATGTCAGTTAATGTTAGATCCTGAAAATGTAGTGGCAGTGATACATTTTCCTCGGCCGAAAAATTTGAAGGCTGTACGTGGATCTCTAGGAATTTGTGGCTACTACGATAAGTTTATACCTGGATACTCGCACGGCCTGTGTCCATATAGCTTGCGTCGGTGATGATCACTAAACATATATTTTGTTCTTCAATTATTTAAATAAAAAAATAACATGTTCCGCTTTAATGAAGTTAAATTTTCCCAATCGTCCGTTCCAGTGGTTAGCAATACAATGGCTACATCCATAAATTTTTTATAGTTTAAAAAAACTTACTTGTAGATATGTTTTAATTAGATAACAAAAAATTTAAAAATAACACAATTAGAACATTCAAAAGGTGGATTTAAAAAAAAATGTCACAACTTTTTATGCGCTCCGTTTGTACTACGATTTACATGATATTGATCTCTATAGTTTATAAAGCAATAAATTGAAATTTTTTTTAATTATAAATAACTCACGCGTGAAAACCATAAAGCACTTCTTTTGTTTGAATTTCTTTCAAATAATAGCGAAAAACTGAGTAATTAAGGAAACTACCCCTTTGAAGAGACAGTGTCGCTGCAGCAATTGGAACTTTACCTAAGCACACGGGTAGGAACACGTGGCAGGAGTCTGAACACCGTTTATGCTTAATCAGAGTTACAAACGGCGCCCCTATTAAAGCGTTCGAGCTGAAAATTAAATTAAAAACTTTATTAACGTTTAAATACGCTAAAAGTGTATATTTATTAACTTCGTTTATAATACAATTAGAGTCTGAAAATAATTTTTTTTTTTTTTAGTTCCTGTATATATTATATAATATGTGCTTGTGTTATAAATAAGTACGTGACTGGACAGTTATGTATAACAAGATGCAATTTGTTGTTAAAAATGACGTATTTCTACTAAGATACATTTATAATACACGTACTGAAAAAATATCTTGAAAAGTGTAAGTAGTAGCCGTATGTCTGCTATTGATTCTTAGTTTTATGACAATTGTTAAAAAAAAAAAAAATTCATTTAGTTAAATGCTACGGAAGTTGAACATGATCTAGGCAATTTTGTAGTACATATGAACATTTGAACTATAATAGTAACTGGCCATCATTGCTGACAAAACGTTAAAAATTATTAAATACATTAAGTTAAAAAAATTTCAGTTTTAACTCTACATTGGAAGACAAAATATAAAAATATCGTGAGCCCGAAATTTAACCGTGAAATCAGCACAAATTATAAAATAATTTGCTAGCCGAAAATATCATACTCAAGTCATGAGGGAAAGTGCTTCAGAAGGCCATCTAGGTAGCGGCAGAAAACCAAATTTTTGGTGCGTTTCTCTGTAAATTCCAATTTAAGTCAAAAATTTGCTTATTTTTCATATCGTTGTTAGACATATTTTAAATTCCTTATGCATGTTTTTCAAACCAAAGTTAACAAAAATATGTGATATTCATAAATTAATGTCCACAATTATGCAGGATAAAAACATTTTACGAATTTAATGTTGGTATAAATCTCAAGCACAAAATGCAGCCGAATCACCCAAAGACTCTCTAACATACCTATATTGATCATAAATACAACACTTACTATAGACTTAACATTGCAAAAATTAAAGAGGCCATTTATCAATAGTAGCATTTTATCTAAACAAACACGCATGCATGTATCCAATAAGGCGCAAGTGGTACATGCTGAACATGCCTGCCTCGTGTGAGAACCACGGCTCAAACATTCCTGCCTCAGTTTCCACAAGTAATGTTTGTTGAATGTCTCCATAACTAAAGGCTTTGTTGTCAGCCGGTCAGCCTGGCATACAGCAGAAACTTTCGCATTTAATCGCAATACAAATTTGCCGCTTCGTCCCCAGCGCGTATCCGCAAGTAGTGCTACTGGGCAATTAAAATTTAAGAGTTAAGCATAATATTTGTATAAATTGTAGAAAAATGTGTGCCCTGGAACTATATCAAATTTGCATTTTTTTAAAAGCAGAGAAATGTATATTTTGAAATTTTTAGGACCAGGCTTATGTGAACATGAGAAATACCTTTGCATTAATAGCAGCACGGCTCGTAAAAACAATTAAAACTGATATGTTGACAAGAAAATTTAACAATGGTCCTTTGTTCAATTTACACTGCAGGCCAAGCCCACGGTATACCACTTGTGAATTGGGAGGGGGGAGGGGTGGTAACTTTATCACTGCTCGTGCAAAACAAATTTCACACCAACAAAAACAACCGTGAACTTGAGATATGGGGAAGAATAAAGAGTGGCAATATTTGGGAAGAGTATTGGGAGAATTAAATCCCACGGGAGTACATTAAAATTTTCAGTGTTTCAAAAAATAAAGCTTTTTATGACTTACCCTCCCCCCACCCCCCCCCAACCCCACCACACACACCAAAAAGGTTCGGGTGTTACCCGAATGCCTCTGGAGTACGTCAAAGAGAATGTTTTTAGATTGTTTCGTGGTCACAAAAAATTGGGGTTTTTGACCATCCCATTAACCAGGGGGGAGGGAGGGGCATCAAACATTTCTCCTAATAGTCCAGGAAACCAAGACTTAAAAAGGCACAAACCTGTGAAAAATTTGTCCAAAGCTGAATTTTTGCACAGTTGTAGATTTGACTATGCTTAATAACATACCGAAAGTTTACCGCTGTAGACCTTGTGCGTATCACCGAAAATTTGCATTTAAGTCCTAGATGACAGCGACTTACATCAGTCCATTAAAATGCTACCCATTTGTACAGTTTTTAATTTAGACTGTCCATAAAACTACCAAAATAATCTTGAGACTCTAATACAGCCATTAATGTTGTAAAAAGCATAAATTGTTAATATTAAAGATGTGATATTAAGCGATTAATTCATGGCATATTATTTTTTATCTTTGCCACTCAGATAAAAATACTATTTACACCAATTTGAAGAATCCATTGCGAAAAATGTCCAAATAAATGTTTTTGGTTATACCTTTAGCTTTAAGACAGTATATTTTTAAAGAGTCTAACGTAATTAGTTGGCTCATTAAAGCGGCCCGAGCGTTGCAGTGTACTGCGGCCGTACTGATCTCTCACGGCCACCGCCGCGCCGTTCCAGCGCGGCATTGCGACACACTGCGTACTGCGACACTCATTCAACTGGGTCTTATTTAGGGATTACTTAAAACATAGCTAATTCATATGAGAGGGTGTATGTTACATGTAATGAGATATGCATTTTTTTCTTATATGAATGTTTTTTGATACAATAAAATTAACAATAAACGATTTCTGCTTGGAACTTGTAAATGAAAAACTCTAGAGGACCTCTGGTTTTATATCTGCATGGATTTATTATGTTTCAAAAATGTTATTATTAAAAATTATTTTTTTAGCAACAAATTTTTTTTTATTTCTGATACATCGTTTTATTTTAGTTCACAACAATGCAAAATTTTAATGTAGCCTGTATTCGACAAAATGAAAAATTATATATTTACTTCTTTAAAATCAGTTTACTACATAAAAATTGAATAAAACGATACATCGTAAATGTACTCTGAGTTTTTTTTCACTTTTACAACATAATTCCTATAATAATAGGTTTTTTTTTTTCAGAAAATAAATAAAACACGAGTTGTGTTGTAAAACGTATAGGTAGCATTACATATTCAGCTTTTTTTTAATAAGTTAATGTATTTGAGTAGGCCTACTGCGCCTAGCTGACGTCGTTGGATTGCTAGTGGCAAAGAGCGGTGGTGGATGTTTTTGCAAGAGTTTGACCTATTTTATGACCCTACCTGTGAGAGGGTGTTCGTACCAGAAATCCTAACGGTTAAGGAAACTATCCATTCTCTGTAGTCACGTACGGGTGTGCTACTCGCGCAATATCGTCAAATATCACAACTTTCCGGGACGTTCGGTCATTTCTCGGTTAGCTCTGGCTTCACCATAGTAAACGGAACAAAATCTTGCCTGTAGTTATTTCATATTCCTATTACCGTAGTAATATGGCGTTTGAGGACAAACCAAGTTTGTTGTATACTGGGAGCCTACTTAAAAAAAAAGTATTTATAGAGTTATTAAATTATTTACGAAACACAATTTTGTGGATCGTTTGGGAAATTATCATTTAGGACTTAACTGCTCGTTATTGGTGTGATCACAAATGATCATCGGTAAACTTTTGACATGTTACTAAGAAACTTTTATTCTACACTGTACAAAGTTTCTGCTTTGGGATAATTTTCCATGTTTCTTAACAGCGAAATTCGTCCCGACCCCAAGCCGACTTCGGCAACCTCACAGTAGTACACACTACACGGCTCGGATAGCTTCAGGGGTCAAACAAATTGTATGAGACCCTTAACAAATATACCGATTTAAAGAAGAATAAATTTGCAACAACGTTCACTCTAAGCGATTTCCATTTTGGGCTCTTTATATTTTTGTAAGATGTATTAACTTTTCCGTAAAATTGAATGAAAATGAATTTCTCAACTTTAATGATTTAAATTGTCTATTTTATATAAAGATGTTAAAACTGTGTACTTTTTATTACTATCCTCAGATAGGGCAATGTTTCTAGATTATTTTGGGTTCCATACTGTCAGTCTAGTCCATAAACTGCATTTGCAATATCCATTATTGTGGATCGATGCAAAAAATTGACATTTTGGGCTTAACTGCTCGTTTTTGGTGTGACGCACAAGGTTTGCATCGGTAAACTTTTGATATGTTACTAAGAAACGTTCATTCTACAACTGTACAAAGTTTCTTCTTTGGGATAATTTTCCATGTATTAAAAACCTTTGTTTCTTTACAGCGAAATTCGTCCCGACCCGAGCCTACTTCGACAACATCGCAGTAGTATACACTACGCGGCTCGGATTGCTTCAGCGGTCAGACTAATTGTATGAGACACTTAAAAAATATACCAATTTAAAGATGAATAAATATGCAACAACGTTTACTCTAAGCGATTTCCATTTTGGGCTCTTTAAGATTATGTAAAATGTATTTATATTTCCTAAAAATTGAATGAAAGTGAATTCATTGACTTTAATGATTTAAATTGTCTATTTTATAGAATGATGTTTAAACTTTGTACTTTTTATCACTATCCTCAGATAAGGCAATGTTTCTAGATTATTTTGGGTTCCATACTGTTAGTCTACTCCATAAACTGCATTTGCAATATCCATTATTGTGGATCGTTGCAAAAAATTGACATTTTGGGCTTAACTGCTCGTTTTTGGTGTGACGCACAAGGTTTGCATCGGTAAACTTTTGATATGTTACAAAGAAACGTTCATTCTACAACTGTACAAAGTTTCTTCTTTGGGATAATTTTCCATGTAATAAAAACCTTTGTTTCTTTACAGCGAAATTCGTCCCGACCCGAGCCTACTTCGACAACATCGCAGTAGTATACACTACGCGGCTCGGATCGCTTCAGTGGTCAGACTAATTGTATGAGACACTTAAAAAATATACCAATTTAAAGATGAATAAATATGCAACAACGTTTACTCTAAGCGATTTCCATTTTGGGCTCTTTAAGATTATGTAAAATGTATTTATATTTCCTAAAAATTGAATGAAAGTGAATTCATTGACTTTAATGATTTAAATTGTCTATTTTATAGAAATATGTTTAAACTTTGTACTTTTTATCACTATCATCAGATAGGGCAATGTTTCTAGATTATTTTGGGTTCCATACTGTTAGTCTACTTCATAAACTGAATTTGCAATATCCATTATTGTGGATCGTTGCAAAAAATTGACATTTTGGGCTTAACTGCTCGTTTTTGGTGTGACGCACAAGGTTTGCATCGGTAAACTTTTGATATGTTACTAAGAAACGTTCATTCTACAACTGTACAAAGTTTCTTCTTTGGGATAATTTTCCATGTAATAAAAACCTTTGTTTCTTTACAGCGAAATTCGTCCCGACCCTAGCCTACTTCGACAACATCGCAGTAGTATACACTACGCGGCTCGGATCGCTTCAGCCGTCAGACTAATTGTATGAGACACTTAAAAAATATACCAATTTAAATAAGAATAAATATTCAACAACGTTCATTGAAAGCGATTTCCATTTTGGGCTCTTTAAGTTTATGTAAAATGTATTTATATTTCCTAAAAATTGAATGAAAGTGAATTCATTGACTTTAATGATTTAAATTGTCTATTTTATAGAAAGATGTTTAAACTTTGTACTTGTTATCACTATCCTCAGATAGGGAAATGTTTCTAGATTATTTTGGGTTCCATATTGTTAGTCTTGTCCATAAACTGCATTTGCAATATCCATTATTGTGGATCGTTGCAAAAAATTGACATTTTGGGCTTAACTGCTCGTTTTTGGTGTGACGCACAAGGTTTGCATCGGTAAACTTTTGATATGTTACTAAGAAACGTTCATTCTACAACTGTACAAAGTTTCTTCTTTGGGATAATTTTCCATGTAATAAAAACCTTTGTTTCTTTACAGCGAAATTCGTCCCGACCCGAGCCTACTTCGACAACCTCGCAGTAGTATACACTACGCGGCTCGGATCGCTTTAGCGGTCAGACACATTGTACCAAGCTCTCAACAAATAAACTAATTTAAAGTTTAAGAACTTTGCAACTACTTTTATTTAATGTTTTCACATCGGGCTCTACGTGTTTTTGTAATGCGTATTTTCATTTGTGCCCTTTTTTTCAGAACACCACTCTTCTAATATTTTTGAATAAATATCATATTTAGTAAACCGTAGTGAAAGATTTTTAAATTTAATCATTGAGAATAATGTTTTGAGTAAGTTTTGGTTTGCTATTCTGAAAGTATACTATAGTAATTACGTTATAGTGCCATATTGTTGAGTGGTCAATAAATTATTATTTAGGACTTAACTTCTCGTTTTCGGTGTGCCGCGCAAGGTTTGCGGAGGTAAACATTTCAAATGTTGCTAGAAAACTTGAATGTTACCACTGTTTTAAATTTCAGTTAGGAGCAAATTTTACAAAGATTAAAAATCTTCGATTTCGTGGGAGTGAGAGTGGCCACAGCGCTTGCGGCTGTGGCTCTGTCGCAGTGCGTAGACGACATTGATAAGCTCGGGAGTCTCTAGTGATCATATAAATTAAGCTAGACTTTTGAGAGATATGTCCCTGTAAAGCTTAAGAACTATACAACAACTCTTGTTAAAGAAATATTTGCGTAAGACCCTTTATTTTTAAGTGAATTGTCTTTTTATTGCCTTGACTGATGTAAAAAAACTTATTTCATTAATTTAACATTTTTTTTCCTACCTTTAATATTAACTTTTAGAACTTTATTCATTATAAATGTGAGTAGTAGTGCTTTAAGATTATTTTAATATAGCTATCGAGAGTCTACGGTAAAAAGTGCGAAAATGGGAAGCATTTTAATGAACTGCTGCAAGTCGCTGTCATCTAGGACTTAACTGCAAATTTTTAGTTATACGCACAAGGTCTACAGCGGTAAACTTTCGGTATGTTATTAAGCATAGTCGACTCTACCACTGTGCAAAAATTCAGCTTTGGACAAATTTTTCACAGGTTGAAACCTTTGTTTCCTGGGCTATAAGTCTTTGTATTATAGTATAAACCATGTACATAAGGCACTTAGGCCGCTTTATGTCCCCAACAGTCGAAAAAATATTCTAAGTCCTCTTTTTATGACATTCGTTAAATCTCCTTATGGGGAGGGGGGATAGATTGATAGGGAGAGTGAGGACGGTAAATGTTTAAAGCTTGGACGGTAACATCGGTCAAGTCATTTGGTTTCGGCAGCGCTTGAAGTTTTTCATTTTTTACCGAATCTTTTCGTACTTAATTAATGAAATAAATAGTAAGAAATATTCTTAAAAATATATATTTTTATTTTCATACTCATTTATTATTTGATTTGATTACATTTCTTTAACACCTTAAATTTTATATAAATAACGATTTTCAACCTAATACCTACTCTCAATTAGGCTACTATTTGATAATAACTCACCACATAAAATTTATCACTATAAATAAATTGGTTTCCATATTTTGTGATATCGCTAGGCTTGTTGCAAATGATCTTAAGCAGGTTCGTTTTTATATTATTTTTTTTGTAAAAAAAGTATTTTAAAACTTAAAAAAAAAAATGTTGAATCGTCAGAAGTTTCCTGAATGTTAAGATAGAGATTTCAGAAAGGTTCGGCGATTGTTAATTAATGCGTTTTTATGGAAACTGTTCAAGAAAGCTAAAGCGACAGTGAGTCAAACTACTTTTATTTTGTAGATCATGTGTACAAATAAATAAAACAATTCAATTAATTTTTGATGGTAACACATAGGCTATGTGTTTGTTAAAGTTTATTTACTCTAAACTTTCGACTGCTTTAGGCCTGGTGTCAATATCCGTACTGAAACGCAGTACAGACTAGCCACTAGGGAATGTACGCACTGTTTGGCGGCTGCAAAAAACACGATCAAGCTTTGTAAGCTATTACTGAATCCGGTTTATGAGCTTTGCAAATTTCAAAGAAAACCACGTTTCTACACATGTATACACAAGTACAGTAATAGAGAATATATTTAGACGTTTTCAAAACTAACTTTAATATTGATATATACTTTAAAAAAATTCGAAAGAGTAAGAATTTCTGCAATTGTAAACGAAAGAAAAATAAAAGCACCAAACTAGTATAAACCCGGTAATATCTCAAAAAACAAAATGGGTGCGTGTACTTAGGTACGCGCGTGAGAAGTAATACTTCATTGGCATCATTAAAAAATAGTTTTAAATTGCATGCAAAAATATTGCGTGGAGTCCCTCCGTGCGGAAGAAGTGAAACTTCGTAATGTGGAAATGAAAATAGGAAGGGGTAGAAATTGATTTTTAGTGAAATTATATTGTATCAATTCAAACTAAAAAAATAAAGGAAATAAATTTTTAACGATTCATAGATTGATTTTCAGAGAGAGGGAGAGAGAGAGAGAGAAAGAGAGAGAGAGAGAGAGAAGAGAGAGAGAGAGAGAGAGACCTATTGAATGTCTATAAAACCAACTTTTTTATGAGATCAGATTTTCAAGAAATAAAACATTAAATCATTCAACGATAAAAGCTGTTTATTTAATCAAGCGGACGGGTTCGCCCCAAGGAGAAAATTGACGTGGCGAGACCTCGTGGACATAGAGAAATGACACACACTCACCATTTATGTGCCTATGAAACATGATTTTTTTCTGCAATTGAAATTGTAATATACAAAAAGGGTATTGAAAATTGAAACAAATATGGTGACACTACAAACTGTCAGGATCTTTATTTTTTCTTACTCTCTACTTAGTTACTTACAATAGTATTCACTCTCGCTCTCTCTCTCTTTCTATCCCCCCTCCCCAGGAGCGTTAAACGTTTAACGCAACCTTGTTGGAAGTCGCATTAGAAGTATAACTTCAAAAATTCTGCTGAAACACAGAAACAATGCTGAACAATACTACAAGAACAGAGAGAAGACGGAAAAAAAATGTAGATTAGGTGAACAGTGAGCCACTTGATGTTAAAAATCTGCCAACACCTAGAACTAGCACTATCACCTAGCAGCTAGCACTAACAGGTAGCATTAGCATCTAGCACTAGCACCTAGCACCTAGCACCCAGCACCAAGCACTAGATCCTAGCACCTAGCACGTGATCCAGAATCTAGCCTAGACATGATGCCCGTCTTTCTATGTTGCGTGTGCTTACTAATAGTACACTGGGATGTGCAGTAAAGCTTAAGTTTAAGTTCAGAAGAGCGTATGTACAGAAAGTGCAAGGCGTAATGCCTTAACATGCCCCACCTTCTGTACTACTAAATAGAGATGGGAAAAAAATTATAGGCCCTCTTCGCAAGTTATAATAACAGTAATCTATCATAAGGAATCTTATTAATTATACTACAATGATACGTCGCGACTCGTATTCACACGACTATAATTCCTGGTTGCTCGAAGCGAAGTGTTACTCTAAGCGCACGTAACACTTAAAAATTTATTAAAAAATTGACCAAACATCGCATTTCACAAGAATACAGTAATGCAGCTGCACGTATGAATAGCGCGCTATGAGTACAGCGCGGCGCTTGCCGCAAGAGACTCACCTGCACTCCGGCGACTGTCCTGGACCCGAGCAGACTGAGGGTCACGTGGTCCCTCGCCCTCCTGCAGCCGAGCGCCGGCAAACTGGTTCCTGGTCGCTGGGTCGGCGGCCCTCGCCCAAGGCCAGGCTTCCCGCCGGCAGTCCTCAAGGCCGCGCGCCCGGCTCCCTGTCTCCAAGCTGTGCCGTAGGTACACATGCAGCGCCCTCCAGCCTCCAAGCTGTGATGTATGTACACATTCTGCGGCTCCCAGCCTCCAAGCTGTGCCGTAGGTACACATGCTGCGCTCTCCAGCCTCCAAGCTGTGATGTATGTACACATTCTGCGGCTCCCAGCCTCCAAGCTGTGCCGTAGGTACACATGCTGCGCTCTCCAGCCTCCAAGCTGTGATGTATGTACACATTCTGCGGCTCCCAGCCTCCAAGCTGTGCCGTAGGTACACATGCAGCGCCCTCCAGCCTCCAAGCTGTGATGTATGTACACATTATGCGGCTCCCAGCCTCCAAGCTGTGCCGTAGGTACACATGCAGCGCCCTCCAGCCTCCAAGCTGTGATGTATGTACACATTCTGCGGCTCCCAGCCTCCAAGCTGTGCCGTAGGTACACATGCAGTGCCCTCCAGCCTCTAAGCTGTGATGTATGTACACATTCTGCGGCTCCCAGCCTCCAAGCTGTGCCGTAGGTACACATGCTGCGCTCTCCAGCCTCCAAGCTGTGATGTATGTACACATTCTGCGGCTCCCAGCCTCCAAGCTGTGCCGTAGGTACACATGCTGCGCTCTCCAGCCTCCAAGCTGTGATGTATGTACACATTCTGCGGCTCCCAGCCTCCAAGCTGTGCCGTAGGTACACATGCAGCGCCCTCCAGCCTCCAAGCTGTGATGTATGTACACATTCTGCGGCTCCCAGCCTCCAAGCTGTGCCGTAGGTACACATGCAGCGCCCTCCAGCCTCCAAGCTGTGATGTATGTACACATTCTGCGGCTCCCAGCCTCCAAGCTGTGCCGTAGGTACACATGCAGTGCCCTCCAGCCTCCAAGCTGTGATGTATGTACACATTATGCGGCTCCCAGCCTCCAAGCTGTGCCGTAGGTACACATGCAGCGTCCTCCAGCCTCCAAGCTGTGATGTATGTACACATTCTGCGGCTCCCAGCCTCCAAGCTGTGCCGTAGGTACACATGCTGCGCTCTCAAGCCTCCAAGCTGTGATGTATGTACACATTCTGCGGCTCCCTGTCTCCAAGCTGTGCCGTAGGTACACATTCAGCGCCCTCCAGCCTCCAAGCTGTGATGTATGTACACATTCTGCGGCTCCCAGCCTCCAAGCTGTGCCGTAGGTACACATGCAGCGCCCTCCAGCCTCCAAGCTGTGATGTATGTACACATTCTGCGGCTCCCAGCCTCCAAGCTGTGCCGTAGATACACATGCTGCGCCCTTCAGCCTCCAAGCTGTGATGTATGTACACATTCTGCGGCTCCCAGCCTCCAAGCTGTGCCGTAGGTACACATTCTGCGGCTCCCAGCCTCCAAGCTGTGCCGTAGGTACACATGCTGCGCCCTCCAGCCTCCAAGCTGTGATGTATGTACACATTCTGCGGCTCCCAGCCTCCAAGCTGTGCCGTAGGAACACATGCTGTGCCCTCCAGCCTCTAAGCTATGCCGCAGGTACACACACTGTTCAAAAAATTAGTAAAAATACATGTACGAAGTATTGGTAATTCTACATTTCCTGTGAGTAATTAGTAAATACATGTACATTGTGCGTGTAATTTTACAGAAATGTGCCAATTTATAAACATTGAAGTATATAAACACATTAAAAAAACACAAATGTTTTGGGAAATTTGCTTGAAAAAAGTGTAGAAATACACATTTACATGTACATGTAAAATGCACCACCACTAAGTATTATTACACGAATTTATGTAATTTTGCCACAAAATTCATTGTATTCAAACACGTACATCAGCGTAAAACTAAACATTATTCTGTTTCACATAAATGTAGTACATTCGTGGTGTAAAATAACACAAGAGGTACTGGTATTTAATCATAAAATGGGCGTAAAAATACAAAATCGAAAGTATGGGTAAAAATTTCCTAATAATTAGTATAATTACACGAATTTATGTTATTTTACAACCACAACATTCATTGTATTAAAACACGTACATAAGTGTAAAACTATCCATTATTCTGTTTTACTTAATAATTAGTACCTACATTCGTAGTGTAAAATAACCCAAGAGGTACCTACTGGTATTTAACCACAAAATGGGTGTAAAAATACAAAATCTAAAGTATGGGTAAAAATTCCCTAACAATAAGTATTATTACACGAATTTATGTAATTGTACAACCACAAATTTTTTTGTATTAAAACACGTACATCAGTGTAAAATTACCCTTTATTCTGTTTCACTTAAAAAATTAGTAGATTTGTAGTGTAAAATAACACAAGAGGTTCAATTCATACAATATGGCACTGACGACCTATCATTTTTTTAGTAATAATTCTACAATCAATGATGAATTAAACTGGTTCTCTTCCTTACGTGTTTCGATTGGTAAGTGGGTTCCTCTTGAATACGTATTCATGTGCGTTCTGTCAATCAATATTCTGGCACTTGCAAGGATGTCGTGCACCTACATAAGTCCCTTATCTTTGATAGGTTCTTTCCGATCGTGAGGAGAAAATGTTTATTTTATGCAAGAGCGTATTTTTAAATTATAAAATATAGAACATACTATTTGTTCACGACATGTATGCACATAACACACTGAAGTAACTAGAAACACGAATTACGTTATAACAATAATTATTTTTAACTGATTCAAGTTATAGGGCCTAACTATAATGGTAATATTAAACTGATTTCGAGAAATGTAACAGTAGCCATATTAATGATATATATTTCAAGACAAATATATCGAAAAAAATCAATCACAATATACATTTATATAATTGCAAAACATTGACTATGAACTGGAATGTAAAGACAAATTATCAAAGAATGCTCATATAAACGTACCAATTATTACTTACGTTTATAAAAATAATTTTCCAAGATCAAGTATATTTGGCACTTCAAGAGTTACGTATCGTTCATCAGTGTTTGTTCTTGTTATGTACGTTTACAAAAGATTCCTTTGAAACCATTATCCAAGAATGTAATAGTTTAAGAAGGATATTGTGAATATTTACAACGCATTATTGTAATTATTTTAGCAATTACGAAATATGTTTTATGGAAACAATATTGAATATTTATTCTCGCGCTAACGAACTTAGGTTGACTTTTGTTCAAGCATAATTTTTTTAAACCATGGAAACGATAACACAGTAATTTCAAAACGATATTTTTTTTTTCATTATGCTTATTTATATGCACAGTCAATACAAATAAATTGTGTATAAACAACTTGAACTAATATATGTATTGGGATGACACAAATATTATATACCCAGGCAAGTATCAGATCCCAGTATTACTGCGCAAAAATATTTAAAGAGATGCACTTGTTTTCACGAAAACTTACAAATTTACAAAAAAAACTGTAATTTTACATGAATATTTCAGTTCCATTTGCAAAAAAAACCGTGTAACTCAGTAGAAGACCTACATGTGATAAAAGCGAAACTTCTTTGTCTATAAAACCTAGACTAATAAGTATATCGTGAAAGGTAAAACAGAAAAGATAGAAAGAAAAAAGAAAGAACATTTTCTAAAATAATAACACCATAAAATGTTATATTAAGAATTTCAGGACTCCTATTGTAGCATTAAAATAACTGTACCTTAATTAATATACACGTTATAATAAACACATCAACTTCGATTAATTTTATCCTCAACAACAATAATAATATTACTTTGTAATACTCTGCAAAAAGTGGCGGCCTTAGACTTTACGAGGCCCGGGGCAATTAATTTCGGCGGGGCCCTAAAGTTCAGAGGAGGGTCTTATCGGGCTGGAGTATGGAATACCACTGGGGAAAAAGGGGTTTTTGGACACTCTCCCGGAAAATAGTTAAAAATAAACTTTTCGTGACAAACACTTTTGAGTCTACCTGGAAATTAAATTTCGACCATGGTTTTGCTAGCAGTCACTTGTCAGCATCACCGGCTGTTAGCAACTCGCCAACCCGATTATCTGACACTCGTCCCCTGCATGTTGCGGCTAACATGAAAGAGGCTCTAATAAAGAATAGGGGTGCCGAACACCTTACATGACAGGTGTTAGGGAGAGGGCGGGACCGGGGCTCTGGGCATTTCATTGCCCAGGTCACCCGGCCCTGGGTCCGCCCTGCTCAGCGAAATCATTTATACAATTTAATTACAGAGCGATTTTTTATTTAATTTATTTTTCAAATATTTAAGTATCCTTACCTTTTTGACATTAATTATAATTTCATTACAATATAAATAAATTAATAAACATTAATTCCAAAGAAATATTTCTCACTCCAAAATAAATATTACTCCATGTTGAAAAACTCACATCATAAAGAAAACTTTTATTAGTTTTAGTCCTGTGTTAGCTGAGAGTTTGTCAACATATATTTACGATTTACTGCGGGTTCGTAAAGGATAGCCCAATTAAAGATTTTTATCACACACCGTTTTATTTATTGCCACTATTTACATTACTAGCTAATAATCTAAAAATGCCAACTAATCAATTGTACTTAAAAAAAAAATGTTGCGTCCTCCAGTCACTCGTTTCTCACAATCCACACGCCTCGCTGGGCCGCACCTCCGTCGCAGGACTCCGCCGCAGCCGTCACACTTCCCCTTCGCCGAGATCCCACTCGACGCCTCTCTCGGATCTTCGCTCGGAACTCCACCGCACCCGCGACGCTATCGCCCGGAACTGAACTCTTCGCCCTGGAACCTTCGTCTAGGGACTTCGCCACTCTATCGCCCGGAAACTCCGCCGCGGGAAAACTCCCGACTTCACTCTGAACTCCACTGACTCCCTGCCCTGGCGTCCTCGGGCATATATATATAGGCCCCGGCGCAATTCCAGAACTCACCAGAGTGGCCAGGGCCAGTCGCGTCATTCCGAGTCTTCTCGACGACAGAAATCTCTCGAAAACACGTGTCGGCGTCTCGCGTAACTCCGCAGCTGGCAGGTTTCGGATGTCATACTTAAGAGTCCGCGCGTTGGGGGGGGGGGGGGGGGAGCGGAGGGCTGGAGGGAGATTAAGCGACGACCCAGGTGCGCACGGCACATCTCATGTTACGGCGTGCACCTGCGCGTGACGCGGCCTTGCTAACGTTCGTAAAAATATTTACGTGACTATTGTTATGTATCTGCGAAGTCAAATATATTTCCCTAATTTTAAAATCTCTATTGCACATTCTGCAAATAAATTTACTTATTACATTTTTTTAATATCGTAAAGGAAATGATTCGGTCGGATTATCATTTCCTAGTAATAAAATACTGCCACATGTTTATAATGTGTCTGTTATATGATGCAGCGATATGAATTTATATTTATGAAGGAACTTGTCAGAGTATGTGGCTCTTACAATGCACATAACATTGGTATTGTGAAAAACTTAAATAAATTTAAATGATTTTATTGTTAAATAAACTATTTCTAAAAAAAATGATATAACTTCTGCTAAAAGATTTAACGTAAATAGTTGTTAGAAGTAAGTAACAGTCTACCATTATATAGCCTAAAATAATTCCCATTACTACAAACAATTTTTACTTCGAAATATAATTTTTTAAGTTGCAAGATGTTAATTACACTCAAAGAAAACACATTGGGTTTAAAAATGTAATTTTTGTATTGGACATTAAAAAATCAATAGAAGTGATATTATTGAAATAATATTATTCATAATATGACGAAATATAATAACAAGAGAAATCAGTTCAGTTTTAATAATGTAGAAACACAATTTAAGTGAACATAAAATATCAATTTCAATAATTAATACCATATACTTATTTACGTCTAAGTATACATATAATAAAAATCCATGATTTGTTCTTTGTTATTTAATGTAAACCATATGTTGAAAGGTGTGTCTGCACAAAGCATGAAACATGAATTCAGATAAAATTAGAACTAACTTAGGTACATGAAACACAAGAACAGGTAGTTCAAACAAAAAAATTTCCCTTTTCCATGTAAGAACAAATATAACAGAACAAACTATTTTATGAGAATTAGTTCAGAGATTTAACAGGAAAAACTGTCTATAATTATATTTACATTAATTTATACCTTGTTTTTTTCTGGCTCAGCTTATTTTACATTTTAACTGTTGTTCCTCTAATAAGCTTTTTTGAGCTTGCAAAATGTATTCGGATTTTCTACTAGCTCTGCCCATGGTTTGATTTGGCACCACTTTCTCAGGCAACAAACATATGCGATAAAATCTAGTAAGCTTGAGCAACATTTCTATTCCCCTCATGTTCGCATTTCTTTATACTCTTTCTATGTGTATACATTTTGACGGACATCAGACATAACTATCAAGTAGCAGTAATCGCTCTCTGTAATGTTCTGAGTTCCTTGCAGCTGACAAAAATAATGGTGTCATTCATATGCAGAAAAAAATTTCTCATTGCAGTTTCTTGAATGCCTTTTTTACCGCACTTGACTTCAATAATTGCATTTTCTTCGACCACAATTCCATTAGGGCTAGCACCCAAATATCAATATTTTAGATCCAAAAATAAACCATACTTTTGCACAACTAATACGGTTTGTTATTGAAACCTTTGGAAGACAATGTGCTAATTGCGACGACCGTATTCCATTGCCGAAGTTGAAAACGGGGGTTCGTAGAGTAACTGTTTTAAATAAATCAACTCTGTCAAGAGTAGCCTGAAATATATGATACGATGAAAATCATATTACATGAGGACGGCGTTATGCATCAACCAGCTAAGCGACATTTTTCAAAAATTCAGCTGAGCACACCATATGTTGGCCAAGTGGTCAATCTACATGTACAAGAGTTATCAAACTTTTGTTCGCAATATAAAAAAAAACAACGGGAAAAAAGTTAAGCGCCATTCCTCACATGTGGGTTACGATGATTTGCATAACTCAGTTATCCGCCTCGTCTGTTTCGGTTTCTCGACAAGTGGTGTATCGAGTTTCGCATCATCCAGCTAAGCGACAGTTAGTATTACGTTGGCAGTGTGTCTGCTATGTTGGATGCATTGTTTTTTATTAAAGGAAGGAAGTTTTCGGCTGCGTTAGTCGTGATTAGGTGTTGATACTGTACGGTGATGTTATGAGGTTTATTCCTAAAAATGGCAACAATAATTCAACGAATACTTGCGTTATCAAGAGAGAAACAATATCTAGCTGAGATTGAAAAAAAGACAGAAAATGAAATGGCTTGTATATCAAAGGTAAGTTCCAGTTCCATTATTAAATTCACACATTACATGGATAGAGTAAAATATTGTTCACAAAATTAAATATTCAATTAAACAATGCTTTGGTCTTGTATCAAATTATTCCCATACAGAGTTATGTTACATTTTGTGATCAGAACAAGCTCAGTTCACCAATTCTGTACAACAATGGCACAATGATGCTTCATTGTGAATGTACTTGTTTTGATTTTAACTAATCATAAAGAAAAAAATTAACAGTATTAATTTATTATTATAACCTATTATGCACATAAACACCTATTATAACCAACCTAGTCATAATAATACATACTTCCATTTTCATATGCACTATTTGCATATCATAGGCTACATCATTAATAATTAGTGTGAACCAAGCTATAGAGTGCATTGTTGCATAATTTATTGCAGTATACTGTATTTATGTTGTTAACCTTTACATATGTGTTTCATATCTAATCCATTTTTGTGTTACAGGTAGCAGAATGTCCTATGGGTGGAAAAAATTAGGATACTTTGTTGCAGGTAGCACATTACAGTACCACATGCAATCAGGCGGCAACATTGGCAGGTGATCCTGTAGAACTTACTCCTCTGAAGACTGCTACTGGTGAGTCCTGTTATGAAGTTTTATTTAACAGAAGAGGGTATCTGCCCCCTAGTACATCAACAAATACAACGATTGATGCCCAATATATTGAGTATTCTAACATACTCCACCAAAATCATATTGAAGATATTACTTCATGCCCATACAGTGGTATAGAGCTTGGTACAGTACAAACATTAAATGCTAAAGACAATCATGTTGTTGAGATCAGTTCAGTCACTTCTGAAACGATATCCGATAGCGTTCCTCCCATGAAAACTGCCAGCTGTCTCAACAATCTAGAAGACATTGCAATAAGTGCCACTGACATATCTACGATTCCTCATCCGTCTTCAAACCATTCTGTTCATATTAATGTATCAGCAACTACAGTAGTTTCGGCACGAACTTTCAATGATGTAGACCATCGTTTTGTAGAGAGTCGTCCAGCCACATCCGAAACAATATTCGACAGTGCCCCTGTCATGAATGCAGTCACCTCTATTAATTCACTAGTAGATGCAAGTGTAAGTGCCAGTGAAATGCCAACAATTGCTTTTGTATCAACAAATAATTCCTCAAATGATAATGTGTCACAGGACACTGAAGAACAACAAAGTACTTTACAAAGAGAAGGTGTGCAATTAGGAAGACCGAAAAAAGGAAGGAAATGGAAAATACCTGACCAAAGAAGATATACCAGACTTAAACGATGCCAGCTAAACTAACAATATGTTAGTCAGCATGGTAGTGTTGTTTACCCAAAAGAATTTCGTGACTTCCATTGCAAGGACAAATGCAATGAAAAAATAAGTATAACAGAAAGAAGAAGGGAATTCGAAACATTTTGGAATCTCGAATCTTATCAAGCTAAAGCACTGTACTTGTCTAGCAAAGTGTCAATTGCCGAAGTGAAGCGGAAAAGGGTCAAAGGACCAAGCTGAAGAACACGCGCCAGAAGTTACACCTTGGCAGGTATCCGAGTCTTTAAACAGTTTTTTACCCAGACTCTTAGAATATCTGGGGATAGAATCGATGGCTGTCTAAAGAAAACACAAAGCAGGCAAATTATCAAGGACAACAGGGGGAAATCTGGTGGAGTTAATAAACTGAGTGAAGGCAAAGTGAATGAAGTGGTCAGCCACATAAACAGATTTCCCAGGTAAGTCACATTATTGCAGGGCACAGACCAGTAGTGACTTTCTCCCACAGCATGTCACCAGTCAGGTCATGTATGACCTCTACAAAGATGCATATGCTGAACCTGTGTCGCTTTCTTGTTACAAGAAGATATTCTACTCAAAATTAAACTTACGGTGTAAAGCACTGAAAAAGGACAAATTTAATGTTTGTGACACCCTGAATACACAGCTGAAAGAACATTATGTACCTTACCTAAGGCAAAAGCTGGAGGTCCATCAGGAGACAGCAGAAATGGCACGTTCTGAGATGAAAAATGACATAAAGCGTGCTACAGAGTCCACAGATTTGGCGGTTCTGACTTTCGACCTTCAGCGAACACCAACATTGTTTTTTACAAACGGCAATTGTGGCTATATAACTGTGGTATTCATGATGGGAATTCAAAGAAAGGCTACTACTATGTCTGGGTGGAAGGGCAAGCTGGTCGAGGAGCAGACGAAGAAGGCTCGTGTCTCCGAAAACATCTGATGGAACATTTGCCCGAAGGAAAGAAACATTTAATACTTTGGTCAGATTCTTGCAGAGGGCAGAATAGGAACGTAAAGCTAGTTCTCATAATGAAAGCAGTCTTAGCATCACACCCAACATTAGAAACCGTGACAATGAAATTTCTAATACCTGGGCACAGTTTTTTTGCCCAATGATGACGAATTTGGAGACATTGAGTGTGCTTTGAAGCTGCAGCAACGATTGTACACCCCTGGTGATTACATACAAGTAATGAGAAACTGTCGTACCAAAAACAAACTGACCATAATAGAGATGAGGAATGAGGATTTTGTGGGATCTGCTTGCTTGGAAAATAAAATCACGAACAGGAAGGACATTGAAAGTAAAGGAGTAAGTTGGCTGAAAACAAAAAATATTGAAATTGAGAAGAGTAAACCATTTGCTCTTGTTTTGAGAACGTCCTTCAACAGCGTAGGTTAAGAAATTTGCTTGAAAAAAAGAAATTCGTCACGCCTTGGTGCTCGAGATGTTGTGAGTGGTGATCATCTAGTACCATTGTGGCCTAATGGCAAGGCAATATCTGCACCAAAATTGAGTGATCTCAAAAGTATTATGCATCTCATCCCAAGTGACTGCAGAGATTTCTATGATAAACTTTACACTAGTGGTGACACATATGATGGTTATTGTTGGTTTTGGTGAAAGCCTGGATTTCACATTACAAAATGAGAGCGTATAAACAACACAGAAGAATATTCCTTTTATTTACTCATTGGAGTTCATTTATTATATCTATTTATTTTTATGTAATTGTGTATATGTTATGAGATAAAAATTGGAGAACCTGTAAATAAACTATTTTTGAACACTTTTAATAGCCTCCATTATATATTAATAATTATTTATCTTATATTGTTCTTCGCAAACTAAAACAATGTTACGTATTCATTCAGTGGTAAACGTACATAACTTGTTGTTCCATAACACAATAATCTCTAATATTTTGCATCAACAAGTTAACAACCACGCGTTGGTGCTTAGCTGTTTGATGCATATCTTTGGTTACCATAATAAGGAATTGGTTAAGTGACATTAAAGAAAATCAACGAAACTATTGTCATTGATAGATTTTACTATGAATAATTTAAACATGGGTGCAGATATACAGTATTGTACCAAGTATCGACTTGATAGGGGTAAAAATATATCATGTTGGCCTGTTTCGAAGCTAAAAACCTTTGAACCAATTTTACTCAAAACTGTCAATTGTCGCTTAGCTGGTTGATGCATAACGCCATCCGATATAACCATCTTTAAAAAAAAAAAGTTTTAAAACCATAGCTCTAACGGTCTTCAAAATATTTAATATGGTTTTTGTTTGACATTATTATCACAAAAATTGTGTAAGTTACACTAAGTATAGTTTTACATTGAAAAGCCTATCCCGCTGCTGGACTGAATTTCGGTGAAGCCCGGTCAATGCTGTGCGATGTCTATATAGCGAACAGTGTTCAAGTCACTGAGATGTGGGTGATGAGCGAGGCGTGTCTGTAACTGGAAAGCTGCCTGGATTGCCTCTACCGAGAGTGTTTATTCGTGTAAAGCTGACTCTGGCTGCTGGGCTGTCTGGACTGACGTTGCGGATCGCCCTGAATATCTGTCCCGCTAGGCTGGCATTACCCTCGTCCCGCGCGCGGGCCGTCCGGCGCCCGTCGGGTGCACTTCCTACACTCATGGGCTCGGTGTTTTTGGATTGTTTATTTGCCTTCTTCACTTGCAAAATGACGATCATTTCGCGGTAGATTATTTTTTCAAGATGAATGAATACATTTTGGTTTTAAGTGTCAGTAGATAATGCAAAACTAAAAATGTTACTGGCCATTTTTGCTGCTTTGAAAAATTGTTTTTTCCATAGGTATTCTATTTTCTTTGTAAGGTGTAGGGCTAGCTCAACTCATGCTACTATGTCAAGCAAAACTGGTTACATATTTAAATAAATTTTATTACATAAAAGTATTTTCATACATTTTGTAATATTTGACAGATTTTTATTGTCCACCTTATAAAATAATTCCAGCAATCACATTATTTCATTTCTTTACATCAACACAGTAAGTCACCATATTGCGCAGAAACAGTTACAGTGCGAAATTGTACTTGGAACATGAAAACTGCCTGGGAGAGAGTTCCGGTAGTTATAATACGATACACTGGACCAGTGTACGCCAGTGTAACAAATGGATGAGGCCATTAGTAAACTATGCTCAACTTTGAGGCACTTCCATTGGTGTTTAAATGGTCACGGTTGTGATTCATGATCGCCAGCTAAGCGCCAGGGTGGACCAGAGAGCGAGAGATCGCGGACAGCGATATGACCGAGACAGTGGATGAGTCAAAGGTATTGTTCGCGTGGAAAGGGGGCCCCGGCGTAGCACGTGGTCATCCGGTGTTGCCAGCTCTGTTCTACTGAGAAGAGCAGACGCGTGCATAGCTCGGGGTTTCAACTGTCGACACGTCAGGCAAACTCTCTGTCACTCAGCAGTGTTCCAGCGCTGGAGCCCGAGACGGCAAGACACGTCATTTTTTAGGAGAAGTATTCAGATAATACGACACTGACGACTTAACATTTTTTTTAGCAATAATTCTACAACCAAATGTAAATCAAACTGGTTATTTTCACGGGCCTCCCTAGTAAAAATTTTCAGCGCGTTGGGCCACTGGCCACGTGCTACAGCCAGTGGTTGGGCGGGGCGATATACCTAAGCCTGTCACTTGCGCAGAAGGAGGAGGGGGAGAGGGCGTTTCAGCGAGGGGGGCGGAATAATGGAAGGGTTGGAGGGGCAGGCTCTTTTGCCATTGTGTGGAGTCCATTTGCTGCTCATACCTGCGTTATCTGCGAACAAGATCGTGGCAAGAAAGGTGACTGTTTTTCCCTTTCGCTACATTCAACTAAAAGGATAATGTCTTGCATTGCCTTGCTTGCTTCCTGACAGTGTTTATTAACTTGAAACATTAAATTAGTGTTGCGATCCAGTCCATATCCATGAAATGAAAACAATCGTCAATTCTATTTAAAACATATATTTTTATTTTTTAATTAACGTTCTACACAATTGAGAGATTTACATACATTACAAAAAATGCTGTCACCAAAAATCGATGCGTTAGCTTGTGTTTTCAGAAAAAATTTGTAAAAATTATATAATTAAAAAAATTTCCAACTTTATACTTTCGAACTGACATTTGTGTGATGAATGGTTTTGCACGAACAGTTACGCTTTCATTTATAAAAGTCTTCCGCACCGCGACGAGAAATCACGTCCTACTAATAGATTGAGTAATAAAACTGGGAATAAAATGATGAAAATAATATTAAATATTTTTACTATTAGACACAAATCAACTTTTGAAATCGCAATAACAACAAACAAATTTTTAACTTACTTCCTGAAGAAAAAATGCATGTCAAACTCATTTCAAAATTCTCTAGAGAAAAAAAATGTCAGGAACAAACAAGTGTTCCCACCAACGACACATCGTCAAACTTTGTATTCTAAGGTTCACGACGTATTTAATTACAGTAAATATTACTGCATATTATTATTTTCTGGCACTTATTACATGTTTAGCATTTTATTTTTTTGCATAATTTTTTAATGACTTAAACGTTGAACGATATGATGAATAAATATACACGAATGAACTGGAATCCCGTTCCGAGTTACATACAGACTGTTTACGAGCAGTGTAAATTTCTTAGCTGTTGCAACAGCGGCCTACAGGTGGATTCAGACTGCAGGCTTAGTCAGTCACGCTGATTCCACCTGAGTTCTGATTTTATCGAAGACAAGTTCGGGTGGTACGGAATAACTCAGTGTGCACTGACTGTTGTGTTCAAGGTGTCAGTGAAGTGTATAGCTAGAATCACGGGCGAAAATCTGTAGGATTCCCATGAGGCCCGCGGGATAACGTGAAGATTTTGCAAATGCAAGCGGGCCCCCTCAGACGGGCTTTTTTTATATCAGAGAGGTTCGGGCCCCCTGAGATTCTCCCCTCCTCCCGGAATCTACGCATGCAGCTGGAATTAATTTTTAGCCAAGTACGTCATTTGGTGCTGTATTTAGGCTGTCAAAGAAGATACGAAATATGGCTGCTTTGATAATTGACGATTACTCCTTTTTATTGTGAAATAGTACCCATCTACAAATAAGTCCCTAAATATACCACCACTACTGTTGGGGATTTTCTATACAAACAATTAAAATAATTTTGGTTTCATCACTGTCACTAGCTGTTATTGTATCATACGAAAATATCTATGTTTTGTGTATTAGTTTACGGTATTCATCTCTGTAAAAAAAAATATTTTTCGATAATAGAGTGTAAGCAAGGTAGAATACAATGTAAGTACAAGTAAGTTCAATAACAAAATAAAAAAGAAGAAAATTTATTTTCTTGAATCTACTTTTTTCAGAAAAGTATACATACATACAATATTATTTAAAATAAAAATAAAATTTTTTAGTCTTTGAGTATAAATTTACTGAAATATATTTTTAGTTAATTAATTTTTTCATGCGAAGAAATATTTAATTGTTAAAATCACGAGAACATAATTTATTACATTTATGTATTCCAAAGCTTATGTTAAAGCTCGACTTTATGCTATTCAATTTGCCCAAGAATTTTACTGCAATAGGAGAGAATTACAAAAACACAATTTAACTAATGTAGGTATTATCACAATAAGTTATGTTCATAAACTATATTAATGGGAAAGAAATATTTATCATTTAATGATATGCAAACTTTTTCCTTTGAGGTAAAAATTGAGGTATATTTAATGTAATATGTAAATCC
The DNA here is from genome assembly GCF_032445375.1 of Bacillus rossius redtenbacheri. Classification (NCBI taxonomy): domain Eukaryota; kingdom Metazoa; phylum Arthropoda; class Insecta; order Phasmatodea; family Bacillidae; genus Bacillus; species Bacillus rossius. The sequence continues at coordinate 214,663,466 of NC_086330.1, read as the reverse complement.
TGTCATAAAATTTACTGAAACTAATATTCTTCATTGTCCGTCATATTATGATTCCAAACAGTTTAAATCAACTGAAACATGAAATAAAATAGTAAGGTTAACCATGAGGTGTGGAAGAAATTAGAGATTGCTTTGTTAAAAGTGTTAAAAATTTCTCATGAAATACTGTGATTATTATGTTTGTACATAATGTAAAAAAAAAAATTCAATACATGAAATTAAACACATACTTTGTATTGCATATTATTAAACATATATTTTAAAAACACATGTGCGTATCTAAGTCGAATTGTTATGTAATACATTATGAACATTACCGATACAACTTCCCTTCCAAATAACTTTCACCCAAAGATAAGGCCACGGACAAAGTATACACACTGGTCTCACGAGGAGCTGAAATAAGGCTTATAAGAAAGCCGGCCGGAGTAATTCTTTTCAAGCTAAAGCTAAAAGTAATGGATGTTGTTTTTCTAAAGCAGGCAGTGAAATTACATACAAGTTTACAGAATAGCCATATAAGATCTTTGACACTTCTTATCCCGTCTGTGGACTGTACGCGAAAAACCAACTGCATCATGGCCCGACGCCAGTTTTATACTTACGTATTAATACACTTGTAAACGATGGTTTGTATACTTATGTATGTTGCCGACATCGATAGGTATTCTTTGGCAGCTCGATGTGGATTCATTTGAACACGCTTATGCTAAACACGACATATATAAGAGTGACATCGCTCACTGAAAAAAGTTGCAGGTCTGTAACGCAACAGTGATACAAATATTACAAAGTTCGATCATTTTCTGGAACATGACATTTACTTTGGGTAATGCTAAGCTACTTGATAGGTACACTTTACCCGCTTTAAAAGTAATAACTTAAAAAAAAGTGTACATGGAAGCAGACTCAGCCATATGTTTATTGCTGTTGTATTTGTCATAAACCTGCTACGATCAATACGGCCTTTTAGTAGAACCCATGTTTTTATTTACGACTTGTGTACAAGCTGTGGTTGTAAAGCGAATTTATATTCTTCGTAACTAACGTCTATCATAACATATTTGGAATAAGGCTACCTTAATTTTATTTTCTAGATTGCTATATATATATATTACTACAACGGAAATATCTGGAAATAAAAATTAAGGAAAAAAGCATGAAAGATTAAGGATAATTTTTTGTCAACATATAATTTATGGTTTAAAAACAGAACAAGCTCTCAAAATTTTACAATTTTTTTGATTATCCGTTATAGTTATGTTTTGTTTTAACTCATAAATGTTTAAGTTGATTGCCAACGTCACGAGTATACAATAAATTATTTCACACCGCTCCGGATTGCAGGTAAAGTAACAGGCGTGAAATTTGATCAGAAACGCGTTCTACTTATTCAGGCCTTTTAATTGGGCGTGACGGACCATGTGCCAAATATGTAACAATTATAAGTAGGTGAAGTATTAAAAAATAAAGAACTTGAATGCGAAATAATGCATCTAACAAAAATAATTCGCAAGGTTCTTTCGTGGATGTTGTAATGTATGGGCAATATTTACTGAATTTTGGTTTTTGGATAAATTAATTGTGATAAGTAAAATTTTAATTATTTTATTTAATTGCTGTAAAAAATGTATTTCCTGCTCTTATTAATTAATCGAGCTATATAATAAGTTTATCTGAAAATTTACGTCATCATTATTAAACATTGCCACTATTTATACTTTTAACTTCAAAATGGTTTTTGAATTTTGTAATTAATAACGTACCATCCATAACTACATATGTGAGCGATCGGTCACTGACCCCATCTTCAATCCTCCTCGTGACTCCTGCGCCAGGAGGAACATTTAGATATTTCTGACTAGCTTATTTTATATAGAACTTCCCTAGTTTTTATTTATCATTCCATGAACATTTTTAAAACAGTACAGACCATCAGATATCTATCTTACCAAAAAGCATAGCAAAATGACATTTAGTTTTCAAAATACGATTTTTCTTTTAATTTAAGATACATTTTATATAAACCTACATTTTTAAGTACCCAAACTTTTGTAAATAGTTAACCGTTTGGTTAATACCAGTATAAAATTTTTCCCCGGCGCTGTAAGATGTGTAAAATCATTTTGGAAAACTAAAATAATTTTAAAAAATATTGGGTAGTATAATAAATGTTTTTTTTTTAAATTTTTATTAAAAATAAAAGGCAAAACAATGAATTGTATAGTCATGTTAAAAGTTAAATATAAATTTTGTCAAATTAGCTAGCGAGACTGTAAAGCCACCAATAAATAGTTTGTACGACAACTTTCAATGTGTTGTTTGATCAGTTTCAATACTTTATTTCGTAATACATGATCTAGTATTGTAAGCTTTAGGATATTTGTAGTTTAAACAAAAGCAATGTTTTAGAGATACACGAATATAGTCACAGAGAAAGGCCTAGCGCGCACGAGTGACTTTTGTCACCGTGACAAAAATATTTCTGTCACTGTCACGTCACTTCATCAAAGCGGAGTGCGCTCACGAAGGATGACATTCACCAAACCTTTTGGAAATCCAAGCGTCATTTGTCGACATGGATTTGGAAGAGACAGTAATAATTTGCGAAATAGTAAGACGGAAACGAAAATACCGTAAAAAAGTATACTGGTGTGACAGGCTAATAAATGGAAAGTTTTACACTATGTTTCATAAACTTCAGTATCATCCAAAGAGATTTTTTTGGTATTTTCGAATGAGTGTTGGAAGTTTTGATGAATTACTGCGCCTTATTACACCTGCATTAACATACAACAATACAAACATGAGATTGTCTGTCCCAGCTGAAGAAAGATTTGCTATAACTTTAAGGTAAGTATACACAAATAAATAAATTTAATTTATAATATTTAATGTTTTATAAGGTATTTGTTTATTTAAACGTATTATTACAATCACAAGTAGATGATAGGACACACATACAATTTATACAATACTTACATATAATATATCTATTGTAGTTATTGTTGAGAAATTTAAGAGTTAGATAAAGCATGTTCATTGACGCCTCTCTTAAAGGAATGTACGGAAAATGAAACGCATCACAAATATTTTCAATTATACAACAATAATAAAAGCACTTGTAATTAAACAGAAACAATGAAACATACTTCTAAGGATTGCCCGTAGTGATGTTGCAATCCTGGCAAATGTCGTATACTTCAGAATCTTCATTAGGAGTAAATTGTGAAACATAGGATTGAATACCTACTATTCGACGTAGCTGAGGCGGCTGAACAGTCGTCGGGAGATGGTACATGTGCATAATTACACCGGGTTTTGGGGATTCGGCGGTGGTAGGGAAGCAGAATATGTGAGTGTTAAATGGGAATATTGAGGACTTGTAGATGGTATATGCACTTGAGAATAATTTCGCTGTGGTATTGACCTTCGACCAAACTCACGTAGCCCAAATGTACCCGGTTGTTGAGAGAAGTATGAGGGTTGTATCATTCTGTGAGAGTTTTGTTTATGAACGTCCTGAAATATTTGTAAAATCTTAATTTTCACCTCTAGTTATTCTCCTCCGGAACTGCTTTTAACAAAGGAACCAAAGACAGCGCAAAATGTTTTTCCTTCTCGTCATCGCTACATTGATTTTTAGATTTGCCCAATATTTCGATCAATTTGTTGTCATCAACTCGTTTTTTTATTTAAAATGTCCAGAAGACGTTCTTCGTAAGTGGTTTTATTTGTATTTTTCTTTCGGGTATATTCGGTTCGTTGTACTACACCTTCATCGGTATCTTCTGCACTGTCTTCTTCGCAATCACCTTCCTGTACAGAACCTGCGTTTCCTGAGGACTCGCGTGTCTCCATGCTTGGGAGAAGAAATAATAGTTGATCAAAATGTTTGTACTTTCTTCTCTTCTTATTGGCTTGACCCGACTTCGTGGATTTTTGCTCTCGTAGCTCTCGTGAGAAACAAGCTCTTATATTTTTCCACCTTCTTTGTACAAGTTTACCTGAAACAAAAATATAATATAAATAATACTTGATCGTAAATATAACTTAATAATAAATAGGTATTTACGTATACTACGTTATTCATTTATGTGTGTGTTTGTGAGGATGTGTGGGTGTTAAATTATTATTGTGCCTCATTTGATCTTATAAAAGGGTTTTTTGTTTCAGATATCTCGCGACCAGTGCCAGCTTCTACAGCATGTCATTTGAATATTTGTTGGGTGCCACAGCAGTACGATAAATCGTAAAGTCTACTTGTAGCGCAATTTGGAATTTGCACCAACTACCTATACATGCCAGAGAAGAATGAAGAAGATTGGCTGATTATCTCTAACCAGTTTTACCAACGGACACATTTTCCTAACATATTGGGCGCGATAGACGGCAAACATATCAGAATGATTCAGCCGGCAAATACAGGTTCACACTGTTTTAATTACAAAAAGTATTTTTCCATAGTTCTAATGGCTTGGGTAGATGCAGATTATAAATTCGTATTTGTAGACGTCGGTGCGAATGGAGCAGCAAGTGACTCCAGTATATTTCAGAATTCAAACATGGGTAAAAGGTTGCAGCACAATCAATTAAATGTACCACCCGACTGTACTTTGCCGAATGATGAAAATGGAAAAACGATGCCACACTGTTTGGTAGCAGATGAGGCGTTTGGCTTGTCGAGACACGTTTTACGACCGTATGCAAGAAAATCATTGAGTACCATGAAGAAGGTGTACAACTATCGGCACACGAGGGCACGCCGAATGGTTGAGTGTACTTTTGGTATACTTAGCAATAAATGGCAAATTTTACACAGGCCTCTTGACGTCAGTCTCGATTTTGCTGATATTATAGTAAAATCGTCTTGCATTTTACACAACTTTGTACGTTGCAAAGATGGCATTCGACTTTTTGATACTGCTTACGAATGTCTATTACAGAGCATTTCAAAAAATCCCACCGAGAGAACTATATCAGCAGCAAACATACGCAACTATTTTGCGTCTTACTTTACTTCGCCGCAAGGGGCTGTACCGTGGCAATATAATAACATTTAAAGTATAACAATATGTAGTAACCTCAGAGTACACGTCAAGCTGTACACTTTGAACTATGTGCCGTTTTAATACAAAACAATGTAGACGTCAAAATCGTTTGGCAAATGTAAACCTAGTTCGCTCATTTAATTACGGTGCTAAAGACACAGACAGATGCGGGATTACTAATATAGCCTTCGCGTTTGCACGCGTTCGTATATCATCGAAAGATGTTCACTTGATTGTGCTACCTACATGTAGGTGTATAATTATTGTATTGAATGTAAATATCCTACCTTTACTTTTACCTTATTTCAAATCAAACATATTAAGTAACTTCATTTTTTTTTTGGGTCCATAGGATATTTATATACATAATTATGTACCTATCCTCCAAATGTCAAATTGTAATTTTACAATAAAAGGGTAAAACTTATCAACTTCTGTTTTTTGCTGTGCCGACAATTCATCCCAAGCACTTAAAAATATTATTCGACTGAATTATTCCCATCCTTTAATTTTCACATTAATGTTCGAATATACTTTCAATTGTTTGTCAAACAGGGCGCGTCTTTTTTCAACCTCGTCTATAAGCACATCATTATCTATATCATCGTCGTGCAGTCACGCTTTGCGATGACGCTGACGTCATGTTTACTTGTTGGCTTGTCGACAGTTTGAAAGCAAATGAAAGAGCGGGAACGCAGGGGATGCGCGGAGAGTGACAATTTTGTCACCGGTGCGCGCGCGTCTATGGCAACCTAGTGGCGCGCTGACAGTTTTGTCACGGGCTTGTTCGTGGGTCGGCGGACGAAAATGTCCCCCGGTTGTCACGTCGTAACTTGCGCGCATCTTCATGCTTATCCACAGACCGGACAAGAGTGACGAAACAGTAACTGTGACAAAAGTCACTCGTGCGCGCTAACCCTAAGGGCCGGTTTTATGACCCCCCGCTAAAGTTCCGGCTAAAATTTAACCGCAGGCTAGCTCTTATTTCGGTTTTATGACTCTCTGTTAACGTCTACCTTCCAGTTAAAGTTCCGGCTAACATAGCGGGTGGATGAACCGGCCGCTAGCTGCTTAACCGAAGGCTAAGCAACAGAAAATAAAATGGCGATGTATCACGTGAGGTTAGTTGTTGATAGTGATGATGGCTATTTGAGGAATTCTATTGAATATTTGCAGGATGCGATGGAATAATTTATTACTAAATATAAAATTATTCGCCGTATTCGTCAAAGTTTTATTAAAAATTACATGGCATCAAAGTGTAGTCACGCTTTTATATTCTCGTCGAGTCGTGTATTATTATTTGACTTTAATTGATCACGAAGTACATATGCAATGTATATAAACTTAAATTTTCCTGCTTAAGAATATGTGTAAATAAGTGAATTTTAAAATTGCAAAACGAGGGTTATTATTACCTATAAAATGCGTGTTTTCGTGGAAGTTATATCTGTGAATTTTTATTCGTAATACAGTGGACATATGCCGGGAATGAAATGCACTTCATACGACTTCAGACGTGCTACTAATTCAATGAATACAATTGAATGTGAAAATAAATGTTACCCAATTATCCCTTCCCTATCTTACAAACCTTTAGGTACTTATTATCTACGTGCCACGCAAGTGCAAAACGAAAACAGCACTGGAATTATTCTGTTTCCCGTATCCAAGTTTATCCCTTGATACTATCGAATGACCCTTTATATGTTGGTCTTGTTTTACATTAGACTTGCTGTTTTAATTTAGAATGTAAAAAAATCCTGTACATAACTCAAAAAACCTAACATATTACGATACAAACAAATTATGTCAGGTCTGGTAAAAATGTATTTCTTTCGTATACATTTCACAATCATAATTATTTCCCCAGTGAATATGTCTAGGATTTCTTGACCTACTAAATTAAAACCGCAAGCATCCTATACCACAAACTAATTCCATCAGGATCGGATTAATTTGGATACGTGATACGAAACTATTAGTACAAAAATTAAACCTACACCAGTGAAATGAAAATCTACAAGTATTTTCCCGAAACAGGGTCTATATTATTTGATTATGAAATAAATTTATGAAAGAAATAAGTGTTCTCTAGCAAAAATGTCATCCCTATTTATTTGTTTGTATAGAATTACTTCGTTAGTTTTGACTTAATATATAACCTAACAAAATCATGAGTTTCAATACAAGAGTAAAGTTGAAAACACACGGTTTTGAATCGTAAATTGTAATTTTATGGTTTAATACAAAGCAGGTTTGACGTCGAAGTAGTTTTTGGTTAATTTAATTATATCTGTTGCAAGATAAAGTTCGCGGCATATTTCTTTACTGCAGCTGTAAACATTCCGAATCACAATACAAACAAACAGCTGACTAACATTCTACCAGAAAAAAAAAACTGTCTTGCAACAAAAGTTACCAAATTCTGGTTTTTTCATTACCAACACACCCATTATTACACCACAACCTTCGCCAGGTTCCGGTTAGCCAACCGGAGGCTAAGTATGGGTCATAATACACCCCTCGTTCGTTAACCGGAGGCTAGTCTAATCTGAGGGCTAGCTAACCTTGAGGATTTAGCCGGAGGTCATAATACCGGCCCTAAGTCTAGCACATGGTACTGTGGCGAGGCACACTAAAAGCAATTCTGAGAATTACTTTCAGTCACGGGATTATCTTTTACCGTTGCCGGTTGTGGGTTGTCTCCCTCTCACTCACGCATGCACGCACACACAGGTAGCTTGCCTCCCCTCTGGGCACGAGTTCCCCCACCCCGCTACCTGAGCTGTGGGCTGCGAGCTGGCTTCGCCGAGCGGCAGCACGAGACGGTGGAAAACTTTCAGGATTTGCAGAAATTGCGGGAAAGAAATCTCGGAATTTAAAGTGATGACTTTAAGTTTTAAATACATGAATTTCTTCAGAAAAAAATTAACTTTTTGCCTAGAATTGTACTTTATTTCTGTCATTCTCCTAAGCAGTATAAAATGGCCCCAAAGTTGGACAAGTTGGTGATTTTTTATTTCATATTTTGATAGAAAAAACAAAAATATAAACGTATAGGCACAATTCCTGTAGTATCTTCTCGTGGGTGAAATTTTTTCAGATTCATAGAGTCAATTAATAAAGTCCCATCATTATTTAAAAAAAACATAGTGTTCCGCTAACTTCTGATGCTACTAGGGAGGCCCCTTACGTGTTTCAATCGGTAAGTGTTTTGTACGTGCATACATATGCATCCCTCCAATACACGGCACTACTTGAGAGGGAGCAGGAGGGGGTGTAGAGGAGAGCAGCTAGATAAGTGAAGGGCAAGTGGTGGATAATGGACAGAGCAGGGAAGGGGGAGTGCAGTACCACAGAGATAATGATAGGAATGAGATGGGAGAGCCTAAAGCATAGAAGACAGAAGGAGAGACTGTTCAAGATGTACCAGGTGCTGAGTGGAGTAGGAGGATGGGGAGAGCTGGGGAGACAACTCAAAATGAGAATGCCTAGAAGTAGGAAGGAAAATACTAGGAAGGTTTTCAGAGAGAGGAGGACAGAAAAGGGAAAGAATGCGATGGTCGTGAGGATGGGAGGGGAATGGAATAGGCTCGAGGAGGAGCGACGCGTGTGTCGGTTGGGAGTGTGGATCAGTTCAGAAGAAGAGTGCGGGGAAAGTAGGGAGAATGCTTGCCACGGGGCACTTCTGTACCCAATTGCAGCTATGATAATAATAATAGTTTCATGTTACATTCAAGAATAACGCATATTCACGCGTCCACCAAACAAGGCCGTCACTCTGACGGGTTTTTCCAGGTCGTGACGGGATCTGTTTACAATGCGGTACCTACCTTTAGTTCATTGTATGCACAAACATATTTTTAAATTTAGTAAATTCTAACTTTTTAACGTTATGTATTCGAATATTAAGCTTTGTTGTCTATAAGCTTGAATTATGTTTCAAATATATATATATATATATATATATTTATATATATAGATTCAAATTGTAGGACATGACTATATTGCTAAAATTAAACTATCTAACATTAATTGAAAAATGTAACTGTATTCATTTTATATATAAAGACAATACAATCTCTCAAGAAATAAAAAAAACCATGTACATACATATAATAGAAATACATTGACTATATATTGAAATGTAAAAAAAAGAATGAGAGCAAGGTGCTCATATAAACGAATTGAAATTTAAGTTATAAAACAGAAATGCCAATTGCAAGTAGAATTTGCAAAACAAAGGTGTGTCGTTAGCTTATAAACTTTAAGATTGAAATAATCTGTTAATTTTTTTAATAAAATATCGTTTATTAGTATTAAATCTCATTCCCTACTGAAAGGACTGATCGTCACTTCAGTACTTTGAACACCGCGCGCACGCGCTCGTTCCAGGCTTCCCCTTTCCCCTTCCCTGCCCTTCTTTTTCCATCTGTCTGCTTCTACATCTTTTCCCCCTCTCTTGTGATTGCCTTGCGATGGTGGCACCGCCACGCGGTCTGTGCCGTGCTCAGCGCTTGGTGCTGTCGCGGGGTCGTTCGCCAGCTACCTTCCTCGGATGCGATCACAACTGCTGCTTATCGTGATGTCTCTTCGTTACCGGTAGTGTACTTGACTTGATTGTGCTGTCCGCGTGGTGGCCACGGGTTATAAGTTAAAGATAAATGGTGCCTTCTCACATATTTATTTTTATTAGTATGGATTATTTGGCTGCCACTATCTAAATTTAAACTATATCTTGTTCTTGGCTTGAGAAGCATCGTGCACTCCGGATCGCCCCTATTTGATTGGGCCTTGGGGCCATGCTTCTAATTTTTTGCTGTCTCTGTCCGGCCTTCCGCCATTTACCCGCCTGCCACGGAGAATCCGCTCATGGTCGTGGACGGTTCCGTCAGACCTGAGTTGCTTGTTTTTATTTTGATTTAGTCCGGGATCTCAGTGGGCTGAGTGACGTTGTTTGACCGTGCGGCCACGGTCCGGGGGGGGGGGGGGGGGAGGTAGCACGACCTGCGCGTGGATCGTTTCATTGAATTTGTAACCCTTCTTCCTCCTTAATTGGAAGAGGGGTTGCGTCCCCGACTCACTCTGGGCGCGAAGGGAAAAAATAAATATTAAAACCAGGCATAAAAAGCTAAACAATATAAATTCCCCATACCACTGCCCAGGGGTCAGGCCAAAAAATTCAAAGGATATAATAGTAGAGTAACCATTAAACAAACAAGAGGCAAGACTTTGGACGTATGTTATTAAAAAATAGAAATTTGCAAAAATAATTTTTACTATACATAACCATACAAGCTTAGTTACAAAAGCTGACGTTAATAATGGCAGCATCTTATCCCCATTTGCGATACTAACAATAACCTTTAAAAAATCGTAAAAATATAAATACTGATAACAACAAGTATAAAAATATATAAGGGCGTGAGGCGTGGCCACTATAAAATATCAAAATATACTGACTGCCCTAATACCAAAAATCAAACAAGACAATCAATATAAATATATAAAAAATTCTACAATAATAAAACTGAAGTACAAAAAATTTATTTAAATAAAGTTCTTAAACTCTCAATCAACGGTTTAGTCTTTCTTCAGATGTTCGTTGCTAAAGACTTGCCAAAAAAACAAAGTTAATATCCTAGGCGTGCGCTGGCTTCCTGACCTTCCTCACCAACTCCAGAGTCTAATGCCACGCCGGGCCATAGGTACGAATTCACAAAGGCGTGAACGATGATCAAAAAAAAAATAATCTTATTTTTTTTTTTTTTGCAAAAATATTATATTTTTTTTTTTTTTTTTTTAAAAAGGGAAATGTAGCAAAAACTCTTCACGTAACATAACTATGTTACCACCGAAGTTTTTATCATATACTTCAAACAAAGTCTTACTTCTTTATTAACTTGCCAATGATTTCATAAAAACGTAGAATGGCCGCACCAACCAACATCAAGCTGCGCATGTAGTCCAATACCGATCGCATACTTTTAATAATACTGCACAAGCTGATTATATTAGCTAAAGCCAACTTTAAGTATGCAAATTCCGATGACAAAGTCTCAAAAACAAATTGCAAAATGTTCGTTTCTTCCAAACTTATACTTTTATGGCAACTACAGGCAAACGGGCGACCTTTTTAAAAAATCCCACACTGGAACAACTGGTGAAACAAATGGGCCTCTTCACCAAACTGGCTAATAAAAGTTCCGTCCAAATAAAATTTAGTATGGGAAAATACACAGTTCACTAGGTTTGCCAAAAACCAGTGCAGCATCACGAGGGTAAAAATCAAAATTGCGGCCTCTCTTTACCTTGATAAGTTCAGTATCACAGGGCAAACCATTGCCCTGTCACCCAACGTGGAGCCTCCACCCCCATACTCTTCGCCGCCCGTTGCCGTCCGGCACACCAGTCCGCGCCGTCACATGGCTCTGTCCTCGAGGGTCGCTCGGCACACACACTCTCCAGCTGATTTTTTTCTTCCCGGCAAGCCGAATGTCTGACGTCATCAGCCAACCGCCGGGCGCTCACCAAGTGGTATTTACGTGAAACACAATCGATATTCTTAAACTCATAATCGATAGCTACCAAATGGCGTATAACTAATTAACAGAAACAAATATAATTAAAAAAATTTACAGATAAATTAACATTAATTAAAAAAGGCGTAAAAATACGTGAAATAAAAAACCATATAAAACTAGAGACCAGCAACAAAAATAAATTACAAGTAAAAATGTGGCCCTGCCGGCCACAAATTGTATTAATTATATGTTTTTGGATATTACATCCGCTTATTGAATTTTTGTGGCTATTTTCATGCTATTTGAGGACTTTAATTGCTTGTCCCATTATTAATTGATATTAATTTGATGTTATTAATTGATAACAGAGATAAACTTATAAATATATTTTCCCTGTACTCTATGTTTATAGATTGCAGGATTATAGGAAATTCATATGTATGTTAGTGAAGAAAGGAAACATTATGTTGGTTCCCCGACTGTTACTCTGGCTGTGTGGATGCATCAGAAAAAATATAAAGTCATTTTCGTTAGTTCTGTTTTGCTGACTGCCTTTGGGACACCTGCCCGCACACACCCGTCCTTTTGATCCTCCCCTACCAGAAGGGGACCCATTCGTCCGAAGGTTGTGTTGTGGGGTCGGCTCTCAATTAGGGCGCCGCGACAACATTCTGCGCAACTCTGCTGTGCAGAGGACTTTCGTCCTGTGTTTGTTTGTCTAGAGGCATGGCTGCTCCAGAGACCAGTTGGATCTACCGCTTGCGGAAGGCGGAACTCGTCGCGTACATGGTGGACAACGAGTTTCCTGTCTCCACTGAGGATACTGTCATGAAGCTCCGTGCACGTCTCGTGCAATTTGTTCTAGATGAGTGCTCCAGTTCTGGGGATGAGCAGCCGTGGCAGAGTCCAGGTTCCAGTGCCGTGAGTCAGCCTGAGGGCTCATCCTTTAATTATAATCTTTTTTTTTCTTCGCTGAAATCCCTCCCGCTCCTGGACAATAATGCACCCAGGTCGGTGCTGGAGTTCGTCATGGCCGCTGAACGGCTAGCCCGGCTCCAACTAGTGAGCCCTTCTGCATTTTGGAAGGAACTTCTGAGTAAGTGCGTCGGCTCGCACGTGTCGCTCCTGTCGGACGCCATAGGGCAGGGCTTGGATTTCCAGGCATACAAGAAGCTTCTAGTGCGCTCTGTGTGCCCCCCACATGTTTTGGAGGGACTGAAACGTGACTTAGTTTTTCGATTCCAGCGACCGGAGGAGCCAGTAGTGGAATATTGCAATGAGGTAGCTGCCTATGCCGAGGTGTTGGGCATAAACCTCCAAGAGGGCGAACTTGTCCAAGTCATTTTGAGAAATTTGAGTCCCGAGGTACTTCAAAATTGCAGTATGTTGGCCCCGTCTTCCTCTCTCGCGGAGTTGCGTGAGTGGGCGGTGAGGTGCTAGGGTGCCTGATCGCGCTGGCGAAATATCAGGCCGAGTTTTCAGCCGCTAGCATGAGGGTAGGGCGTGACATGTTTACAGAGGCGCCTCCATCTGCCCACCCGAGGGTGCCGCGCTGTGTGAGTAATGCTTGGAGTGACGTTACGGCCGCTAACCCCGGCCGCTTCTCTCCGGTGACCTTGGTGGTTCCCGCCCCTCCCCTCGCGGCCTTGGCATTGAGTGACACTAGGGAACACTTGGATGCGTGGGCAATATCACCCGCCCCGCGCGGTCGGCATGGTGCGGAGCGCTCGCGGGGACGTTTTCAGCCTCGTGTAACATTTCCTGCTTCCGCCCCGCCTGCCGGCTTGAATGAAGTTCAAGGTCGCGCGCCTTCCCCTCTCACCAGTGGGAGTGGCAAGTGTTCCAATTGCGTCGCCTTTGGACACGTGGCTGTCAATTGCCCGCATACTCGTGCGGCTCCCGACCAGCGACAATGCTTTTGCTGTAGGAGGCTGGGACATTTCCGCGCTCAGTGTCCGGGAAACGGACGCAGAACGGGCGCAAACGAGGTCGCCTGAGTCGGCAGCTGAGAAAATAATCAGTTCACACGTATTTGCATTATTTGCTAGTTGGCATTCTGGATAGACATTTCTCTGCCTTAATTGACACTGGAGCTTCCCGCTCGGCGATTAGCGAACAATTTCTTGATTCATTATGTGACCAGTTCCCTGGTTGGCACTTTTCCGTGTTGTCTGAGCCCGAGTGTAATGTATGTGTCGCTGATGGCGGCGTCATGCGCGCCCGCGAGTCAGTGATTATTCACGTTAAAATTCAAGGATTTTCCTGGAATTGGAAATTTGCGGTGCTGCGTGGACTCGCTCCGGATCTTATTCTGGGGTTGGATTTTTTGAGCAAAACACACTGCGTGTTGGATGTGTCACGGCATGAACTGCGCTTTGGGTTCACGCCCACTGTTAGGATTCACTTGCGCCCCGAGAAACAGATGCCCATCTCTATGTTAGGGGCCGAAGCGCAGCCCAATGAATGTAAGCAACTGATTGGGGAGCTAGTGCGTTCATATCCGGGTGTGATTTCGTGCAAAATAGGCAGGTGTGAAGCAAATATCATAAAGTTTCGTCCCCCAAACTACAGGCCATGCATGACATTATACAGCGACTGTTGGATGCGAACGTAATTTCTCCGTCAAAGTCAGATTTCTGTACACCCACTTTTTTGGTGCCAAAAAATGGTGGATTGGGGTGGCGAATGGTTCATAATTACACCCTTCTGAACAAAAAAATCGTGGATGATTTGTGGCCATAACCCACTGTAGAGAGTGCACTTCAGTACCTAGGTAAAGCACACTTTTATTCTGTTATCGACCTGAACGATAGCTTTCACCTGGAAGAGGGATGTCGCAAGTTTACTACATTTTCTACACCGTTCGGGCAGAGTCAGTATAATCGTATCCCAATGGGAGTTTCCTTTGGCAGCCAGGCAATTAGTCGCGTGCTGGACCACGTGCTCAGCGATTTGAAATTCGGCTGTGTGTTCAATTATATAGATGGCATAATTGTGCACAGCGAGTCATTCGATGAGCATTTAGAACACCTGAAGAAAGTTTTTGACCGACTGAGGGCTGTTGGCCTGACTGTCAACTTAAATAAAATTTTTTGTCCCAGGAGCATGTCAAATTTTTGGGGTATGTTATCAGTAAGGGGCAGCTTTTAATGGATCCCGAAAAAATTTCGCCCATTGTCAATTTCCCCCAGCCCAGGAACCTTAAGGGAGTTCAACGTTTCTTGGGGATGTTGGGCTACATTTCCCGGTTCATTCCTACCTTTGCGGCATTCTGCGCCCCGCTTAATGCCTTGAGGAAGATGGATGCTCCCTTCATCTGGGACGAGGCCCAGGAAGCCTCCTTCCAGAGACTCAAAAGGTGTATGGCGACCCCTCCGATATTGACTCTGCCTGACTTTGGGAAACACTTCGCCGTTTGGGTGGACGCCTCCTCCCTTGCGCTAGGGGCAGTATTAGGACACATGGAAGACGGTAAATTGTGCCCCATTGCTTATGCCAGCCGAACCATGCTGGACTCCGAGCGGCGTCTTGGGGTCTACGAGAAGGAAGCACTCGCCTGCTTGTTCGGGCTAGAGAAGTTTGAGACCTACCTCGATTGCAGGGAGTTTGATCTATATACCGATAAACAGGCGCTGAGTTGGTTCTATAACGATCCACACCAGCTCGGAAAGCTTGGGAGGTGGATTATTCGGTTGTCTCGCTTCCGCTTCGAGATACACCACGTTAAGGGAGTGGACAACATGGTGGCGGATGCATTGTCGCGTATGTTCTCACCTGATGAGTTCGTGGTGGAAAACTCGGAGAGTCCCGAGTGAGTAGAGTTCTTAGGCGTCTGCAAGCTATTCCCTGAGTCGTACTTGAGTCTTCAGTCCTCCAGCAGGACGACAAATTTTGCAAAGAGGTTCGTAGGGACCTTAGGAACAATGTGTCGGTCCCTTTTGCTGAGGATCATGGCACCTTGTATTTTTTAGGGAGCTCGGGAAGAGCACACAAGGCGGTCGTTCCCCCCTAAACTTAGGCCCATGGTGTTGTCATACTTTCATGGGTCCTTGATCGGAGGCCACCTGGGGATTGACAAAACGTTTCGCAAAATCTCCGCTCATCTGTATTGGCCGGAATTGCGCAACGATGTACGTCAACATGTTCGTGCTTGCCACGACTGCCAGATTTCGAAGCCCCCTCAGTCTTCCTAAGTCGGCTTATATTGTGCAGATCCTCCAGTCGAGCCGTGGCATACGGTCCATTTGGACATTTTTGGGCCTCTTAAGTGGTCACGTGGGGGCAATGTTTGTTTGATAGTTTTAATATACATATTTTCTAAATTGGTTTTTCTTTTTACCCTGAAGTACATGAAGGCCTTGTCCATTGTTAGAGTCCTACATGACCAGGTTTGGAAAATGTTTGGCGCGCCCTCCATCCTTGTGTCCGACAATGCGCGCTACTTCCAGAAAACCTTGTATCGTAACATGTGCTTTGAGTGGGCTGTGAAGCCTGTGTACAGCTCTGTGTACTGTCGTCAAGGCAATCAATCCTAACGTGTTAATAAGGTCATAAAGGGGATTCTTACGTCTTTCTACCAGGATGACTAAACGTTGTGGGACTCGGACCTTGAGTTCATACATCTGGGCCTGAATGCAGCCGTGCATTCGGCATCTGGCTTCCCGCCCTCGGTTCCTTTCCTGGGAAGGGAAATGTCCCATCCGCTCCTTAATCAGTGGGGATTGCCCCCCGCTGGATTCTTCTCTCTCGCCGTCGGAGTTGGACCGTGTGTGTAATGACATTAGTTGCAACCTAGCTAGGGCGCGGAACGCGGTGGCCACGGCTTACAACCGTGAGCGTAAGGCACACTATTTTGTTGTTGGGGACCTGGTGCTGTGCCGCTCACACGTGCTGCCTTCGCTAGTGGCGCAGTTGAATGTGAAGCTACTCCCCCCTTTTGTGGGTCCTTTCCGGGTCACTCGGATGTTGGGCAGTAATACTGCACTTCTTCAAGAGGTCTACTCTAGGAGGAAGCTCAGAAAGACTCATGTCAGCCAGCTTAAGCACTATGTTGCCCCCTAGTTTTATTTGTGTTTGGTCCTTAGTGGCGGTGTGTGTGCGTGCGGGAGTGGAGCCCCTCCTTTTTTTTTTGGAGATCCACGCTCGTATATTATTTTATTTGCCTTTTGTTTGTTTTCTTGGTTGCTGTGTCGTCTGTTGTTGGCCAACATGTTTCTAGTCATTGTGAGCGCGCTCGTGTGTACCTGTTCTGTTTGCCTAGTGTACCTGTTAGTTGAAGGGGTTACCCCTTTTTTTGTTTAGCAGACGCGGACCTGGCGAAGTCGGCGTTCTGAGGTCTGTTTATCCCTTATCCGGAGACGTGGGGTCTCCGTGACCCCAGCAAAACTTTAACTTTTTGCCATCTATGTGCAGTTCAAGGCACTTGCTTGTGGTACCATCTACCTTTCGCTTGGATATCACATAGTCTCCTCCTGCAGTGTCAGATTTGTTTACGCTGTCTGGCGCTAGATATCAGGTCGCAAAGATAACTTGGGGTCGTAGTGGCACCACGTCACCAGTTATGTTTCTATCTCAGAAGTGATAAAAAGGCTTCTAAACGAACTTGTGTACGTGTGGGTGATCCAGATTATGACGAAACTATTTCTAAGTGATTGAAAGATATTTTTAGTGACTTAAGTGATCAAAGTGTGTGTGGAAAAGAAATGTGTGATGTTTGCAGAGCAAACAAATACTCTACTACAGAGTGACTTTTCGTAAAAAATTAATTTTTTCAAACAATGTTCGGCTAATATAATATATTATGTAAAAATGCAATTTTCAAAATATATAAGTATGCATGTGCTTTCTAGTTAGCTAGATTATATATTTTGTTGCATTGGTTATGCAAGGAAAATATTTGGAGAGGAAAAAAGTAATTTCTTTTTTTTTGAAAATTATCTGTTGTAGATTTTATGAAAAGTTCTTATTATTCATAGAAGTTTTCTAGATTTTGTTTTGTCACTATATCTATATTGAATAGCAAATAAAACTTTTAGGCTACCATCTGCTTATTTTTTTTAAAAAAGCAATTATAACAAATAGGCATTTTTAGATTTATTTGAGCAAGCAACAGTGGAAAAAATTGTATTTTATAATTGGTGAATAATTATTTGCTAATTTATTTTTTAATTTAATTAATAAGTATAAAAAAGGCATTAAATAATTTTACATGTAACAAAAATAATTTCTAATCAGTTAAGTTCTACAAAACATTTTGGGGTCTGAGGGGCACCACGTCACCAGATATGTCAAATATTTTCACGTCTCCGGCTAAGGGTTAACTTACAGCAATGTGATCACTGTTATATATTTTTATATATTTATATCTATATTTATTTTGTATATTATATTTATTGCTATGTGCTATTTTCTGGTGCATTGTTTGGTCGTGCGGCACCATCATCTCTTCTTCCCTTTCCCTACCCTGGCGCCGCGCGCGAAACCCACTGCTTCGTTCGGCGCTTCCTCTGAGGGATTGCTACGCGTCTGCAGCACATCGCCGATCATCTCATCCGCCGTCGAGCACCCTCCTCCCCCCACACCCTTGTGCATCTGTGCCTTGGATATGCAACAATGTTTCTTCCTGGACTGCCTGTAGTCTGCTCTGCTGGCTGTTTTGTGGCGTTCTCCCTGGCAGGGCCCGCCAGGCAGAGGTGTCACGTCAACTGCTCGATAGGTGCCTGCCTGATTGTAGCCGACGTCGAGTGCATGGAGTGATCGACTCGACCCGAAACGCTGATGCTCTTTGGAGGACGCCTTGCACACTTGGGGGCCCTCCGTTCGCCGCCGAGGCTCCTTCGCGGCACCCAGAGGCGCCGGCACAGCTTGGGGGATGGTTCCTCTGAGCGACAGGCGGGCCCCACTCAGTCACCGTACGGTTATCGTCATGCGTCCTTCTTCATCAAGACCTCTCGCCTTGAGCGCCGTCCGGCGTGAGCGGCTTTTGCGTCTGTGATGTGGGCGTTCCGCCCTGGTGCGCAACTCCGCTACTCGCCGTGCTCCGTGGGAGGCCTGCCTTTGACCACTGGATCCAGCATGAATTCAAGTTGGAAGCCTGTGTGTGCTCACTTGTGAAGACTGGACCATAGGAATGGCTGGACTGTTCATTGCATTGTATTCAGTTACTCACCGTACACACTCCTCGGCAGAAATTGTTTTCGTTCTGCACCTGATGGGAGCTTTAGGGGGCGGGGTTGAAGTGGACTGATCGTCACTTCAGTATTTTGAACGCCGCGCGCGCGCGCTCGTTCCTGGCTTCACCTTTTCCCTTCCCCACCCTCCTTTTTCCATCTGTCTGCTGTGACGTCTTTTCCCCCTCTCTTGTGATTGCCTTGCGATGGTGGCGCCGTCACGCGGTCTGTGGCGTGCTCAGCGCTTGGTGCTGTCGCGGGGTCGTTCGCCAGCTACCTTCCTCGGATGCGATCACAACTGCTGCTTATCGTGATGTCTCTTCGTTACCGGTAGTGTACTTGACTTGATTGTGCTGTCCGCGTGGTGGCCGCGGGTTATAAGTTAAAGATAAATGGTGCCTTCTCACATAATTATTTTCATTAGTATGGATTATTTGGCTGCCACTATCTAAATTTAAACTATATTTTGTTCTTGGCTTGAGAAGCACCGTGCACTCCGGATCGCCCCTATTTGATTGGGCCTTGGGGCCATGCTTCTAATTTTTTGCTGTCTCTGTCCGGCCTTCCGCCATTTCCCCGCCTGCCACGGAGAATCCGCTCATGGTCGTGGACGGTTCCGTCAGACCTGAGTTGCTTGTTTTTATTTTAATTTAGTCCGGGATCTCAGTGGGCTGAGTGGCGTTGTTTGACCGTGCGGCCACGATCCGGGGGGGGAGGGGGGGGGTAGCACGACCTGCGCGTGTATCGTTTCATTGAATTGTATTAATTATATGTTTTTGGATATTACATCCGCTTATTGAATTTTTGTGGCTATTTTCATGCTATTTGAGGACTTTAATTGCTTGTCCCATTATTAATTGATATTAATTTGATGTTATTAATTGATAACAGAGATAAACTTTTATTTGCCTGTACTCTATGTTTATAGATTGCAGGATTATAGGAAATTCATATGTATGTTAGTGAAGAAAGGAAACATTATGTTGGTTCCCCGACTGTTACTCTGGCTGTGTGGTTGCATCAGAAAAAATATAAAGTCATTTTCGTTAGTTCTGTTTTGCTGACTGCCTTTGGGACACCGGCCCGCACACCCGTCCTTTTGCATCCTCCCCTACCAGAAGGGGACCCATTCGTCCGCAGGTTGTGTTGTGGGGGCGGCTATGAATTAGGGCACCGCGACACTACATAGAAAAAAAAAGTTTGGTATTTTTACAATAGATTCCTTTGAAAACTAGTTGTTAGTAATATTTTGTAATAGTACAAGAAAAATATCGTAAATTTGTAAAATGCATTGCTATGTATATTTTTGTATTTATGATATACGTTTTTGGAAACAATTATAAATAGTAAATGATGCGCTTACGAATATTGGCATATACCTAATTTAAAATTTTTGCGGACATTCGCACAAGCATAAATTTTTTAAACCCTGAAAACTATAATCGAATATTAAAAAAAAAAATTCTTTATTCTCTTTTATTACGCTTTTTATGTGCGCAGTTAATACTGGAAAGTTATTCAGTTATTATTACAAATAACTTTAACTAATGTAGTTACTGGGACTACACAAAGTATTGAATACCTAGGCCAGAATCCGATCCCAGTAATACTGCGAAAAATGAATTTTTAGTGATGCACTTGCTTAAGTAATTTTACTCGAACATTTAAAGATCAGTTGAAAAAAAGTTTACTTTACCACTTTTCAGTATAAAAATTAACAACTTTTTAGTAATATATTGATTATAATTACGGTAAAGCCAAACTTGACAGGCTCTTAACAACTTTAATTAGCCGGCCTATTTCTTTCGAAGATTTTTTGATACTCATTTTACATATGCTGCATTCATAACCTGAAAACATGTCTCTAGAGCTCTATAAAATTTGAACATGGAAATTATTTCTGGTCTTTTATGATTTATAAGCCATTGGCAAGTCTGTGAAATGGTCAGATAAGAGAAAAAAGTTGGATTCCAATCCTTAAAATGTTTTACCTTCCTTAGCCGAAACAGGTACTGGAGATAAAAAAATATGTGAATCAAATCACAGCCAGTCACTATCAGTCTAGATAGGCTTATAGTAGAGATACTGAAATTTCGCGTATTCATTTGGTCTCAAGCTAGAATGCAAACATTCTGACAACACGATCACCGCAGACTACATGAAATATTTTTAAGTACCAAAAAATAAAAGGTAAACAAAGTGTTTACAATAAAACCTATTAACCATCAGAAAAGTAAACATTCTGATCCAAGATTTAGTTATATAGTATCGAAAACATTTTAAAAAACTAAAATTTTATAAAAACAAACACAAATAAATTGTATTTCTCGGTTAGTAATTTTTTTTTCAGATTAAGTAGTAAAATATTTACGGAATACTGAAAATGGGATATCAAAACAATTTTACATCATTAATACCTATATAAAAAATGCATTCCACCTGAAAAAAAATCATATGAAAGCTCCTTTCAGTTAGGCCTGTACGTTTGAGATAAAATATGTGTGTCTGAGCCTTCAAATACTTCGCGGAAGAATTAGATTCAAGTAAAAAAATGAGTCGTGTGTGTGCCTAAACTAATAAACAAACAACAGAATTGTCCTGGTGTGCGAAGGGTTTGAAAGTGTGTGCAGACACATCATGCATGGATATCCTCGGTTTATATTGCAAATAAGTAGGTGGTGTATACGCTAATTGTGAGTACAGAAGGTCCTCAGATACATAGGGTCTTCGTGTGTATGAAGTCCTTTAATGCTCTACAGTAAAACGTCCTCGGTTACTGCACCAAGAACCTCTTGTGTATAATCATACCATTTCTCACTATGTAATTGCAGAGTCCTCGGAACCTGCGTGCAGAGCGTCAGAGTTGTGTATAGCCAGTGTGTGTTCTGTGTTACAATCCAGAGCCGTAGCCAGGATTTTGTGAAGGAGTCCAGTGTAGGGACCGGAAAAATTCGCGGATTCGATGACCTCCGGGATAGACTCCACGATACTGTTCATGCTTGGGCAAACATCACCTGTTAATTGGCTGCTGACTTATGAGGCGTCTCAGCTGGGCAACTTGTGATTCGACACTTCCATGATTGAGGGTCTCTAATTGGCACACAGTCCTACAGATTAACAGTGAACCAATAGCAAAAGCATCACAAAGGCATAATTATTTGGATTCTAGCCTATCTAGAAATGAATCTGCGAATTTTTCCGGTCTCTAGTCCAGTGTATACCCATTATATAATTTTTTAATGCTTTCTTTATATTTTAATTTTAAAATAATATTGATATACACTATAAATTATTAGGGAATAGTAGCCTTTTAGAACACGTGTTTACACATATAAATTTAAGAAATGATTTAGCTTGAGGAAAAAACACATTTTTATATTTGAATTTAGGTTTGTATTTAATTGTTTTTAATACTTTTTTAAGTCAAGTGTTTCATTATTGCATGAACCGGGTATGGTTACAATGGGGAGGAAATTAATTATTGTAGCCCATTAAGTGCTACAATGATCCTTCCAGTAATATAATTTTTGTAACCTTATGAAAATAACTAAGTTACTGTAATTTTCTTGTTATTTCTTAGTTTGTTTCCTTCGTTTTAAATCCTGGAAGGTAGGGGTCCGGACCCTACGGACTCCCCCCCCCCCCCCCTGGCTACGGCCCTGTACAGTCCTTTGATAAGAGGAGAGTTTTGACTTGTTACACAGAATGTGTAAAGTGTGTATAAGGGAAACTATTGGTGCGCACCTGGCGTATACACTCCTGAACTAAATTATCCAAACCCACCGACTTATCCGAGGACCTAGGAAAAAATCGAAAAAATAGTGTTTTTACACTCCTTGTTGAATGTACGTCGCGAACACGAGGATTTTTTATTCGAGGACCTGTGTAGGGTCCTCGGATTATTTTAGGTCCTCAGTTCCACGTCAATAATTTATACACACGTCCACGTATAGTACTCTAAGCACACTCAAAAAATACATATAGTCTATACACACTAACATACATTTACACATATATACACGTACAGGTACTTAAATTATTTAACATCAATTTAGGTATATATGTATATAAATGTACATACATTTCAGGGGTATGAATATAAATAATACACCTGAATGTATTAAATTACATAATTTATTACATATATTTATATTTACATGCACATAAAAGAAAAATCTGAAGTGCTACATTCATAATGAGAAATACCATTCACAACACCCTCCCGCATATAAGAAATCTAGAATTTAAAAACTTGAAAAGTTTAAAATTCTCACCATTTTCACATTAGCTCTTATTGCACCGAGCTCTCCGTATTTTTTTTTTCCTAACCTAACTAAAACTAAGTGTATTTTGTTTGGGAGGGTCTGGGTTAGGGAAGACTCTAGGTGCGTCCCAGGCCGAAGCCTTTACGCCTATTCATGCTGGGTTTAAGCCATGCAGACAAGGGAGCATGCATCGTGTGCTTGTTGCTTGTTCGGGGATTGGCCAGCCATGGCTGCGATTGGCGCCATGACTAACTCCCCTATCTTAATACTAGACTATAACTAGATAAGTTTGGCCCAGGTAAAACCTCCATAGACAGAGGGAAAACCCTGGGCACTTTCATGCGGGATGCAAAATTTCATGCATTAATTACGAGCAGGTTGGTTACGGGAACAGAAGGATGGTTCAGGAAGAAGAGTTGGTCAGGAATCACTCAGGAATAGGACACAGCACTTATCGCCTGTCGCCATTAAGGGCGACAGGCGATAAGTGCTGTGTCCTATTCCTGAGTGATTCCTGACGCGCCAACTCGCTCTCCGTAGTAGTACTGAGTGGTACCGGTTGTAGTGCTAAACGCTGCCGCAATTGCCGCCGTGGAAGATCCTCCGTTGTCTATTTGTTGAAACTGAAGAATGATCACGTGTTTCGTGTACGCCGGTATCATGTACGTGATGTGAGCATTATTTGTAGCAAAACAGTTTACGATTCGTGTTATTGTGAAGTACGATTGCAAAGAAGGTATGTAACATTTTTTTTTTTTTTTTAATAATTTGGGTAGTTATAGTGATCACTATGTGCTGAAGGTCTGTAGGTGCATTGTTTGCTAGTGTTTTTTGTGTTTACGTAATTGATAGTGCTTCTTTATAAAAACGTTTTGTACATGCCTATAGGTCTATTCATCCTTTTATTTTAGTTTTGACATTAACTCTTTAGAAAAAAAAAATAGTTTTCTGTAAAGTCGGTTTACGGACGATAGTTTAACGCTACAACGTCATAACAAAACATTGCATACTTTAATGAATAAAATTGAATCATTTTATTGAATTATCACTATTTTGTATGGATACAAATAAGGAATGAAATGAAATCTACAATTTAATTGATAATTTTACTTTTATTTGCACTCAATAATTCAAATATGTTTATTACTTTAACGAAGAGATTATTTTAACTATAACTTTTATTAATGTTTGCTATTTAACTTCTTCCAATATGTGTTATTCTGTTAAGGATATGACGATGATAGGAAAAGTAGGAAACGAATGGGAGTGTTTCAAGTTTAATGTGCCCCGAAAAAGTCAAATCGATGGTTTTTCTAATGTAGCGGAAGATATATAGATGCGGGGCAATCGTACATGAGCGTAACGGGACAAAGCGTAACGGTAAAATGTGCGTAACGGGACAAAGAGTCATCCTTTTTCGTGCGTGCAGCCGGCGTTCATCGATTTATTAGACGTTGTCACGTCATAAAAGGGAGGGATAAAAAAATAACAATAGTTTGTAACGATTATTTAAACAATTTACAATTAAAGCTCTGTTATAATTTTTTCCCGATTGAAAAAAAGAGTGGTAGCTGCAGTCCATGCTTCTTACTGGAAATAAAATTATGGTAATCGTCTGCATCCAACTCCTTTAAGAGTTTCATGTATGTGAAAAATCTTCTCTCCTGCAACTACGTCTTAGAACACACCCAGTTCTCTTCTTTTAACATATTTTACCTGTACGTATTACTGCAAATAGAGTTACGCCTATTTTCACGTAGTCAGAAGCTGCAGTTGCAAAAGAAGACATATAATTTAGTGGTTGACATTTTAATAATAACACATTTATGGTACTAAAATACAAGTTTTGATGAAATATAATTTAAAAAGCACAAATTGAAGTGTTTAAGTAGACATAAATACACCCTCAGAAATATAAGAAATAAATATAATAAAATCCCATGTTTGGAAGGACTTAAAACCCTTCAGCCGCTTCTGGTGTTCATAAGTCAAAAGTTCTACACTGAAACGGTTATTTTCGCTTTTAGTTCGCTAGCAGCTGCGATCTTCATTAAGCGCATGGGTATCGCCAAATAGGAGGATAGGAAGTTAGCAGACCTTACAATATGACCGTGTGGTGGACATTGAGAGATGACAATCTCATTGTTACTGTTTCAGAAGAAGTTGTACTGCAATTTTACAATTTACCCGAAACTTGTTTTTGTACCAACGCAGTACTCATTGTGTTTGCAAAAGTTAGAATTTTTATAGAAAGTGATTTGCTGGGGATATGCAAATTCATGTCGCAGCTAACTGCGCGAAGGACAGCCAATTTTCTGGAAAAAATAATGAATGAAATATTCCAAAATGCTTTTTATTTAATTTCTAACTTTTTTTAGATCATTTCATAAGAGAGTACAGTAGTTTTCCAGTAGTTAACTATTTTTAAATACCTTTCAATTATGTGGACTTTCAGTTAGTTCAAATATTGTAATGTATTTTTAAATAGCATGAACAGTAGTTTAGGCTAGGTTGGCTACATTGAAAACAAAGGACCATTTCAATAACTAGTTAAGAATTACCAATATAAACAGTAACGAACTACCTAACCAACTTTTTTCACTAATTTATAATGTTTTTAATGTAGCTAACCTAACTTGTACACACTGTTAAAGTATAAGGAATTTCAGTACAAAATTAATAGAGTTTGTTATTAACACAATTATTTATCGTGAGTTGTGATGTCTCAAGTCATTGGTTCAAATTGGATTTTCTTTGCAGACATTTTTGACAGGGAACTGCTTTGCAGTACGTTTAAATTTAGGCCTAAAGTTTTTAAAGCACATTCAAATAACATTGTGGTTAAAACTATATGCATAATGTTTTCTTGGTCATTTATGGTTATAAGTTTAAGTGATGCTTAACAAGGGCATATTTTGTGTGTAATTTTAATTTTCTGTTCACCAGTTAAGATATGTATTTCTACAGCACTATTTATTCACAAAACATAAATATTGATTTACAAATTAATTGAGTAAATCAGCATACTGTAACAAACTGCATATGTTGAGGCTTCCGAGTCACACTGTGACAGTTTGAAGGTCAGCAGTCCATATATAATTATGCACTATAGAACCAATTGATAAAGACAAGTCAAGGAGTAAGTTTTAGCTTTTTGAAATTTTAACACCTGACACCAAAAGGTTACGCGAATCTGGGCGTTTTACTTTACACTGGAGGTCCATATTAAACAATATAAAAACTATGCAGCTAATACACATGAACAGCAAAATACTTACATAACAAGTTAAATATGTTGGTACTAGTTTTGAAATTTAGTTCCACAAACTATTTGCTTACTACTACTATAGTCGCGCCGTTGTAGGAAAGGACTTGGCCCCTCCCTGCGAGACCTGCCAACGACGATGCACTTCGCGCGAAGAAGTGTAAATATTGGTCGGCGTGGTTAAGAGGGGTGGGAGGCAGTCCAGGTAGACGCTGGACACAACAGGCAGCGTTGCCACGTCTTTGTGCCACCCCGACGTGACATCACACCCTGAGCTGCCACTGTTCTCGGGCACGTTCTACAATCACATTCACGGATGCGAACTCGAACACGCAGCTGGTAATATAACGAACGTATTGACCGACACGTAATAGTTCAACATTGCCGAGGTTAGCCTTCATTTCCGCGAACATTGCCCACTCCCGTCTGGGGAATAGTTGAAAGAAAACAGAGTTTGTTGCGTTTCAGGGAATATGATCCGTTTCTGTATACGTGTGATTGTAGAACGTGCCTTAGTCTGCATAACGTTCATCACAAACCACTATTTATTACTAAAAAGAAAACAAGTAAGGCGTTTCCGTAGTTTTTGACAAATAATATTTATATTGTGTATTAAATAATTGCATGACACACATTATGGCCTACCAAGTTAAATGTTTGTTCACAAAAAAACAAATTTGTATTAATTTATGAACCAATATCCTGGTCATTTATACACGTTGGTGGCGACTTATACCAACAAATTTGCAGATTACATGTAAAAGAAAAAGTAACAACGAAAATTGTTGTCGTGCATTGTTATGATAATACATATGCGTAACCACATCAATTCGTGCTCATAGTGAACATTCAGTCACACAGTGGCGACAAACCAAGATCGTCGTACTGCGAACTGGTACCAGCTGTAGGAGATTCGTCAACAGAACTGACTTTACTGTCGCTTTCGCTAATGCTGTCTTGCTGCCCGAGGTTCACAATAATCGCCTCAACAGCAATGTCCCTCGCTCCTTCTTGCTCCCAGTCGTGAAGAATAGTCTATTGGGTGTGTTCGACAGCTTTACGCCACTTGTCCAGAGTGATTTCATGAACAGCTTGTTGTAGCAGTTTTAATACTTTTGCCTGGGAAAATGGTGGCAAAGTATTACGTCTTGCAACGAGCCCTTTGACGTGAGCCCAGATAAGTTCTATGGCATTGTAAACAGGGTGGTATGGTGGCAACCTGATGACTCGGTGCCCCGCAATGCGAGCCATTTCATCTACTTTGTAAACAGTGTGTTGCGGTTTGTGATGTTTCACTAATTGTAGTAGCTCAGCATTATTCAAATCACTGGTACAGGGACCATTGTGGCGATGTAGCCACTGGATAATGTCATCTTTTCTGTTGCATGTTGTTGGAGCTTTGTCAACCTGGACCGAATGACAAGAGGCGTTGTCCATGAAAATTATAGACGCAGCGGGTATATTTGGCCACAGTTTACCTTTAAACCACGGCATGAAACCGGCGGAATCCAGCTCTTCGTGATAGTCCCCCGTTTTCTTTGACTGGAACGCCCACAGTGCCCCATTAACGAATCCATGAACGGAACCTGCATGACACACTATAACACGACTACCCTTGCCTGTCGGTTGTCGCAGCAGTGCGGATGACGAGTCATCGGTCCATATCTTCGAAACACCGTGATTGCTGTTTACCCACGTTTCGTCGATTAATATCACTTTTTCAAAGTCAAAGTTTGACATTGCCCGCAGAAACCTGCACAGCAATGCAATTACGTCTGTTTTTTCCATTAATATCTTAGTACTGTTGTAATTCTTGTACTTGAACCCCAACGAATGTATTATTATCTTGCCTCCAGAAAATAAACCTGCCTCAGACAACGATGCAAGTAGTTTCGTTACGGTTGGTATCTCTCCACATGTGTAGTACTGATATATGTGCCGTTGAATAGCATCTTGATCAAAGTTGTCAATGCTGGTCACAGGCTTGCGTCTATTACGATGTTTCCCTGGTGTCGACAGTCTTTGGTTTTGAGTATCGGCATAATCTTTCTCGTTGCAGATCCGTATAACAGTTGTCTTTGCAATTCCAACTGCTTCTGATGTTCTGTTTACTGCTTGCGAAACAGGCAACAACGGCCCATTGTTTGCTTTCTCACGCTTGACATACTCGCGTACTCGACTTACCACCTCTTTGCTTTGCGACCGCAAAACGCACCATTTTCTACCACCTTACATCCTTGTGTGTCAGCACACAGCAACTGGCCGTACGCCCACGACACTGCATGGAGCGTTACTGCTGGACATGGCAATGCCACGCCGTGGCCAGCCAGCGGGTCGTCGCCGGTTGGCTCTTGCACGCGTAACTCTGTCTCTCTCGTTCACTGCTGCAGGCGGAGCCAAGTCCGTTCCTACAACAGCGCAACTACAGTATGTGAATATAGTTCATAAGGTGACAGGGGGTGAGGGGTCGGTAGCCTAGGAGCCGCGGAGGCCAACTTGGATGACATAATTTCCGGCGGCCATCTAGGATTACATAACTTCTGGCGGACATCTTGGATTATGTCACTTCCAGTGGCCATCTTGGATTGCGTCACTTCCGGTGGCCATCTTGGATTTGATGTTGACCTTTGACCCCAACGGCCATTTTTTTTCTAAGAGATTCCGCCATTTTGTTTTCTAGAACATCACACCATTTTGAGTTTAGTCCACCATCTTGAAAATCGTTATTTATTATCAGTTTTTAATGAATTTTTTTTTTAAATTTAAAAAAAAATTAAAAATCAAAATTTTAAATTAAATTTAAAAAATATTATTTAATAAAATTTCAAATAAAAACCTGCGCATCGATCACCGAACTCCTCTACATTGTGCCGTTTCAGTGCTACTTTCAGGCACAAATGTACAATTGACGTAAATTTACGAAATTTTTAATTTTTTTAAATTTTATCTTCCATATGATGTCCCACTGCTTTATTCATCATCGAGATTTGTTCAGTCTAACGCTCCCAATGCCGTTCCCAGCGATTAAGGCTGACGTTTCCCAGCGACATGCTGGGCCAGCGATCGTTTCGTCTGGACCCTGCTAGGCGTCACGCGTCGAGCTGTTCACCCTAGATGGTAGTGTGACTAGAAAAGCTGTTCTCTGCTTACAAAGATGCTAACTCCTCTTCTTGGAGCTGTGCTGAAGTTAGCTGTCCCTCTCACGAAACGGTGTTCTGTTCAACAGCCCAACAACACGTATCGTCGTGTCGGACCAGCCTGCGCCCAGGCCGGGTCAGTCACCAGTCCCCCCCACCCACCGTTTCTTCTGGTCCACAGAGGTCATTTACCCACTGCCGCGCCAATGCCCGGGATGAAGGCAACAGCCCCTCGCGCCCCAGATGGCCACCGTCCTGCATCCTCACGACATCACTCGAAAGTTTCGCCAACTACCGAGCATGCTCCCTCGCCTCTCCTCCAGAGGACAGCATAGTTCCCTCCTATCCAAGCCAGGCCTTAAGAATTGACTTGCATCCAAGTTGAGAGGTCGTTTAGGGCTTGTAGTTCCGTGCGCACTCGCCATGACGCGCTAGAGTGTGGCTACTCCAATCGGAACCATTCGGGTTCCCTTTGGGTTTTCCGAAGCCCCTCCCCTGGATAGGCCCCCAAAGGCAGTTTTAATTAGGCGAGCCGGCGCCATTTTTAACGATTCGGCGGGCAACACACAATAAGGGCGCATCTCTCGTCGCAGCCCGAGACAATGCTCTTCTGAAAAGTCGTGAATGGCTTTCTCTAAAGCATGTAGTTGGTTATCGACAAGGCCATGTGCCTTAACACTAAATTTTTAATTTTTTTAGCTGCCCGAAATAGTTTAGTTTGTGAAAGAGTTTTTTGTCTCAAATAATTATTCATGGTGGCTACCGCGAACTTCCACGTCGCGTGTCACCTGGCCATCTCCAGGGACCGACCTGATCTACTCCACCCCGCAGCTTAGGTAAGTTGTTCCATCGCGCCACACACACTTTTCCTTTTGCTTTTCACCTGGGCTTAACCTCGTCCAGCATCAGCCGCCTGTTATCCAACCTAATTTTATGAGAATACTGGTTACAGATGGGGCTCAAGAATTAGTACGAGAAATTCTGCTCCAAATTCATCTCCCGAATGCGCAGTTCATGAGGTAGTTCACCTAAATTTATCGCTTCCTGCAATCGGAGAATTTCTCAAAAGTTCCAGCTTTCAACATATTTTCCCTTGAGTGGAAAAATCACTAAACAATTTATAATTCTAAACAACCAGTTTCAGGACACTTTTTCTTTGTTTAACGAGTAAACGTAATTTTTTATATTTTTTTTATGAAGAGCCTGTGAGCTCAATATTTAATGTCCTGTATAGTTCAGAGACCAAATGATCTAAGATTCAGTCGAGTATAACAATTGTTATTTATGTTTCATATCTCGCCCCGGGGCCTCCCAATTTTTTTTTGTTTAAAAGTTTTAATGTTTTCTTGGTATTTTGTTTCGGCTGTAATGCCATGGGTCATTTTCAGTGGATAACGCTTGTAAAGGCAAAAACAACAGTAAACTAAATCATTATGAAGGATTGAGTAAATGCCTATATTAACCAAACCAGATTTTATTATTTTCTTATCCTGTGATCACGATATACATAACCGTCCCAAGTTGTAAGGAGATTAACTAAAACATTTGTTGTGCATGCACTGTGCCCCTATGGGTAATGTGTTAGTACTGTTTTCTGCCTGGTGCTTCCACGGCCAATCTATATTTGTTCTTTAGACGAAATGTCACTTTGAGCACAGCCACCCCTCACAAGTTGGTAGCAGAGTGTGGTTCTGCTACATGTTGTAAGTTGTAAGTAGTTAATGTTATTTGGTTTATATGCATACCCAAATTTTATAAGCATAAAGTAATAAACAAAAAATTTAATTTTTAATTTAAAATTTCAATTTTATTTTTTAAAAATAATTAATTATAAAACAAAAGATTTGTAGGGTTTATTTAGATTCAGATTGTATGAAACATTATTGTAAGTCCTAAAACTGGCTTTCCCCTCCTATATTCTTAAATTCATTTAAGTTAAAATTCTGTTTTCCCTTTGACCGACAGACGCATATTTTTCTCCATGCGGCCCAAGGTGGGCAACCGGCATCTACATCCAGCTGATGGTCCTATCTCTAGGATCTGCCTACCTAGTGCCACCATTACCCTCCCCTCCTCCGCCTCTTATCACTCACGGCTCACGTAGTCGCGTCGGGTTCAGTTCAGCACCCTGGGCGACCTTCAAAGGATGACTGTACTCCCACAGTGGCCTGCTGGGCACGCAACTCGACGAACGTCGTTCGTTCCCCAAGCCAAGCAGTAATAATTAGTTTTCATTACCGACTAGGGCGCAGGTGTTTGACCCATCCTAAGTATATAGTTAAAGTTTTCTAAATTATGATATTTCGTTATTTTGGGCACATACTTCCCGACCTGCTGTGGTGCGGATTATATTATTAAACTAAGTTTAGTTAAGAGTGTCTTATGTATAGAGTTTAAGGTACCTTTTAAAGAATAGTTTTAAGTTCTTTGTTGGTATTTTTTTTACCAACCTGTCACAATTTAGTGTATTTTTTTGTCTTTGTAAGATTGGACCAAAGTTCAATAACAAAATTAAAATTATGCTCACACCGGAGTATCTCCTCCGTGACGAGCTAATGTATGAACTACAGTTTCGAGGCTTATCGGACCTTGGCGACGTGACCATGCTCTGGAAAAGACCCCGAGCTGCGTGTGCCGAACAAATACAACCACAAATTTCTAACCTCGCGAACTTGGACCCATTGAGTGAATTTAATTGTGCTTGCAGTAAATTCCAAGATCTCCACAGCTATGTCAATTCTGTAACAGATGAAACAAATAAAAGCAAAATCCTTTGTGCGCTAACTCACTTGAAACATATCGGCACGAGGTTTACCATACTCACGAGACTAGCTACAAACAAATTGAATGGGATCTACCAAACAGAGATCGACAAATGTAGGCAGCAGATCCCTGGCTTACACTTCAAATTGCGGAGCAAGTTAACCTCACTAGATCAAACATTGCTTGAACCTGTAGCCGCAGCTGCAGGAGGAGCACTTAAAACCCAAGAAAAGCAACCCCCAAAACAAATGCAAACTGGAGGTAGTTCAGCCCCTACACCCTTCTTTACCCTCCCCCCTCCATTGCCACCGTACCACCACATCATCAGGCATTCCCTGTCACGACCCCTACATCCATTAACTTGCAGTTTCCCTCCGCGACTATCATGGCGATTGGTACTCACCTGAGCACCAATGTCACCTATACTCATCCCATTAAATCGTTCACAGCTCACCCTTTCCACCGGCCCCACCCCATATACCTCCCCTCCACCTCACCCATTATTTTCAACCCCTAACATGAATTCAGGTCCGCCTTTTTATCCCTTCAGACCTCTCCGGAAGCCCACCCCACTTCCTCGGCCATTGGATGGTCAGCTACGCAGATTATAGCCTTTCCTTCTGCCCTGGCAGCTACGCTGCCACATGCAGCATCTGTGCCACCTGGTGGCCGAGTGTACTCGCAACTTCCATACATCAGCCCCGCCACCACATACCTGCCATTGGCACTGCAGGTATATCAACCTCAAAATCATACACAACCTCAACCAGCCCCACCTCCATCCTCTACCCTAGCACCGAACCCAGTACCTGTATTTTCTACCTCCAATCAAGCAGCTGGAGGCAATTACTATGCTAAGATTCCACATCCCGTGGAGACGCTCTTAGCAAATTTCAAGGAAACCACAGGATTGGAGCCCAGAAACTTAATCGAATTCCTCAAGCATTTGTTCAGAATCAAACAAAAGGCTAATATTCCAGACAGGGAACTGCTGGAAATCATTTTTCCCTTCACACAACCACCCTTGAGTGATCGAGTTACGCTCGCCATTGAGAAAAATGATTCATTTGACCAATTTCACGAAAATTTACAAATTTTTTTTTATTCCAGCCTGTTTGATGACCAACATCCGGCTGGAATGGTACAACAGGCTACAACAAAGAAGTGAAGCCTTACCAAATTTCATAGCAGACATCTAACTAGCTGCACAAATTCTTTGGTTGCGAGTGTCTGAGAACGAGATAGTTTCAACCATCCTTGATGGAATTAATCCGCAGGAAAGATCGCGGGCAGTTTTCCAGTCTCGACCGCAGAACTTTGCCGAGCTTGACCACCTGTGTATCTCCAAAACAAAATTAGAATATGCTGACCACCAGCGAAATCGAGAAGCTAATTCCTACGCCCACACCACAACAACGCATGGACAGCAACAGAAAATAAACATCAATTTTCTAATAAACAATTCCAACAAAGGCACAACTCTGAACACTTTGCTAAGCCCCAGTACAAAGATTAAAGAATACTGGTTTGTAGATACTGTAAAAAGTCTGGGCACTACATCGAACAGTGTCGTGCAACAAACTATCGGCCAAATTATCACAATTCTAAAAATTCAAGAAAACATGTAAATCACTGGCCAGAAAGAATCCTTTCCGAGCCAGCACACCAAACAACTGTAAGAAATATTTGCTTCCACACAGACGTAAAGAATAAATCTGACAGCATCAAATCACAACAACAAAACACAGCTTCCCCAAATCGGTGGAAAAATAAACAAAGAAAACAAAAACACAAAAAACCAAGAAAGTCATAATTAACAAAAGAAAACAAACTGATCATAGAAATACTGTTACGCCCAGGTGTAAGAAATGTAACTGTTCGCACGACTGCCAAACGAACATGTAATAAAATTTTCGCCAATCCACCCACACTTTTGCCCTATGAAAACACAACAATTGGAAAACAGGTAGTCCCAGGTCTAATTGATACTGAGTCTGTGCGATCATTTGTGTCAGGCCAGCTGTGGTGAAGCCAATAGAAATATAGTGTTTTACAGCTGCTGAACAGCCTTTGAAAGTAAATCGCATTGTGCTTGTTAAAGAAAAATCGACTTGTTTTCTTGGACTTTATCATTCTTAGTAGCATTTGATTTAGCCACAGATTTAATTTTTGGTTTAGATTTCATTGTTAAAACAGGTAAGATAATTGATTTAAAAGCACGAAAATTTCACTTCAAATTTTACAACCAAGTTTTTGTTTCTTTTGTGTCACCTAACGCAAAATGTCAGAGCAATGTAACCTACCTCAACTCCGAACACAGACAGGAAATAGAAAAGTTATGCAGGAACTTTCCCGATGTTTTGAGTGAAAAATTAGGACGCACCCATCTCACACAATATAAAATTAAGCTTTTGGACAAAACCCATGTTAGATGTCATCCTTATCAATTATTAGGACCTAAAACGCAGATAATGCGGGATCACTTACAGAATATGTTAGACAAAGATGTCATCGATCCTTCCACCTCCCGTTTCGCCTCCCTGGTATTTTTGGTACCCAAAGATCAAGGTCAAGGTCACCGCATGTTGGTCGATTTTCGCAGTGTCAAATTGAAGTAGAAATGATGCCATTACCAGATCTAAATTCGGCATGTCAGTGGTTCATTAAAGCCAAATTGTTCAGTGTTTTTGACCTCAACTCGGCCTATCATCAAATACCACTAACTCCAGAGTCATAACACATCACAGGTTTCTGCATTCTGTGGAATCTCTACCAACACAAAGTAGTACCTTTCGGTCTAGCCACAGGCGCGCAAGTGTTAACACGCCTTCTAGACCAAATTTTCGGCGACCTCAAATTCAAATTCGTTTTTAATTATCTTGATGACGTTGTTGTTTATTCAGAAACTTTTGAAGAGCATATTGCTAATTTGCAAGAAGTTCTTGAGCGACTACGTAAAGCCGGCCTAACGGTCAATACAAAGAAGGTAAAATTTGCAGTGCAGAAAATCTCTTTCCTCGGACACCTGATTTCAAGTAGAGGAGTAACCATAGACCCAACTCGCACACAAGCGATAAAGGATTTCCAAGATGCTAAAGGCATTTCCAGATTTATCAGCATGGCAAATTTCTATGCTAAATTCATACCTTATTTGGCTGAGCATGCAGCACCACTGAATGGTCTACATAAGAAAAATTCACTTTTCAATTGGGTTCCAGAACAGGACAAAGCCTTTGATTTCCTAAAACAGGCAATAGCTAGCCCTCCAGTGCTCCGAATGGCTGATATCAGTATGCCCATCATTCTGCAAACCAATGCATCCAGCATGGCCATTTGTGCAGTGTTATCCCAAGAGTTCGATGGTTGCAGACAACCTATAGCTTTTGCCTCCCGCACCCTAACACACCAGGAGAGAAAACCCTCCTCGGTATACGAACTTGAGTGCCTTGCCGTAGTTTTCGGCATATATAAGTTTCGGCCATATCTAGAACATACAGAATTTCTACTGGAAACAGACAACCAGGCCCTTGCTTGGCTTTTAGTCCATTTGAAGCAATTAGGTAAATTAGGTCGCTGGATTGTAAAAATTGCTTCGCTCAAATTCAACATCCAACATATTCGTGGTTCACAAAACATCGTGGCAGACACTCTTTCTCGAATGTTCGAGAACCCTTCCAACTCCGATCTACAGGAAAAAAAATCCCATTGCCTGCCACGCATTGTTAACATATTTTCCACTAGCATTTTCTGACAAACAATCAAATCAAAATTCTGATCCACAATTGTCAGACATAATTAACCTAATAAAATCAGGCTCACCTCCAAAATATTAAAAATTTTCAAAAGGCATACTTTACCGAAGGACCCAACAATGAAAAAGTATCATAATAGCCCTACCTCGAAATCTCAGGGACGTAATTTTTCAGTATTACCACTCGTCACCTTTAGGCGCAAATTTAGGAATTTTAAAAACTATTGAAATAATTCACAGGAATTTTATCTGGGACGGGATGCACAAGGATATTACACAAAGGATAAAACTGTGCAAATCATGTGCATTAAGTAAACCTGCGCAGCAGACCTAGTTCGGCTATTTAAGTTCTGACTTGTCCGAAAGGCCCATGCAAAAGCTTTTCATAGATTTTGTGGGACCCTTCCCATGATCAAAGGACGGAAATACAATGCTTTTGGTATGTGTAGATGCCTTTTCAAAATTCGTGTAACTAATTCCAGTCAGGAGAGCCACGGCCTAAATTACCATTCGAGCCCTACAAAACAACATTTTCAAAATTTCTGGAGATCCTTCCATCATCGTTTCTGATAATGCCACAAACTTTGAATCGATTCTTTTCAAAAACATGTGTTTTTCACACGGAATACAGAATGTAACCACCACACCATACTATCCCCAGAATTCGCATGCGGAGCGTTTCAACAGAAACCTCCAATCTGCTCTCATAGCATTTCATGGGAACTCGCAGGATAAATAGGACTCTAAACTCGTATGGTTACAGATGGCTTTCAATTCGGACAGACATGAAGGTCACAAGACAACACCGTTTGAACTCATGTTTACCTACTAGCCCAACACCCCACTCTCTAATCAATGGTCTTTGAAAGAGTTACTACCAGATGACCCGAGGAACATTAAGGAAGTCTGGAGTAGAGCTCGTAAAAAGCAGCACTTAGCCCATGAGGCAAGTAGACAGAAGTTTAACAGAAAACATTCTCCCAATCCCTACAGAATAGGTGATTTGGTGCTGTGCAAGGCACACACCTTAAGCAAGGCTATCGACAAGCAATCAGCCAAGCTTTCATATCGTTGGAATGGCCCCTAGAAGATAAAACGATTCCTCACGCCAGTAACCATCGCTCTAGCCGACCCGAGTTCTGGCGAATTTCACGCGCGCGCCCACATCTCCCAAGTGAAAAAGGTGCACCCTGACATGAAGTAGGGGCACTCTTCAGTACTTTCCTTACACAAGGGACAGCGCTAATACTCCGGTATTCCATATTCAACACAATGTGTTGATATTTCAAGAAAAATTCCTAGGTCCTAATTATAAGTAAAAAAAAACATGTCATTAGTTCATAAGATGTTTAAGTTAAGAAGTGTTATATTAAGATTTCTAGTTTTAAGTAGCACCACTTAGTCAATAAGTTATCTATAAGTTTTAACTCTTATTTTAACGTGTAAGAATTGTTATCGGGTGTAAGTAGTTTACCACAGTTGATCCAGGTACAGAGTAAGTAGGTATATATAGTCTGTTCTGGCACAGGGGTGGGGGGTGGGGAAGCTGGGGAGCCACAGTGGCCATCTTGGATTACGTCACTTCCGGCAGCCATCTTGGATGACATCACTTCCGGCGGCCATCTTAGATTTGACTTTGACCCATGGCCCCGGCGGCCATTTTGAGTTTCGTCCGCCATTTTGTTTTCTAGAACATTCCGCCATTCTGAGTTTCGTCGGCCATCTTGAAAATCTTTATTTATTACCCGATTTTAATGAAAAAACTATAATCTATAAAAAATTAAATAATCAAAATAAAATTAAAAATATATATATTATTTAATAAAATTTTAGTTAAATACCTGCACATCGAACACCCCACTCCTCTACATTATGAATACACCAACTAGCACCCCACTCCTCTGTTACAATGATATCGTCATCGAGCACCCCACTCATCCCTGTTACAAGTTTTCGTTACACAACATTCTTTAAAATAAATTTATTATCAAAATAAAAAATATATAAAAACTTTGTCTGCCGGAGGCAGCCATCTTGATTTGATCTGATGTATGTTATCATCGGGTGTAGGTTTCAAAAGTACGTTAGTGTATGTAAGGTCGAGGTCCTATCCCGTACCAGCATTATTATGATCCTTATAGACAAAATCCACAAAAATCCTCAAAGTCCACAAAAATCCACAAAATACACAAAAACCACAGTCATTTCGTTGTTGTAACCACCATTTGTTTTCTTAAAGTCTTATCATTTATAGGTTTTAACTAAAATATATGTTATCAATACTATCGTTGTGGATGTGATAGTTAAAGTAATGATAATTAAAAAAAACATTTATTACTCCATCTTAGCGGACCAGAAATGTTTCCGAGTCCTAACTCACAAGTAATATTCTCTTCTCATGTTTGCGTACTCGGGTTTTAAAAGTTGCATGGAAGCAGATATTTTTAATGTCTGCATATAATTAAGTTCCTAAACAAGTTCATGTTTGCGTACTCGTGTTTTAAAGCTGCATGAAAGCAGATATTTTTAATGTCTGCGTATAATTACATTTTACCATTCTCTAAGACATTTATAAGTATTAGTACCTTGGATGATATAGGTAATATGTTAAAATAATAAACAATTTGATGGAAGCACATTCATAGAAAAGGACGCACAATCGGAAGCGCAATCAACAAACAGGAAGCACATTTGGAAGCATTATCAACAAAAAAGGAAGCACATTTGGAAGCACAATCAACAAAAAGGAAGCACAAACGAACATTTTACGTTTCAACTTAATGTCTGATCACTATAGTGTATATGATGCACTTACAACACTCACCTCAGGCATTACCTACTGCCACTACCAGTTGCACTTCATATCAAATGAAAATAGTATTTTTTTAAGTCGTGGCAAGAAGTCAAAGTAAATAAAATATCAAAAAAATATTTAACACTATTTAATAAAAAAAACACACAATCCTTCGCACCATCTTCTCCCCCTTGTTAACAGAATAGGTACCGTTCAGAAGGCGTTACCGACCCTCTCCACAACACCCCGCTCCGCAGTACTTTCCATACTAGCATCAAATACTTTGCCCACACAACTATACAAGCACCACACAGCTCCAAAGTCCTCCACAGTCAGAGTGGAGGTGTTCACAGGTACATCTGCGATGTCTTCCCTGGACTCTTCGTCTACAACCATCGCAAGAGCTTCTTCCTGGCCGCTAGCCTCCTGACGGCACGCATACAACTCATCCTCAACAATCTTCGCATAGCTGGCACGACACATCTTACGAACTCTGTTGATAACTACGAATGATACATCCTAAGGCTGCAATTGTTCAACTGTCCCCACCCCTCTACCCTTTCTATTGCAGTCCTGTTCGTGCGTGCCAAGCACACACTTCACTGACGCACTGCCTTTGACGTCAGCAGACCTACCCCCTCCCCCACACCCTGAACCATCCACGCCCCAAATAGCTGCGTCATTTAGACCTGTCGCCACGCGTCCCCAGCCTCCTAATACCATTTTAAGCACCTTCGACGAACATCCCGATCTCTGGTAACTAGTGAAAAGTTTCAAACAGTACATAAATAAATACATTTTTTATTTATTTTAGACTTGCATTTATGAATATAAAAATTTACAACATTTCAAAACATTAAAATTTATATGACATCAGTAGATTTTATTCAACTGATTTTCACATTTATCGAATCCTAGCCACTTAACAAACAAGGGATCATCTTTCTAAAACATCAATTTTTCTACTTAATAATCGCTTGGGTACTTGGTAGGCTGAATTTATTCCCCATAGAATCCGCCACGTATCGCCTAACCTCGTAAATCTTCCAAGTAGTAACATCTCGGATGGTAATTACGTATTTTAACAACACGGAATATTTATATCGACCATTTATAAATACACACAAAATATTCAATTTTAGCTCTAAGTTTTATTACGCCTAGTTTATTTGCATCAAAATAAACAGTTTCCAGGTGTGAGTTATCTTTTACATTAACAGACACCATGCCAGTTTTTCTGTATTTTCTGTAACATATAAATCCACATATAACTCCCTTTTGCTGCGAACTCCCTTCACATGACTTCCTTTAGAGCAGGAATAAATCACTCATCCAACCATCCTTTATCTCGGTGAACATAGTTGAATTATTTATTTCGAACAAGGCTAGAAGACTTCTTGGCTACAAAGCTACAAGCTGCAAGGTTCCAATCGGCTACGAGTCTACAATACTACCAGGCTACAAGACCACGAGGCTACAAGGATACATCAAACACATAGAAAAAAATCTGGGTATAAAAATACCAACTCTGCAAATTTAAAGCCTACTGTAGAGCAGAAATATCCCTGAAATATGTATTTTATGCTTCCTACAAGACCAAGGTTTTTTTAACCATTACATATTCAGCCCTGGCTACAGGCTTGACAACAGAAATTAAATGAAACGGGCACACATTAGGATAAAACATTCAACTCAGTAGGATACGATATCTAGGATACATTAGCTAAAATACTAAAGGAAACGATAGGATCCAGCTCAAGCCGGTTACAATGCCTCCAACCACATTTGGCTCCAAATGAATTTAATTACAATGTAGCACGTACCCGCCACAATTGACGGAAATACGTTATTATGACTCTCCATTTTGTTAGTCATTTATTACGAATTTTACATCTTTAAGTTAGAAGTTGTTCTACGAGAACCCAACCTTAGCTAGAAATTAGATTACAATAAATAAAACAAACTTTTTTATCCAAAGTATAATTTGGTTTTTCACTTTTATACACATGCAGACAAAAAAGTTATTAATTTATGTAGCATACATTTCTTATTTCACGAAGTATAGAGCATATTTGTTTGGTATTGGGTAAATTTTCTTCATTTTTGCGAGGAAAGTAGAAGTCTCAACCTATCTACCAATAGGTTAGAATATTTCCATGTGGCATAATAAATATCTTCGGCTTCTAACATCTTAAGTAAATTTTCATTACTAATACTTTTAAGACCTCTAGCGTTCCGTTTTTAATACCAGCCTCAAAACCATTAAAATTGTAATCGCCCCACTGACCATCATAAGCCTAATCTGAATAATTTAGTTTAATAAGTCGTTTCCATAATTTTGGTCTCAACACTTTATCACAGTATTCGATCCTGTGAGCTTCAAGTTCTTAATCATAGACTTAGTTCTTGTAAGCTTCAGGTGAATCATAGCTGTCTTTGACATTTTCATATTTAGGCTGTTCTTAAGTGCTCTCAATTTCATGGAGGCGACTAGAACTTGGTGTAAAAATATTTTTCATTACCCATGAAAATGCTACTTTCTTCTTTAACTTTTAATTCCAAATAATTAACAAGACCTGGGATAGTACTATTAGAATCATCATCTTCACATTTCTCGTGATCATTATAGTCGTCTAATATTTTGCTACCATTTCACTTCCTTGCTTTTATAGACACACAATTCTTAACATTAACCAGCCTTGTTTAACCAGACCTCAAGGAGGGAGAGAATCATGTTACAAACGAGTGTTTCTCGGCTGTACTTAGCCTATTTAACGAATGAGTAATGGATATTTTTATTCAAGTACTACCTGATTAAAATGCGGAAATTTCTTATTTGGTGTCAGGAATTCCCAATACAAACGGATATCTCTCAATATATTCCAAGACCAATACAAAAAATAAAACTCAATAAAAGATGTATGACTCAAGAAAATCTGGAAGCACATTCCATTAAATTAATTTATGAACTCAGAATCATTCCTCTAAAAGAATACAGACGTGTTTTTTACTAATGTGAACACACATTTTAAACACTAATACTCATATTTCAAACACAATTCATCATATTTCAAACACATCTCAGCATATTTCAAACAATTATCCACACAATTCACAAAAACCGCATATTTCAAGACCAAGAACAGAAGTTTGAAAGATGCTCTTTTCTCTTCTAGAGCGACTCGTGATGTTACAATCATCTGGTTTTCGTCGATGCTATAGCTGCTTACAAAGATGCTAACTCCTCTTCTTGGAGCTGTGCTGAAGTTAGCTGTCCCTCTCACGAAACGGTGTTCTGTCCATCAGCCCAACAACACGTATCGTCGTGTCGGACCAGCCTGCTCCCAGGCCGGGTCAGTCACCGGTCGTCCCCCCAGTTTCTTCTGGTCCACGGAGGTCATATACCCACTGTCACGCCAATGCCCAGGATGAAGGCCACAGCCCCTCGCACCCCAGATGGCAGCCGTCCTGCATCCTCACGACGTCACGCGAGAGTTTCGCCAACTACCGGGCATGCTTTCTCACCTCTCCTCCAGAGGACAGCACAGTTCCCTCCTATCCAAGCCAGGCCTTAAGGATTGACTTGCATCCAAGTCGAGAGGTCGTTTAGGGCTTGTAGTTGCGTGCGCACTCGCCAGGGCGTGCCAGAGTGCGGCTACTCTAATCCTAACCATTCGGGTTCCATTCGGGTTTTCAGAAGCCCCTCTTCTGGATAGGCCCTCAAAGGCAGTTTTAATTAGGCGAGCCGGCGCCATTTTTAACGATTCGGCGGGCAGCTTGCAGTAAGGGCGCATCTCTCTTCGCAACCCGAGACAACGCGCTTCTGAAAAGTCGTGAACAGCTTTCTCTAAAGCATGTAGTGGGTTATCGACAAGGCCATGTGCCTTAGCACTAAATTTTTAATTGTTTTAGCTGCCCAAAATAGTTAAGTTTGTGAATTATATTTTTCGTCTTACCTTATTATTTCTTCATGGCTACCGCGAAATTCCGCGTCGCGTGTCACCTGGCCATCTCCAGAGACCGACCTGATCTACTCCACCCCGCAGCTTAGGTAAGTTGTTCCATCGTGCCACACACACTTTTCCTTTTGCTTTTCACCTGGGCTTAAACTCGTCCAGCATCAGCCGCCTGTTAACCAACCTTATTTTATGGGAATACTGGTTACAGACGGGGCTCAAGTATTAGTACGAGAAATTCCTCTCCAAATGCAACTCCCGAATGCGGAGTTCATGCGTTTGTTCACTGAAATTCATCGCTTCCTGCAATCGGAGAATTTCT
The DNA here is from genome assembly GCF_032445375.1 of Bacillus rossius redtenbacheri. Taxonomy (NCBI): domain Eukaryota; kingdom Metazoa; phylum Arthropoda; class Insecta; order Phasmatodea; family Bacillidae; genus Bacillus; species Bacillus rossius. Next base: position 214,620,466 of record NC_086330.1, on the reverse strand, counting down.
CAAGAGCTCCAGCTTTCAACGTATTTTCCCTTGAGTGGAAAAACCACTAAATAATTTATAAATCTAAACAAACAGTTTCAGGACAGCTTTTATTTATTTAACGAAATAATGTAATTTTTTATAATTTTTTTAATGAAGAGCCTGCGCGCTCAATATTAAATAGCCTGTAAAGCAAGAGACCAAATGATCGAAGATTCAGTCGAGTATAACAATTTATATTTATGTTTAATATCTCGCCCCGGGGCCTCCCCATTTTTTTTTTGTTTAACAAGATTTAGGGTATTAATAATAGCAAATAAGGTCAACAATTTTCTTGGTATTTTGTTTCGGCTGTAATGCCATGGGTCATCTTCAGTGGATAACATTTGTAAAGGCAAAAACAACAGCAAAATAAATCATTAAGTAAGATTTAGTAATTGTCTATATAAACCAAACCAGATCTTATTATTTTCTTATCCTGTGATCACGATCGACATAACCTTCTCAAGTTTTAAGGAGGTTAGTTAAAAATTTTGTCGTGCTTGCGCTGTGCCCCTATGGGTAATGTGTTTAGCACTGTTTTATGCCTGGTGTTTCCAGGGCCAATCTATATTTGTTTTTTTTCAGACGAAATGTCACTTTTAGCACAGCCGCCCCTCACAACATTACAAATACACCATCTAGCACCCCACTCCTCTGTTACAATGACATCCTCATTGAAATCCCCACTCATCCCAGTTACAATTTTTCGTTACACCGCATTTTTTAAAGTAAATTTATTATCAAAATAAAAAAATATATACCATCGTTGTCTGCTGGAGGCAGCCATCTTATTTAGTGGGGACCATCATCTTGATTTCATCTGATGGATGTCGTCATCGGGTGTAGGTTTTTAAAGTATATTAGTGTATTTAAGGTCGAGTTTCAATTCTCTACCAACATTATTATGAACCTTATAGACCAATACATTTGCAAATTTTGTTAAAATAAATCACAAAATTCACATAATCCACAGTCATTTTGTTGTTGTAACTGCCATTTTTTCTTAAAGTCTTATAATTTATAGGTTATAACTAAACTATATGTTATCAATACTATTGTTGTGGATGCTTTAGTTAAAGTAATGATAATATATATAAAAAAAACATTTATTACTCCATCTAGGCAGACCAGAAATTTTTCAGATTCCTAACTCACAAGTATATTCTCTTCTCTGTTTGCGTACTCGTGTTTTATAGCTGCATGGAAGCAGATAGTTTTAATGTATGTGTATAATTACATTCTCAAACAAGCTCAAGTTAGCATACTCGTGTTATAAAGCTGCATAGAAGCAGATATTTTATACGTCTGCGAATAATTACATTTTACCATTCTCTAAGACATTTCTAAGTATCAGTACCTTAAAAGATATAGGTTAAAAATTAAAAAAAATAATAAGTAATATGTAGGTTAAATTTTATTTTTTTTAAATTAAGAACATATTATGAACAGCAAAAACATAAAATGTACAGCAAGAACAAAAACTGTACAACAAAAACGGAAAGTATAGAACAAAAACAGAAAGTATAAAACAAAAACTGAAACTATACACAAAAAATTGAAACCATACAACAAAAATAGAAACTAAAAAAAAAAAAAAATTAAACTATACACCAAAAACGGAAACTATACAACAAAATGGAAACTATAAAACAAAAAATGGAAAATACAAAACAAATGGCAACAACAACCAAACTGCCAAACTATTTAAATCAAAAAATATTTACAAAATAAAAATTATTCGTCGCTACAGATATAGCCTTGGGGGACCGTGTGGATACCGTCTTCGCATATACTACGCTTTTCATCCGCCCACGTTATGGGTACCATATTACTGTACTAAATGAAGAGCACATGCTGCCTCGAGCGAATGGCGGTGGCTTTGCAGGGCAACCAGGTTATCACCGAATGTGATGTGGTTTTTGACCACACAGTGCTGGCTGCCATTAGCCTTCTTCTCAACTTAACCGCCACACCTGTAAACATAGAGTTTGGCCCGCAGAATGACAAACTCCTCCATTACTTCTACACCACATTCATCCCTAAACTTTCCAACAACCTTTTTGTTGATGGAGGAGAAGCTTGGGTGGTCAGGAGGATAGCAGCTGGTGTCGAAATCAGACATAAACTTAGGGTAGGATTGAGATCCTGGTAGAAATCATGTGTCTGAATCTCGTAATCAAAATTGTCTGTATCCATGTATGCTAAATTAATATTTTCTCGGTATCGAGGTTTCATGGTGTTGTAGTGTAAGTCGTACATGAGCGTTTTTGAGAGATCAAGTACTGCGAGTTCTGCATAGATTGGCTTGTCAAAAACGATGGTCTCATGGTTCAGGTGGACAAGAGTTAAGTTTGGCTCATACATCGTGCGGTGCTTGAGGGACGGACGACACACCAGTTTCTTAAACCGCTTCTCCGAACACACAAACTCCATTTTCAGCATCCACCTCTTGTTCTCCATCAGTTTCCCAAATGTCGAGTTCACAGCGAGCTTGAAGAACTCCTTATCAAACTCGTTGGCTGCGGACAGAAGCTTATTCGTTTTTAGTCTAATATATGGCTCAAGCCATGCGGACTGCTCAAACTGAAGAACTTTATGGATTCTTGTGATTTCTAGACCATGCGACACTGCTTGCTGTAGGTTTTTATAGTGAATGATGTAGTGCTCTTTATTTTCCAGATTGTCATCAGCTTGGATTGCTTTGAGCCGGGCAGACAGTGATTCATGGGGAGAAATGGCAGGTCTTTGTGACTTATGTGGAGCTCGTGAGGATACTAAACGTCACACTCAAAAATATAGCCTGTGGGCGAAATTTCCAGAATAGACATGATATCAATTGATGAGTCTGCCTATTGGAAATGACGAATGGAGAACGACAGAGACATCGCCCACCCGTACAAGTTGTTTGCATCAATGTACTCCAGGAATGTGGATGGTTTGGAAGTATCGTGTGTTTCTGGCATGTAGGCATTAATTGCAACGCAATGACGTTTAATGCTTTACGCTACACCACCACGAATACCAGGCTCCACAAATATATACAAGTCGTAATCTAAGAGTAGCTCTAGCTGTACCCCTGTGGTTCGAAGCATTGCGTCGAAAGCTAAACCAGGGCAGGAAATGTAGTGAGACAAATTTAAACTGTATAATTCCAAACATATTGTACGAAAATTCTCGAATACGTCCGATAAAATCAGGACATCCGTCTTCAGGTACAAGTCAGCGTACTCCCCCAAAGTAGCACACTGAAACTTGTCTGAGACATTTTGTGCATGAGCGTAATCCACCTTGGCAATCCCAGTATCAGTTATAATATTCAAGAACTCATCGATGGATAGAAGACTAGTATCGTCGAGTCAAGCAAAAGAATCGACGAAGTCGTATGGGAATACTCCATTGCGGGATTACTAACACAACTCATTAGGTGCGAAAAACTGAGCAGTACTTATAAACTTATCTGCCTGCAAGAACTCGGTGAGCGAGGCGAGACCCCGACTCATAGAACGGAAAGTATCAACCAACTGGATACTGAAGTTATCAAATAAATTTTTGGAAAAAATTATCAGTTTCTCTTCTGAATTAGGAATGATGAAAATATATTTGGTATCGTACCCCAACTTCCTGATAATGAAGTTCTGGTCGTTTGCCAGGTTGTGGAAGAACACAATCAACATTTTTGGTCTGCGCCTGAGAAGGTTGCAGTCATTACATGCAGGCCCCAGATACTCGCCCGTGAAGTGATTATGGTCACGAACTTTCTTTACAGTTCCTTCGAACGTTTCCCCACAGTAGCAACAACACATAGCTTGCAGAAAAACAGTGTTCTGTGGATGTGTGAGCAGAATCATAGGAACTGACATAGAAAAGATTTTCTGGACATCCTGACATATTTCGACAATGCGAGAAATGAACATAGCTTCTGCATCACATCCCCTGTATACTTCAGGTTGTGAAGGAAGTGAAGAAGTGAGCTGTGCAGAAATTATAGTATTATCTTGTTTCTTATAAATGCAGTAGCTGTAAGCTTTATGCTTTGATACTACAACATGTATGAAACATCAGGATTCGGGTGGCAAATATGGACTTTCTCCAGAATATTTTCAAAGTCGCAATATACCACGATGGGCAACTTATCAGCATAGTGGAAGTTTTTGAACTGCAGAAAAGGAGGATGCCCATTTTAATCGGGCGATGACATTTCCATTTGAACAGCAGCATGCTGTTGGCAGAGCTCACAAGGTTTTTACAAATACTGAAGACCAGTGAGCTCGCTAATCCTTTCCTGATCATCATAATGCTTGAAGCATATTTTACAAATGTTGATAGCGTCATGACATGTAGTGATTTGGGACCGAACCAGGGCAGAAAAATTTATAATGTATGTGAAATGGGACGAATTTTCATTAACCCAGAGCAGAAGATAGAAATTATGCTCTATTTCTTCAGGAGCGACTCGTGCAGTAACTACATTTCTCAGATTCTCGTCGATGCTGTAAATGTTGATGGAGACACCAGGGTTCTGTTTTTTGAACAGTGGTATTTGTTTGATTGGAGTAGGAAACTCAATATTTGCGAAGTGTCATTTCTCTTCCAAGTCATGGTAGCGCTGGTTGACACATTCTGGGTGCTCGCCTTCAATGTACTTCACAAGAATAGACCACTTGAAACACATGTGGTCTTCGAGGATTTTGCGGAATTATCACTGCATATTTGTCTTTGATGAAAGAAGCAGTTCGATGTAGGAGTTGGCACGGAGTGGATCAAGCTTGTTTATGCGAAGTTGAAGTCGCTTAACGGTACAAAGTCCATCCGGATCCTTTACCCATGTAGTCTTCCTCCGCTTTGCAGATCTTGGAGATGGACTCGACAACTGCTTCCTCCACCTCGTGAACTGCATAGAGTGGAACATGAACAGTTTTAAAGGCTCTGTTGTCTTCGCTGGCATCCACAGTTTTTTCATAGTCGCACTCAGGCACGATGTTGTACTTCAGCAGACCATTCTCTTCAATTTCCTCTACAAGTTGGTTTATTATAGTAGTATAGTAAAGTATTTCCAGAAACTGGCTTCTGGCTGTGGAGCCGGGAGCCGGTGTCCGCCATCTTGGTTTGTGAGGTCACGGCGGAAAAAATTCCTCAAAATTCCTCATAAATGACTCAAAATGACTCAAAAATTTCCCGTTTTGAGGAAAAATTTCCCGTTTTCGAGGGAAAAATTTCCGTTTCGAGGGAAAAATTCCCGTTTTAGTCCTTAAAAATCCCAGCGGCTGAAAATTCCTGAAACTGGCTTAAGCATCCTTAACTCAAGCCTCAGTTAAGCCATTTCTAAGAATAAGGATACCATGACCGTCATATTGGATTGTGACTTCACGGCAGCCATTTCAGATGGATGTGACCTTGACATTTGACCTTGACCCCAGGCGGCCATTTTGGATCCGACATCTAGGATACGCCATCTTGGAAGAGCGTAATGGGACATAACGTAACGGGACATAACGTAACGGTACATAACGTAACGGGACAAGAAGTTCACGGCGGGCATCTTGGATCCGGCATTTTGGAAGACATCATTTTGTTTTCTAGAAAATTCCAGCATTGTGTTGTCCGCCATATTGGATGATGACGTCAGCGTTGCAATTATCGTAATGGTCGATCTTGAAATTTAGACGCCATCTTGGAAATCCGCAATTTTTATGTTAGAAAATCGGGATGAATTCCAAAATTCATCAAAAAATTAACTTATTCGAATTCTGATTGATTATATCGATCACCGTCCTCGGTTTGAACCCGGTGAGTGCAAAAAAACAACTAAAAATGGTGACAGGCTCCTTACTCAATGGTGGATGCAGGCAGACTGACTTCTACCACTTTTTTCAAAGCATATATATCGTCACCTGGTTATACGACATGTCCGCCATCTTGTTTTCGTCCGCTTGAGATCACCATCTTGTTTTCGTCCGCTAGAGTGTGCTGATACCATGTTAGTATAATTATCTGGTCACCACACCTTTGACCTTGAACTTGAACTTTGACCTTTACCTTGGAATTTTAGCTTGACCTTGAACTTTGACCTTGACCTTGAAATTTTACCTTGAACTTTGACCTTGAACTTGAAATTTGACGACCTTAAAATTTGACTTTGTCCTTGAAATTTGACTTTGTCCTTGTCGACCATCATGGATCTGACATTTTACGTTCAGTACATGCTACCAGGAGCTACCACCTGCTGGAGTACGCCATATTGTATGTGTGTACCTGTATTATAGAGTACATTTCCATCTGGATAATTTGATTCTAACCCGCTACAGTGCAGTAATCATTTATTATGGAGGTGCCCCCCGCCATCTTGAAATTCGGCCGCCATCTTGAAATCATGTAATAATGTAGCTAGAAAAGAGGGAAAAAATCCAAATTTCATTAAATAAAGTTGTAATCCATATAATGATTGATTGGAACAAAAAAAAGGTCCTTCGTTCGATCCCTGGCCGATACAAAACAACTTTAATTAAAAAAAAAATACTAAAAAAGTGTTAGGTTTGAGAAAATAAAAACACCACAAGTTCTTTTAAAATAAATTTTATTACATAAATTCAATACACTACTACAAGTACAAAAAGACACTGACAAATTACCAAAGCCTTTTGGATTCCTCGATTCAAACAGTCTTCTTATTGTACGGACTAAGCCTTTTACATGACTTTAAATGTCTATCCGATCCGTTCATCACCACAGCCAGAGACGGACTGAAGTTCATAGCACTTATATAGTCTCATTAGCCGGTACAACACATGAGTCAAATCAATAACCATGTTCATTTAACGTCTCGCAGCATTTTTATAATGACGAAGTAAGGTATCGAGACCTGAAATTAGTTTATTGCACTTAATGCACTGAAATTTTATTCTTTGAACATTATTAGAACAACCGCTTCTTTCATGTCTGCAAGCATTTGAGGTGATAGTAAATGATGCACCACAGTATTTGCACTGATGCCAAGTACGCTCTTCATTAATTGAAGTATTCAATGCTGATGAATCTTCAGCTGATGGTGGAACAGCACATATCGAAGTCTCCTTCAGTGTTGTCAAAGGCGTTGCCAACGGGATCTGCTCCAACATCGTCGGCGCCGACGTCATGGTTCCCGTAGTCGATGGTACATCCTCCATCGAGTACGACGTTAAAGTCAGTAAAGATGCCATCGAAGTCTCAAGAACAGACAATTACACGACTTATGCACCAGAAGAAACAAACTAGGTGATCCGTACACCGTCGACGGCAGTAACAAACTGAGCGTCCTGCTGTCTAGGACTCGTTTGTATACATTAACCGGTTTGAATAATACGCTAGTCAAATCAAGAACAATTTAATAAAATACTAGAGTCAAAAAAACATTAAAAAAAATAGAAGCACCATCAACAATAAAGGAAGCACATTTGGAAGCAACTTCAAAAAAGGAAAAACAATAGGAAGCACCGACTACGAAAAGGCAGAACATTTGGAAGCTCCGACAACGAAAAGACAGCACATTTGACAGCACCGACAACGAAAAGGCAGCACATTTGGAATCACCGACTACGAAAAGGCAGCACATTTGACAGCACCGACAAAGTAAAGGCACCACATTTGGAAGCAACGACTACGAAAAGGCAGCACATTTGGAAGCACCGCAACGAAAAGGCAGCACATTTGGAAGCACCGACTACGAAAAGGCAGCACATTTGGAAGCACCGACAACGAAAATGCAGCACATTTGACAACACCGACAACGAAAAGGCCGCACATTTGGAAGCACCGACTACGAAAAGGCAGCACATTTGGCAGCACCTACAACGAAAAGGCAGCACATTTGGAAGCACCGACTACGAAAAGGCAGCACATTTGGAAGCACCGCAACGAAAAGGCAGCACATTTGGAAGCACCGACTACGAAAAGGCAGCACATTTGGAAGCACCGACAACGAAAATGCAGCACATTTGACAACACCGACAACGAAAAGGCCGCACATTTGGAAGCACCGACTACGAAAAGGCAGCACATTTGGAAGCACCGACAACGAAAATGCAGCACATTTGACAACACCGACAACGAAAAGGCCGCACATTTGGAAGCACCGACTACGAAAAGGCAGCACATTTGGCAGCACCGACAACGAAAAGGCAGCACATTTGGAAGCACCGACTACGAAAAGGCAGCACATTTGGAAGCACCGACAACAAAATGGCAGCACATTTGGAAGCACCGACTACGAAAAGGCAGCACATTTGGAAGCACCGACATCGTAAAGGCAGCACATTTGGAAGCACCGACAACGAAATGGCAGCACATTTGGAAGCACCGACTACGAAAAGGCAGCATATTTGGAAGCACCGTCATCGAAAAGGCAGCACATTTGGAAGCACCGAATACGAAAAGGCAGCACATTTGGAAGCACCGACAACGAAAAGGTAGCACATTTGGCAGCACCTACAACGAAAAGGCAGCACATTTGGAAGCACCGACTACGAAAAGGCAGCACATTTGGCAGCACCGACAACGAAAAGGCAGCACATTTGGAAGCACCGACTACAAAAAGGCAGCACGTTTGGAAGCACCGACAACGAAAAGGCAGCACATTTGGAAGCACCGACAACGAAAAGGCAGCACATTTGAAAGCACCGACAACGAAAAGGCAGCATATTTGCCAGCACCATCATCGAAAAGGCAGCACATTTGGAAGCTCCATCAACAAAAAAAAAAAGGCAAAAAGGAAGCACAAGTTACGAGATCTATGGCTTAGTTAGAAATCAGAATACAAGAAATAAAAACATTAAATTCTTATAATTTAAACTAGCTGACCCGGCCACGCGTTGCTGTGGCTAAAGTTTTTGTTATATTACATTATAGTAAACAATCTAAGAGGAACAATAAGAGAATGTGTAATATGGTGATCTCCTTATTTGACTTTCTACTACTATAACCCTTTAGTACAATGAAATTATTTACGAACAAAGACGAAAATGTTGATGTTGGTATACAAATTCACTGGATTGAGATTTGAAGGGGAAGTACGTTGAACACAATTATTTAAAATGTTCTTACACTTGATATTAAGCAGAAATCAATAGGTACAAAATAAAAATTTATTAGATTTAATATTTCCATTTAATTTTTTAACAAATATAAGTATATTACAGTATAATACAGTAAATAACATGTGACGCTTAAACTCATGAATGAGGTAGGCAAGGCAGACAGTCTTAAACTTTTAAACATTAATATCTATTTTTTTGAATTATAAATACTTTCAATTTCAATTTAATTTAACACCAATCGGTGCACAATGTTTTTGGTTAACCTGTCTTTAGCTAACACAAATAGATTCGACGGTTTCCCAACACGTGAACACGCAACATATAGTTGCCCATGAGAAAAACATGGATTTTCCAAATCTAAACCACAAATGGACATTGTTTGACCTTGAGATTTATTTATAGACATGGCGAAAGCTAAACGAATTGGAAACTGTAGCCTTTTGAAGGGTATGGTAGAATCTGATGATATCATCGGAATACGTGGCAGCAGGACCACTTTTCCTTTAAACTTCCCAGCCAAAATGGTTGCTTCAAGAATGTTTCCGGTGATCTTTTTGATGACCAAACGCGTACCGTTACATAATTGAGGTGGATTCAAATTACGGAGGAGAATAATAGGGGAACCAATCTTTAATCGAAGATTATGTGGTGGCATTCCAGGGATATCTAATGAATTTAAAAATTCAATCGGAAAATTTACACTTTCATTTTCATCAACAACAGTATCGATTGATTTAAAAGACATCAGATCGCCTGGTAACAACTGTTGTATCTGTAAGTTAATTTCGTCAACATCAACGTTTTTGGCTGCTAAAATCGCCCGTTGACTAAGCCATTCATGATTCAAATAATTATTCTGTATATCCGGGAAAATACTCTGAATCAATTCATTTTTATCCTGAACAACAGTGCAAAAATTGTCTGGTAGTTTAATGCATTGCGTATTTGGTTGCAGTTCTATTTTACCGTTCCCAATATCTAGTAGTTGTTCAGAAAATATTTGTGCTGATGGATCATTTTGCAATTGTACTCGTATATTTATGGTCAATCGAAGTGTTTCAACACTTCGCCATAAGAATGATTGTTTCAAACATGCATTAATCTCATCCGCGAAAGTAGAGCGAGGTATAACCGATAAGGTCTGCCGGAAGTCACCAGACAAAAGTAAGATAGCACCACCGAAAAGTTTATTATTGCTGTTTAAATCTTGCATAGTTCTGTTTAATGCTTCAAGTGAATATTTGTGTGCCATTGTGCACTCATCCCAAATTATTATAGAACTCTTCCGCAACACTGCAGCTATTCCACTATTCTTTTTGATGTTACACATTGCATCTGGTTTATTATGAACGTCCAATGGCAGCTTGAATGTTGAATGTGCTGTTCGCCCACCATCCAGTAAAGTAGCCGCAATGCCTGACGATGCTACTGCTAATGCGATTTTTTGTTGCGACCGTATTTTGGCAAGAATCAACGATATTAAAAATGTCTTACCGGTTCCACCGGGTGCATCCAAGAAAAAAAAACCGCCTTGTTCAGCAGCAACAGCCAGCATAATCCGATCATAAATAATTTTTTGTTCTGCTGTCAGTAATGGTTCACTGTTCATGATAATTGTTGCTAAACTTCCATGGTCATATTGATTTTCTCGTTGTAAATCGGTATTGACTAAGTTGGTGGCTGGACGATTAGGTGATGGCATACCATAATGATGAAGTGGTAAATTTGAAATAAGAACACATAAATCCTCGATCAAGACCAATGCTTCATTGTTTATCTCTGGTGTATAATCTATGTTTTGGCATTGATTTGTTTGTCTAATTCGGTGCAAGATGTCTTCTGTCATACAATTTTTATATTTTTCCCACAAAGTTTGTGCTTGCGAGGGATAAAATGTCGTCAAAATAATTGCAAACAACTGACGAATGTTATTCGGTGTTGATGTCAACGCAGCATCAGCAAGCGTTAAGTCCCAATGGTTATCGTCTTCTAGCAATTGCAGTTCACGACATGCATCCTGGTTATGTATTGAATACTCGACCATTAACTGTTCGTAAAAATTCAAAAGACGTTGGTCCGGGAACATTCACCAATAGCAAACGTAAATAGAAGCACTCACGTTGCTTTGGATGTACCGTGTAAAGTCTCCCTAATGTCTTAGCTTTAAATATGCCTGTAATGGAAGGATGTGGTTTTCCTTGTTTCCGTGGCTCCCATTTTTTACTGGATTTGTTCCATGTGAAATAACGTGGAACATCACCATACACCAATGTCTTCGCGAATTGGCCAAAAACATCAGGTTTTTGACACAATGTAAAAAATTCAGTTAGAGTCGTTTTCGGAGCTTCGAACGCTCTTTGGAGAACATTTTCTTCAGTGAAGTATACACGTTGACCGTTTTCAAGATGTATTGCCAGATGTTGGACAGCAGGATCTCTTTCGTGGATGGGAAAGCTGAGAATATGCCAAATAGCTTCATTGCTGCTAATGTATCTGCCCATTTGGTATCGTGCTATTTCGTCATTTTTATTTATGTTTTGTACTTCAAATATGGCCAAATCACTGCCTTTGTTTACATATTTACAAATATACTTAATTGATTTAACAGAACTGCAAAGCTCAACATTGATATGAGCTTTGTAAGTTTTTGAAAGTAGTGGTGAGTATGGTACCACCCACTGATTATCAAACTCAACTTGATTTGGAAAGTTCGGCAGTCGCATTGTAAATGTGTGGCCACCATTCTCGGTACTTCTGCGGCGATACATTGGATAACCATCAATATCCGTGATCGTGTCATTCGTATGCGGCTTTGGGATTTTTTTTTTACATTTTCCATTTTCCATGCACGGTGACATCATGTTGAAAGCACCGCATGGCCCATGGATCATGTGTTTGGTGACAATATCAAATAATTCTTGATCAATTAATGGGTCTGGAATTTCGGCTGAAATTATTTGATCGATTTCTTCAGGACGGATTCTATCTTTAAGCCAAACCAAAATGTGGGCATGAGGCAAACCTCGCTTTTGCCACTCTATCGTATACAGCCAACAACGTGTGATACCAAAAATTGAATATTTAACAATAAAATCAATTAAGGATTTCAATTTTTGTTTAAACACACGTGCAGTTAAATCATGACGATGAATGGCTTGTTGTCCTGGCAATAGTAAAGTTTGTATCTCTTCCCAATTCGGATTACATGTGAATGTAATAAATAAATCCGGTCGGCCGTAATGACGTACGTAAGTCATCGCATCTTGTATGTATTCCTGCATGTTCCGTGGACTGCCGATGTAGCTTGAAGGTAAAATGAAAGCATTACCGATGTCATTGGGATTTAAATTTCCATCGATGTTTCCAGCAACAGCATTTCGTAAGTGAATATATTCTTCCGATCGTAGTTTTGCCTGGTTGAATCGAAGGAATCGCAAGCGTTCGCTTTCGACCTTAGCATACATATCAACAATGTATTGATGGAACAGCTGACGATATCGAAGGATATAATTGTCTTGATGTTGTCTAACCATTATTCGGTGTGCGTAGTAGTTCATTGAGCTAACTTTATTATTCTGTAATCACCTAAAAAAATAAAAAATAAAATGCAATACGAAATTAAAATCTATACATACAGTAAGAAAGTAAATAGATAATTGTCAAACTTACCGGTATTTGGATCATACTGTTTGATATTAAGGTGATATTCATCTTGTCCTTGCCAAAATATCAATGGATATTGTAGTGCGTCATATGAACGGTGTAGATCCGAAATCGTACTGACAGTGTTGTCTCGCCGTGTAATTTTTATAGATCTTTTGTCAACTGGATCACCAACCATGATAACAGCAACCTCATCAACAGTTGGAGCGTTGAATCTACCAGCATGTTCACCTAATGGTACTTTGTCGGCTTTTATGACGATTTGATAATTGTCATTTTGCAGTCGTGGCGAAACTCTTTTGATCAATTGAATTAGTTGATTGTGATCTTCTAAAAAATTTTCCAATAATATCACAATTGCTCTTTCCTCTGCTTGTTCAATAAAATTATACAGGCACCGAGTCGTCACGCGCTCTTCACAATCGCCCATAAAATAAATTTGAAGAAATTTCGGATTGTTATCAGGCATTGGCATCAGTGATCCGATTTTATGGTACACCTGGCCTTGAATTTTGAATGTAGTTTCAAAATTACGTCCATCGGATGCACGATCGCAAATTTTAGTTGCCCCAAATGACGTCATTTGGAAGCAAGAATTAAATTTGCGTATCTTACGCAAAAATAATTTGGAATCATCTGAATTGCCAGTAAGAAGGGATAATAAAGGCTCCGGCGGAGCGGGTAGAGGTGACAGCACAACTTTTCCTGATGCGCAGCACATGCCGGCTGCTTCATTCCGAAATTTCAATGCCTGACAATATTGACATACTTTATCCATTCCACCGATAGCAATTTTTAAATGCGCTGAGTAGTTAATATCTGGTGCATATTCAAAGGCAAGCCGAACGAATGATGCACGTGTTAATGAGCGGCTGATCCGTTGCCTTTGTCGATCTAGTACTCGTACTGTAGCTATGTTTCGTTTTCGTGCCGCTCTTGTTCTCGTAATATTCTGTTGCAGACGTTCGTCACGCTGTTCTTGAGATTCTTGTGCACGACTTTCTGCAGTCCTGATTCTTTGAGCTGCATTTCTTGTTTCGATTTGTTCTGGTAATTGCTGAGCTCTTTCAACACTTTTGCGTCGTGACCCTTTGCTGCTCGCATTGTTGAGGTTAGATTTTTTCGGTGGCATTTGACTGAAAATAATAATTTAAACGTTTAAATATTAGAAAGAGGAACTGAAAAACATGTTATCATAGCACATTGAAATAATAAGTGCAAAATAATTTTCAATGGAGGTTAAATAAAAATAATATAAAAATTTTTGTACAATTATTGAAAAAGTGTGGGGAGCTTTGTGCCATTTTCTCATTGATATATTAATTAACTTTTATAAAACTATGTGATATTACTTACATGTATAAATTGAAATTATTGTTCCTGTGCTCCTACTGTGGCTATGTCTCGTTCTCCTGCTGCTCTTGTTCTTATGATATTCTCTTGAAGACGTTCGTTACACTGTTCTTGAGATTCTTGTGCATGACCTTCTGCTGTCCTGATTCTTTGAGCTGGATTTCTTGATTCAATTTGTTCTGCCAACTGATGGGCCCTTTTAATACGTTTGCGTCGTGCCTCTCTGGTGCTCGCGTTGTTGAGGTTAGATTTTTTCCATGGCATTTGACTGAAAATAATAAATTAATCGTTTAAATATTTGAAAAAAAATTGAAAATCATTCTAATTAACTTTTATAATTATGTGATAATACTGACATTTACATATTTAAATTATAGAGTTTAAATAATAATTTCAATAAGAATTGAAATACTAATTTAATCGTTTGAATATAAGAAAAAAATCTGAAAAACTTGTTATCATAGCACATTGAAATAATAAGTGCTAAATATTTTTTAATAGAGGTTAAATAAAAACAATAAAAAAAAATTTGTACAACTATTAAAAAAGTGTAGGAAATTGTGTATCATTTTTGCATTGACATTTTAATTAAATTTTATAATTATGTGATAATACTTACATACATATATTCAAATTAAATTATAAAGTTTTGATCAATGAAGCACAAATAAGTAAATAACAGGATTAATTTCACTGTATTATCTTCATTATAATATGAATTCAATTTACACTTCAGTCTAAGTAACATGCTAACACCAAAAATTTAAAAAGTAGCTTATATGACACGTTCGTAGATTTACCATAGCAGCGCCATCTATTGATTACTTACTCAACCCAGTCGAAAGGTATCGACATCTGTTAGAATCATTTGGAGTTAACAGATAATTGTGACTGACAAATAATAACAGACAAATAAATAGCAATAAATTAAAATTGCGACTATAATTTGAGATTTAAACTATCCTATCTCTCAAGTTGGATCGAACTGCACATGGTGTGCGAATTTTATTATAATCGGTTAAGTGGTTTATGAGTCCATTGAGGACTAACATTGTGACACGAGATTTATATATATTAAGATTATTTATTTTATTGCTTTACATTATACAAATGCAAGTAAAACAAGCCATTATTGTATGTAGCCAGCATTCCTCAGTTCCTTGAGTATGAAGGATATTTCTTTGATGCACGAATAGTTTCCTGCACAAAGCGAACCATGTAGAAGTCTTAGCCGGTCAACCAATATGTTTGGATCTTTCCATGATGTGTAATCATTCTCTTCTACCACCATCTTCCTTGCACCTTTATAATAAATATTATGATCTCTGGTGTCTTCCGTTTTACCACCAACCTCAGGGTAACTTTCATGTTTGAGACGGTGATCATCACAAGCTTGATCAGATATATTTAATATATCACGTCGTTTCCACCGTTTCGGTCTCAGGACACCGCCACATTCTTCGATGTTGGCAGATTTAGGTGCTTCATCATAGTCTATGTCTTTGTAAACAGCCTCAGAGTCACTGTAACAATCTCCGTAGAAGGAATCGTCTTCACCCAATTTACCGTAATAATTTGATGTTGATGACGTTGAAGTGTCTTCATCGTCTTCATGCTTCCTTTTTACGAGTCCATCATTTTTACAAAGTAGGAAAGATCTACTTGAATTCGGCTGGAATATATTCTCACTTTTCACGTTAAGGATTCTTCCATTGTCTTCATTCTTCCGTAAATCATCAACCTCCTTCAATTTAAGTTCTTTGTCGAGATCGGAAGAGCCAAGAAAATTATTGTCGTAATGCAGATCACTCTTCCTTAGGCTAGTAGATTCATCGTTGTCCTCTAGCTTGTACGCAGGCTTGGCGCTACAAGTTCTGCCATGTCTTTTTAGGCTCTCTTTCCGCGTAAACGACTTGCTACATCGAACACAACTTATCATATTGCGCAGTGGATTTTTAACACAGTCATTCTTCTCGTGTTGTCTTTTATTCTTTCTCAAGATAAACTCTTTACTGCAAAACTTACACCTATGTTCTTTCGATACAGCGTCACATACCAAATCGGAATTGATATTAGTTACTGAGACTAATGCCAGATACCAATTGAGTGTTTTACATTAGATCCAATACTTAAATAGAAATTTTTTCATATTTCATCAGCGAGAATTAATATATCTCATGCAAAAGTACTTTATGCATGTAGTTCTGCTTTTCAACAACCGATGTCGCCACATGTTGCTTGCAGGTAAATAATATTTAGTTCTTTCATGCGGGATGCGGGATGCTCACTTACGATCGCATTAGAAGGATGGCTTCGCTAGACTCCAAGGAAAAGGAAGTTCGTCTTGCATGTTGGTGCTCCACAGATGTCTCATGGCATTATATTAATTTTGCTGAGTAATGATATTTGTTAATTCCACCTGATAAAAATATTGCAAGTTTTAATTTAGTAGCAGAAATTATCGAATTAAATGTAACTCCAAATAAAATGACATGTCTCATTAGACCAAAAAAAAAATCCATGCAGAGAGCGGTTTCTCAGAATAGTCAGAAACACTTGAAGAAACCACAGGAATGATTGCAAGAACACGGGAAAAACCATCAAAATATTGACAAGAATAATCAGGAGCACACGGAGAAAACCATCATAATATTGGCAAGAATAATCAGGAGCACACGGAGAAAACCATCATGATATTGACCAGATTAATCAGAAGTACTTGAAGTAAACCACCACATGTTTTCTTTGATATCATAAAATTACAGGAAAAAATATTTAAAAATAAAAATAAATTAATAAAAAAATAAAAAATAAAATAAAATAAATGCATAAACAGTTTCTGCTAGCTTGTAAACTTATCATTGTTGAGCAAAGATAGAGTTGTACAAGCCAGAAATTTATGTTTTTTTTGTTCCAATCAATCATTATATGGATTACAACTTTATTTAATGAATTTTGGATTTTTTCCCGCTTTTCTAGCTACATTATTACATGATTTCAAGATGGTGGCCGAATTTCAAGATGGCGGGGGGCACCTCCATAATAAATGATTACTGCACTGTAGCGGGTTAGAATCAAATTATCCAGATGGAAATGTACTCTATAATACAGGTACACACATACAATATGGCGTACTCCAGCAGGTGGTAGCTCCTGGTAGCATGTACTGAACGTAAAATGTCGGATCCATGATGGTCGACAAGGACAAAGTCAAATTTCAAGGACAAAGTCAAATTTTAAGGTCGTCAAATTTCAAGTTCAAGGTCAAGTTCAAGGTAAAATTTCAAGGTCAAAGTTCAAGGTAAAATTTCAAGGTCAAGGTCAAAGTTCAAGGTCAAGCTAAAATTCCAAGGTAAAGGTCAAAGTTCAAGTTCAAGGTCAAAGGTGTGGTGACCAGATAATTATACTAACATGGTATCAGCACACTCTAGCAGACGAAAACAAGATGGTGATCTCAAGCGGACGAAAACAAGATGGCGGACATGTCGTATAACCAGGTGACGATATATATGCTTTTAAAAAAGTGGTAGAAGTCAGTCTGCCTGCATCCACCATTGAGTAAGGAGCCTGTCGCCATTTTTAGTTGTTTTTTTGCACTCACCGGGTTCAAACCGAGGACGGTGATCGATATAATCAATCAGAATTCGAATAAGTTAATTTTTTGATGAATTTTGGAATTCATCCCGATTTTCTAACATAAAAATTGCGGATTTCCAAGATGGCGTCTAAATTTCAAGATGGCGACCATTACGATAATTGCAACGCTGATGTCATCATCCAATATGGCGGACAACACAATGCTGGAATTTTCTAGAAAACAAAATGATGTCATCCAAAATGGCGGATCCAAGATGACCGCCGTGATCTACTTGTCCCACTACGTTATGTCCCGTTACACTGTGTCCTGTTACGCTCTTCCAAGATGGCGGATCCAAGATGTCGGATTCAAAATGGCCGCCGGGGTTAAGGTTAAAGGTGTGGTGACCAGATATTTATACTTACATGGTATCAGCACACTCTAGCGGACGAAAACAAGATGGTGATCTCCAGCGGACGAAGACAAGATGGCGGACATGTCGTCATACCAGGTGACGATATATATGCTTTGAAAAAAAGTGGTAAGAGTCAGTCTGCCTGCATCCACCATTGAGGAAGGAGCCTGTTGCCATTTTTAGTTGTTTTTTTTACTCACCGGGTTCGAACCGAGGACGGTGAACAATATAATCAATCAGAATTCGAATAAATTAATTTTTTGATGAATTTTGGAATTCATCCCGATTTTCTAACATAAAAATTTGCGGATTTCCAAGATGGCGTCAAAATTTCAAGATGGCGACCATAACGATAATTGCAACGGTGATGTCATCATCCAATATGGCGGACAACACAATGCCGGAATTTTCTAGAAAACAAAATGACATCATCCAAAATGGCAGATCCAAGATGGCCGCCGTGATCTACTTGTCCTGTTACGTTATGTCCCATTATGCTGTGTCCCGTTACACTCTTCCAAGATGGCGTATCCAAGATGTCGGATCCTAAATGGCCGCCGGGGTCAAGGTCAAAGGTCTAGGTCACAACCGTCCGAGATGGCCGCAGTGACTTCACAATCCAATATGACGGTCATGGTATCCTTATTCCTAGAAATGGCTTAACTGAGGCTTGAGTTAAGGATGCTTAAGCCAGTTTTAGGAATTTTCAGCCTCTGGGATTTTTAAGGACTAAAACGGTAATTTTTCCCTCGAAACGGGAATTTTTCCCTCGAAAACGGAAAATGTTTCCTCAAAACGGGAAATTTTGAGTCATTTTGAGTCATTTTTGAGGAATTTTGAGGAATTTTTGCCGCCGTGACGTCTCAAACCAAGATGGCGGACACCGGCTCCCGGCTCGACAGCCATAAGCCAGTTTCCGGAAATACTTTACTATACTACTTATTATTTTTGTCACAATAGAGTATAGATATGCGCATATGTTCTTGGCAGTACTTGAGGTATTTTCTGCCACGTACATCTTCAAGTGGCCCTTGAATCCCACTTCAGCAGTGATGGAGCCATGGGTATTGGCAAAACCCATGCCGGTCACAACCTTTGTTTGACTGGTCGAAGGCTTAAACATAATTGCAGGCTTAACTGCTGCCATCCTCTGCTTTTTTGTTGGAGGTAGAGCAGGCCCATTGCACACCTTAAAGTGGGCTTATAACTTATCTGCTCTGGAGAACTCCTTAGCACAGTTTTCACACGAATGTGCTTTGCAGTTATGATTAAGACCACATGCAGACTTCTCATGTCGTCTGGCATGGCTGGAGTTTTCGAAGGCCTTGTAGCAGAAGCTAAATCGCATGCCTTCAGTTGTAGGCACAGCACCAGTACATGCGGCTAGGTGATTTTGCATATTGTCGCTGCGTGCGACCATCTTTCCACACAGGTGGCACTGTTGGTTGGTTGCGCTGGATTTTGTCGGCCCACTGCTGCGTGTGTCGGCAGCAGTTCTTAGCTACAGTGAAGGTAGCAGGACAGAACCGGCATTTATGCGCTGTAGATGCCAACACAGCAATCTGTAGACTTGTCTCAATGTATGGAATGTGCGAATGAAGCTGACTTACAGAGAACTATAACAAAAGAATTAAGAATATAATGTAGCTACATGTTACACGAAAAGGTTGCAAACATAACCTGAAAACTCTAGCCCTCAAGCTTACTAACCTTAAACTGTTAGCAATGTTACTAAATAAAAAAGTTACAAACATAACATCAAAGCTGCTCCTTCATTACAATCCTAAGATTGTAGAATATTTAAAGTGCTGATAAAAGTTAAAGCAGAAAAGCATTCAATTTTAACTAAATATTTTTCATTACATAACCTCAAAACTACTCTAATGCACAACCCAAAAATGCTAGAACATTTAAAGTACGGATAAACGTTCAAGCTAAACAATTCCTGGTTACCCACACATACGTGTACAGAGAAAAGACTAGATAGCTGATAACCTACAAAAAATCTGAGAAACATAAAAATGTTAACGAAACAAGTAGCATACCTCAGAAAACTATGAAGTGGAGCTGCAGAAGATGATTTAGCGTTGGCGGTAGGAATCGTGGTAGAAGCGAAACTCACACACGAACTAACTCACTCAAACACTAAGACCACTCTGAAGCTCTGACAGTTAATCCCAGCCTGTTATAGCAGCAGACCTACTTTTTTATTGTAGCCAATAGGAGCAGGGTATTTATGTTGTATCCACTAATAGGAACGTATTACGTGGAGTGGTAGGAATGTGGGGGAGTAGAATTGTCTTCGGAAAAACCCAGGATGACTCAAGTGCAGGTCGTAGCAGGTCTGTGAGGGGTGGGGGTGGAAATGTAACCTGACAGACGAACATGGGAAACCACTCTCGGGTCCAGTCCTAAGTACGACCACTAATGGCCTAGGTGATTAGAAGTAAGGGCGCGAAGACACTGCCTGCATCGTGACTCATCATACAGGAATGTCGTCTCGCTGGGCCGAGGGGACCCGAACAATAGATTTGACCGCACCTGTCACAACAGGCTTGTTAGTCGCCCGATTTTGTGGCGCCATGAGGCGCTAAGGTAGCAGTCTTGGCTTGTAGAAACAGACTCGTTAATCGTCAATAGTCCAAGCACTACGCACTAGAGCTGCAGTCATGACGTGCTTGTTACAACAGGTTCATTAGTCTGCGACTTCATGACGCCAAGCTGCGTTCGAGGAACATACAGCTAAATACTCATTATAGATATGTAAGGAAATATATAAAAAATAAATCGGGTAAGTTTAATGCATTAATTAAAAGGAAGAACACATTACAAAACTATAACATTAAAAATTTATTTAAATTTATTATTTCTTACACTCTTTTTAAAATCTTTTGCATTTCATTGCGTACAATCAAGTGAACATCCACAGTATGCAGGGTCGTTGGTTCGAAGAAAGTACTTGTAGTTTTCAAATTGTTTTTAGCAGGATTGCGAGGATTTTTTTCTTTCTAGTACACTTTTTGCACTTTTTAAATTTGTTCTTTCATGATTTAAATACCAATTTCACTCGTAGTAATGGAGTTTGTTGCAGGATTGTAGAACTGTATGGTTGCACACTCGGGCGTATGAAGAGGTAGTCTTTCTTAATTCTTAGCGAATTCAATTACTTGATCGATAGAAGTAGGTAGTAAAGTTTTTTTCCTCATGTAATAAACAGAGCATTGTCTGTAAATTTAACAGCTAACAATATGTTGTCAATGTTCATATAAAGACAATTCATTGAAAACTATAGTATGAAATAGTACGTCACATGTTTCCGTGTAGCTTTTTAAATCACTGCTACTCCAATAAAAGTAGCTTATCTGGAATAAAGTGTGTTTCACACTGACGTACGGATTAGTAGGATGAAACTTCTGGAGAAAAATGGTTACATTTGCTGCCGAATTGACTACATTTGTAGTTATATGGGGGTAACATTGCTTAACTAATATTGTGTACATTGTATAAGGTTTACTTCATTAGAAATAAATAATTGACTACTTTAAATTAGCATGTTGCAAAATATGTTGGTGAGAAGCAGAACTACTTAACCAATTATTATTTAAAATTTGGAATTAACTCTCGCTGATAGTTTATTTTAATGTTCTATTTAAGTTTAGTATTCGTGTTTGAACTTTCAGGTTGCTTCTGACATTTGTCGTAGAAACTAATATGGATTCTGGATCGGTGCTATTAACGTCATGAAAACGTCACTGGTGTAGTTGTTATGGTATGGGGTTTTACTTTGAGAAATAATGATCCAGTCAAAAACCAACTACATAAGATGATAAGTTTTGATTGGTGTGATAGGTATTTTGCTCTAAGAGAGAGCTTAAAAAGTCACTGCAAGACTTGTAAAACTATGCTCACTGTTAAATATTATTCCTTGCCATGAATGTTCACAGCTCTTCTGATCTCGATAGAGAATTTGAAATTAAGGATTTTGAAGGTTTAAGGAAGACAGAAAATGATGGAAGTATCAGTAGTGTGAAAAGTGGGGATATGTTTCAGCTCATTTCTACTAGAACCTTCGAACTTTGAACGCTGGTGAACACTTATAATAGATGCTTCAAGGCAAAGAGGAAGCTTCGACGCAAAAGATTACGAAATATTATAATAATCTGGATGAGTATGTTGATCATGAAAATAGCTGAGATGATGAGGATAATCAGTATGAGGCTGGTGATAAAACCTAATATTTGATAATTTTTCAGAGAAAACAGTATTGGTGTAAAGTTTAAGGTAGCAGTAACATGAGGCGATTCAAATGGGTTGGGGGGACAGGCTGAGACCTTGTTTGCTTCTTTTTGTGTAGGAAACTAGAATATGTAGTATGAGTGAGATAACCTCCGTACTTGAAATTTTTTCTACTTGTATTTTTACATTGGTGGTATTTAAGTGATTCCAATGTTAGATTGAATTCAAAGGGGGGTGGAAGGCTGCAATATGCTAATGTACAGATTAATTTAATGGTGTTGTAGGTTGGTTTGATAATTTATCACTACGATTCATGGATTTAATGTGGGCTTCTTGGTATGAAATTAATTACTCAAAATGTTTCGTGAGCAACTAATGTTTTTACTCAAGTCTCATACTTAGTTTCACACGTGCATTTTTATGTTCTAAATATAAAATGTATTATAAAAATATTTGAAACTAAAATGTGTATTTCTTCAAAATGTTCCATTTTTAATATTAATACTTCAGATAATGTACCTAATACATAAACAAGTTCTACAGAAATTAATTGTGATTGTAACTGTCATCACCACTACCATGGTTTCTGTAAATGCATTCGCCGACTGTTAGCATATATTTTTAAACGATGAGTCACAGAGACAGGTTTTAACCGGTTATATGTTAAAACTTATCAGTAGGTTGTATATGTAAAAAACTGATCAGTACGAGTTTGGAAGCCTCAGCATGCAGACGTTTCATCCTGCTAATCCGTACGTCTGTGTGAAACACGCTTTATCCCAGGTAAGTTACCCTTATTGGAGTGGCGGTGATTTAAAAAGCTATACGGAAACATGTGACGGACTATTTCATACTATAGTTTCCGATGACTTGATTTCATGTGAACATTGTCAAAATATTGTTAGCTGTCAAATTTACGGACAATGCCCTGTTTATTACATGAGGGAAAAAACTGCACTACCGAGTTCTATCGATCAAATAATTGAATTCGCTAAGAATCAAGAAAGACTACCTCTTCATTCACCCAACTGTGCAACCATAGAGTTCTACGATCCTGCAACAAACTCCATTACTACGAGGGAAATTGGTATACAAACCATGAAAGAACAAATTTCCAACGTCCGAAAAGTGTACTAGAAAAAAAAATCTTCACAAGCCTGCTAAAAACAATTGGAAAACTACAAGTACCAACGACCCTGCAAACTGTGGATTTTCACCTGATTGTACGCTATGAAATGCAAAAGATTTTAAAAAGAGGGTAAGAAATAATAAATGTAGAATAAATTTTTAATGTTATAAGTAAATGAATATAGTTCATATGAGGTCAGGGGAGGAGGGAGGGGGATTAAGGGATTATGTCACTTCCTTCGACCATACACGCACGAAAAAGTGTCCCGTTACGTTCATCAGCCATGTACGCACGAAAAAATGTCCCGTTACAATAGTTGGAAATGGGGGGTTCAAGCACAGGCGGAGGATCCAGGATCCGACCTTGA